>NC_059198.1:1993121-2593121 GCF_020615455.1 Coregonus clupeaformis | reverse complement strand
GCTGGGGTTAGAGGTAATACTGGGGCTGGGGTTAGAGGTAGTACTGGGGCTGGGGTTAGAGGTAGTACTGGGGCGGCTGGGGTTAGAGGTAGTACTGGGGCGGCTGGGGTTAGAGGTAATACTGGGGCTGGGGTTAGAGGTAATACTGGGGCTGGGGTTAGAGGTAGTACTGGGGCGGCTGGGGTTAGAGGTAGTACTGGGGCTGGGGTTAGAGGTAATACTGGGGCTGGGGTTAGAGGTAGTACTGGGGCTGGGGTTAGAGGTAGTACTGGGGCGGCTGGGGTTAGAGGTAGTACTGGGGCGGCTGGGGTTAGAGGTAGTACTGGGGCTGGGGATAGAGGTAGTACTGGGGCTGGGGTTAGAGGTAGTACTGGGGCTGGGGTTAGAGGTAGTACTGGGGCTGGGGTTAGAGGTAGTACTGGGGCTGGGGTTAGAGGTAGTACTGGGGCTGGGGTTAGAGGTAGTACTGGGGCTGGGGTTAGAGGTAGTACTGGGGCTGGGGTTAGAGGTAGTACTGGGGCTGGGGTTAGAGGTAGTACTGGGGCTGGGGCTGGGGTTAGAGGTAGTACTGGGGCTGGGGTTAGAGGTAGTACTGGGGCTGGGGGTAGAGGTAGTACTGGGGCTGGGGTTAGAGGTAGTACTGGGGCTGGGGCTGGGGTTAGAGGTAGTACTGGGGCTGGGGTTAGAGGTAGTACTGGGGCTGGGGTTAGAGGTAATACTGGGGCTGGGGTTAGAGGTAGTACTGGGGCTGGGGTTAGAGGTAGTACTGGGGCTGGGGTTAGAGGTAGTACTGGGACTGGGGTTAGAGGTAGTACTGGGGCTGGGGCTGGGGTTAGAGGTAGTACTGGGGCTGGGGTTGGAGGTAGTACTGGGGCTGGGGTTAGAGGTAGTACTGGGACTGGGGTTAGAGGTAGTACTGGGGCGGCTGGGGTTAGAGGTAGTACTGGGGCTGGGGTTAGAGGTAGTACTGGGGCTGGGGCTGGGGTTAGAGGTAGTACTGGGGCTGGGGTTAGAGGTAGTACTGGGGCTGGGGTTAGAGGTAGTACTGGGGCTGGGGCTGGGGTTAGAGGTAGTACTGGGGCTGGGGTTAGAGGTAGTACTGGGGCTGGGGCTGGGGTTAGAGGTAGTACTGGGGCTGGGGTTAGAGGTAGTACTGGGGCTGGGGTTAGAGGTAGTACTGGGACTGGGGTTAGAGGTAGTACTGGGGCTGGGGCTGGGGTTAGAGGTAGTACTGGGACTGGGGTTAGAGGTAGTACTGGGACTGGGGTTAGAGGTAGTACTGGGGCTGGGGTTAGAGGTAGTCCTGGGGCTGGGGTTAGAGGTAGTACTGGGGCTGGGGTTAGAGGTAGTACTGGGGCTGGGGTTAGAGGTAATACTGGGGCTGGGGTTAGAGGGGCTTTCCTGGACATCCAGACAGGGTGGGAAACGGAGGGAGGGAGAGGAAGAGAGTAATGCTTCTCTCTGTCTGTGTGTGTCTGTGTGTGTCTGTGTGTGTGTGTGTGTGTCTGTGTGTGTGAGAGAGAGAGAGAGAGACAGTGAGATGAGAGGAGAGGTAACAACACATACAGGTGTTTGAGATTTCAGATGACCTCTTGTGAGGTCTTGCATTACTTTTATAAGGATAACACTCTAAAAACATTCCAGGCTTCAATCTTGACAGACGGTAGCGTGACTACGGGACAGTTAGTAATTAACCAGGGGTGGTGTCATAAATAAAATGCACCCCCCTCACCAACGTTACAAATATTTTCACATGACCCTCCCCTTGTACTGTAAAATAAATTACACAACCTCCCCCTCATAGAATTCATTCAAAATAATGTTTATGACCACAAATAATAATAACTGCAGTGACCCTGTGTTTATAAACGTGGATATTGACTTTGCCACTTCAGCATGCTTTTGTGGCACAGTCGATGCCACGCAGGACTACGGCCAAAAGGATGAGGGTTCGCTGACCACCATGGACAAGCTCACTCTCCCTGCGTGTTTCACTAGGCCTACACTACGATCAAAGCCGGCTGCAGATCAGCTAGGGGGAAATCAGATTTTCTACATTTTGATGCCATATTTCTAAATCTATCAAATATATGCAACAAATTTTCCACCAACAGGTTTCTGTGCCAATGCACCACACAACCAATAAACAAAGCATACCAACTTCAGGTGCTTCAATATCATGGTTTCCGTTTTCAACACCATAATAAATAGACTATGTCAATCTCTACAAAAAGGAAGTACATCCCTCCCTACCCAGTATCAAAGGCTTGGCTTGACAATCTCTGAATGTCATTAAACTTTTTGTGTTTTGTAACAGATGTCTCTTTCCATTCATCAAATGGCTGCTGCACAGTTTGAATTGATAGATTTTATTTGTCAGTAAAAAAAATACATATAGTGCCTTCAGAAAGTATTCATACCCCTTGACTTATTCCACATGTTGTTGTGTTACAGCCTGAATTCAAAAATGGATTAAATAGATTTATTGAACATTCACACCCCTTTGCTATGACATTCCAATTTGAGCTCAGGTGCATCCAATTTCCTTTGATCATCCTTGAGATGTCACTACAACTTGATTGGAGTCCACCTGTGGTCAAATCAATTGTTTGGACATGATTTAGCTAAAAACACACCTGTCTATATAAGGTCCCACAGTTGACAGCGCATGTCAGAGCAGAGTTGCAATTCAACAGCTCAGACACGAGACGTATGTGGCAGGGACTCCAGACAATCACGGATTACAAAGGGAAAACCAGCCATGTCACGGATACCGACGTCTTGCTCCCGGACAAGCTAAACCTCTTCTTCGCCCGCTTTGAGGATAACACAGTGCCACCAACACGGGCCGCTCCCGAGGACTGTGGGCTCTCTTTCTCCGTGGCCAATATGAATTAAGACATTTAAGCGTGTTAACCCTCGCAAGGCTGCCGGCCCAGACGGCCATCCCTAGCCGCTCCCTAGTGCTATGAGAGGCTAGTTAAGGGTCATATCACCTCCACCTTACCTGACACCCTAGACCCACTTCAATTTGCATACCGCCCCAATACATCCACAGACGATGCAATCGCCATCACACTTCACACTGCCCAAGCCCATCTGGACAAGAGGAATACCTATGTAAGAAGGCTGTTCATTGACTACAGCTCAGCCTTCAACACCATAGTACCCTCCAAGCTCATCATTAAGCTCGGGGCCCTGGGTCTGAACACCGCCCTGTGCAACTGGGTCCTGGACTTCCTGACAGGCTGCCCCCAGGTCGTGAAGGTAGGCAACAACACCTCCACTACGCTGATCCTCAACACAGGGGCCCCACAAGGCTGCGTGCTCAGCCCCCTCCTGTACTCCCTGTTCACCCATGACTGCGTGGCCACGCATGCTTCCAACTCAATCATCAAGTTTGCAGACAACACAACAGTAGTAGGCCTGATTACCAACAATGACGGGACAGCCTACAGTGAGGTGGTGAGGGCCCAGACGGAGTGGTGCCAGGAAAATAACCTCTCCCTCAATGACAACAAAACGAAGAAGCTGATCGTAGACTTCAGGAGACAGCAGAGGGAGCACTCCCCTATCCACATTGACGGGGCTGCAGTGGAGAAGGTGAAAAGCTTCAAGTTCCTCTGCATACTCATCACTGACAATCTGAAATGGTCCACCCACATACACAATGTGGTGAAGAAGGCGCAACAGCGCCTCTTCAACCTCAGGAGGCTGAAGAAATGTTGCTTGGCCCCTAAGACCCTCACAAACTTTTACAGATGCACCATTGAGAGCATCCTGTCGGGCTGTATCACCGCCTGGTACGGCAACTGCACCGCCCACAGCTGCAAGGCTCTCCAGAGGGTGGTGCGGTCTCCCCAACGCATCACCAGGGGCACACTGCCTGCCCTCCCGGACACCTACAGCACCCGATGTCACAGGAAGGCCAAAAAGATCATCAAGGACATCAACCACCGGAGCCACGGCCTGTTCACCCCGCTATCATCCAGAAGGGGAGGTCAGTACAGGTGCATCAAAGCTGGGACCGAGAGAATGAAAAACAGCTTCTATCTCAAGGCCATCAGACTGTTAAATAGCCATCACTAGCCGGCCTCCACCCAGTACCCTGCCCTGAACTTAGTCACTGTCACTAGCCGGCTACCACCCGGTTACTCAACCCTGCACCTTAGAGGCTGCAGCCCTATGTACATAGACATGGAATCACTGGTCACTTTAACAATGTTTACATAATGTTTTACTCATTTCATATGTATATACTGTATTGTAGGGAATGCCTTCCTATTCAACTATTGCTGTATATATACACTATTCTATCCTACGTATTCTAAAGATATACTAAATATCCTATCCACATACTGTCCATCATGTCTATACATCCCATCACATACAGTGGGGAGAACAAGTATTTGATACACTGCCGATTTTGCAGGTTTTCCTACTTACAAAGCATGTAGAGGTCTGTAATTTTTATCATAGGTACACTTCAACTGTGAGAGACGGAATCTAAAACAAAAATCCAGAAAATCACATTGTATGATTTTTAAGTAATTAATTTGCATTTTATTGCATGACATAAGTATTTGATCACCTACCAACCAGTAAGCATTCCGTCTCTCACAGACCTGTTAGTTTTCTTTAAGAAGCCCTCCTGTTCTCCACTCATTACCTGTATTAACTGCACCTGTTTGAACTCGTTACCTGTATAAAAGACACCTGTCCACACACTCAATCAAACAGACTCCAACCTCTCCACAATGGCCAAGACCAGAGAGCTGTGTAAGGACATCAGGGATAAAATTGTAGACCTGCACAAGGCTGGGATGGGCTACAGGACAATAGGCAAGCAGCTTGGTGAGAAGGCAACAACTGTTGGCGCAATTATTAGAAAATGGAAGAAGTTCAAGATGACGGTCAATCACCCTCGGTCTGGGGCTCCATGCAAGATCTCACCTCGTGGGGCATCAATGATCATGAGGAAGGTGAGGGATCAGCCCAGAACTACACGGCAGGACCTGGTCAATGACCTGAAGAGAGCTGGGACCACAGTCTCAAAGAAAACCATTAGTAACGCACTACGCCGTCATGGATTAAAATCCTGCAGCGCACGCAAGGTCCCCCTGCTCAAGCCAGCGCATGTCCAGGCCCGTCTGAAGTTTGCCAATGACCATCTGGATGATCCAGAGGAGGAATGGGAGAAGGTCATGTGGTCTGATGAGACAAAAATAGAGCTTTTTGGTCTAAACTCCACTCGCCGTGTTTGGAGGCAGAAGAAGGTTGAGTACAACCCCAAGAACACCATCCCAACCGTGAAGCATGGAGGTGGAAACATCATTCTTTGGGGATGCTTTTCTGCAAAGGGGACAGGACGACTGCACCGTATTGAGGGGAGGATGGATGGGGCCATGTATCACGAGATCTTGGCCAACAACCTCCTTCCCTCAGTAAGAGCATTGAAGATGGGTCGTGGCTGGGTCTTCCAGCATGACAACGACCCGAAACACACAGCCAGGGCAACTAAGGAGTGGCTCCGTAAGAAGCATCTCAAGGTCCTGGAGTGGCCTAGCCAGTCTCCAGACCTGAACCCAATAGAAAATCTTTGGAGGGAGCTGAAAGTCCGTATTTCCCAGCGACAGCCCCGAAACCTGAAGGATCTGGAGAAGGTCTGTATGGAGGAGTGGGCCAAAATCCCTGCTGCAGTGTGTTCAAACCTGGTCAAGACCTACAGGAAACGTATGATATCTGTAATTGCAAACAAAGGTTTCTGTACCAAATATTAAGTTCTGCTTTTCTGATGTATCAAATACTTATGTCATGCAATAAAATGCAAATTAATTACTTAAAAATCATACAATGTGATTTTCTGGATTTTTGTTTTAGATTCCGGAGAAAGCCAGGCACAACTCATCACCCGTCTAACACCATCCCTACCGTGAAGCATGGTGGTGGAAGCATCAATCTATGAGGATGCTTTTCAGCGGCAGGGACTGGGAGACTGGTAAGGATAGAGGGAACAATGAATGGTACCAAATAAAAAGGCAAATCCTTGATGAGAACCTACTTCAGAGTGCAAACGCCCTTAGACTGGGGCGAAGGTTTACGTTCCAACAGGACAATGACCACAAGCATACAGCCAAAGCAATAATCGAATGGCTTCAGAACAAGATTGTGAAAGTCCTTGAGTGGCCCAGCCAAAGCACAGACTTAAGTCCCTATGAAAATCTGTGGAAAGAATCTGCAAGGAAGAATGGGAGAAAAGCCCCAAATCCAGATGTGCAAAGCTGATACAGACATAGCGCCAAAGGTGCTTCTACAAAGTATTGACTCAGGGGGTGAATACTTATGTAAATTAGATATTTTTGTATTTAATTTTCAATAAATGTGCAAACATTCCAAAAAACAAATGTTCACTTTGTCATTATGAAGAATTGTGTAGAGGGTGAGAATTTTTTTTTGTGGAGTCATGGGGTATGAATACTTTCTGAAGGCACAGTACAAAGACTTTTTAAAGTGACCGGGGACGTATTTCCATTGCGGTCCCTATTGTTTGTGTAAATAGATATACAATATAGACAGATATACAACCTCCCGAGTGGCGCAGTGGTCTAAGGCACTAGCTGTGCCACTAGAGATCCTGGTTCGAATCCAGGCTCTGTCGTAGCCGGCCGCGACCGGGAGACCCATGGGGCGGCGCACAATTGGCCCAGCATCGTCCAGGGTTGGGGAGGGAATGGCCGGCAGGGATGTAGCTCAGTTGGTAGAGCATGGCGTTTGCAACGCCAGGGTTGTGGGTTCGATTCCCACGGGGGGCCAGTATGAAAAAATTAAAAATAATGTATGCACTAACTGTAAGTCGCTCTGGATAAGATTGTCTGCTAAATGACGTAAATGTAAATGTACAATTACAGAGATACAGACACATTACAGAGATACAGACACATTACATAGATACAGACACATTACAGAGATACAGACACATTACATAGATACAGACACATTACAGAGATACAGACACATTACATAGATACAGACACATTACATAGATACAGACAAAAAAAAGGATCTACTGTTCACACATTAGCCAGCTTTTGACATTCTTTTAAAAAGTGTTTATGGTTAGTATGGCTTTGAGTTACTGTGGTAGTTTGTTCCACTCAACAGCGCCGGTATATAGAAATGTGTTCTTACCAGATAGACTTATATTTAAAAAAGTGAATATAAGAGTCTCTGGCTCTGGTCTTATGCTGGTGGACATCTTTAATAAATGAAAAATAGTTGGATAGGTACCTGAGGACTGAGTCCGTGATAATTCTGTGGGCCAGAACAAGTTGAATTAATATTAGACACTGAGATCCATCTGACATATTATGCCAATTACCCCCCTTATTAAACCACAGGCATTCTGCTTAATACCTGACATACCATACCACACACACAATAGACAGACACACACACATACAATTTAAGACACAGGAGAGAGAGAGAGAGAGAGAGAGAGAGAGAGAGAGAGAGAGAGAGAGAGAGAGAGAGGAGAAACAGTAGAGACATAGAGAGCGAGCAGCAGAGAAAGAGAGAAAGAGAGAGACAGAGAAAAGAGAGAAAGAGAGATAGAGCAACATGACACCACTATCTTTCATCTCAGTCACTCATTCATGCTGTGCATGTATGCTCCTTGTGCATCATGGGAAACATCCACTTCTGGCTGACCTCCAGAGTGACCCCTAGTGGCCCCCACCCCTCCTCTCCTCCTCCTCCCCCTCTCCATACTCTTCCCTCTGTTTTTATCAGTGCCAGAGTGATAAGGAAAATCCCTCTCTTACAGACAGAGAGAGTAGAGATAGCAAGCTCTCACTGCTGCTCGGACTGTGTGCTTCCATAACTAATGCCTAGGCTTCAGCTCAGTGGGCTAACACATCGTCGGGTCTCAGGCATAGTCATGTGAATCACCTCAGATACACTAAGGCTGGGTTTCTGACTGGGTCCTCTCTTCTTTTAACTAGTCTCTTTAAAAAAAACATTATTAACTGTCTTTGGGTCTTTGAAAAGCACTATATAAATCCCACGTTTTATTATTATTATTATTAAATAATTCTGATTGAAAACATCATTTTGACATACGTCTATTGCTGAGCAGATGTCATCACTGAAATCATTCTGAATGATTTGAGTTCCCATGAAGTTTGTTCATGGGGTTTGTACCACATCAACCAATAGAGAGCAGTGTGTTTGTCCCACTCAGAAGCATCGCTTCAGCTCAGCTGTGGTGTTTCTCTCATAAACAAGGGCTGCATGGAGTCAACATGGAGTCAACAGACTAGTAAACCTCTGAGTGCACTCATGCTTGACCTCTCCCTCTCTTTTTCTTTCTCTTGTCACTTTCTCTCGCTTCTCTCTCACTCTTTGACTTTGCCCCCCCCTTTTCTTTTTCTAGTTCTCTCTTGTTCTTTCTCTTTCTCACTCTTCCCCCTCTCTCTGACTGTTTCCCCCTCTCTACCCTTTCTCTCCCTCTATTTGCTCCCTTCATCTTTCTTACAAACACAAACACAAACACAGCACCAAAACAACCATTCTTCCTAAATGTTCATTGTTTCAATGAAAATATTTCTGAGGTCTGAATCTGGGCCTAATTTCTTTTGCTCATTGACACGAATCTTAAGGCACAGCACGCATCTCTCCCCGACACTGTGACCGTAGTGCTGCACTCAACAGTGGCTGTCATGGAAAGTGGCGGATACTTTATCTAGAGTTCATCAGCACCAACATGACAGAAAATCGGAATCTCTCTCTTGCACACTGGCTCACATGCACACGTAAAAGAGGACCTGTAAATCACAAGCCTTAATGGTGTATCCCAGAACGTCTATTTCCATTCTTATAACAACAACAACAACAGATTAAAATAAGGCAACAAAGAGGAAGAAGAGAAGATAACATATTTGGAGAAGTCCTATCTTGGACTCCAAGGTTAGGTTCAATAACCTCCTCCATAGCTAACCCATGACAGACTGATGGTGAGAAAGGGCAAAAGGAGATGGTCAGGGGGAGCAACCAGACCTTTCCACTTTAACTCTGGCTTAGTTCCCACTCTCAGAGGGTCATAGGGCCCTGGCCACCTCTCTCTCAATTAACACATATAAAACCCTAAACAATCCTTAAATAAACATCCACTTATATTAATAACACCATACAAACATATAATCAACGCATATAAAACCTTAAACTAACCTTCCAAAAACGTCTATACAAACCCATCATTAACACATAAAACCCTAAATAAAGCTTAAATAGAATGTCCATTTATAACACCATTATAACATTATACAAACACACAGAGAACCGTGGGTCCTGGTCCTGCTAGGTTTCCACAGGAGAGAGAGACAGCTTTATCACTGTGTAAGTGTGATTTAATGGGCCAGTGTCAACCACCACAACAGGTGGGAAGAGTCAATATTGGAGGCCAATGTTTAGCGTCACACAGGCCTTTATCTAATGCTTTATTTTCACACCAATGGCCAGTACTTCCTACTTTTGCTTTAGTCACCTCAGCTGCTATCCTAGCATCTATTTACTCTGTATAATTTTTTTATACAATACAAATCATTCTATATAACTTTATTGTCCCCCGTGTCCTCCTTCATAGTGACTGCTTTAACTCACTTCAGCTTCAACCCCAGGAACCACATATATTTTCTATATATTTTTTAATTCAATATGATTCAATTCCCCTATGGTATGTTGCTCCTTTAACTCGATTGCGATTGTTACCGTTCAGCCACCCAGGAACCATATTTCCTTTCTTACATTTTTCAAGTAAATTTAACACAGTACAGTTCAATTGAATACAACTTTATTGTCCCCTATAGGGTATCCTACTTCTTACTTCCCAAACTACTACCGTATTATTCCTATCTATCACTTTCAGTGTTCCCAAAACATCCCCCAGAGAACCCTCTCCCTCTCCTTCTCTCCCTCCCTCCCTCCTCTCTCTCCCTCCCCTTCTCTCCCTCCCTCCTTCCCTCCCCTTCTCTCTCACCCTCCCCTTCTCTCCCTCCCTCCCTCCCCTTCTCTCCCTCCCTCCCCTTCTCTCCCTCCCTCCCTCCCTCCCTCCCCTTCTCTCTCTCTCCCCCTCTCTCTCTCTCCCTCCCTCTCTCTCCCTCCCCTTCTCTCCCTCCCTCCCTTCCCTCTCACCCTCCCCTTCTCTCCCTCCCTCCCTCCCTCCCCTCCCTCTTCTCTCCCTCCCTCCCTCCCCTTCTCTCTCTCTCTCCCTCCCCTTCTCTCCCTCCCTGTGACTTCCCAGAGTGCCAAGGACCAGGTCTCTCCCACTCTCCTCTCGGCTGCTTCCCACGGACACATAGCGGCTACTGGGCTGGAGAAGGACTGTGGGAAGGCAGGGAGCCAAGGAAGGCAGGGAGTAGTCACGTCTGTCAAGAACCCACAAACACATATGTGCATGGACAAAATGTGCGCACAAACGCAAACTCCCGTGCACATGTGCAGATGCTCTGTGTGGGTGCTCACGAGTGCAGCCCTCTGCACCGCTCTATTCTAAAATATATTTCATGCTGTTCATGGTCACGTCATAGAGCTCAGTTTAAGGTAAGGATTGGGGGTAGGGTAATCTGATCCTAGATCTGCGGTTAGGGACAACATCTACCTCGAGAGAATGAGGAGGGGTTTTACAGTGTTGTGAGTCTATCAGAAAATAACCATGTTGCTAGTTCCCAGGCTGTCCCTATGGGAGGGGGGATAGGGTTCCCAGAACCACCCCCACTCAACCTCATTCATTATTATATTACTATCTACCTATCTGTATGTGTGTGTGTGTGTGTGTGTCTGTTTCTCTCTCTCTATGTGTATGTGTGTGTGTGTGTGTGTTAATGTCTCCCTCTCTCTTCTCTCTCTGTGTATGTGTGAGTGTGAGTGTCTCTCTCTCTCATTCAGGAGCCATGGAGATTCAAGTCTTCCTCGGTTGAGGCCCAGGTGGAAAGTCCATTATCTGAGCAGGTTCTATAAATAGCAACTCAGTGAGTCCAGTGAGAGACTGGGGGAGAGCAGACACTGGACCACTAACACTGTCCACAACTAACATGACGTCATGTTTATTATGGAATTATAGGTATTATATCCTCTTCTGGATCATCCAAATGCACTCTAGCAAACTTCAGACGGGCCTGGACATGTACTGGCTTAAGCAGGGGGACACGTCTGGCACTGCAGGATTTGAGTCCCTGGCGGCATAGTGTGTTACTGATGGTAGGCTTTGTTACTTTGGTCCCAGCTCTCTGCAGGTCATTCACTAGGTCCCCCCGTGTGGTTCTGGGATTTTTGCTCACCGTTCTTGTGATCATTTTGACCCCACGGGGTGAGATCTTGCGTGGAGCCCCAGATCGAGGGAGATTATCAGTGGTCTTGTATGTCTTCCATTTCCTAATAATTGCTCCCACAGTTGATTTCTTCAAACCAAGCTGCTTACCTATTGCAGAATCAGTCTTCCCAGCCTGGTGCAGGTCTACAATTTTGTTTCTGGTGTCCTTTGACAGCTCTTTGGTCTTGGCCATAGTGGAGTTTGGAGTGTGACTGTTTGAGGTTGTGGACAGGTGTCTTTTATACTGATAACAAGTTCAAACAGGTGCCATTAATACAGGTAACGAGTGGAGGACAGAGGAGCCTCTTAAAGAAGAAGTTACAGGTCTGTGAGAGCCAGAAATATTGCTTGTTTGTAGGTGACCAAATACTTATTTTCCACCATAATTTGCAAATAAATTCATTAAAAATCCTACAATGTGATTTTCTGGATTTTTTTCTCTCAATATGTCTGTCATAGTTGACGTGTACCTGTGATGAAAATGACAGGCCTCTCTCATCTTTTTAAGTGGGAGAACTTGCACAATTGGTGGCTGACTAAATACTTTTTTCCCCCACTGTATGTAATGTATGCTTTATGGACATACAGTCAATGTAAATTGATAGCCACTGGTCTTTATCACAGAGGTCCTAAACTACCCTAAACACAGTACCAACCCAACTTCTACAAGACCTCAGCTCTTCCATTGAGCTGTGACATATGGTGGACCACTGGGCTAGCCAGTCCTGATCATACGATTCTGACTCAATGTTCTATATCCGATAAGAATGGGCTGACTCTAATAGAATGAGGGCAGGTGAGTAGGCCTACAATGTAAAAAATAAAGAGGAACAAGAAAGAGAGAGAGAAATAGAAAGAGAGAGAGAAATAGAAAGAGAGAGAATGGTAGAGCACGGCGCTTGTAACACCAAGGTAGTGGGTTCGATCCCCGGGACCACCCATACACAAAAAGAATGTATGCACGCATGACTGTAAGTCGCTTTGGATAAAAGCGTCTGCTAAATGGCATATTATTATTATTATTATAGAAATGGAAAGAGAGAGAGAAATAAAAAGAGAGAGTACAGAAGACTGAGAAAGAGAAGGGAAGGAGTTCAGAACCAGAGAGGAAAAACAGAGGAAAAGTAAGAGAAGAAATCATAAAAACTCAGGATAATAAAATAAATAAGAATACAAGATATCAGAAAGGGGGGGGATGAAAGGGTAGAGGGAAAGAAAAAGCAGAAAATAAGAGAAAGAAGAACAGCTAAGCAGCGAAAAGGTAAAAAAGCCAAATAATTTGAGAGGAAGTACATAAGAGAGAGAAAAGAGAGAAAAAGCATGGAAAGGAGGATGTTGCTGTGTGGATAAGTAGTGCTTCAGTCTGGAGCCTTTAGCTGGCAGGGCCAGGGCTCCTGGACCGACCCCAACCAGCTCACTGTTGTACTGGTTCCCCTGGGCAACATTACAGTGGTCCGGATTCCGCGTCGCCATCTTTAACTGGGCCATAATGATTAGGGAGCTCAACGCACTGACGGCACCGGGCTCATGTTATTACAGCAACCCTGATTTACACTACACCACCACCACCACCACTCATAATGCATATGGTCCAGACCTTTCAACATCACTGCATGCATAGCACACCATAGTCCACTGTCTAAATATATATGGTTTGTGTGCTAAAGGAAAAATAACTGGATGGACAAAAAAAGTTTTAATCCTTTTCTATTCTATTATTTTCTATTTTATGGGTGATGGTGAGGAGGACTATGCTTCCATCTAAGGGACTGAAAAACTAAGGAAAATAAATGTCCCTGCTACAGTGAGGGAAAAAGTATTTGATCCCTTTCTGATTTTGTATGTTTGCCCATTGACAAAGACATGATCAGTCTATAATTTTAATGGTAGGTTTATTTGAACAGTGAGAGACAGAATAACAACAAAAATAATCAAGAAAAACACATGTCAAAAATGTTATAAATTGATTTGCATTTTAATGAGGGAAATAAGTATTTGACCCCTCTGCAAAACATGACTTAGTACTTGGTGGCAAAACCCTTGTTGGCAATCACAGAGGTCAGACGTTTCTTGTAGTTGGCCACCAGGTTTGCACACATCTTAGGAGGGATTTTGTCCCACTCCTCTTTGCAGATCTTCTCCAAGTCATTAAGGTTTTGAGGCTGACGTTTGGCAACTCCAACCTTCAGCTCCCTCCACAGATTTTCTATGGGATTAAGGTCTGGAGACTGGCTAGGCCACTCCAGGACCTTAATGTGCCTCTTCTTGAGCCACTCCTTTGTTGCCTTGGCCGTGTGTTTTGGGTCATTGTCATGCTGGAATACCCATCCACGACCCATTTTCAATGCCCTGGCTGAGGGAAGGAGGTTCTCACCCAAGATTTGATGGTACATGGCCCCGTCCATCGTCCCTTTGATGCGGTGAAGTTGTCCTGTCTCCTTAGCAGAAAAACACCCCCAAAGCATAATGTTTCCACCTCCATGTTTGACGGTGGGGATGGTGTTCTTGGGGTCATAGGCAGCATTCCTCCTCCTCCAAACACGGCGAGTTGAGTTGATGCCAAAGAGCTCCATTTTGGTCTCATCTGACCACAACACTTTCACCCAGTTCTCCTCTGAATCATTCAGATGTTAATTGGCAAACTTCAGACGGGCCTGTATATGTGCTTTCTGAGCAGGGGGACCTTGCGGGCGCTGCAGGATTTCAGTTCTTCACGGCGTAGTGTGTTACCAATTGTTTTCTTGGTGACTATGGTCCCAGCTGCCTTGAGATCATTGACAAGATCCTCCCGTGTAGTTCTGGGCTGATTCCTCACCGTTCTCATGATCATTGCAACTCCACGATGTGAGATCTTGCATGGAGCCCCAGGCCGAGGGAGATTGACAGTTATTTTGTGTTTCTTCCATTTGCGAATAATTGCACCAACTGTTGTCACCTTCTCACCAAGCTGCTTGGCGATGGTCTTGTAGCCCATTCCAGCCTTGTGTAGGTCTATAATCTTGTCCCTGACATCCTTGGAGAGCTCTTTGGTCTTGGCCATGGTGGAGAGTTTGGAATCTGATTGATTGATTGCTTCTGTGGACAGGTGTCTTTTATACAGGTAACAAGCTGAGATTAGGAGCACTCCCTTTAAGAGTGTGCTCCTAATCTCAGCTCGTTACCTGTATAAAAGACACCTGGGAGCCAGAAATCTTTCTGATTGAGAGGGGGTCAAATACTTATTTCCCTCATTAAAATTCAAATCAATTTATAACATTTTTGACATGCGTTTTTCTGGATTTTTTTGTTGTTATTCTGTCTCTCACTGTTCAAATAAACCTACCATTAAAATTATAGACTGATCATTTTTTGTCAGCGGGCAAACGTACAAAATCAGCAGGGGATCAAATACTTTTTTCCCTCACTGTATCTCATGCCATCTGGGAGTTTAGTCATCCAATTAGATTCTACTGATGATTACTGGAGGTAAACAGAACAGAGCAGGGGTAGTCTGGGTGGTGTGTGTCTGTGCATGTATGTGTGTGTGTGTGTGTGTGTGTGTGCGCGCGCACGTTTGTGTGTGCATGCCTGTGTGACGCCATTGGAGGTGAATGGTGTGTGTGTGTGTGTGTGTGTGTGTGTGTGTGTTAAGTTCCTTGGCTCTGGAGACTGTGGTCTTACCACTGCTTCCAAGATACACAGCACTGATGACTATGATAAATAACTAACGTAGCCTGTACCTGTATGACCTTAGCACAGTCATCAGTTCAACTCTGGGACTAAGAGAGCGAGAGAGAGAGCGAGAGAGAGAGCGAGAGAGAGAGCGAAAGAGAGAGAAGAGTGGGGGGGAGTTAGAGATACGGGTGGAGGAAGAAGGGAGGTAGGGAAACAGCAGGGAGAAATAGTGAGAAAGAGAGAGAGAAAGAGAGATATCGAGAAAGAGAGAGAGACCCAGTAGAGGCAGAAAGAGGCACTGCTGTGTGATTTGTATGTGTGAATCACTGTGGTTGTGATAAACTGCTACAGAGAATTCAGGATTGATGTTCTTTGAAAACATAAAACTCAGCTGCAGCATGGACTATATGGGACTAGTGGTGAACATGCATGAAATCGTCTGTCTATTCCTGCAATTTACAGTAATGTGTTACAGATGTGTGTGTGTGTGTGTGTGTGTGTGTGTGTTATATGGATCATAACTGTGGGTGAACTATGGAACTATGGAAGAAGTGGAAGAAGAACGAGCCACAGTGGCATAAATTAGGAATGACAGTTACAGTTTAACATCCTCTAAATAGAGCATGGTTCACCCATTCTGAAGAATGGAACAAAAGCGTTCCTTATTCCACACAGAATAGGGTCCAGAACATTTCCAGAGACACACGCTTGCACCGGCCCAGGAGCCAAAGCCCTGTGGTGTGTTTGTTGAATCTTGCCCTTGATAGGGGGCCGGACCTAGCCAGGGTACACCTACAGAGCCGGGGGAGTGACGCCACCCACATATATGCAGGAGGCGAGTTGACCTCGGCCCAATTATTTTCACAGTCTTGTGTCAACAAGCATAGTCATAGAATCGCCCTATGGCTGCGCTGCTATGGATGCCCAAATCGAGTCATTAACACATCATAAGAGAGAGCTCTGTGTAAATTGTATTATTTTAACATTTTTGAGTTATCCTTTATAGGCCTTGATTGAGATTCCTGTAGATATAAAAATATTATATAAGGAATTAGGCTACTTACAACAAACAGAATTGCATGCAATATTTTGAAATGAATAGCTCCTTGTGGTTCACTCCTGTCCTGTTTCCTACTATATTATGGACAATTCTGAGACATAATATGTTTCTAAAAGTATATATCTGAGTATGTGACATGGTTACACCATTACTGATAGATATCCCGTTACTTCACCTCGTTGGAAACCGATTCCAAGACACTTTAAAATAGGGTGCCAGCTGCGATTGGGCTGTGAGGCTACTCAGCAGTCGGAAGTATTCAATGCCTACAAATCTCCCAGCTTAACGGTGCAACAACATTCATGAATTAAGCCACCATATGTGCGAATGAGATATTTGACACTTGACTTGTGCTTTTCTCAAATGTCAAGTGATTGACAGTCAAAATACAAGGCTGCTTGCTTTTCCATTTCATACACCAAGCCCATTTGAACAAATATCCAAGAATAAAAAATATAGACTAATAGGCTAAAATGCTAAGAAATCAAAATGGGCCTAATTGTAGATGTTGAAACTGGTTCACTGTCGTTTGAGTGCAAACCATTCCATATTCAAAATGTGCTTTAAAAAATGTCAACACAGAATTGCACAAAATAAGTTTGCAAGTAAATCATTCTCATAAGCGTCTTAATGAAACAGGTCCTGCAGGTTTACATTGTGAAACTAAAAGAAAAATGTGGCAACTTTTTTTGCGTTGCCCCAACTTTATCTGTCAAGGAGGAGAGCGCGCAGCATATGAGCGCTGCTTTCCAACCCCCTGCAGCCGAGAGTAGTGTGGAGCTTTGAGCGCTCTGGTTTGCGTTCTAGCTCGCCTCGAGTCGCCCCTCCCATTCTCGTTAAAACTCTCCGTTCCATTCGCCAATAAAGCGCTTTTGTCTATTGGTCGGGAAGCTTGTGGGCTCTCGCCGGACACTTGAAGCGCATTCCTCGACGTGGAGCTTTCAACCACTCGCTAGACACCGGTGGCTGAAGAGTTTTTATGTATTTTAATAACTTTATGCTGTTTCACAGTTTCGGGGCCTTTTGACAGAGTGCACCACGGACGACTAAATGATTTTGAACTGTTTACTTGTTCTAGGTGGGTCCTCTTGGATAAAAATATTAGGTAGCACACATTTCTGAGTGCGCCCGCAACTCAACCTTTACCGCAGGGAACAGAACCGGTAAGCTTGAATGATTTTATGAATAAACTGCAACGTTTCCATTACATTGTCTGTGAGATATGCAAAGTTGTGTGACACAGATTGATCATTGAGCAGGAGACATGTTGCAGAATGCGTAAAGTAGTGCAGTTTGGGAAAACAAGCCCTATAGCTGAGAAATATTTGGGGCTATGATTTTGGATAACGCTTGTGTTTATCAACTCTGCATGAATAACTTAAGGAATGATTTGAAAAGGAATAACATCATTAAATTGAAAATTAATTTTTATTATTTATATATATTTTTCTCATAAAGGGATATTCGTTTTTAAGAAACATATATGCCTACTGGTACACACCACCCTTCTACAGACTCCACACTCCCACCCCATGATATGCTATGTTTGAACGTTCTATGACAGGAGTTGGCTAGAGGTGAAACGTTCACCCATTCCAGACACAGGCACAGCTTCTCACCGCACCGAATGAGAGCCCTACTACGTCTACAACATTCTGTAAACAACAGGTTGTCAGCTTCGAATTTGTACCATGCAAACCGAGGGTAATTTATGCCGAAACATACAAAATCACTTAAAAACATTCAATAATTTACACATAATTTACAAATATTAAAAATCACTCATATAGCCTAAAGAGCGATAACACATGAGTCTAGGAAAGTCAAACGCCGCAGCATTGCTCTAATCTGTGCGTAACAACAGCTGGAAACACTTCAATCGTAACTTTATCACTAACTAGTAGGCTGCTAAAGTGTTTGACCACAGGACGCTGTGCAGGGCAGAGCTGGCGTCTAGACCGCGCCGGTCCTTTTTTACCACCGGGAGAAGCTGTTTTCTACGTGCGGCTGGTGCGGATACCGGCCCACATGAGAACACACACGGCATAGGTTATAGGATAGGGACGTTCAACAAACAAATGGTTTCAAAAAACAAAAACTAAGCGTCTCATTTTCTCTGCTCGCCACGAGTTCAAAGGTAGGCTAATAGTATAGGCTTGTATAGTTTTGGAGGCAAATATGTTTGGTCACACCGGGTAAAACGAGCTGAACTGTTTTTATCCATGGGTTTGCTGTGAATTTGCAGCAGAACAGCCAGCAAGGACCTCAAATTGATTTGTATAACCTACAGTCCCATGACAAAATAACCAATAATTTAAATGTAAAGATAAAGTGTTCGAATGAGTCGCCAGTTTTGGTTCCGTATTAGCGCAATCGAATTAGGCTATGTTTATTTCAACATGAGAGGAGCCATACATTGTCTTGCTTCGGCATGGTGTGTATGTCCCTCTGGATAAGAGCGTCTGCTAAATGACTAAAATGTAAATGTAAATGTTATTGCAGCGCGGCATTACAAATTGTATCTACCTCCCCACCTGTAGGGTAGGTACTCAGTTATTAACGTGTCCATTACCACCTGGAACATCTGGAAAACACTTGTTCTTGTTTCAAACAGCTATTGATCTTCAGCCTAATGATTAATGTGCGTCGGAGTTTCCTAAAGGCATCACTAAAGGCATCAATAAAATCATGCGAGTCGCCTTTCAACTTACTCAGACACTGAATAATGTCGGAGAAAACTCTAGGAAAACAGTTGTTAAAACGAATGTAGGGTAATTATATAAATAAATCACCAACAGCTATCCTCTCATTACTACAAGCCTACATCCCATGCGTAATTGAAATGCTTAACAGACATACGCATGATACTTTACTAAAATCTATAGGTTATATCTCACAATTCCTCCCAATAAACTACATGGACATAAACCTGAGGCTATCATAAACCATGTAATAAATCATGAATAGGCCTATTATTTTTGCCAACAAACTTGAATTAACAGTGATCATCATAAACGTATCCAGTCCAACCTTCCCAAACAACATCCAGATGAGCGCATAGTAGGCTGTTCATGTTATCTCGCCAAGGAGAACCGCTACATCGCATACGCTATCTTTGCATCTTCGCCACTGAGGCCAATTTTCCAACCCTTGGAATATTGAGGATGTAGCAACAGTCTTCTTTCTGAGCGAGATCCATCCGCGGGCTCTGCACGCCCGCACACAGGCACGGAAAATCGCTTAATCTTTCCCTGCGGGCCCAACAGATGGCTGGGTAAACTACTCCAAAAGCCCTCTGTTAACCCTTCTAGCTAAAATCATCTTCACGGGGGGACTATTTCCGCCCCATGTGTTTTGAAAGGAGAGATGAAGCTGTTATTACACAGTCAAGTACTGTATGTAGCCTATAGCTGCGGACCTCTCACCCAGTCTACATATTAGACAGACAGACTGACATTGGCTTGAACAGAAGTGTGGCTATTCATAAATAATTAACATGTGTATGTGCTATACAGTACACACATTTTAATGTTTAATTTTGACCACCAAGATCCATATATACAAAACGTTGTCCCTGGCATGGATAGGTAATGAGAAGTCAGGGGAAAGTGTGTCACTATAACAACAGACACATTAACTGAGACACAGTTCAGACAGGACCCTTATGGTCTGTCTCCTTCCTATCTGTGTTTCATGGGTACCACAGGTGGCTGGTGGCACATTATTTGGGGAGGACGGGCTCATAGTAATGGCTGCAATGGAATAAATGGAATGCTATCAAATACATCAAACGCATAGTTTCCATGTGTTTGATACCATTTCCATTCACTACTTCACTTCATTCCAGCCATTATTATGAGCCATCCTCCCCTCAGCAGCCTCCTGTGGTGGGTTCTACTATCTCCGCTGCTGTGTGTCTCAGTATTTGAGCACCGACTTCTTGGCACAGGAGAACACCCTGTCACTTCTCAGTGCTAAGAGACAGGCTTTCTGGAGGGGACAGAGACGGTGGCTGGGAGATTGAAATAATTCTCAGGCGATGAACAGCGGATGAGAAAGGAAAGTAGAGAGCGAGAAAGGGAGAGAGAGAGAGAGAGATGGAGACGTGGAAAGAGAGAAAAACAAGGGATAAGCAAACATTCCTTTGTCTAGTATAGTGTGATACTTGACTGAGATCACATAGAAGAAGGAATCACTGGGATTGTCTAACCTCAGCAACTGCCAAGACCCTAGATTTAGACTAGGAGCACGTGTGTATAGATGTGTGTGTGTCTGTATGCACGTGTGTATAGATGTGTGTGTGTCTGTATGCACGTGTGTATAGATGTGTGTGTGTGTGTGTCTATGTGTGCAAGCTTGTGTCCGTGTGTCTGTGTGTGTTGAGGGTATTAATGTAAAACACATACACACACTGACTGGGTGGATAATCCGGTGGCCCTTGGACCCCTCTTGTGACTGGGACCTCGTGGAGGTGAGGCCTGGTCAGGGTCAGTGGGGATCGGCTGTTTAACACCATTCAAATAATTAAAACACAGGCCTCCTGTCAGAGAGAGAGGCAGGCCCCCTCCTCTCCTGCTCAGACTCACACACATTATGTGCATACTCACGCAAGCACGCACACAACCAAGCATGTTCGCAAACAAGCACACGCACGCACACACACATACACACACAAATCTAAAAACTTGACCCACCAAAAATGTATCAATGATCATCATAAAAAACTCAAAATGAATGAAGACCATGTCCCGGTTGCAAATATGAATACATCTCACTACTAAGATTATATTTAACAATAAGACAGGTGTGAGAGATTACTACACACATTACCCCTGGAGGGACAGACAGACAGCCACACACATTACCCCTGGAGGGACAGACAGACAGCCACACACATTACCCCTGGAGGGACAGACAGACAGCCACACACATTACCCCTGGAGGGACAGACAGACAGCCACACACATTACCCCTGGAGGGACAGACAGACAGCCACACACATTACCCCTGGAGGGACAGACATACAGCCACACACATTACCCCTGGAGGGACAGACAGATAGCCACACACATTACCCCTGGAGGGACAGACAGACAGTCACACGCATTACCCCTGGAGGGACAGGCAGACAGCCACACACATTACCCCTGGAAGGACAGACAGATAGCCACACACATTACCCCTGGAGGGACAGACAGATAGCCACACACATTACCCCTGGAGGGACAGACAGACAGCCCCTCTTGGCATTTGTTTCAGACATGTGACCACACCAGGGTTTAATCTCTGCTTCGGGGTCATTCTAAAACTGCCATTCATCTTTTTGGGAGAAGTGTGCATGTAGGAGACTGTGTGATGACAAGTCCCAGTCTACCAGTGTCAGAATAACATAATAACATCCCACCAGCATTTTCCTGCTGCACTGTCCAAACTCACACGTGTACACCTCTCTCTCTTACACACACACACACACACACAGACACACACAGGTCTACCCCGTGTCCCCCTATCCTGCCAAGGCAAACACAGCCAGCCTAGTGCCACTGGCCTGCAGTCCTCCCTCCACAGACTCACCAAGCACCCAGCATTACAGCCCATTTCTCCCCTTAACTGACACCTAAAGACCAGTCTAACGTCCCAACCCCTCACGTCCCTGAACACAACGTCTGCGTCCCAAATGGCACCCTATTCCCTATATTGCGCACCATTTTCTACCGGGGCCCACAGGGCTCTGGTCAAAAGCAGCGCACTATGTAGAGAACAGGGTGCCATTTGGGACGCAGCATTAAAACAGGCAGTGTCACCCTTCTATTCTCTGAACTCTGTCTGGAGGGTCTTGTCTTCTGTTTGGTTTGGCATTGACAAGAGTACAACACAGACGTTCCATGTTGAAACCGACCGTGCTGCCCATTTGGGATTAGCCTGGTTAAACCAGACTGAATGATGCGCTCACCACTGCTTCCATTTGAAACGTAGCAAAATCAACTATGGGTGCCAGGCTAGTTTGGGATACCAAAAGCCATATCCAATGTGGCAGGAGTTATTCTGAGAAGTCATGTTCATTATGTGTGTCAGAGGTTTGAGTCAGAGAGAGAGAGAGAGAGAGAGAGAGAGAGAGAGAGAGAGAGAGAGAGAGAGAGAGAGAGAGAGCGAGAGAGAGGGAGAGAAAGAGATAGAGAGGGAGAGATAGAAAGAGCGAGATAGAAAGATAGAGAGGGAGAGAGAGAGAGAGAGAAAGAGTGAGCGAGAGGGAGAGAAAGAGAGAGAGAGATAGAAAGATAGAGAGAGAGAGAGAGAGAGAGAGAGAGAGGGAGAGAAAGAGATAGAGAGGGAGAGATAGAAAGAGAGAGATAGAAAGATAGAGAGGGAGAGAGAGAGAGAGAGGAGTGTGCTACTTTTGTCAGATTTAAAAGAACATATGACACTCTGCTAACATTACACTGAGCACAGCACGGTACAGTAAGGCTCTTCAGACGTGGTCATATATCTGAAACTAACTGTACATGCCTTAGCACCAATCATTGTCATGGAACAGGACTGAACATTCAGAGTTCAACTGTCCTCTGCCATCTAACTGTATCTAATGAACTTGAATTAGGACTACGTGCATATTTATGGCACCACAACGCTTGTCAGAAAGAGGTATTAAAATCACACACACACACACACACACACACACACACACACACACACACACACACACACGGACCAGGCTACTGCTCTGCTCCTCTCGTCTCTAAGAGCAAAGATGTTCATATCCCACAGTGTACTCCAGCCAGTAGCCCCCCTTTTATACCCAGTTAGGAGTGGTCGTCTGAGGCCCTCCACCCTCTGCAACGAGGGATTAGGTTGAGGCCCTCCACCCTCTACAACGAGGGATTATGGTTAAAAGTCAGGTGGCGAGGCGAGGAGGCCTTGGGAGGAGGGGGGACGGGGAGGGGGGAGGGGGGAGAGGGGAGGGAGCAGGGCATTCACACAGCAGGCAGGGAGATGGAGCTGGCAAGGCAGAAGAAACCTGTGTGTGTTTTGTATTAGCGAAACCACATGAAAGCGAGCGTACATCCCAATTAGCAAGGGGGTGTGTGTCAGAATGTATGTGTTACAATCAGCGTGTTTGGAGTATGTTTGTGCCTACACACACATTTGTTTGTGTGTGTTTATTTGGGTCTTAGCTACAGTCACAGTGTCATCATGAGTTGAACGTAGGCCTCCATCCCACCACCACCAGAATCAGGTATTCCACAATCCACAGGGCATGCCACTGTTTACGTCCCAGAGTCAGAGCAGCTTTCCTGGGCAGAGCGCTAAAAGAAAGCCCCTGGCTTCAATCACTTCAAAAGGCCTCGCACATCAATGCTGACCCGGCGGTATGCGAAAAGCAAACCGATCCCCTCACGGTGTTTGCCTGCCAAGCCAAATTGAAAAGACTCAAGCAGTTCGAGCCAAATGATGCGTTCCAAAGAACCACTTCAAAACCTCTGCATAAATATACACGTGCACGCAAAGGCTACAAGTGGAGCCCGGCTTGAGCCGAACGCCAACCACAAATAACTCCTGTCTCGCACACTCCCTCTCGCCAACGTTCAGAACCCCACATTTGAAGAAGAGAGATGGGCCTCCGAGACAGACGTTCCCCCTGAAAGACTGATGTACGGTTGGAAAGACAGACGTTCAGATTCAGAAACTGCCCTCTCAGCCTTTTGACTGGAATCAACCTATTTTTTTCTCCATGGAAAATGCCAAAAATCTGTAAAATGGCAAAACGGCCACTAACCAAAAGGGAAAGCTGGGGCCAGAGAGAAAAGAAGCGAGAGAGAGAGAGAGAGAGAGAGAGAGAGAGAGAGAGAGAGAGAGAGAGAGCACATCCCAGAGAGCCACCGCAAATTGCAGTGTTTCAGTGAGGCCGTAAAAAAAGATAAACGACTCTTAATCTAAGGTTGTAATTACCTTGGGCCAACACTGTCATTAGGAAATGAGCCTTGAACCAGAGAGATGGGAAGAGAGAGAGAGAGAGATGGAGAGGGGGGGGTGAGGGGGGTAGAGGTAGGAGAGAGAGAGTCAGAACGATTTGGATGGTCAAAGAGCGAAGGAGAGTAGTAGCCTTGTCCCAGATCTTTTTGTGCTATCATTCTAACTCCTTGTCATGTTTGGCATGATGACACAAACATCTGGTACCCACCCAGGCTAGAATGGTAGTGGCTGGAGAAACTTAAAGGTGGGGGAATTCAGGGAGAGAGGGAAGGATAGAGAGGGGGAGACAGGAGGGGGGGAGAGAGAGAGAGAGAGAGAGAGAGAGAGAGAGAGAGAGAGAGAGAGAGAAGGAACTGCAACGGTCATTGTAAACAGTGGCTGGGCCCGCACACGCAAAGAACCTAAACACTCATACTTAGTTTTGTTTGACCACAGCCTTGAACCCTGGGTCAGATATTTAACCATTTGCTATTAATGACTAATGGAAATTAAACTAAAGAAACAAATGCTCAGATGAACACTAACTCTTAACGTTTACCCACATATAGATTTAATGATCAGTCAACAGAGTTTCTAGATAGGGTAATGGTTAGCTGATGTGCTGCTGCTACTGTGTGTGAGTGTCTGCCTTAGGGTCAGTAGGCCCAACTGAAATCACAGCAAGTGCTGATGAGTACGCTCGCTCGAGTACACACACACACAAACACTCTGACGTAGGCATGTTTACCATACACACATACAGTGGGGAGAACAAGTATTTGATACACTGCCGATTTTGCAGGTTTTCCTACTTACAAAGCATGTAGAGGTCTGTAATTTTTGGTCTGATGAGACAAAAATATAGCTTTTTGGTCTAAACTCCACTCGCCGTGTTTGGAGGAAGAAGAAGGATGAGTACAACCCCAAGAACACCATCCCAACCGTGAAGCATGGAGGTGGAAACATCATTCTTTGTGGATGCTTTTCTGCAAAGGGGACAGGACGACTGCACCGTATTGAGGGGAGGATGGATGGGGCCATGTATCGCGAGATCTTGGCCAACAACCTCCTTCCCTCAGTAAGAGCATTGAAGATGGGTCGTGGCTGGGTCTTCCAGCATGACAACGACCCGAAACACACAGCCAGGGCAACTAAGGAGTGGCTCCGTAAGAAGCATCTCAAGGTCCTGGAGTGGCCTAGCCAGTCTCCAGACCTGAACCCAATAGAAAATCTTTGGAGGGAGCTGAAAGTCCGTATTGCCCAGCGACAGCCCCGAAACCTGAAGCATCTGGAGGTCTGTATGGAGGAGTGGGCCAAAATTCCTGCTGCAGTGTGTGCAAACCTGGTCAAGACCTACAGGAAACGTATGATCTCTGTAATTGCAAAAAAAGGTTTCTATACCAAATATTAAGTTCTGCTTTTCTGATGTATCAAATACTTATGTCATGCAATAAAATGCAAATTAATTACTTAAAAATCATACAATGTGATTTTCTGGATTTTTGTTTTAGATTCCGTCTCTCACAGTTGAAGTGTACCTATGATAAAAATTACAGACCTCTACATGCTTTGTAAGTAGGAAAACCTGCAAAATCGGCAGTGTATCAAATACTTGTTCTCCCCACTGTACATGTACACACACACACTCTGACGTATGCATGTTTACCACACACACACACACACACACACACACACACGTATACTACCAGTCAAAAGTTTGGACACACCTACTCATTCAAGGGTTTTTCTTTATTTTTACTATTTTTTACATTGTAGAATAATAGTGAAGACATCAAAACTATGAAATAACACATATGGAATCATGTAGTAATCAAAAAAGTGTTAAACAAATCAAAACATATTTTATATTTGAGATTCTTCAAATAGCCACCCTTTGCCTTGATGACAGCTTTGCACACTCTTGGCATTCTCTCAACCAGCTTCATGAGGTAGTCACCTGGAATGCATTTCAATTAACAGGTGTGCCTTCTAAAAAGTTAATTTGGGGAATTTCTTTCCTTCTTAATGCGTTTGAGCCAATATGTTGCGTTGTGACAGAAGATGGTCTTTTACCAAATATGGCTAAGTCCATATTATGGCAAGAACACTTCAAATAAGCAAATAAAAACGACAGTCCATCCTTACTTTAAGACATGAAGGTCAGTCAATACGGAAAATGTCAAGAACTTTGAACGTTTCTTCAAGTGCAGTCGCAAAAACCATTAAGCGCTATGATGAAACTGGCTCTCATGAGGACCGTCACAGCAATGGAAGACCCAGAGTTACCTCTGCTGCAGAGGATAAGTTCATTAGAGTTACCAGCCTCAGAAATTGCAGACCAAATAAATGCTTCAGAGTTCAAGTCACAGACACATCTCAACATCAACTGTTCAGAGGGGACTGTGTGAATCAGGCCTTCATGGTCAAATTGCTGAAAAGAAACCATTACTAAAGGACACCAATAAGAAGAAGAGACCTGCTTGGGTCAAGAAACACAAGCAATGCACATTAGACCGGTAGAAATGTGTCCTTTGGTCTGGAGTCCAAATTTGAGATTTTTGGTTCCAACCGCCGTGTCTTTGTGAGACACGGTGTGGTGAACGGATGATCTTTGCATGTGTAGTTCCCACCGTAAAGCATGGAGGAGGAGTTGTTATGGTGTGGGTGTGCTTTGCTGGTGACACTGTCTGTGATTTATTTAGAATTCAAGGCACACTTAACCAGCATGGCTACCACAGCATTCTGCAGCGATACACCATACCATCTGGTTTGGGCTTAGTTGGACTATAATTTGCTTTCAACAGGACAATGACCCAACACACCTCCAGGCTGTGTAAGGGCTATTTTACCAAGAAGGAGAGTGATGGAGTGCTGCATCAGATGACCTGGCCTCCACATTCCCCCTACCTCAACCCAATTGAGATGGTTTGGGATGAGTCGGACGGCGAAGGAAAAGCAGCCAACAAGTGCTCAGCATATGTGGGAACTCCTTCAAGACTGTTGGAAAAGCATTCCAGGTGAAGCTGGTTGAGAGAATGCCAAGAGTGTGCAAAGCTGTTATCAAGGCAAAGGGAGGCTATTTGAAGAATCTCAAATATAAAATATATTTTGATTTGTTTAACACTTTGTTGGTTACTACATGATTCCATATGTGTTATTTCATAGTTCTGATGTCTTCACTATTATTCTACAATATAGAAAATAGTAAAAAATAAAGAAAAACCCTTGAATGAGTAGGTGTGTCCAAACTTTTGACTGGTACTGTACACACACACCAGCTCCGGTTGAGTCACTGTATGTTTGAGGTCCTTGGCCCCTCCGTTTCTCCCCTGGGTCTATTTCAGTCACCACTAATAGTACTGTTATCGGCTACCATACGAGCTGCCATACGCACAGAGAAGTGGTTGTGTGTGTGTGTGTGTGTGTGTGCGCGTGCGTGCAAATCCAAACTTCAACCTTATTACACGATCAACGTTAGTAAAACCGTGATCGTATTCACATGGTACGAAACCAAATAAAAAACTGGGAAGTTCTATGTGAGCTTGTCCATTAAGAAACACTTGTTTCCGTTCTCCATTACAAAACATTTGACTATGCTATGCCCTAACGAACATGACCCAGTTGTGATTGTGATACAAGTCAGGACTAGTCAGGTTACCTATTAAATCAGCAGAAGACTCTTTCCAAGAATCTTAGAAGCCCCAAAGGCGACTTAAAAAGTCAACCGTCAACATCGGAAAACATCTAGCGTTTCCTCAATTTTTCTCCCTCCCTCCATGTATCCCACACAGGCCATCTTCAATATCGGCTGGTTTATAGTGATCTTGCTATTTCTAATATGGACATGTTGTAAACAGATGAGTGGCTGCCACTACAAAGTGAGGCTGTGGTTCAACCATTAACACCACACTGCTTTGCTCTCAACAGCCTGGGGAGGACTGAAGTCATAAGTCACACAGACTGGAAGAGAGAACTGGGACAGTCGACAGTCAGAGAGGGAGAGATGGAGCGAGAGAGACAGAGAGAGGGAGAGATGGAGAGAGGAGAGATGGAGAGAGAGATAGTGGTGGAGGACTAAGGAGAGAGAAACAGAGAGAGAAAGACAGAGAGGGAGTAGGAGGAAATGGGAGATCCGACAGTCGAGAGATGGAGAGAAAAAGAGATGGGAGAGAGAGGGAGTGATGGGGAGATAGTGGTGGAGGACTAAGGAGACAGAATCAGAGAGAACATTAGAGAACGAGAAAGAGGATATAGAGGTGAACAGGACCCGTTTGTGAAAGAATGAAGGGATGAAGTGGTGATGGGGTAGAGATGGACAGAAAGAGTGAAGTGGTGATGGGTTAGAGATGGACAGAAAGAGTGAAGTGGTGATGGGTTAGAGATGGACAGAAAGAGTGAAGTGGTGATGGGTTAGAGATGGACAGAAAGAGTGAAGTGGTGATGGGTTAGAGATGGACAGAAAGAGTGAAGTGGTGATGGGTTAGAGATGGACAGAAAGAGTGAAGTGGTGATGGGTTAGAGATGGACAGAAAGAGTGAAGTGGAGACCCCATGTTCAATGACCCTGCGCCTGCCGACCCTCCGTCCAGAAATAAGTTCTGGCCACACACACACAGATGCAGGAAAGGACACACACACACTCAAACACACAGGGATGGACAGATGCGCGCGCACACACACACAGCTGAATCTCCATTGCCTCAGTCAGTCCCATAGATAAATAAACACATGCACATAGCCATGTCTGAAGAGGCCCACTAACACCAAGCCAAAGAGCCAAACCCTGCGACCGGAGGACTATTTTCAGATGCAAACTGTGTGTTCTCCACCATGTTTGTGAGTGTGTATTTATCTGTGTGACTGTCAGCCAGAGGATGAGTCAGTGTTGGTGTATACAGTCTAGTCTCTGGTGTTGCTGAACTGTTCTCTGGTTAGACTGTGTGCTTTTGGAGACATCTTATTCTTTCACACCTTTATGAACGCTTGGCTGAATGACAAGGTTTCTGAATGACAAGGTTTCTGAATGACAAGGTTTCTACATGACAAGGTTTCTGAATGATAAGGTTTCTACATGACAAGCTTTCTGAATGACAAGGTTTCTACATGACAAGGTTTCTGGATGACACGATTTCTGGGTGACAAGGTTTCTGGGTGACTGTGATGCAAGGATACTGGAGAAAAACAACTTTTAGAGTGGAAAGATAAGAGATTTGTCTGTGTGTAGGTATGCCTATGTGGGTGGGTTGAAAGGTGCGTGTAAATGCTAGTATCTGTGTTTGTTTGTTCTGTGTGTACGCGTTTGTGCAAAAATATACTTATTTCTCTCTCTGTGTGTGCCCAAATGTGTGTGTGTGTGAATGTATGCATACATATGTTTGTATGGTTAGGTTTAATCAAGTGGAGGAAAACAGTGACTCAGACATAGAGTTTGTCTCTAGGCAATTACGTTAGAACTCAACATGAAAGACTTAGACACACACAAACACAGTGCCTTTCCATCAGTGCTGTGTCGCCTGAGGCGCATAATGATTCAAATGTGTTATCATCTCCTCTTGATGCTGTCTGCAATGTTGTTGTCAGCAGTCTAGAGAGGTTACATTCTCTGGTGTCACACACACATACACACACACACACACACACACACACAGACAGACAGACAGACAGACACACACACACACCAGCTGAGACTGTAAAGTGTGTTACCTGTGAGTGAAACACAGGTACACTCATAAATTGCACAAACCGGTTTATAGCGTCTTTCTGTCAAAGTGTCACTTTACCTGTTTGACTTTGGAAGAGTATCAAAACATCTGTTTGTATGAAATAGAGTTACACTGTTTACTTTGAGAGGGCTCAAGCAGGGGGCCAAATCTACTGTTACTCAAAGTCACTCATCAGTAAAGTCACACATCAGCAGAGTCACTGCACAACCATCTAAATACATAAGCCATGGGTTATCACCTGGTACACACAGAGCCCTGTAAAGAACACACACACATTGAACCACAGACAGACACAGCTCTGTTAACACACACACACACACACCTGTAGCACTTCCTTAACCTTGGTCTTCTGATGCTACAGGTGCAGTATGTGATTAGAGAGCCTAAGTACTGTAGCCATGTTAAACTCCTGTCCTGCTATGATACCATGCCTTCACTCACTAAGTACTGTAGTGATGTTAAACTCCTGTCCTGCTATGATACCCTGCCTTCTCTCACTAAGTACTGTAGTGATGTTAAACTACTGTCATGCTATGATACCCTACCACTCATAAACACAGCACCACACTCATATACATACACTTTAATGCCGGCTTAGGCACCCGTCACCTCTTCGAGAGAGAGAGAGAGAGAGAGAGAGAGAGAGAGAGAGAGAGAGAGAGAGAGAGAGAGAGAGAGAGAGAGAGAGAGAGAGAGAGAGAGAGAGAGACACACACACACGGCCCAATAAGATGGCCAGCAGTTCAGGGAGCTGACAGCCTGCATTCTTACTCTCCTTTTCCTCCCTCCCTCCATCCCTCGCTTTCTCTGTCATTCTATAATTCTCTGGTTCTGTCGTTCATTCTCTCGCCCCCCCGTGCCAGAACGCCTCCTACGCCACACGACCTGCTGCTGCTCAGCACGCTCCCTCCCTCCCTCCTCGCCACCCTCCCACACGCCGCTGGAATGCACCACGTTAAAACAACACCACTTCCTGCTCAGCGTGTGGGGTAATGGGGAGAGCAGGGTTGGACTGGAGCTGGGAGGGCAGGAGATGGGGGTTGTTGTGGGTTGATGGGAAGAGAAAAGGCCTGGTCAACCATAACTAAAACAATCCCCAAAACAGAGTTGAGTTAAAACTACTGTAACAACCCTAACTACAAGTGCTAGTCTGTGTGTGCTGACCACACCTCAACAGTCAAGATGATCTGTCAATCACAAATACAATGTGTGTGTTAATGTGTTTCTCCTGTTGTGTTGTCTACAGATAGAGGGGACACCACCACCGGCCCCAGTCAAAGTGAAGTGAAACAGGAGGAGACATCTTGTTTAGTGGGTAAGTTAAGGGTTAATTGTTTGACTGTCCATTTCACTCCTCTTCAATGTTTATATGACAGAGTAGTTAATTTGCTATACTACAAAAAATAATTAACAACTACTAGTACTTTATCCATATGAAACAAGATGATACAAGATTATTGTCAACAGACACGTTTTAGTTCACTTCAGAAGTAGCATAGGGTTACATTTTTGGCACATTTCTGAATGAGGAAACAGTCCTGTTGAATGATTGCGTTCAGAGTTTCCAGAAAGCACACTTGGCTATTGACAGTGTTAACCTCAACACATTCCTTCCTCATGAGTCCCCTTCACATTTGACTGAGTCCCTCAATGACAAGTTGTCTACCTACCTACAACATGGGTCAGACTGAGAGCACACACACACATGCTATTTACTGAGCGGAGAGAGCTGTTGAAGAAGTATGGAGGGGGTGTGTTGGGGGCGGGAACACGGCTGGCTGGTTTGGAAGTTATAAAGTCTAAGAGCAGTGGTAGTAAGGCAACAGGATGGTGTGTGTGTGTGTGTATATCAGTATGTGTGTGATGGTCTATAAAACTGCAGGCAGGCTTATTCAATCACTGGTGATAATTGCCCCTCTCCACGCCCCTGGGCCGGTCCATTATAGATGGAGGGGGGTGTCTGGTCCTGCTGGGATGGTCCATTATCTGAGGGAGGCGGAGTGTGTCTGGGTCAAGCTGTGGTCTGGTCCAGCAGTCAGGCCCTGGGGCAGCAGGGGCGCTCTGTCCGCCCACCTGACCCCCTCCGCCCTCCATCCCTATTGTCCTCCCCTGTTGTTGAGGTCTGACAGGGACTGTGCAGGCTTGTAAAGTCTGCTTTTCTCACCCCCTCCTCTCCTTTCTGACCCAGAACACAGCCCACTGCTCAAGGCCTGTGGAGTCTGGAACCATTACTACACTCACTGATTGCCTTACAACCGCCTCCACCTTTCCCACCACCCCACTCCTCAGACCTCAGAGAGAGAGCTCTGTGAGGCATGCAGTAAGTTCCTCTCTGGGGCAGACTGCACACAGACACACACACAGACAGAGAGAGAGGCTGTATCTGTGTGTGTCTCCTAACCATAGTGTGTGAAAACAGCTCTGAAGTGCAGTTAAAGTATGGGGCTATGACAGGGTTGAGCTCATAGGGACTAGGGAGGGTCTGTCTTTTCCATTACTGAGGATATATATCTGCTCCTGGATGGGTCTGATAAGAGGCCCTCTCTATAGGCTGTACAACAGAGTGACAACCAACATGAACACAGTGTTTGGAAGGCTACGTTCATAAACACCTTGACACTGTGTGAAGGGACGTGGAGTTCTCCTCTCTCTGTGGGTTTTATATTTCAATATAAAGCAAACAAATACAGGAATGAGCAAATAAGGATGTACCATGGTCGGTCTGTCTGTCTGTCTGTCTTTCTCCCTACCTTCTTCCCCATCTCTCTCTCTCTCTCTCTCTCTCTCTCTCTCTCTCTCTCTCTCTCTCTCTCTCTCTCTCTCTCTCTCTCTCTCTCTCTCTCTCTCTCTCTCTCTCTCTCTCTCTCTCTCTCTCTCTCTCTCTCTCTCTCTCTCTCTCTCTCTCTCTCTCTCTCTCTCTCTCTCTCTCTCTCTCTCTCTCTCTCTCTCTCTCTCTCTCTCTCTCTCTCTCTCTCTCTCTCTCTCTCTCTCTCTCTCTCTCTCTCTCTCTCTCTCTCTCTCACACACATATCTCTAAAACCGAGCGCACGGCACACCTGTTGCACGTTCATTGCAGTGTTCCAGGGTCACAGTGATATAACCTTGCTGACAGATCTCTCAGCCTCAGAGTAGGAGGCAGCAGAAGCAGATAGCAGTGAGCTCAGGAGGCAGTCAAGGTTGTGCATGGTTGGTTGTGCTATGAGGCCCTGGCAAGTGACCAATACAGCGAGATGTGTTCTCACAATGCATTCTTTTGTGACATTTTAATCAGCCAAAGAGATCTTCTTGTCATATTTATCAGTGTGTGTGTATGCGTTTTATGGGATAAAGCCCCTAGGCTAGAATGACTTGAAAAATCACAAACAGTCATTTCTACAGTACAGTAAACTACAGACCTGTAAAACAGGTAGGTCGGTCTGTGAACACAGGCCTATTGTCAAAGAATGAGGAAAGAAAAGTGTAAATCTGTATTTGTGAGTAAACACTACACTGTTCTCTACTGACCCAATGGCACAGACACTACTGGCTACAACCCAAAGCCCTCTCTGACCCTCCAGATCAGTCTACATACAGCATGGGACTTCATGACTACCTAGGTCCTAGACAGACGTGGAGAGAGATAATTAGGTTACGATGACTGATGTAGTCAATGCCACCACCTAGACCTACACAAATCAAATCAGAGTTTATTGGTCGCGTACACACATTTGCATCTACTCCACAGATTGATAAGTAAGACACTGTGACAATTAAGTTAGCAACAACAACCAATTAAATTATCAATAGCCACACCCAAAGGTGTGGTTACCCTAACACTAACACACTTGGTTCAACGAATCATCTCATCATCAAGGCTTTTATTACTAGCACGAACACACTTGATTCAACTAATCATCTCATCATCAAGGCTTTCATTACTTGAATCAGGTGTGTTAGTGCTAGGGCAAAAACTAAAGAGTGCCCCCCCTATGGGTCCCCAGGGCCAGGATAGGAAAACACTGACCTAGATAAACTCCACAGATTGATATAAATTGGAAACAGTGACGATGAGTCTAACAAATGATATTGTCAATCGCCAGGTCCACAGCCAAGTGACTAAACAATTTACTCCTCCTCTCATCGACACTGTCCCCATTGTGTCCCTAGTGTCACACATTGTCCCATTGCCGGCATCTCTGACATTCTTTACTGTCACGGTGACCTTTCCGTTCAAACACCTTCAAGACAAGAACAAGAACTACATCATCTAAAGCTGATTGACACAAATCCCTTCACTGTTCTAAGAAGAGGTCATCTGTGACATTTATCCTTTCAAGTCAATTTAAACATCATTGTCCAATTTGTAAGTCGCTCTGGATAAGAGCGTCTGCTAAATGACGTAAATGTAAAATGTAAATGTCCCCTGGAGGGAAATCCAGTGTAATTGTGCAACCAGGAGTACATAAGATGCAATACATACTTTTAAGTCTTTGGCTTTCTGTCCCTCCCTCCCTCCCTCCCTCCCTCCCTCCCTCCGTAACTGCTACTACACGGCTCATTGGTAGAGAGAGACATGTACGTGTGTGTCTGTGTGTGTGAGAGCGAGAGTTGGTTCTCTTCCTACGTGGATGTTTTTAAGTCGTTCCATCCCTTGTCTATACCTCTACAACCACCCTGACAGCTACTAGAGATAGATGGAGGAGAGGTTACTGGTGTCCTGAAGAAGACCTTTAGAAAATAGGGGAAGAGGGGATGATCAGGTGTGAGAACAGATGTGCTATGAGGCTGATGATGCCCCCGAGTTCAACAGCTTCAGACATTTGTGTCTCAGGATATGTTGATGGGGTATGTGTGACTGTGTATTTCTTCAGAATAGCCTTTCCAGGTTACTCAGGACATCTTGCCATGTCCACTAAGTTTCACATTAGTCAAGTTGTAGTGCCAAGTATCACATCCGCTGGTACGTATAGAGTCCATCATCTGATCATTATCAGCTCACTGGAAATCCTGATTTCTCCACAGCCTGTATATTTGTTAACATTCCTCCTGTACTCGCCCTCCACATGAACAGACCTGATGAGGGGATGGGAGGAGAGGAGGAGGAAAGAAGGAGGTGGAGAGGTGATGGGCGAGGTGAATTTACAGATGTATTTTACAGACATATTTTGTGATGTCGTGGTGAAAGAATGCTACTGCTTGTTAGTTACCTGCCTGCTCCTTGATTAACTGCAGGTTAATTGCGAGACGGCTGTGTGTGTGTGTGTATGTGCTGCGGTGACATCAGTGCTATGACAGAAATGTAGTTGGCACATTCTGCAGGGTATTGGCTAAACCCCCTCTGGAGACATGGGGTGCCAGAGGTATTTGGTAGGAGGTGACATGATAGGGCAGGGGGACAGTGGCGCGTGTAGCCAGAGGGAAGGACAGCCAGACAGAGGGACACTGTGACAGAATCACTCCGAGAGTGTGTGTTTGTTTATCCTCAGTGATGTGTGTGTATTTCCCCCAGACAGACATCAGTCTGTCCGGCCACGGACTGCATGTGTCATAAACACTTCAATTTTGTTGATTTTACCTTTGAACTTTGTTGCAACAGTAGAAGTTCAGGGTTCAGAGGGAGAAAGGTCAAACTGAATGTGACCATACATATTCAGTTATAGGTACCTACAATCTACATTTGACTGTTGAACAGAGGGACTAGGGTAGGACTGAATGTGAACATACATGTACATATTCAGTATCTGAATATGCTCTGATTCTTAAAAAATAAACAAGCCTCTATTTGACCAGGAGATAAATCTTGAGGTTCAGACCCTCTTTTTCAAGAAACACCAGGCAAGAGGGCCCCAAATAATAAATACAATTCTCTGCTAAGAGAGAGAAAGCAGAATTGTGAGTCAGGTAAATCACTGATCAAAACAATGTTTGATCTCCTGGATAGCCTTTAAAGTTAAAAATAAGTTGAACTTATGTCAAGATAAATAGTTAATCATACCAGTAATATCAGGTGGTGATGATGAATCAGTGTTCCATTCAAAGACATGTAGCAATAAAACAGAGGTAAATACAGGATGATGAAAACAAGGTATGGAGAGAGAGAGAGAGAGAGAGAGAGAGAGAGAGAGAGAGAGAGAGAGAGAGAGAGAGAGAGAGAGAGAGAGAGAGAGAGAGAGAGAGAGAGAGAGAGAGAGAGAGAGAGAGAGAGAGAGAGAGAGAGAGAGAGAGAGAGAGAGAGAGAGAGAGAGAGAGAGAGAGAGAGAGAGAGAGAGAGAGAGAGAGAGAGAGAGAGAGAGAGAGAGAGAGAGAGAGAGAGAGAGAGAGAGAGAGACTGGAGTGTGCATATCACACCTGCCTTGTGTGTCAGCACACGGCTACGGAACAGGTCGAGCCGCCTCTAAACACTCCCTGACACACACAATCACTCACACACACACACACACACACACACAAACACGTGCGTGTCTCCAATACTTAAACGCACACATCATGAAGACAAGTACACACCGTCCTCTGATACTCACACCCAGCAAACACACACACGCACAAAACACATACTCACTCACGCCACAAGAATGTACACCTTCTTGATTGAGTTATTGAAAACCGACAACTGACACAAGTCACGCGCTACTGTTTTCCCTGTACCCATTCACTTACATCATATTCATTAGATAGTTATTAGTTAGTTATATTATATGATTAAATCAAATAAAAGTGTATTGGTCGCGTACACAGTTTAACAGATGTTATAGCGAATGTAGGGAAATGCTTTTGTTACTAGCTCCTAACAATACAGTAAAATGTAGTAAGATGTCAACAAGTACGCAAATGATCCCCAAAAAATATTTAACAAATCTTGAAACGTCAGAACGAATCTAATTAACCCACATAGCATAATCCAAATGCAATCTATACGTATCTACACCGGATGAATATACACAAGATATACTAAGAATGATATTGTCACGCCCTGGCTCTGGGACTCTGTTATGTTGAGCCAGGGTGGGTTGTTTCTATGCTCTATGCTCCCCGCACCAAGCCAGTGGTGCACGTCGTCAGCCCGTTTTGGTCCGTTCCTGCTCCCCGCACCAAGCCAGTGGTGCGCTTCGTCAGCCCGGTTCGGCCCGTCCCTGCTCCCCGCACCAAGCCTGTGGTGCGCGTCGTCAGCCCGGTTCGGCCCGTCCCTGCTCCCCGCACCAAGCCAATGGTGCGCGTCGTCAGCCCGGTCCGGCCTGTTCCTGCTCCCCGCACCAAGCCTGTGGTGCGCGTCGTCAGTCCGGCACAGCCCGTGCCTGGGTCACCGGTGCCTGGTCAGGTACCGGTTAGCTGCTCCACATCGGAGCCTGAGCGATCCGCTCCACCGATGTCCAGTCCAGATCCAGCCAGCAGGGCCAGACCGGACCAGGGGCGCTATGGGGGGTTTGTTGGAGGGTGGGGGTCAAGCCCGGAGCTGGAACCGCCTCCGAGGAGGAATGCCCACCCGGCCCTCCCCTGTTCGGTTTATGTTTGTGTTTTGTGTGCTAGGTTGTTTATCTAGTTCATTTGTTTCTATGTTGGCCGGTGTGGTTCTCAATCAGAGGCAACGTGAATCAGCTGTTGCTTGTTGTCTCTGATTGGGAACCATACTTAGGTAGCCTGTTTTGCCACAGTGTTTGTGGGATCTTGTTCCGTGTATGGTTTGTGTAACCGTAGGACTTCACGTTTCGTATCGTTTGTTGTTTTGTTCGTTGTGTTGTACATTCAATAAATATTATGTACGCATATCACGCTGTGCCTTGGCCCGCTTCTTCTCAGGACGATCATGACAGATATGTACAGCAGTAGATATATTAGAGTGAGCTATTTCAAGAATCCAGTATATAAATAAATATGCGGTGTGTATAAACAGTGTAACTAAAATTCAATGTACAATAGTAGAAATATTAGAAAGAGCTATGTGAAGAATACAGTATTTAAATACACAGTACAAAACCCCATGACAAAATGGATAGAATTGCAGAAATGTTGCGGAATATAAATATATATGTACAGTATGTGAATGGTGTGTATAGACAGTATGGACAGTACGTGAATGGTGTGTATAGACAGTATGGACAGTACGTGAATGGTGTGTATAGACAGTATGGACAGTACGTGAATGGTGTGTATAGACAGTATGGACAGTACGTGAATGGTGTGTATAGACAGTATGGACAGTACGTGAATGGTGTGTATAGACAGTATGGACAGTACGTGAATAGAAAAGGTATGTACAGCAGTAGTTATATAGGATGAACTTTGACTATACAGTATATACATATAAAGTGGGTAAAACAGTATGTAAACGTTATTAAAGTGACCAGTGTTCAATGACTCTATGACCTACTGTTTGTCTGTTGTTTTCCCTCAATCCTTCCCATTTCCAGCAGTACCAGCTGCTAACCCCAGCCTCCTGCATCCCAGCCCAGGTCAGACTACAGGGCTGTATAGTAGTGGCCCTTGTGGACATATATCTCCTTCATGACCTGAAGACTATAGAGTTCAGGGTTCACCTTAACACTGTGGCGCCTTCCTGCTCCCCAACACCCCAACAAGCCATCACATCCTCACTCCTCCTCTTCCTCCTCTCCCCTCAACCCCTTACCACCAGAAAGGAAGAGTCGTCAGTGAGTGGGAGAGAGAGAGAAAAAGGGAGAGAGAGAGAGAAAGATGACGAGAGAGGGGGAGAAAGAGAGTTCTCACACAGAGAGAGGCGTGCGTCTACGTCGGTTTGCTTTTTATGACACATTGGCGTGTGACGGATGCTGGGTCAAGCAGAGTGGTCTCCAAGGCTTGGGGTCACCCTGTATGGGTCAGTTGTGAACTTAGTAAAGAGATAGGGTAGGGGGCTAGTATTGTTTAAAGCTGACTGACCTGGGAACAGGGGCAAACCAACGTTCTATGACCAGAGCCAATCTCTAAAGAATAGTCACAATCTAAATCTGATCCAGAGTCAGAAAACCAAGCGTATCAGTTGTAACTTGAGCACAGAGGGGCTAGTGGTGTACTGTATAGTAGCTGTCCCTAACTGACCTCAGACCTGCGTGTTAGCATTCTAATTTCATTGTGTTCATTATCTAGTAATTCTATGTCTATGTCCCTGACTCACATACAGTGTATGACTGGAACAGGACAGTGTTCTATAACCAGAGACAGTCTCTATCTGAAGAATAGTCACAGTTTAAATCTAATCCAGAATCAGATCAGGAAACCAGGTTTTTTCACTAAACAGAGACAGGAGTTAGGGTATGGGATCAAACGTTAGTTCAAAACCCATCATAAATGAAAGGAGGATGCAGACCTATCCATTGTTCATTGTCTCTGCACGCTTTGTATGAATGAGATATTCTTGTATGGTAAAGTACAGACGCCTAATGGGCTAGTCTCTCACCACGTCTTTGTATAAAGAGCTGTGATTGGATAATCAGCCAATTGACCACAGAGATGGTAGGTGTGTAACAGAGGGCTGCTTTGTGTCCATGTGAGTGGGTTGTGACCTCCCTGACTTTATCAGTCAGAAAGTTCAAGGGTCACAGGGCTGGGTCACCTCATCACTGCTGACGGAAGATTTAACAGTGCTGACTGAGGAAGGCGACGGCAGCTATGTGTCAATACCTATACGACCTACAAAGAGCCAGACAGAGGGTTAGTGTGTGTGTGTGTGTGAATCTCATCCAAAGGGATCTTGTCCGGCATCTAGAATCCCTTATTCTGCAGTATCTCTTTAGAGAAAGAAAGGATTTAAACTGACCCTCAGAACTAAAAGCTCAGAGGAGGTATAGACAACATTTCCTTTAGGATTTAAACTGACCCTCCGACCTAAAAGCGGAGTTAAAGACATCTGCTAACACAGACCATTGTCTGGCCTGGCCATCGTCCGCCGCTCTTCTCCTCCTTCCGTTCCCCCTCTCCCAGCCTTTCTCCCTGGGGATGAAGCAGCCAAGGTAGCTCTGAAGCTTGGAGGATTTAGCCTGGGTCGCATGAGTTGTAAAGACACACTTTGGAGGTTTTGGGTTTCTAAATGCCCCGGAGGAGAAAGGGCACCTGTTGTGGTGGTGGGGCCGGTAGGTGGGCAGGAGGCTCATGTATGTGTGTGTTTCTGTCTCTGCATGTGTGCGTGTGTGTTTGTGCATGTGATGGGTGTGTGCCTGCTTCAAACAGGCCCTGTTATCTCTCTTGTTTCGGTGGAGGGTTACACAAAGGACACAGTCGCTTTAGCAGCAGTGGAAACAGCCGCTGACCTCTATGACTAGTGATTTGGCTCATTGCTCTCAGTGTTTTGTTTTCCTCGCAGGTGATGGTTATCTAATGAGATGCATTAGTTAGGGCAGTGTTTTCCAAACCTCTCCTCAAGCACCCCTAGCCGTTCCATCTATTTAATGTTTTTCAGTACAAGCACACCTGATTGGTCAACCAATCACCAAGCCCTTCATTAGTTGAATCAGGTGTGCTAGCTCTTCTAATACATAAAATAAGTGGAAATGTTGAGCGTCTGCAAGGAGAGGTTTAGAAAACACTTCATTAGGGAGAAGAGATGAGTGGCTATGAAGGGTTTCACCAACTGCAATGCTATGAGAAGCAATTGCAGAAACCAATGTGTTGCAGATGCTATCTCAACCATTGTGTGTTCATTGGTGTGTAGCCATCTCTGGATGTGCTGGTGACCAGTGTTTACTGGTGTGTCGCCATCTCTGGTGGTGCTGGTAACCACTGTTTACTGGTGTGTCGCCATCTCTGGTGGTGCTGGTGACCGGTGGTGCTGGTGACCAGTGTTTACTGGCGAGCCAGAGACTAACCCAGTTAGGGAGTCTGAAGGAACACACAATGCTGAGTTACTAGGGAGAGAGATAGTATGCTGAGTTACTAGGGAAAGAGATAGTATGCTGCATTACTAGGGAGAGAGATAGTATGCTGAGTTACTAGGGAGAGAGATAGTATGCTGAGTTACTAGGGAGAGAGATAGTATGCTGAGTTACTAGGGAGAGAGATAGTATGCTGAGTTACTAGGGAGAGAGATAGTATGCTGCATTACTAGGGAGAGAGATAGTATGCTGAGTTACTAGGGAGAGAGATAGTATGCTGAGTTACTAGGGAGAGAGATAGTATGCTGAGTGCCTAGCTACTAGAGTCCTTTTATGCTGGGACCTTGTCTTCTAAGGGAACAATGCTAGTAGTCTAGAGCATTAATAACAATCTGATCTCCAATACTACAGAGCGAGAGCTCAGTCCTCTAGGATATAATACTTTTACCCCTGTTAGATTCAATGCAGCAGTGCAGCGTCCCCCTAACATTGGGCTCAAGCAGTTTCTATGGATTTACTGCAGTGTACAGCACTAGGGACGTGTATACATAACAATCCTAAAATATCACCTCAGCAGCCATGGGAACATTGGTGTTGAGGTCTATCTGCCCCCTGTGACCCCCTCCTCTTACCCCCATCTCCAAGCTGCTCTCCTGTGAGGTGAAACAGGAGTGCCCCCACCCCCACGCGCCGCCCATCCTAACTGCACTGTCAGTGCCCCCCCCTCCCTCTGACCACAGCTGGACCCTGTTACCCACAATGCACAGAGGAAGGGTCGTCCCTCAACATGTCAGCGCCGTCCCATAAACCAGAGCCCCCCCGTGACATGGAGAAAGGGAGCGAGGGAGCAGCAGATGATAAATGGGTAAAAGGAGATTATTGAGATAAAATGGAGGGAGTGAAGTAGGACAGAAGAAAAGAGAGACGTGTTCTGGAGGAGTTTCTGAATTCTGACGTGTGAATCCATGAAGACACTGTTGTCGATGCCCTCGGATAGTTTGGTAAACTGAAACTCCACCTTTAAGTGTGGTGTACAGTCAATGAAAACAACAGCTAGGTTAGTGAAGTATGTAGTATAATAATGTCAGTTATGCTAACCACCGTGTTGTGCTACATGTGTAATGCAATACACAGTATTTTTACTTGTGTAAGAAATGTGCTGAAGTATTTCTAACATTGTGCACCGTTGGCCATACTTGTTTAACTTGCCGTTGAATCTATAAGGGTTGAGGAGGGAGGGAGGAAGGAAGTGTTGATGGAGAGAAGGAGGTAGAGAAAAATATGAAAGAGATGGAGGGAGGAAGAGAAAGAAATAGAATAACTTGTTTTCCCTCTTCTGCAACACGATCAAGGCTTCAGGTCACCAAGCCAAGTACACCTGCAGCTTGTTATCCAGTGAATGATAATAACAAAAGTAAGTTATAAACCGCTTTTCTCTCCCAAGGTGCTATACAACCTAGTAGAAAGCAGAGAAGGATCTTGACATTGTAGAAAGCACAGTCGGCGAAGAATCTTCAGTCTGACACAAATAACTTTCTGTCCTTTCTGACTTTACTAGAACAAGCCTTACAGAGAGTTCAGTCAAAGATTAATCTGGCAATACAGAGAAGAGAGAGAAGAGGAAGGAGGAGTAATGATTTTACAATGTCTGTCAGGGACAATGATCCTCTGGTAGCCACAGTATCTTTGTAGTGGTGTGAAGGGGGGGGTTGCGGGGGCAATACCGTCAAACGAACTTCGCAAGCTGCTGCACACAACTCTCTCTCTCTGGTATTATTTCAGGCCCACCACAAGAAAAGGGCCTGTTCAGGCCACATCCCAACATGCTATCCCAGCTCTCACTACCAGCCTGATGGATGTCAGGATTTTTCGTTCCTTCAAACGGGCGCTTAACGAATGGCAGGTCTGCTTCGCCTCCACATCCTGCCTTTCTCACTAGGCTCTGATGTTTTCTCTTCCTCTCTCCCTCCATCTCCCTCTCTTTTCTCTTTCTCTCATTGGCCCCTGTTGTCTGAGATTGATGGTTTTGACTGGGACTGTCCTGCTAGGACAGCATGACGGCCGTACCATTAGAGACCCACAGCCAGGGGAATGTGGGAAAGGTGACACAGTGTTAAGATCTTAGAAGTGAGGCTGGGTTACTGCTCTGTTCTGTGGGGAGATCAAGGGGAGATAGGTGTGATTTAGTAGACGTCTGCTCCCCCACGCACACGCACACACACACAAACACGCACACACACAGGTTCACAATACAGCCTCTCCACATGGCCCTGGCTCCTGTCCTTTCGCTGGAGATAAGGGCTCTTGACGTTGGGCCCTGGGCCTGGGAGGCCCTGGGAAGCTGTAATTGCTGAGGCTCCACTTTTTTCTCCCATGCAGGCTAGACCTTTAAACCCACCACTTCCCTGACTACTGACAGGACTGACCCTTCTTTCTGTTTCTCCTGGACCTTTAAACCCACCTCAGCCCACCACTTCCCTGACTACTGACAGGACTGACCCTTCTTTCTGTTTCTCCTGGACCTTTAAACCCACCTCAGCCCTCCACGTCCCTGACTACTGACAGGACTGACCCTTCTTTCTGTTTCTCCTGGACCTTTAAACCCACCTCAGCCTTCCACTTCCCTGACTACTAAGGACCGACCCTTCTTTCATCTCCTTCTTTCTGTTTCTCCTGGCTTGTTGGACCTTTCTTTTATATCCCTCTCTCCCTTTGGTTCCCCCTGTTTTGTTGCAGAGAGAAAGAGAGAGAGCAGGGAGAGAGAGAAAGAGAGAACAGGAAGAGAGAGAAAGAGAGAACAGGAAGAGAGAGAGAGAGAGAGAGAGAGAGAGAGAGAGAGATAGAGAGAGAGATAGAGAGAGAGAGAGAACAGGGAGAGAGTGAGAGAGAGAGAACAGGGAGAGAGAGAGAACAGGGAGAGAGAGAGAGAACAGGGAGAGAGAGAGAGAGAGAGAACAGGGAGAGAGAGAGAGAGAACAGGGAGAGCGAGAGAGAGCAGAGAGAGAGAGAGAGCAGGGAGAGAGAGAGAGAACCGAGAGAGAGAGAGAGAGCAGGGAGAGAGAGAGAGCAGGGAGATAGAGAGAGCAGGGAGATAGAGAGAGCAGGGAGAGAGAGAGAGAGAGAGAGAGAGAGAGAGAGAGAGAGAGAGCAGGGAGAGAGAGCAGGGAGAGAGAGAGAACAGGGGAAGAGAGAGAGAGAGAGAACAGGGAGAGAGAGAGAACAGGGAGAGAGAGAGAGAGAGCGAGCGAGCGAGAGAGAGAGAGAGAGAGAGAGAGAGAGAGAGAGAGCAGGGAGAGAGAGAGAACAGGGGAAGAGAGAACAGGGGAAGAGAGAGAGAGAGAGAGAGCAGGGAGAGAGAGAGAGCAGGGAGATAGAGAGAGCAGGGAGAGAGAGAGAGAGCAGGGAGAGAGAGAGAGCAGGGAGAGAGAGAGAGAGAACAGGGGAAGAGAGAGAGAGAGAGAACAGGGAGAGAGAGAGAACAGGGAGAGAGAGAGAGAGCGAGCGAGAGAGAGAGAGAGAGAGCGAGAGAGAGAGCAGGGAGAGAGAGAGAGAACAGGGAGAGAGAGAGAGAGAGAGCAGGGAGAGAGAGAGAGAACAGGGAGAGAGAGAGAGAGAGAGAGAGAGAGCAGGGAGCGAGAGAGAGAGAGAGCGAGAGAGAACAGGGAGAGAGAGAGAGCAGGGAGAGAGAGAGAGAGAGAGAGAGAACAGGGAGAGAGAGAGAGAGAACAGGGAGAGAGAGAGCAGGGAGAGAGAGAGAGAGAGAGAGAGAGAGAGAGAACAGGGAGAGAGAGAGAGAACAGGGAGAGAGAGAGAGAGAGAGAGAGAGAGAGAGAGAGAGAGAGAGAGAGAGAGAGAGAGAGAGAGAGAGAGAACAGGGAGAGAGAGAAAGTCCTTTAATTTCTCTGCTCCTCTTCCCTTTATTTTTCTGTTCAGCTCTCAGCTGCATGTTTTTCTTGCACAGTGTTACGCAAAGATGTTCCCATGCATACTCTCCTCTACCACAACCTAGTTAGGCTAGCTCCTGGCCTGAAGCACCAGCAGTACAGCACATTCATCAGCTTTTTCTAATAACTACGGTCAAATTCAAACCCAGAGAGCACAGATGTTATAACTATAGTTGAGTAATGAGAGTAGGAACAAAGAAAGCCTTACTCCCATAGACACATATTGCTATGCATGTCCACTCTAGTGTTCTATTTAATTCTGTGCTTACTCCATCCACACATACAGTCAGTCAAGTCCCTAGTCTGTTTAGGTTTTCCCAGTTTTTCTTGGGAAATATATAGTTTTCCTAAAGGGAAAACGTCCTCTTAGTCTAACGTTGCAAGGGCCGAGTGTGTGTTTGTAGACAGATGAGATTCGGAGGAAGCTCCCTTTCAAACTCAGCTGCTGCACATCTCAGGAATGTTTCAAGTTTAAACAGAGGGGAGGGGCGATGAGCGGTGGAGACAGCAGAGAGGAAATTACAAGCCCGAGGAGGAGAGAGGCTGACGTTCAACGGCTGCATTCCTCCCAGGATGACAGCAGACCTGGGTTCAACCACTGTCCGAAATCTTCCAAATACTTTGAGCGTTTGCTTTAGCCTGCCTGGAGTGTCAGGTGGGCGTGGTTTGCACTTTTAGGACTTTTGTATTGGCTAAAGTATTTGAAATACTATTTGAACCCAGGTCTGGAACAGACATGATTATACGTCAGGTCGGGATAGCTGTATTCCGTACATTTCTATCTGCAACGTTCTGAACATTTCACCTCACTGTCTGTCTGTCCATTTCCTGTCTGTGTCCTCTTCCTCATCTAACGCTCCGACCCTTGACTTAATGCCACAGCGTCACCTGTCACTCAATGCAGAGGGATCAACGACAGCTCATAGTCTATAGACACAGTATTCACTGTATTATGTATTCATGCCAGGTTTAAGATAAGACCTGTAGTAGACACTCTGGTTAGAATGATAATACCTGTAGAAGACACTCTGGTTCGAGAGATAAGACCTGTAGAAGACACTCTGGTTAGAGTGATAAGACCTGTAGAAGACACTCTGGTTCGAGAGATAAGACCTGTAGAAGACACTCTGGTTAGAGTGATAATACCTGTAGAAGACACTCTGGTTCGAGTGATAAGACCTGTAGAAGACACTCTGGTTCGAGAGATAAGACCTGTAGAAGACACTCTGGTTAGAGTGATCAGACCTGTAGAAGACACTCTGGTTAGAGTGATAAGACCTGTAGAAGACACTCTGGTTAGAGTGATAAGACCTGTAGAAGACACTCTGGTTCGAGAGATAAGACCTGTAGAAGACACTCTGGTTAGAGTGATAAGACCTGTAGAAGACACTCTGGTTAGAGTGATAAGACCTGTAGAAGACACTCTGGTTAGAGTGATAAGACCTGTAGAAGACACTCTGGTTAGAGTGATAAGGCCTGTAGAAGACACTCTGGTTAGAGTGATAAGACCTGTAGAAGACACTCTGGTTAGAGTGATAAGACCTGTAGAAGACACTCTGGTTAGAGTGATAAGGCCTGTAGAAGACACTCTGGTTAGAGTGATAAGACCTGTAGAAGACACTCTGGTTAGAGTGATAAGACCTGTAGAAGACACTCTGGTTAGAGTGATAAGACCTGTAGAAGACTCTCTGGTTGCCAAAAAGAAAGAGTGAAAGAAAAAAAAAGAACAGGCAGTCTAAACTATCTATCCAGGTTGTTGTTTTTTATCTGAGATCAGGGCCCGTATTAAAAAAAGAGACTCAGAGTAGAAGTAAGAAACTCGGATCAGTTTTTCCTTTTAGATGATAATGAATAAGAATATATGGACAGGGTCTCAGAGTAGGAGTGCTGTCAGAGTAGGGTGAGACTCTTTATGAATACTGGTCCTGGCGGTGTGTAGATAACTCCCTCTATCTCCCTCTCTGTCTGCCCCAGCCTCATGGCTCCCACTGGGTTATCAGATTCTCTGGACCCGCGTTGGACTGAGGCACAGTCAAATAAACACAGACCCCAGAGAGCAAGAATCCCAACATTGGGTTTCTTAGGAAAATATTCAAAACTTCATCTATTTAGCTCCCCTCCTTATGTCTCTCTCTCTCACACTTTCTTTCATGTCGGCCTCCCCTCTCTCTCCTCCTCTCCCGACACACATACCGCCATCTATACTGCATGGCTCCCTTGATCTTGTGTATTCTGGCCCTGCTCTCCTATACCCGTCCCCGGCCTGTATCCTCTAGCGCCTGGTTGGCTCCCTCTGTTCAGGGCGAGGTGTGATTGGTTGATGTTTGTTCTGTACCGCTTCTCACAAATACATCCATACCGTATGTGTGTATGTTGTGACAGACCTGGGTTCAAATAGTATTTGCTTTCTTTTAAATACTTTGGGTGTTCGATTGAGTCTGCCTGGAGTGCCAGATGAGCGGGGCTTGCACTTTAGGGACTATTCCATTGGTTCCATTGCGCCAGGCAAGCTTGCAAAACGTCTGTTTTACCATCCTCCAACTGTTGCTTGAGTCCCCCTTTCCCCAGCCTTCATCCCCTGTTATTCTTCCCCAATCCCTTTGTTTTCTCTTTTTCTCTCCTCACAGCACAGCAGATCCATCCAGCCACACTCTCTCCCCTTTCTGTCCTTCGCTCTGTCCTTCCATCTACCTCTTCATCATTTCCCAACCCTGTAATGCTACCAGTCCTCCTGCTTTTTGTTATGGACTGTATTTTCCTTCTGTTGACTTTATGGCTGAAGCAAAGGAAATACTCAAGCCACGTTTTAGAAGCTTCAGCAAAGGCACACATAAGCCGAACAAAGCCATAGTTAAGAACCTGCTCTGGTAGAAAACTCCTATTAATTTAGAATAACTTTATTTTCCTGTGAGGGAAGATCTATACACATGCAATGTTGAAGTGCAGTTCAGACGGACCACCAGTTACATGAGCATGGGCAGAAATCCATTACAATCCACTGAATAACATTATCAGTCCATTTAAATGTATTCCCCCAGGCGTTGTGTTTAAACCCATGGGATAACTATGACGCCTCACCCCTACTACCCATTACACTGTGGTCAAATGGCAGACTGCACCTCCATCAGATGCTATCTTCACTGTCTGAACAAGATTTTCCATAAACAATTACTAGGCCTATACCTAATGCTGATTGGGTCCAACACAGTACTTTTTACATTGTTGGCAAAAATAAAAGCTAAGTTAGTACTTTTTGCACTGTTGGCAGAAGTTAAGAGGTATTTTTCGCGGAGTTAGCAGGTGTTGGCTGTTGATAGCAGTTATTGAGTTAACTGCTGGCTACTTTGTTAACCTGACCCAATGGCACTATACTAAAGCTACTTTATTGGTATTTGGCTGTATAACAACACATCTCTGCCCAGCCTTGGCTTTAACATGTAATGACTTGGAACATAACAATAGGAATGTGTAGCTAAGGGAATGCATCCAAGATATTCCCACTACACCTCTCTTCTTTAACGCGATCCAGTTTCAAGGAACTGCAGGTGAAAAAAACATGGCCAGGAACTTTTTCATATCAATGGTTGTGATTTCAAGGAAGAGTGGAAAGAGAAAAGAGAGGTATGTTGAAAGAGGAGGAAAATAAATGCCATAGTGGTGCCGTGATGTGAAGGGATGATACTGTGCTAGAAATCAACTTTCATGGCCTTTGTGTGTGTGTGTGTGTGTCCCCGCTTTCCTCTTTCCCCTGCCTCCCAGCCCTTACATCTCCTCTCCAACTCTTGACATTCGAGGCTGTGTTTTTCGGTAAAGAAAATGTACAATCAAAATAAAGAACAGTAAAAGAGCACAGGGAAACTCCAGAGGGGGAAAAACAAATTGCAGATATGCAGTGGAAGTGTACTCCGTGGCTCCGTTTCAACCGTAATATCTACTTGGCACAAGCCCTGTGCATTTTTTGTAGTTTTATATGGCCGCAACTAAAACCAGCTTTTGAAGGAAGAGGTCGCATGCCTGCCAGTGAATTAATGAGACGCTAGCCGCAAAAATGCTAAAAACCTGCTCTGTTCCATTCTGCAAAGTTCATATGTCATGGCCATCATCAGTGGGGTTAAATGATAACAGTGTTATTACACACAGGCGCCTACTGCTTGTGTTGTCTGCTGAGAGTAGGAGCTAGAATGAGAGACGGAACAGAGATAGAGAGAGTGATAAAGGTGAAGATGATGATAGTCCATTCATCGTTAGAGAGGCAAGGAAGCAGAGCCAACTTTTTGGACAGACAAACTTGGACAAAAGATTTCCAGACTTTGGGAACAACGTAGCAATGGCCACAACAAAACAACCAGATTATTATTCAATGTGACACAGAAGCAACTAGACCAGGTTTAATCAATTCAATCAGTAATGAACTAGAACAGTGTGATTAGCTATAAGCTAATGACTTGTTGTGGGCAGGCGGCTACAGTATGACCTAATGCAGGACGTGATAATGTGTCTCTCTGCAGGCAAAATACTCATATATCAAAGAGTTAGCAGAGAGAGGGGACCTTGAGACTGACTGGCAATGTTTGGTAAAAGTGGAAGGGTAAGGGCGGAAGTTACCGTAACCATGGTGGCACTATCTCTGTAGATCAGGGTTGTGTTTTCAGAGGGGAGAGTGTGATCTCTGCCTCACAATGTTGCTACAAGGTTGCAGCAAAGTTCTGCATTGGCTGAAAGGGTGGGTCAGTGCTACAAGTGAGGAAAGACAGAGGGAAAGAAAGGAAGAGCGCGATAGAAAGGAAAATGAATATGGGAAAGTTTCAGTCATTGTCTAGGACGTTTTTAGTGTTGCACCCTTTCAACCCATCAAGCAACTCAGAACAGAGAGTTATCTGGGAGTATTATGGGTAAATTTGTCAGGACAATCACTCCTATACAATAAGAATCCAGGTAGTACCCCCAAACAGCAACTAAAGTACCATTAAAATGGCGCTTAAGAAACTCCCTTAAGTGAACAAATTCAACCTGAAGCTACTTGAGGGTGTCTAGATTTTCCACTCACACAGCGAGCAGGGCTCCCTCCTCCCACCCACAATCCAATTAAATCATGAAATGTTTTCTAAATGTTGAAACCTGCTTTACCAAATAAAAGCAGCATTAAAAAGAAAAAGTGAAATCACTGCAGGTCGGAAAAAGGAATACTTGAATATAAATCAGATGATTGTGTCTCCGTGGCTCAGGTTTAAAGGGAGAGAAAATAATGGGCACCGTCGCAGTCTCCCTGCAGTGTCCAATAAAACCAAGCTTGGCGTATTTCACCCCGACATGAACTGCGGATATTAAACCCCCCCCACACTGTCCTTATAAGCCCAGAGAGTGAGAGAGAGAAAGGTAGGGAGGGAGAGAAAGAGAGAGGTAGAGCGAGAGAGAGAAGGGGAGGACAGAAGGAAAAATAGCACAAAAAAAAGATTTTCACTCTCCTCGCTCTACCTCAAGGCCACTAACCCGTGCGATTAATCCATCGGAACAAAGGATGATAAACGTCTTCAATGACTCACTTGAGCGGCTCGTCTTCCCTTTATCTACCATCCATTCCCTCCTTTTTCTTTCCTCCTTTCCCTCGTTCTCTTTCAACTCAAGTCTAAGTTATGTGATCTTACAGGTGTTCTGTCTCGGGCCTGAATAGGCTGGGTCTCAGGTGAATCCGGGGTGTAAATTACTTGACATGCCCATCTGACACTATCCTCCCTTTGGATACAAAAGCGCCTCTCTCAGCATCTCTGAGTTTCTACTGTATTTCACAGACGTGTTTAGTAAGGAGCGTTGGCCGTAGTTTCGAGTAATGACAACATTCGAATGTTAGGTTATTTATACTGAGCGTTTTGGTCAGGAAAGCAGCTCAAGGATATTGATAAGGACCCAAGTTTAGAGCACCACAAGCTAAATCACACACAGATGCATGCACACATGCACTATATCGTATATCACGTACTTACAGTCACAAAACAGAGACTTGGTACAGTTATAAAACTGGAGAAATGAGAGGGAGACTTGTCAACCCTCCACATCAAATGAAATGTTATTCGTCACAGTTAACAGTATGTATAAAAGGTACAGTGAAATGCTAACACGCTAGCTCCCTCAACAATGCAGTACAATATCGATATCAATAATAATAAAAAAGTTGAATTGAAAATAATAAGTCAGAGGAAGGTAGTATCCATAGTAATAAAACTGATCTAATAAGATATACAGTATAGATTATGAATGTGCAATGATCAAGTATAACTGTGTTACAAATATAAAGTGGGTAGTGTCTTGGTCGCGCAGTTGAATCAAAGTATAAAATAGAACAGCAGTGTTGACTGTGTGTGTGTGTGTGTGTGTGTGTGTGTGTGTGTGTGTGTGTGTGTGGTTGTGTGTTGGTGTGTAGTTGTGTGTGTGTGGTAATGTGCAAGGGTTGGACGTGTGGAGAGTCAGTGCAAACAGTCTCTAAGGTGCAGGTGGTCTCTAAGGTGCAGGTCTGAGCAGGTAAACAGCTAGGGTTAGTTGTTCAACAGTCTGATGGCCTGGTGGTAGAAGCTGTCTCGGAGCCTGTTGGTCCGAGACCTGATGCTCCGATACCGTTTGCCAGATGGTAACAGTCCGTGGCTCGGGTGACTGGAGTTCTTGACGGTCTTCCTGGCCTTCCTCAGACATCGTAATCTGAACAATTTGTGTGTGCGTGTGTCTGTAACATGGTTTCACAGGCTAAAGAGTTTGTTGTAAACATGGAGAAAATTGTTAAATGTGCTTCCCGTTCAACCACAGTGCCTGGAGATCTGTAAATGGTAGTGGGTAGGCTGTCCAGACCCTGAGACAGACAGACAGACAGACAGACAGACAGACAGACAGACAGACAGACAGACAGACAGACAGACAGACAGACAGACAGACAGACAGACAGACAGACAGACAGACAGACAGACAGACAGAGAGAGAGAGAGAGAACACAGAGACACACATAAATGTGTTTACCAGTCCACAGCACCAAGTACTACCAGGACCTTTCGCAAGGTTTATGTTAATGAAGCAGCTACTGAACCTGCTACAACAGTAACTAACCATCTGCTCTAGAAAAACACCTTAGAAAGGAAAACAACATCCATGAACCACATCCATTGTTCCGTGTCTGATACAATACTGTCAAGTTCAAGTCACCTTGGTCAGAGTGTGGCTACATTAGATAGATGGAGAGTAGCAAAGGGGAACTTTCTTTCCCCTGAGTCGAGTGGAAAATTACTCAAGGTCAATGCCGTACCACGGCCCATTGTTTGAAGAGCCCTGTGTCAAGAGACCACGTCTTTGATCCTTCATGTGTGCTCAGTCAAGATTACGATAATAATCCCACATATTGTACTAACCACATTAAAAAAAGAGAAACTAATACATCATAAAGACCTATACAGATTTGTGCAGCATTATACAGATCTGAAGGGTAGTTATTGTACAGAAATGCTGTATATCTCAATATAGCACTTCTACACCTCTATGTCCTATACTTCTAGGTTGTCTCTATATCCTATATTTCTAGGTTATCTATGTCCTACACCTCTAGGTTGTCTCTATGTCCTATATTTCTAGGTTGTCTCCATGTCCTATACTTCTAGGTTGTCTCTATGTCCTATATTTCTAGGTTATCTATGTCCTACACCTCTAGGTTGTCTCTATGTCCTATATTTCTAGGTTGTCTCCATGTCCTATACTTCTAGGTTGTCGCTATGCCCTATATTTCTAGGTTGTCTCTATGTCCTTCACAGTTTCCAGCAAGACATGACAAAGATATGACTTGACTGTTTTTATCAGTGCGTACTCTGTCTGTGTATTCTATCAATCAGTGGCCCAGTGTTTCAAGTATCTCTCTCTATAGCTGACCTTGTCCTTGATCTGTCGTTTCAGGCTGAGAGAGGAGAGAGAGTGACTCCAGCGGCACCATGAAGACCTTCTTCCTCCTTCCGCTGACACCCTTCCTCCTTTTCCTCCTCCTTCGGCTACCCGGCAGGACTCTGGCCAGCGACTGTCCCCAGGACTGCACCTGCTCCACCCCAGAATCCATCTTCTGTTTCCAGCGCCGCTCCGCCACCATGCCCCACGGTGTCCCGGCACCCACCAAGAACCTCTACCTCTTCGCCAACGGCATCGAGACCCTGGCGGAGGAGGACTTGGTGGGGATGGAGAGCCTGGAGATGCTGGATCTGAGTCAGAACAAACTCACCAAATTGCCCGACCGGGTGTTTGAGCCTCTGACTTCCCTGAGGAACTTGGACCTCTCAGCCAACCAGATCACCCATCTGTCAGAGGAGAGCTTTGCGGGCATGGCCTTGCTGGAGAGGCTGTACCTCTACAGCAACCACATCCGGACTATTCACCCCGCCGCCTTCCAAGGCCTGGAGCAGCTGCTGGAGCTCAAGCTGCAGGGCAACCAGCTCACCTCGCTCCCTGCCCTAGCCATGCCTAGGCTGCTGCTGCTGGACATCCGCTTCAACACCCTCCCATCCCCGGGGTCAGCCGACCTCCAGATGCCCAACCTGGAGTCTCTGAAGCTGGCTGGCCTGGGCCTCAAAAGCCTGGACGAGGACCTGATGGCCAGCCTGGGGAACCTCCATGAACTGGACATCTCCGGCAACCAGTTAGGCTCCTTCCCCCTGGCGCTGAGGGAGGCCCGGGGCCTGATCCACCTGAGCCTGGCCGGGAACCCCATGGGCCCACTGACGCTGGAGGACCTGCAGAACTTGGGCGAGCTCCAGGAGCTGGACATCAGCAACCTGAGTCTGCAGGGCTTACCCGATGGGTTCGCACAGCTTTTCCCTCACCTGACTAAGCTGACGGTGGCCGAGAACCCCTTCAACTGCCTGTGCACCCTGGCCTGGTTCCCCGGGTGGCTCAGGAACCAGGGGGTGACTCTGGGCAGGACGGAGGAGACCCGCTGCCACTTCCCTCCCCTCAACGCTGGGAAGGTGCTGGAGAGGCTGGAGCACAGGGAGTTTGGCTGCCCCACCACCACTACTGTCACCGCTAGCACAGTCAGAACCAGCACCACCATGCCCCCTCCGGTCACCACCCTGCCCAGCACCACCCCAGCCATCCCTGCACCCGGGCCCAGTGAGGAGGACACCTCAACTGGGACAGACAGCCAGCCCCTGCCCCCCATCCGTGCCTCTCCCAGCAGCAGCAGCCAAGACCCAGAGGTGGACTTCTTCTGCCCCTCCCAGACCTGCTTGAACGGGGGCACCTGTCGGCTGGACGGGCAAGGCCACCTGGAGTGCACCTGCCCTCGTGGCTTCTACGGCACCTACTGCGAGAACCGCCATTACCCCCACGCCCCTCCCGATCAGGATCACAATGACAACAACAACGACATTTCCACGGCAACCGTCACCGCCGACGCCCCCGACATCAGCTCGCGCCTGGTGACCAGCTCCTCCATCCTGTTGGACCTGCACCGCTACATCGAGGCACGGCCCTACATCCGCGGCATCCGTCTAACCTACCGCAACCTGTCGGGGCCCGACCGGCGTCCCATGCAGCTCAGCGTGCCCGCTTCCTACCCGGAGTACACCCTGAGGGGGCTGAGGCCCAACTCCACCTACACGGTGTGCGCCAGCCCACTGGGCGACCTCAACGGTGGGGACAGCGTCTGCACGGAGGCCCACACAGCGGCCCAGCAGCACACTGCCACGGGGAGGCAGGTGGAGGACAAGAGGCTGACCACCATGCTGCTGCCGGCTCTGGCCATCCTGCTGCTCCTAGTCCTGGTGGCAGCTGCCGTGGGGGTGGTGTGCTACATAAGGAGGAAACGGGCCAAGGGGCAAATGGATTTGGACTGTGAGCCAGCCCAGCTGGAGCTGGAGGGAGTCAAGGCTGGTTTGGACATTGGAGGGGCGATGTCCCAAAAGCAGCCGGAGCCGGCTGTGGTTCAAAATGGCGGCCTGGAGTACGAGGTGCTGCTAATACAGGATCATTGCACGGCGAACAACAACATGGCTCTCTCTCATAAGCCCTCTTATTTCTGACGCCTATCTCTGTTGCTACTCAGACCCAGAGGGTAAGACTATGTTCCTCTAGCTACTCCTTCCCTCACGAACTAGACACCAGCTTGAGTTGTTGGTGACAGTGGAGGAGAAAGAGAGAGGACCAGCCAGCCACGTGTCAGCAATTGAGAAACTGAACAAATATTTCACTTACCATGCTATGTAATGTTTGTGCAGATATTAAAATAAGGGAGCTTTTTAAAAAAGTGCCTTTATTCTTATTTACACACCTCCTGCTTTGTTTCTGCAATCACATTGCTGGACTGGCGCCCCGCGGCTCGCTACTGAACGCGCCCACTCTCCACAGCAGGTCAAAGGTCAAGCGAGGCTGGGCCAGGCAGAGACACACCATCGGCTGGAGCCAAGGGTCAAAGTGACCTAATCCCTGCTGTGTGTACTCTAAAAAGGGGTCTGCACTGAAATGGGGGTGTATTGCTGTGCCCCCCTTGTGATGACTGAACTATGTAAAAACAGAATAAGCAATTACTTTGCTACGTAGCACCTCAGCACTACCCCAGTGGTGCTTGCTGTGAATGACATCAGAGTCACCAAATGAAGATAACTTTTTTCAGTAATTGAAAAGCAAGGTGCCTGACGTTTACCATGCTTTGTTTAGGCTCTATTGCTTAGTGAAGTTGTCATTTTTTTGTTGTGTTTGTAAATGTTTTTATACTCTTGCTGTTGTTGTTTTTCTGTACATACGTGACTGTTACCACCCTTCCATCCCCCCCTAACTGCTTGTGATTTAACGGACAGACAAAACCCCAGATTAAAATCTTTGAAGATTAAAACTTGTTTGTACCAGCGAAGTCAATCAAAGGCTTTACCCTACGAATGTCAGACAGTCTAAGTAGCTGTAAGACTGGGCAGACTTTGAAACTAAATCCCCTCTCCATTCTCTGGCCCTCAACCCCATCCCCCCTACACAAAAATCAATGATAAACAAGATTACAAGAATTACAAAGGGAAGCAGTTGGCTGAAACCCTAACATTTGTTTCTGTGCTGCAGCGAACTTCAAACATCCCCCGAGCCTGCCTCAGTTAAACCACACACACATGATTACCACAGAGAGAAGAAAGGGGAAAAAGAAACACTTAATTTCCAAAGGCTTTATTTATTGTTTATGTCCCCAAGAGGGAACACAGTTATTTCAGTAAACCGCAATTCACAAGAACGCACTTGCTAGCCTAGCGTAGTCTAGCTTAGCCTAGCCTCAGAGATAGATGCTTGTGGATTTCCCTCAGGCAGAATTAGTCTCTACGGTGCTTTGTTGTGCACCATTAACCGGTCTTTGGCAAAAGAGGGTCCCACGTCTTGCTCACTTGCAGCCAAGCAGACTATGAAAAGTCCAAGCGTAGCATATAGTTTGAAGGTTTTATATGGGCTCTGTCTGGGACGAGGGACATTGAGGACTTGTATTTGGAAAAAAGTTGTACACCAAACTAGAATATGCTGAAACACCAGTGTTGAGATTCAAATCTCAGAATGTGAAAACAGTCTAAGTAACTTTTATGTGTCTGGCGCTAACCTCCCTGCCCCTGATGAGGATCTCAGTGCCGACTACAGTATGAAGATCTCTATCGGTAAACAGCTCAGTGATAATGTGGCAGCATGTCCCGTCTTGTGCACAGAGGGGCAGACATCAAGTCACTGTCATGCTTCAGTAGTACTGTATCCCCCACTAAACACACAGAGATACATACACATACACACCGCACACAAACATGCTCACCTACTCTGTCCACTAAATTTAAAGAGATTCTCCAGTACTTTGTATAGTTTTTAGCCAGTAGTTCTGAAAGTAGCATTCACGAGACAAAAGTGGTCCCTACGTACTATGTGCAGATATGTGCCCCGCGTAATTTCTCTTTCACGCTCTGCTGTGTGTGCATCTTGCTAGCTGTCGCTCAAATTGCAAGGAGCTGAAGCTCATTGGCTAGAACTTGAATTGCTAGGGGCTGGCCCATGTGGGGGAAAATGTAGGGAAAATGGCGCAGCACAGCGTCGAGAAAAAGTTCCTTTTAAACTAGGGATTAAATGGCTAATTGAGGTAAGACAGTAATTCTGTGAATAGAGTATGCATGTATGAACTACACATTGACACATCCAGCCCAAAGCGGGAGGTTTAAAATATCCTTAGTAGTCACCAAAGGATGACGTAAATGTAATGTAAATGTTAAAACCTCATGAAATGGGCATGGCAAGGCAAGGGGTCCCTCTTCTAACATGCTTAGTGACCAGGCAGTGTACATGATTACTATTATTTTAGTGAAAACAACACAGGAGATTAAGATTGGGAAGGCAGGAAGGGTTGGTGGATGCTGTATACCACTAAATCTTATACAATCTTAACAAATACTTAGGACTCAATATTTAACACTTAGAATTAAATCTGTTTAAACTGTGTAAAACTACCAAAACAACCTAACTGGAATACTTGGTTTTACAATACAAAAAACATTGAAAATATCCAGACATATTTTCGATATTATTCCTATTTTTCCCTGTTTATTTTGGGAAGCTTTTCATTGTTATTGTTCATCTCTTTCCATTTCCTTTTGAATTAAGTGAACATATTTTTATGAGCGAAAAAGTTAAAATAAATAACAATAAAAATGGAAAACAAACAGTTGAGGTTTCGTCTGTTTTCTTCTTCTAAGTCAGGGCACTCCAACCCTGTTCCTGGAAAGCTACAGTCCAGTATGTTTTAACTCCAACCCTGTTCCTGGAGAGCTACCGTCCTGTAGGTTTTCACTCCAACCCCAGTTCTAACTAACTTGGTTCAGTTTATCAACCAGCTAATCATTCAAATCAGGTGTGGTAGATTAGGGTTGGAGTGAAAACCTACAGGATGGTAGCTCTCCAGGAACAGGGTTGGAGAGCCCTGTTCTAAGTTGTCTGTTTTTCTCTGTCTAAGTAGAACATTTGACTGGCAGTGGAGCAACAGATTAAGTCTACCATCAACTTCACCTCCTTCATTCAGCCATCACTCCGGGAAGCAAGGGAAGAAGGGACCAGCGGAAGAGAGGGAGGCATGATTTAGCCGGTTATTAAACCTGTCAGGATGTCAAGTCTGGCAGCCAGTTTGCAAACTCCCCCCCATACACACACACACACCGATGTGTGTGAGCCTGAGAGAGAACACATTGTTTTTATGTATCCGTATCTGTTAGCTCTTCCAGGTCCTGGGCTCTTACTACCACCACCCCCAAGATGTGCTTCATTAATAATCCAATGTGTCCAAGAGAGTGTTACATTCCCCCATCCAGCAGAGCACCACCCAACACAAACTTTTTACAAGATTGTTTAGATTTTTAGAGTCGGGGGGTCTAGGTATTTTTGTCTTAATAGCGAAATGCAGAAAGCTGGAGGCAAAGGTAAAAAATATGATTGAAACCACACTGAGGCTAAATATTATAAGTGATTTGTACCGCCTGACCCTGAGCTAATGGGTTAGCATTGTTTGTTAGCGTACATAATATATTAACCGCTGACCACACACGAGTTTACAGGTAAAGGCTTGGCAGGGGCTGACTGTATGTAGACACACGGCTTGGCTCAGCTACAGCTGTCCAGCTGCTAGCTGTTGTGCTCAGTCCCAGCACTAACAACACAAACAAATAAAACAGCTCCACTGCTATCATGAAGGCCCCTATTATTTCAATTTGTTCTGAGCTAAAACATCCAAGTATACCCAACCAGTAACCAGTAACACACACCCTGCAGGTTAAGCCACTATTTTTCAAAAATTTTCTTCTTCTCTTGTCTCTCGCCGTCTCTCTCTCAGTCTCTCTCTCTCTCTCCCTCCCCCTCTCTGTCACCTCATATGTTTTGCTAACTTTTAGCACTCATAGTATATAGTTGGAAAATAGATACAGAATTCTGCCTCACAGAGTTAACCCAGGTTCAACTGGAGTCTGAAACAATCATGTAGGTGACAGTGACAGCCAGTACCTGAGACTGCTAAAGAGGACCCTGTGTGGATATGAGACAAAGAACGTAAGAAAGGGAGAGAGAGACCGGGAAAGAAAAAGAGAGAGGGAGAGAGAGAGAAAGAAAGAAAGAGATAGAAACACATAGAGAGAGAGAAACACAGGGAGAGCATGTCTGTTTCTCTCTTTTCCTTCTGTAAAACAGGCCTCTTTTCTTTCCCTTGGCTTTAACAGAGACCTGGCCTCTGGCGAGGGGCCAACCCTGACGCTGCTCAAGCTGCATGCGCCACTCAAAGGAGCCATTGTAGCAGTGAAAGAGGCCTTTTTCAAATTATCATCCAGAAAAATTCCACACAAAATTATTGCTGAGTAAATGTTGTTGCACTTTTTTTCCTCTCTTTTGTTTTTTGTTTCAGCTTCTATTCCAAAACCAGGGCTGGGATGGAGTCTGCCAAGGACAATGTGTTAAAACACGGGTCGTTGTGTGGCTCCAAATGCGCTCTCTCTCTCTCTCTCTCTCTCTCTCTCTCTCTCTCTCTCTCTCTCTCTCTCTCTCTCTCTCTCTCTCTCTCTCTCTCTCTCTCTCTCTCTCTCTCTCTCTCTCTCTCTCTCTCTCTCTCTCTCTCTCTCTCTCTCTCTCTCTCTCTCTCTCTCTCTCTCTCTCTCTCTCTCTCTCTCCTCTCTCTCTCTCTCTCTCTCTCTCTCTCTCTCTCTCTCTCTCTCTCTCTCTCTCTCTCTCTCTCTCTCTCTCTCTCTCTCTCTCTCTCTCTCTCTCTCTCTCTCTCTCTCTCTCTCTCTCTCTCTCTCTCTCTCTCTCTCTCTCTCTCTCTCTCTCATAATAGCAGGGATGTGAGAGCTGAAGGGTGGTGTACTACTGTACAGCTGGCAGTAAGTGAGCCCTGTGCGTTCCCTCTAGTGCCAAAGCCAACGGATGGATCAAAGGGCATGAGAGGGCAGCGGATGCCCGCCTGAAAGTGAGGGATGACAGGAGAGGAAAGAGGAGAGGAGAGGAGAGGGAAGGAGAGGAGGCTAGGGGGGAAGCTTTGGTTTGGTTTTATATGCTTTTCACGTCAACAAATTGTGGCGAACACATGCAGTGCATTTCACATGCTGTTCAGATGTGGTACATTATATTTATGGTAAAAGCAGGGTAAAGGCTGTGTATATATGGGTGTAAGGCAGTTAAGCTAGGGGGCAGGAACCAGAGGACACCATGAGTAAGGAAAACCAGAGGCTGAACTACAGCAAAGTATAGCATGACAGAATCCAAAGAGAGAGAGAAAAAACAGTGAGATAAAAAGATGGAGAGAGAAATGGAGAGAGAGAGACGGAGGGAGAGATGGAGGGAGAGATGGAGAGAGAGATGGAGGGAGAGATGGAGAGAGAGATGGAGAGAGAGATGGAGGGAGAGATGGAGGGAGAGATGGAGGAAGAGATGGAGGGAGAGATGGAGAGAGAGATGGAGGGAGAGAAGGGGGAAGCTGTGTAAAATAATTACAAGGGTGCATGCAGGGCCACGTGCAGTGAAATCCCACGACTCTGCAGAGACGAGTTGCTGACTTGTAAAGAATTGTTCTCTGAGAGGGCTGGTGGGTGTGGGGGTGCGTTCAACAGAGCTGGCTTCCAAAAGTGAGCCTGAAATTAAAGAGCATGCATCTAATCTGAACAGCCTGTCATTCTGGAACGCACCACAAATGTGCTTCTCATTTCATAGGAATGAGAGGGGGGAGCTGGGGTGGGAACGAGAATTGTATTTATTCCGAAAAAAAAGTGGGGGGTAAATCTGGCATTAATGAAATAGGGAGGTGGTTGGGAGAAAAACACACGTGTGTGTGTGTGTGCGTTTGTAATAGGATGCTTGGTCCACTGATAACAACAGTTTGACTGATCTGGTGAATGGATAGCGATTCCAGAGACGAGATGAGCTCAATTAGACTCTATTGGCCAAGGAAAACAAGATTGGTTCTCTAAGTGACCAATGACCACGTGTAAGTCGCTCTGGATAAGAGCGTCTGCTAAATGACGTAAATGTAATGTTATTACAGCTGTTTCTGGTGTTGTTAGTCTATCTGACTTGTGTGAAAAAGTATGTATCCTATGGGAGATGTCCTTGAGATATTAAGGCTACTTGAGGCTTTTGTTTGACTTTGGATGGAATATGGAGAGAGGATGATAGCCTGTTGCTTTGTAAGGTCTTCTGAGAAACTTGTTCTGTATGGAGGAGTCAGGAGACTGTCTCTGTGTTGACTTTTCAGAGCTGTTGTAGCCTTGAGCCATACTCTTACCTCGGACGTATAAGAGCTGTTGTAGCCTTAAGCGAGGCTCTTTACCTCAGATGCCTCTACTTGAGCCCAGCTGTAATGGGTCAGAGCGCTGGGCTGGTTATAACAGATAGCTGTCTGGGACTGGTAGTAATATAATAAATCCCAAATCGACCCCTAGCCCCTAGTCCCTAGTCCCTAGACCCTACCCATTAGCTACTCGTATTATAGATCTGATTGGATAGGTGTAAGCAACATGGTGGAAGTAATTTTACTTTAAAGGGGCAGTGCAGTCAAAACTTGATTTTTCCAGTGTTTTATATATATTTCCACACTATGAGGTCGGAATAATACTGTGAAATTGTTAAAATTCTGATAATGCACTTTTAGTGTAGGAGCTGTATGAAAAGACCGCCTGGGTGGGTTTTTTGGACCACCTGATGACATCACCAAGCCTTATAAGTTAATAGACCAATAAAAAAAGAGAGTTTGCCCTCCTCTCTGTCAAAAACAGCTCGATTTCAGGTAACATATCCCTCCTATTAGGCTTCTCCAATTAGGGCCCTCCCTCAGACCACTCCAAGACAGTCCTAACAAAATGATTGCTTGAGAAATTGCATTTTACTAAGATATTTTTGTTTCTTTTTGACAATTTTAATTTAAAACAATCACAGTAAGGTAGAAATGATTTGATATTGAGATAAAAAGGGCTGCATTGGACCTTTAAACAAATTAGATTATTTAAGTGTCTAGGGGTTAGAGGTTAGGGCAGGACCAATCCTGGTCCTGGGGACCCAAAGGAGTGCACATTTTAGTTTTTGCCCTAGCACTACACAGCTGATCCCCAGGACCAGGATTGAGAACCACTGGGTTAGGGGATAAGATTTGATTTGGGATTGGGCCTAAAACACACTGTGATATGGGGCTATGTACATACTTCAATACTGGCCTTCAGTCTGTCTGTCTGTCACTAGCCATTCCCATCACACTGATGTTCAGTCACCAGTCCTGCCTGGAGGGTTCAGACAGACAGACAGAGAGACAGACAGTGTCACTGTTACCTCCTCTAGAGCAGTGTTTCCCAACTCCGGTCCTCCAGTACCCCCAACAAGGGCTGCTGCTGTCGTAGTTCATGTTGGATCAAATGACATCAAAAAGGGTCAATCAGAGCTAATCAAACAGGATTTTATTGAGCTGATCAACACCCTAAAAGCATCCAATTATCTCTGGTCCCGTGCTGTCGCTGAGTCGCGGCTCCGAAAGGTTCAGCAGGCTCTTAGCACTTCATATCTGGCTTAAAGACTACTGTCTTAAAGTTGGCATAACTTTCATTAAAAATGTCGACACTTTTTGGAAACAAAAAAATGCTCTACAGGGATGATGGACTCTGCCCAAACCATCTAGGAGCCATTTTCCAAGGCTGCATTAAGATATTGACTCAGCAACAGACCAAGCCCTGCTCAGGTAATACCTCCCATCCTCTCTAAGCGTTATCATCGTACTGTTGTCTATACTACCAGGGGTGTTGTCAGTTGTAATCTTGTACCCATTCGTTTGAACTCCACTCTTAGATCTTCTATTGTTAGCTCAAAAGAGGAACCCACAGTGGTCTGCTCACCCAGTGCTTTTAGTTCAAATGTGAATTCCATAAACTTGAATACCCCCTCGGTTTTCAAATCACGTAGAGGGCTTGGGATGCTGCACGATAGCAACCAAAGCCCATGTAGGTCAGTTTATAACATTCCATCATTGGTTACTCTGATAGTTCCTCATATTAACATTGGTTGCGGCCTCAGGCCCTATGGTGCTAACCTTGGAAAAGTAATTCCAATTTCTTCTCCTTCCTCTATTACTAATAGGGATAGACAAAATGGTGCAGTTCTATGCAATCTTATAGCCATACCAACTATATTAATATCAACCATCAGACAGGGCCTGCAACCGCCTATTGAACGTAGCTTGTTTGAGTTTGAGTTTCCATGTGACTTAAAAAATTGTAAAGGTCTTGGGTTGATGCATCTGAACATTAGGAGCTTACTTCCTAAACTGGATTACATCAAGATCTGGGTTATGCAGACAAATCCGGATATTCTGGTATTGACTGAAACTTGGATCTCTGGGGACATTCTGGAATCTGATATTAATACAGACAGGGTAGAGGTGGTGGAGTGGCCATTTTTATTAAAAATAATTTCTCTGTCACTTTACTGAAATCCATTTCCCTTGCCCCAAAATGTGAACTACTATCGTTTAGCCTTGGTCTGGGGAAAAATGTATCCATAACTGTTATAGGGGTCTACCGTCCTCCCTCAGCTAACCTTTGTGCACTCGAGGAGTTAACTAGTTTGTTTACTAATTCAGAAGTTATTATCCTGGGTGACCTAAATTATGATTGGGAAATGCAGACTTCAGACAATCTAAAAAGCATGTGTAATGATCTAAACCTAACCCAGCTGGTGACTAAGCCTACACGGCCCAATCCTAGAGATCCTTCAAAGTCATCTCTGATTGATCTTATTTTAACGAATACACCAGAGAATGTGAAATGTGAGAATACACAAATCTAAGCTTTGTGCCATCCCAAAGAGGAACTTAAAAAACTTCAGTGAAGTCTTTTTTACATGATCTTTATTTTAGTGACCTTGATTGTATTTCAGCTTTCCCTGAACCTGATTTAGCTTGGAGCCTCTTAGCAGATGTCTTCAATGCTATTGTGGATAATCATGTACCCTTCAAAAAATGTAAGGGTTAAAGGTAAATCGAATGCCTGGTACACTCCGCAATTATCAGAAATCATTCATAAAAGAGATGATGCTTGGGTCAAGGCCAGGAACACAGGCTTAGGCCCGGCTGACAAGCTTTTAAGCAACTGAGGAATGATTGTTTAAGACAAATCAGAAAGGCTAAATCTGATTATAATGTAACCACTCTTTAGGACTGTAATGGGAACACGGCTAAATTATGGAAAACTGTCAAATCCCCAAAGGGTTCTACTTCCTCCTCTCTGCCACAACAAATTAATTCAGACACTGGCCTCATTACAGAAAAAAATGCCATCATTGATGCATTTAATCACAATTTTATTTCAGCAGCCTCTCTCTTTGAAAGAACATCTAAGCCTATTCACAATGATGTTGGGCTGGATGCTGATAGGGGAAACTTGCTAAATGATCAGAGAAATTATAGTCAAAGCTTTTCTTTTAGGCTATTTACAGAAAAATAAGTCCTGGATACTTTGCTAGCAATAGACAACAAGAAATCCACAGGGGCTGACCAATTGGATACTGGTCTGTTTAAGTGTGCAGCAACCATCATTGTTGGCTCAATTACCCACATGTTTTATTTAACATCGTTATCAATAAATATTCAAAAATAATGGAAATCAGCTCTTGTACTGCCACTCCATAAGGGCGGGGATAGTAGTGATCTTAATAATGATCGCCCCATTTCAAGGCTTCCTTGTCTAGCTAAGATTCTCGAATCCTTGGTAAATGTACAACTTTGCTATTTTTTATGTGAGAAATGTATTTTGAATGTAAACCAATCAGGGTTTAGGCCTGGGCATAGCACTATTACAGCAACCACTTCAGTTGTTAATGATCTTGTCAATGCTTTAGACACTAAAATTAAATGTGCTGCTTTGTTTGTGGACCTGTCAAAAGCTTTTGATACTGTTGATCATGCTATTTTATTGAATAAGTTGTCCTCGATAGGCCTGAGCTCTGACGCCTGTTCTTGGTTTCATGATTATCTTAGTGACAGAACTCAGGCCCTCGTGATGGATGGGGTTAAATCTGAATTTCTTGAAGTACATAAAGGTGTACCACAGGGGTCGATTTAGGGACCTGTTCTCTTCACTATTTATGTAACACCATTAGTCAATCTGTAAAAAATTGTAAACTTCATCTATATGCAGATGATACTATTATGTATGCTATTGTCCAGACTGTTGATCTGGCTGTGTCAAAACTACAGCCAGATTGTATAGCTATGCTGATCAAAAACTTGTGCTTAATACGGGCAAAACTAAATACATGTTGTTTTTCAACTCTAGTAAGAACGTTTCAGATGAGCTACATGTTCACTCATTAGATGGTTCTCTAATCAAAGATGTTCCCACATATACAGTGGGGAGAACAAGTATTTGATACACTGCTGAATTTGCAGGTTTTCCTACTTACAAAGCATGTAGAGGTCTGTAATTTTTTATCATAGGTACACTTCAACTGTGAGAGACGGAATCTAAAACAAAAATCCTAGAAAATCACATTGTATGATTTTTAAGTAATTAATTTGCATTTTATTGCATGACATGCAGTGGGGAGAACAAGTATTTGATACACTGCAGATTTTGCAGGTTTTCCTACTTACAAAGCATGTAGAGGTCTGTAATTTTTATCATAGGTACACTTCAACTGTGAGAGACAGAATCTAAAACAAAAATCCAGAAAATCACATTGTATGATTTTTAAGTAATTAATTTGCATTTTATTGCATGACATAAGTATTTGATCACCTACCAACCAGTAAGAATTCCGGCTCTCACAGACCTGTTAGTTTTTCTTTAAGAAGCTCTCCTGTTCTCCACTCATTACCTGTATTAACTGCACCTGTTTGAACTCGTTACCTGTATAAAAGACACCTATCCACACACTCAATCAAACAGACTCCAACCTCTCCACAATGGCCAAGACCAGAGAGCTGTGTAAGGACATCAGGGATAAAATTGTAGACCTGCACAAGGCTGGGATGGGCTACAGGACAATAGGCAAGCAGCTTGGTGAGAAGGCAACAACTGTTGGCGCAATTATTAGAAAATGGAAGTAGTTCAAGATGACAGTCAATCACCCTCGGTCTGGGGCTCCATGCAAGATCTCACCTCGTGGGGCATCAATGATCATGAGGAAGGTGAGGGATCAGCCCAGAACTACACGGCAGGACCTGGTCAATGACCTGAAGAGAGCTGGGACCACAGTCTCAAAGAAAACCATTAGTAACACACTACGCCGTCATAGATTAAAATCCTGCAGCGCACGCAAGGTCCCCCTGCTCAAGCCAGCGCATGTCCAGGCCCGTCTGAAGTTTGCCAATGACCATCTGGATGATTCAGAGGAGGAATGGGAGAAGGTCATGTGGTCTGATGAGAGAAAAATAGAGCTTTTTGGTCTAAACTCCACTCGCCGTGTTTGGAGGAAGAAGAAGGATGAGTACAACCCCAAGAACACCATCCCAACCGTGTAGCATGGAGGTGGAAACATCATTCTTTGGGGATGCTTTTCTGCAAAGGGGACAGGACGACTGCACCGTATTGAGGGGAGGATAGATGGGGCCATGTATCGCGAGATCTTGGCCAACAACCTCCTTCCCTCAGTAAGAGCATTGAAGATGGGTCGTGGCTGGGTCTTCCAGCATGACAACGACCCGAAACACACAGCCAGGGCAACTAAGGAGTGGCTCCGTAAGAAGCATCTCAAGGTCCTGGAGTGGCCTAGCCAGTCTCCAGACCTGAACCTAATAGAACATATTTGGAGGGAGCTGAAAGTCCGTATTGCCCAGCGACAGCCCCGAAACCTGAAGGATCTGGAGAAGGTCTGTATGGAGGAGTGGGCCAAAATCCCTGCTGCAGTGTGTGCAAACCTGGTCAAGACCTACAGGAAACGTATGATCTCTGTAATTGCAAACAAAGGTTTCTGTACCAAATATTAAGTTCTGCTTTTCTGATGTATTTAGTGACGTCCAGCCAACCTTTTGATACATGATACAGTGATGAGTATCAAAACTGTCACCTGTAACAAAACTAAGGGCGCTATGGTAGATGGCATCCAAAGGTTTAAGAGTAGTAGCAGCTGCACTTTGATAAATAATAAAGGGAAATGGAAAGGAGGATACCAATTCAGTTGTACAACTGAATGCATTCAACTGAAATGTGTCTTCCGCATTTAACCCTCTGAATCAGAGCGGTGCGGGGGGCTGCCTTAATCGACATCCACGTCATCGGTGCCCGGGGAACAGTGGGTTACCTGCCTTGCTCAGGGGTAGAACGACAGATTTTTACCTTGTCAGCTCTATATCACCATAATCAAGAACAGATACAAAGGTTGACTGAATAATCTGCTTCCTACTGCTTAGAGAAAGGCACGATCTGTTTCTGTAGAAAAAGCCAACTTTAAATCTTAGCTCATCTATGTGTTTTTTAAACGCCAAATCAATATCAATCCAAATGCCTAAGTATTTACAGTGGGGAGAACAAGTATTTGATACACTGCCGATTTTGCAGGTTTTCCTACTTACAAAGCATGTAGAGGTCTGTAATTTTTATCATAGGTACACTTCAACGGTGAGAGACGGAATCTAAAACAAAAATCCAGAAAATCACATTGTATGATTTTTAAGTAATTAATTTGCATTTTATTGCATGACATAAGTATTTGATCACCTACCAACCAGTAAGAATTCCGGCTCTCACAGACCTGTTAGTTTTTCTTTAAGAAGCCCTCCTGTTCTTCACTCATTACCTGTATTAACTGCACCTGTTTGAACTCGTTACCTGTATAAAAGACACCTGTCCACACACTCAATCAAACAGACTCCAACCTCTCCACAATGGCCAAAACCAGAGAGCTGTGTAAGGACATCAGGGATAAAATTGTAGACCTGCACAAGGCTGGGATGGGCTACAGGACAATAGGCAAGCAGCTTGGTGAGAAGGCAACAACTGTTGGCGCAATTATTAGAAAATGGAAGAAGTTCAAGATGACGGTCAATCACCCTCGGTCTGGGGCTGCATGCAAGATCTCACCTCTTGGGGCATCAATGATCATGAGGAAGGTGAGGGATCAGCCCAGAACTACACGGCAGGACCTGGTCAATGACCTGAAGAGAGCTGGGACCACAGTCTCAAAGAAAACCATTAGTAACACACTACGCCGTCATGGATTAAAATCCTGCAGCGCACGCAAGGTCCCCCTGCTCAAGCCAGCGCATGTCCAGGCCCGTCTAAAGTTTGCGAATGACATCTCTACATTACTCCCTTTTTGTTTACACGGCTCTACTTCATAAACTTCCGTCTTATCTAACTTTGCTGTTGAAGTATAGACACCTGAGTTGCCTAACCCATTCACAGGATTGGTTAACTCTTGAGGTTCCTAGGGTCTCCACCGAGCTAGGTAAATCTGCTTTAATTTTTAATGCACCGTATTGCTGTAACAAAATTCAAAATACATTTCATCTTGATGTTCTGGTGCCGTTTGGGCAATTTAAAGTATTGATTGGGGATTTATTTGCCACAAGAGCATTAGTGAGGTCGGGCACTGATGTTGGGTGATTAGGCCTGGCTCACAGTCAGTGTTCCAATTCATCCCAAAGGTGTTAGATGTGGTTGAGGTCAGAGCTCTGTGCAGAACAGTCAAGTTCTTCCACACAGTTCTCAACAAACAATTTCTGTATGGAACTCGCTTTGTGCACGGGGGCATTGTTATGCTGAAACAGGAAAGGGTCTTCCCCAAACTGTTGCAACAAAGTTGGAAGCACAGAATCGTCTAGAATGTCATTATATGCCGTAGCGTTATGATTTCCCTTCACTGGAACTAAGGGGCCTAACCCGAACCACGAAAAACAGCCTCAGACCATTATTCTTCCTCCACCAAACTTTACAGTTGGCACTATGCATTGGGGCAGGTAGCGTTCTCCTGTTATCCGCCAAACCCAGATTTGTCCATCGGACTGCCAGATGGTGAAACGTGATTCATCACTCCAAATAATGTGTTTCCACTGCTCCAGAGTCCAATGGCGGCGAGCTTTACACCACTCCAGCCGACGCTTGGCATTGCGCATGATCTTAGACTTGTGTGCAGCTGCTCGGCCATGGAAACCCATTTCATGAAGCTCCCGACGAACAGTTATTGAGCTGACGTTGCTTCCAGAGGCAGTTTGGAACTCGGTAGTGAGCGTTGCAACCGAGGACAGCACTCGGTGGTCCCGTTTTGTGAGCTTGTGTGGCCTACCACTTTGCGGCTGAGCCGTTGTTGTTCCTAGACGTTTCCACCACACAATAACAGCACTTACAGTTGACCGGGGCAGCTCTTGCAGTGTTTAATGTGTATTTTATATTGTATTATACAGGTTGTATTTGGAAAAGAGATCTATAGGTCTCAATATGTCTTAAGGTTAAATACAACTAAAATGTGTGCTTTTGGGGGTACTGTTGGGGTACTGGAGGACTGGAGTTGAGAAACACTGCTGTAGTGATTCCAAACCTCAACACTTCCTCTCCAATTTTCTACACACACACACCCACCCTTAACAGTGAATGGTCGCTCCTCCTGAGTTGACCCCAGTCTCATCCCAACCAGAGGGTAAAAGGCCTATTCATCTGCAGAGGAAGGAGCAACTGTAGGACCACATTCTTATACAGTAGACAGACTGAGGTACTGTACAGAGGCAGGGCTACGTCCCAAATGGCACCCTATTCCCTACATATTGCACTATGGGCCCTGGTCAAAATTTGTGCCCTATGTAGGGAATAGGGTGCCATTTGGGACACATCTTGTGTCAGGATGGAAGTAATCTGGCCTGCTGGGTCTGCCGCTCTCTTCCTGACTGGGCCGGGCTCAGGAATGTAGAGCTGGCTAAGAGAGTGTGGGGGGGGGGTCTTTCCCAATGCCAGGTTTACGCTCTCTCAGGCTAATCACCAAACCCCAGCCTGATTTCAGGTAGATGCTTTTGGACAATCAAATGCACAGGCAATGGTTTGTAAACAATGCTAATGAAAATGTATCCACTCACTACTGTAAGTCGCTCTGGATAAGAGCATCTGCTAAATGACTAAAATGTAAAAATAAATATTTCTCAGTCGGGTTTGTTTGAATTTGACAACTCACTCAGTCTCCCTTTCCCTTCGCTACACTCTTAAATGTCCTTCTTGGTTGAGATGTGCAGTATTACCAAACATCTGCATCAGCTGGGAACAATGATGTAGCCTATTGGTTACATTAGGAGTAGTGCATGCAATCAGCAACACTTCTTCAGTGGCATTATCTTGCCATTACAATAGAGACACATGCTATCATTCAACCAAATCATTTCACCATAGTGTGTCATCTAATAAGATTGACTGCCACAAACTCATGGACAATTAGAGAGGGATTATTATGCTGCATGTCTCTAGATCTCCTCTCCACTGACTATTGACATCTTTCAGAGAGAGAGAGAGAGAAAGCACACACTAGACAGCAGGCCATGCAACAGACAACCAAACCAATAAAGTGTGGATGACAGCGGATGAGGAGGGATGATGAACATCACCCAAGAGGGTTACTGCACAAGCAAAAACAACCAGCGCCAAGACTTGGTGCTGAAAGATTAATACACATCCTATTACAGTGATGATGCTATCTGGAGCAGACCTGCGTCAAACACACACACACACACACACACACACACACACACACACACACACACACAGAAAGGGCGAGAGACAGACACAGTGTGTTTGAGGGTTATAGGGTTGGTGGGACACAGTTTGAGACTACAGAGCAGCTGTACTGATTTACTCTGCTCTGGATTAAGACAACATACTGAATCCAGCCAACCGCTCGTGCTTCACCAAGCCCCCTTTCAACAAGAGACTAGCCAGCCGGTGAACATTGGGGCTGCCATAACCCCTCTAGCTCTCTCTCTCTCCTTCCCTCTTACCTCCCTCCTTCCCTCCCTCTCTCCCAGCTGATGAACATGGGGGCCATAATCTTTCTATCTCCCTCCCTCTTTACTCCATCCTTGTCTTGTAAATGTTCATCTTCAACATGGCAATAGCAGCTCTGCAGCCGCATGCTGCAGCACAACCAGAAAAACACATCACCGTAACCTCTCTCTGTACCCTCTCCCTCCCTCCCCCTCTCCCTCTCCCTCCCTCCCTCCCTCCCCCTCTCCCTACCTCCCTCCCTCCCTCCTCCCTCTTAAACAGTAACTCTCCACTCACACCATACAGCACAAACAGAAAAACACATCGCCGGCATAGCTTCCATAACTTGCTGGCAGCACGCCGGCCTGGGGTCAAGCTGCGAGGGCCCTGATTCGTCCCCATGAGACGACGGCCGCCATCTATCACATACCGCTGTATACACAGTCCGAACGGGCTTTCAAACTAGCAGTGCATCATGAACGCCGGTTCTGTATACACATCTGTAGATTCCACAGCAGAAAACAGCTTTGATGCTGTACAGAGATTTGCTTGGCTTGTTCTCGGCTGTGACTGTCTGTGAGTGATACAATAAACTGGTACATGTCTGAGATGTAGGCCTAGTTGTTGAGCTGTTCCCTGCATGGTTTGGGGCTGATACTATAAACCTATAGCTTAACTCAGATGTAAAGTTGTTGAGTTAGCTCTGTAGTGTGTGCAGCAACGCTGGGTTCAAATAGTATTGTTTTCCTTCAAATACTTTGAGTGATTGATCAAACCTGCATGGAGCAATAGGTGTCAGATGGGAGGGGTTTGAACGTTTGTGACAACTCAATGTGTTCCATTGCGTCCGGCAAGCTCAATCGTGCACAGTTAAAGTATTTGGAAAGAAAACAAATACTATTTAAACCCATGTCTATGTTAGTGTGGGTGCTCAGAGCAGAGCTGGGTTTGTGTGTGTTTACTTATGTTTACACTGAGCAGAGGGTGGTGACAGGCACGGATTAGTACCCATAATCCTTTTTATCACAATACTGCTCTCACGATGTGTCGAAGCTGGCCAGCTGGTTTTATAGCCATCCGTTACACTGCCAAGTGCCAACAGCGGACATGGCATACCTCTGAAAATGGAAGTCTGTCTGCAAACAGTGGTGCTAAAACAAATGGATATGTAATATAGAATGAGTGGTCTTACTCTTAGCCTGTCTAAGATGTATATGTGGGACGTTCGTATGTGTGTGTGTCTGTGTGCAGTCCAGTGTGTCAGTGTGTGTGTGTGTGTGTGTGCATGTCTGATGCGCCTTTCCAAAGAGGCCTGGCTGGCACACAGCTTGCTTAGGAATGGTCCTTGATCATAGATCAGACTTACATCCCTCTGTCCTCATTAGTCATTTTAACTCCAAACACACACATCTACTCACACTCAAACACACACTCACCCTAATCTCTGAGAATAAAGAGTGTTTCAAACATCCTGTTGCTATAGGGCTCATTCCCCCTGACCTCTGACCCCTGGCTGTGAACCCTGACCCTGCAGGAATGAGACGACCGCCTCGTCCAACAAACACCTGTTTATTCCCTCCTTCAATTTACCCAAAAGAGAAAAGAGGAGGGTGGACGGGGTAACAAGGAGAGCAAGTCATTACATGGAGGTTAGCCCTAAACACCAGACACACACACAGTCAGACAAAGCTGGCACACACACACACACACACACACACACACACACACACAAAGAGCGCATACGTGAACTCAGTCACACACATACTCACACAGACCCCCCCACCACCACACTTCAAATCGTCTAATCCAGGCCCACAGGAAAAGCCTGGCAATCCACACGTCTGCAGTGTGATTACTTCTGAGCTTCTGAAAGAGTGGCAGATTTAGGATGTGTGTATGTGTGTCCGTCCGTGTGTGTGTGTGTCAGACTCAGGATGTGGGTAATTTTTATGGCTTGTCGTCAGGCCAATTAGGGCCGGTTTACATGACCAGTCAGCCCAGAGAGAGAGAGAGACAAGATTGTTTGTTTTTAGTACTGTGGAGGGACTGGGGAAGGGGAGTTAGAGGCTTGTATAATTCTCATGGTGGTCTAATCTGGGATAGAATGATTCAACCATTTATTTCAAATCAGAATTCATTTTTTAAAACTATAATTTGAGAACATTTACATATATCTTTCATCGGGTCACAAAAATGTTGATGATGCTGACTAAAATACCTCAGCAATACCCTTTTCACACTGTTGAGCTGACCTGAGCCCAACTGTGCTGTCTCTGATAGTTGGTTCCAACAACTATGGTGGATGTGTAACCAAACTCATGTAAAAAACCCTATACAGTGTCCCTTCAGTGGGCAATGATGTTGCTTTGACCAGAGCCCTGCTGTTGTTCTTCTTACCACAACATGGAACCAACCACACAGTGGGACTACAGTTGAAAATGAGTGAGCTGGATGAATCTGGTGTGATGAGGTGGTGTTGAAGGAGTCAGGCGCAGGAGGGTAAATCACAGAATAACAGGCTTTAATCCGCAAAATACAGGTATACGCAGAAATGCGTCAAACACACTCCAGGGCACAAAACAGGTGCACTGGAAAATACAAGGCACATGGGAAAATACTCCCGTCGATGCAAAATACACGAGCTCCACCGAGCTTCACTAACCTCCACAATAAACAATCACCCACAAGGACAAAGGGGCAGAGGGAACACTTATACACTGACTAATTAGGGGATTAGAACCAGGTGTGTGTGATTGACAAGACAAGACAATTGTGATGATGATTGGGACGGCAGTGGTTAGTACTCCGGTGACGACGAACGCCGAAGCTTGCCCGAACAAGGAGGGGAGGCAGCCTCGGCCGAGGTCGTGACATCTGGCACATTGACAGAGATGTTGATTTAGCATTTCCGCTGTCAGATAAATCGAAAAAAAGAAAGTGAAGTAACTTGGCGTGACTGATATGAGCGGGTTGGACAGGGCTCGCTCTCTGACCAGTGACATGACGGTGACTCCTCTGTACTGGACTGGGCTAGTCTGGTCTAGTCTGGACTAGTCTGAACTAGTCTGACTGGATGCCCCAAACTGCCCATGCAGGGTGGTGCTCTGTTGAGCCACGGGGCACAGCCAGGCATGGCCTGCACTTAACATCACCGCACAACACAAACAAAAACATTGCCTGCTGGGGCCGCTTGACGCCACATGTGCGTGTGCCCGCCATCCTTTCTGGGCTGTGGCTGTGGCCAGGACTGCTGATGTTCAGTTGAGCTCCAGGGCCAGTTATGGTCCAGCCCAGTGGAAAGTGCACATCGGCCCGATTTGGGCTCACTGCGGCTGGAGAAGGTAGGAGCCAGGCCACCCCTCCCTCACTCTCATTTATCCATGACTTCCCCCATCAACCACAGACCCAGGATAAATGCATCCACCATCCACCCACAGCAGAGAGCAGAGCATAGCACGGCATAGCACCCTGGGCTGAGGGGAGAGAGGACTGATACAGAGATAGAGGGAGAAGACAGAAAGATTAGGGGAGTGAGAGGGAGGGATAAATGATGAATAGAATAGAAAGGAAAATGGAGAGCGAGATAAAGAGAGCAGAAGAGAGAGTGAGAAATATAGAGAAAATGGATTGAGAAAGAGAGAGAGAGAGTAACAGAACAAGAGAGAGAGCAAAAGACAAAGAGAGAGAGAGGGGGGGGGGGTCTCCAACTCTGAGTTCAGCTCAACCACCACATATTTTCCCCCATGAGAGATATAATTTAGAGCAAACCACTAAAGGGCAGGAGCCGAGCAACCGGTGCCAACTCCTAACTCCAGCTAACTCCAGCCGCCAACGCTCCCTCTCCTCCCCTCCCTGACAAGGGTATAGCTATCTATTTATTCGGGGACGTCCCCAAAAAGGTGGTTGGTTGAGATGTATGGTTTGATGGTTTGAGATGCTTGTGTGTGTGTGTGTGTATGCGTTATTCGAGGGCTTGGATCCGTCTTTTAAAGGAGAGAGTTTTTTTTGCCATGAGTGGTTGGGGAAGCAGTGGAGTTCAATGCCACAACTGTTCTAGCTTCCAGATTCAGGCTGGTTTCCTTTTTCTCTCCCTCCATCTCCTTTTCTCTCCCTCCATCTCCTTTTCTCTCCCTCCATCTCCTTTTCTCTCCCTCCATCTCCTTTTCTCTCCCTCCATCTCATTTTCTCTCCCTCCATCATTTCCAGATGAGAACAAAAAGAGGAGGAGAGAGGAAAGGAGAGAGAGATAAAGATGGTGAGAGAGAGAGAGTGAGAGGAGAGGGAGAAACAGAGCGAGAGAGGCAGAGGAGGGAGTAAAAGAGAGTGAGCCAAGAAACGTTTGAGCAGAGCAGAGCGGAGCGGCGGGAGGGAGGGATCATTTTAGATGACAAAAGGCAGGCAGGCAGGCAGAGGCAGCAGCATGGTCTGTGGATGACCCGTGGACCAGGACTGGAACTGAACAGACTTCCATGAAATTACAATAGACTTCAAGAGCATCCTCACCTCTCTCAGAGTCCAGTGAGTTGGACAGTGAGGTCAGTGTGTCCACCCACACATTATCAAACCCTGTGAGGCAGGCAGGCAGCGTACAGTAGACCATGACTACAACTGACCAGCACTGACTTCCAGGAAACTGTAGTAGCATCGTCACCGTCTCAGAGACTGACAGTGAAACCACTGTGTCCACCCAAACACTGGACACAGTTAACACAAACTCTGTGAGGTAGAGTACTAACCATAGAGCCTGTAGAGATTCCTACAGGACACTCACACAAGAGCAGTGTATGTTTGTATTTGCTGCTACTGTGTCTCTGCATGTATTTGAGTGTAAACAGAAAAATGGGGGGGGGGGCTGAGTGAGTGTGTCTGTATGTGAGAGGGAGGGAGGAGTTTTTTTTTCATCTCCCTGACAATTTAGCCAGCAAAATGTTATTGATGGTTTTATTTTATTTTTGCTGGCTACTACCGGCTAACGGAAACCCTGGTCCAGCCACGCTACACTGCGGAAGTCACCGCTGTTCAGGGGTCTCTCTCTCTCTCTCTCTCTCTCTCTCTCTCTCTCTCTCTCTCTCTCTCTCTCTCTCTCTCTCTCTCTCTCTCTCTCTCTCTCTCTCTCTCTCTCTCTCTCTCTCTCTCTCTCTCTCTCTCTCTCTCTCTCTCTCTCTCTCTCTCTCTCTCTCTCTCTCTCTCTCTCTCTCTCTCTCTCTCTCTCTCTCTCTCTCTCTCTCTCTCTCTCTCTCTCTCTCTCTCTCTCTCTCTCTCTCTCTCTCTCTCTCTCTCTCTCTCTCTCTCTCTCTCTCTCTCTCTCTCTCTCTCTCTCTCTCTCTCTCTCTCTCTCTCTCTCTCTCTCTCTCTCTCTCTCTCTCTCTCTCTCTCTCTCTCTCTCTCTCTCTCTCTCTCTCTCTCTCTCTCTCTCTCTCTCTCTCTCTCTCTCTCTCTCTCTCTCTCTCTCTCTCTCTCTCTCTCTCTCTCTCTCTCTCTCTCTCTCTCTCTCTCTCTCTCTCTCTCTCTCTCTCTCTCTCTCTCTCTCTCTCTCTCTCTCTCTCTCTCTCTCTCTCTCTCTCTCTCTCTCTCTCTCTCTCTCTCTCTCTCTCTCTCTCTCTCTCTCTCTCTCTCTCTCTCTCTCTCTCTCTCTCTCGAAAGGCCCAACAGCACACCAGCTTTGTCCCTCTGAGAACAAACTGGCCCCTCAAACATGTTCCTGAACCGGGGCCCTTTTCTCTCTAGGTGTTCCTCTGGTCAAAACATGTTTGTCTAAGTCTCTTTGTCTAAGCTGTTGGTCTTTTCATGCCGTCTGCCCTCTATGTTGTTAAGGTCCCATTCACATAGAGGACGGAGAGAGAGACAGGAGATGAGAGAGGCAGGTTCAGGTATATGCAGAATAAATATATTTTTTTCAATAACCAATGAAGTCCCAATGAGATAGACATAACCTTTTTAAGTGAGCCATGAAAACAATAGAATAGCACTGAGCAGAGCATGTTTTCCCACGACAGAGAGACACAGAGAAACCACTATTATAAGCATAGAGCAGTGAGCCACAACACAGCAATACAGAGCCTTAACAAGGGAATCAAATTAATCAGCGACACTGGGAGAAGAAATGGATGAGAAAATCTTGTCTCCTACAGAGACACATACCTCACTGGCTGAGTGATTTAGCGGTCCCTGGCCCCGGCAGAGCCCGCCAGATAAAATACAAGTAGAGAGGGAGAGGGGATGAGACAGGGATGTCCTGTTTGGCTGTATGAAATATGGTAGTAGAGACACTTGTGGAAGTCGTGAGAGTTGTGAGACTATTCCAGTGGGGTGACAACCTGTCAAATACAGCCTGTCCATACTGTCAAATACAGCCTGTCCATACTGTCAAATACAGCCTGTCTATACTGTCAAATACAGCCTGTCTATACTGTCAAATACAGCCTGTCTATACTGTCAAATACAGCCTGTCCATACTGTCAAAAACAGCCCATCAAATACAGCCTGTCAAATACAGCCTGTCCATACTGTCAAATACAGCCCGTCAATACTGTCAAATACAGCCTGTCCATACTGTCAAATACAGCCTGTCCATACTGTCAAATACAGCATGTCTATACTGTCAAATACAGCCCGTCAAATACAGCCTGTCAAATACAGCCTGTCCATACTGTCAAATACAGCATGTCTATACTGTCAAATACAGCCTGTCAAATACAGCCTGTACATACTGTCAAATACAGCCTGTCAAATACAGCCTGTCAAATACAGCCTGTACATACTGTCAAATACAGCCTGTCAAATACAGCCTGTCCAATACAGCCTGTCCAATACAGTCTGGAGGACATATGTGGGGAGTCTAATGCAGGAGAGTGTGCACACATTCGCACACACACCATAAACCACTTAGTCATTATGAGGAAATCCATGGTAGAAATGGAGGACATTCTTGTTAGCTCATCTCATACAAGGACACATACAGTAGTGTACACACACACACACACACACACCACTGGATGAGTAAACTTCAGATGCCCTGTATAGGGTTGCACAATTCTGTGAACTTCCAATAAATTCCCTGGTTTTCCAGAAATCCTGGTTGGAGATACCAGATTTCCTGCTTATTCCCTTTATTTATTGAAAGTTCCTGGAATTTTGCAACTCCTAGCCGTGTAACCCATCCTTCTACTGTTATAAGATGATGTATGTTGTTGTGACATGGTCTGTGTGTTCTGAATTGTGTGTTCTGCAACACTGACAGAGACGACAGACCGGTTGAGACACGTTGACATTGTTAGTGTGTCTGTGGGTACACTGTTTGATGAGTGTGTGTGTGTGTGTGTGTGTGCGTGCGTGCATGACAGCAATATGCGTGTGTATGCTGGTCGCTCTTCCAGTGTGTGTGGACAGTGAGTGAACCATCATAGCTTGCCTGCAGGAATGCGGCCCCTCCAGCTGAGCCACGCTTGGGCTGCTTTGTGAGGGACACCTGTGCCCTATGTGCCCTCTTCTCACACACACTCTCTCTCTCACAAACACGCACCCTCAGATAGAGAGGTCTCAGCCTGGGCCACACAGACAATGTACTGGAAGAGTGACCCCAGTTAGTTTGAAAGCGCTGCAAAATCTGGACCCCTACAAATCAGCTGGGCTAGACAATCTGGACCCTTTCTTTCTAAAACTAGCCGCCGAAATTGTCGCAACCCCTATTACTAGTCTGTTCAATCTCTCTTTCATAACGTCTGAGATCCCCAGAGATTGGAAAGCTGCCGCGGTCATCCCCCTCTTCAAAGGGGGTGACACTCTAGATCCAAACTGCTACAGACCTATATCCATCCTGCCCTGCCTTTCGAAAGTATTTGAAAGCCAAGTTAACAAACAGATCACCGACCATTTCGAATACCACCGTACCTTCTCCGCTATGCAATCCGGTTTCCGAGCTGGTCATGGGTGCACTTCAGCCACGCTCAAGGTCCTAAACGATATTATAACCGCGATTGATAATAGACAGTACTGTGCAGCCGTCTTCATCGACCTGGCCAAGGCTTTCGACTCTGTCAACCACCGCATTCTTATTGGCAGACTAAATAGCCTTGGTTTCTCAAATGACTGCCTCGCCTGGTTCACTAACTACTTCTCAGATAGAGTTCAGTGTGTCAAATCGGAGGGCCTGTTGTCTGGACCTATGGCAGTCTCTATGGGGGTGCCACAGGGTTCAATTCTTGGGCCGACACTTTTCTCCGTGTATATCAATGATGTCGCTCTTGCTGCTGGTGACTCTCAGATCCACCTCTACGCAGACGACACCATTTTGTATACATCTGGCCCTTCATTGGACACTGTGTTAACAAACCTCCAAACGAGCTTCAATGCCATACAACACTCCTTCAGTAGCCTCCAACTTAAACACTAGTAAAACTAAATGCATGCTTTTCAATCGAACGCTGCTGGCACCCGCCCACCCGACTAGAATCACCACTCTCGACGGGTCTGACCTAGAGTATGTGGACAACTACAAATACCTAGGTGTCTGGTTAGACTGTAAACTCTCCTTCCAGACTCACATAAAGAATCTCCAATCCAAAGTTAAATCTAGAATCGGCTTCCTATTTCGCAACAAAGCCTCCTTCACTCATGCTGCCAAACATGCCCTCGTAAAACTGACTATCCTACCGATCCTTGACTTCGGCGATGTCATTTACAAAATAGCCTCCAACACTCTACTCAGCAAAATTGGATGTAGTCTATCACAGTGCCATCCGTTTTGTCTCCAAAGCCCCATACACTACCCACCACTGTGACCTGTACGCTCTTGTTGGCTGGTCCTCACTACATGTTCGTCGTCAAACCCACTGGCTCCAGGCCATCTATAAATCACTGCTAGGCAAATCCCCGCCTTATCTTAGCTCATTGGTCACCATAGCAGTACCCACCCGTAGTCTGCGCTCCAGCAGGTATATCTCACTGGTCATTCCCAAAGCCAACACCTCCTTTGGCCGCCATTCCTTCCAGTTCTCTGCTGCCAATGACTGGAACGAATTGCAAAAATCTCTGAAGCTGGAGACTCTTATCTCCCTCACTAACTTTAAGCATCAGTTGTCAGAGCACCTTACCGATCACTGCACCTGTACACAGCCCATCTGAAATTAGCCCACCCAACTACCTCATCCCTATATTGTTATTTATTTTGCTCTTTTGCACCCCAGTATCTCTATTTGCACATCATCTCTTGCACATCTAGCATTCCAGTGTTAATACTATTGTAATTATTTTTGCACTATAGCCTATTTATTGCCTTACCTCCATAACTTGCTACATTTGCACACACTGTATATATATTTTCTGTTGTATTTTTGACTTTATGTTTTTTTTACCCCATATGTAACTCTGTGTTGTTTTTATTGCACTGCTTTGCTTTATCTTGGCCAGGTCGCAGTTGTAAATGAGAACCTGTTCTCAACTGGCTTACCTGGTTAAATAAAGGTGAAATAAAATAAAATAAAAAAATAAAAAAATAAAAAATAAAAATAGTGTGGAGGGCTGAGAAAGGAGAATGGGATGAGATGGGCTGGGAGGTAAGGGTCCAGTTAACAGGCTTCATGGGAGAGGATAAACCACCCCTGCAGGTCTGTTGGACTGCAGTCAAGCTGGTCGCTCTTTTTCATGTTTGTGTGTGTGTGGACAGTAAGTGAACCATCATAGCTTGCCTGCAGGAATGCGGCCCCTCCAGCTGAGCCACGCTTGGGCTGCTTTGTGAGGGACACCTGTGCCCTATGCGCCCTCTGGGTCTATTTACCATTGGTCTGTGCCATGTCAAAGTGGATGCTAATTTGGGTGCTAATTTGCTCCCCAAATTGAGTTTTAAAAGGGTAGGAAGCATGAGTTTTTACTCACCAAAGTAACAACAAAGTGTGGTCAAAGACTTAGTCACTTAGTTGTACGATCTGGTTACCTATAAGTACAAACATAGTTATGTTTTGGGTTATTACATATTTATTACATTATTTCCGAATATCTTCTAATCTACCCATAATGCACTATTTCTCAAAGTCTACTCTGTGCTACCGAGTTCGTATGCTAGCTCAGTAGCTAGCTCAAGCTGACTTTTTAATTCATTTTTATTTTGTATTTATATAACCTTTATTTAACTAGGCAAATTCTTATTTACAATGACGGCCTACTAACGTTAGCATCCTCATGCTCTTCACTGACTTTGTGGCAGTGTTATCTATTGGGAACCCATTAGCATGGCAGGCTTCTTGCTGTGGGCTCATAACGAAAGGTAAAATCATACCTGCTTGCTCTAATTGTGTAGTACCTCATCTGTTCTCCTTTTTGTTTTGTCAACTTTTCAGCATGTTATCTGTGAAGTAGGCTACAGGAGTTTTGTAACTTTTTCCACCTTGGCTTAGTGCTAGCGCGCTAGCTGACTGACATCTGGAATCGATCTATTTGGTATTTTTCTCGCTACATAGCTATTGGATTTCTCTCACTGACTCTCCTTCGGCCCGGTGAAAACTCCCGCCTAAAAATATAATTAAACCAGTAATCATGAGTGCAAGCGATTTGGTTTAATTTAGAAGTTATACATTTTAAGTTATTTTTGTTGGAGTTTACATTATAGGGAATAGGCTGGCTTGCTGGGTCCTCCATATTACATCACACCCCGGAAAAACTTTTTCAGACATGACTTTGGCATTCTTCAGAATGATCGGTTTAATGTAATAACTCGAAAAATAGAAAAGTGAGGTGTATACTATCCATATGTTACATGTGGTTACGTTTATGCTACCTAACTTATTTAAAATGGTAAATTAGTGTTCTAAATGAGTGTTTAGTGTACTTTGTGTTGAAAATAAAAAGTAATGTGCTAAAATTTAACATTTTACTCTGAATCAACAACCATTACTGTTTCCATTCTGCTTTCCTCATCTTTTATTCACCTTTGGTAATGTCTCAAACCTAATGACATTTGGAGGTTAAAAGGGACCCCAGTGCATTCTATTACCTGACTGGCTGCTGTAATAACCTGACTAGTGCTGTAATAAGGGTTGAATGAGGCATGTTCAACCCCCCAGGCTGACACAGTGACCCTAACAACAACACTGACTAACTGACCTTCCTGAATGCAAACAGCCATGCAGGGGACTTCATTTAAATCCATTTGAAGCAACAGGAAAGCCCCTTGAGATCCTCAAGCTGCCTCAAGTGCAGGCCAGACCCAAAGCGGCTGTTGGTTGTTCCTCTACCTTTTCTTCCCTTTCATTCTCTTCCTTTCTTCCCACAATGAGGGAATTATTTCCTATCCCCCTCCAGCTCCTGACAATTACATTTTGATGAAGATTTTCGTCCTGGTCTAAGCCAACCTGTGACCCCCTCCCCGGCTGCAGTGCAATAAGGAGCCAGAGTAGGTGCAGAGCTGCTTTGTTGTCATAACATTTCCATGGAGACCAACTAGACAGGAACTGTTGTCTTCCTATTGCTTTTTGCCTTTCTCTTCTAAACCATCACACACACACACACACACACACACACACACACACACACACACACACACACACACACACAAACACATCTCTCAGAGACAGAAGTCTGAGAGGGGCACCTGCAGGGCATAGATAAGACAGCAGGGTGCTGGAGCATCCAGTCAAATGACCAATTACACAGTGGGCAGACACACACACACCTCATCGCACACGCACTCCGACACACACACACACACACACACACACACACACACACACACACACACACACACACTCTCCCCCCACACATACACACCACTTTTCCCATTTAACTAAGCATAGCATATTACCCCTGCCTCACTGACACGGACATGTTTCCAGTCGAGACGCTGATTCCTGATTCGCTGGAGAAATATGGCCCACATGGGACGTGACATCACCATGACCCGCAGGCAGCCCACCTGTCAACAGCGAATCACGTGGGCTCGTTAATGAACAGTTTCCCTTACGGCATGTTGAGCAACGGATAGATGAAGAGACCAGCTCTGGGTCAATAGTTTGGAAAAGATGAGGAGAGGGATAAAAGAGAGAAACAGAGGGATGAGGCAGTCGGTCTATCTGTGTGTCTGTGCTCTTTATTAAAAGAGCCAGTCGGAAAACTGTGCTCAGCCTCTTCACTTAGAAAGAGGGGAAAGTTGGGCCGTTCTAACAGGAGTTAGAAGGAAACCTGATGTGGATGAGTGCTCTGGACGTTACACAGACCGTGCATGGGTCCCAAATGGCCCCTGGTCAAAAGTAGTGCACTATATAGGGGATAGGGTGCCATTTGGGACAGCCACCGATTATACTCACAGGAGAAAAGCAGACCTTGGAACGGTTATAGTAGTAATAATATGGCAACACTATTGGCACTGGATCTAAAGGACAGAGGATGGTTACCACATTATCAAATGTCATATCAAGCTGCATCTAAAGGACAGAGGTGTATAGATATATAGAAGGGAAGGGGGAGGGGGAGAGGGAGAGGGAGAGGGGAGGGAGGTGTATAGATATATAGAAGGGAAGGGGGAGGGGGAGAGGGGAGGGAGGTGTAGAGATATATAGAAGGGAAGGGAAGGGGGAGGGGGAGAGGGGAGGGAGGTGTATAGATATATAGAAGGGAAGGGGAGGGGGAGAGGGAGAGGGAAGGGAGGTGTATAGATATATAGAAGGGAAGGGGAGGGGGAGAGGGAGAGGGAGGGAGGTGTATAGATATATAGAAGGGAAGGGGGAGGGGAGAGGAGAGGGAGAGGGGAGGGAGGTGTATAGATATATAGAAGGGAAGGGGGAGAGGGAGAGGGAGGTGTATAGATAGATAGAAGGGGAGGGGGAGAGGGAGAGGGAGGGAGGTGTATAGATATATAGAAGGGAAGGGGGAGGGGGAGAGGGAGAGGGAGAGGGGAGGGAGGTGTATAGATATATAGAAGGGAAGGGGAGGGGGAGAGAGGGAGAGGGGAGAGAGGGGGAGGGAGGTGTATAGATATATAGAAGGGAAGGGGGAGAGGGGAGAGGGGAGGGAGGTGTAGAGATATATAGAAGGGAAGGGGGAGGGGAGAGAGGGAGAGGGGAGGGAGGTGTATAGATATATAGAAGGGAAGGGGGAGGGAGAGAGGGAGAGGGGAGGGAGGTGTATAGATAGATAGAAGGGAAGGGGGAGGGAGAGGGGAGGGTGGTGTATAGATAGATAGAAGGGAAGGGGGAGGGGGAGAGGGAGAGGGGAGGGAGGTGTATAGATATATAGAAGGGAAGGGGGAGGGAGAGGGGCGGGAGGTGTATAGATAGATAGAAGGGAAGGGGGAGGGGAGGGGAGGGTGGTGTATAGATAGATAGAAGGGAAGGGGGGGAAGGGAGAGGGAAGGGAGGTGTATAGATATAAGAAGGGAAGGGGGAGGGAGAGGGGCGGGAGGTGTATAGATAGATAGAAGGGAAGGGGGAGGGGGAGGGGAGGGAGGTGTATAGATATATAGAAGGGAAGGGGAGGGGGAGGGGGAGAGGGGAGGGAGGTGTATAGATATATAGAAGGGAAGGGGGGGAGAGGGAGAGGGAAGGGAGGAGTATAGATATATAGAAGGGAAGGGGGAGGGGGAGAGGGAGAGGGGAGGGAGGTGTAGAGATATATAGAAGGGAAGGGGGAGGGGGAGAGGGAGAGGGAGGTGTATAGATATATAGAAGGGAAGGGGGGAGGGAGAGGGGCGGGAGGTGTATAGATAGATAGAAGGGAAGGGGGAGGGGGAGGGGGAGAGGGGAGGGAGGTGTATAGATAGATAGAAGGGAAGGGGGAGGGAGAGGGGAGGGTGGTGTATAGATAGATAGAAGGGAAGGGGGAGGGGAGGGAGAGGGGAGGGAGGTGTATAGATATATAGAAGGGAAAGGGGGAGGGAGAGGGAGGTGTATAGATAGATAGAAGGGAAGGGGGAGGGGGAGAGGGAGAGGGAGAGGGGAGGGAGGTGTATAGATATATAGAAGGGAAGGGGGAGGGGGAGAGGGGAGGGAGGTGTATAGATAGATAGAAGGGAAGGGGGAGGGGGAGGGGGAGAGGGGAGGGAGGTGTATAGATAGATAGAAGGGAAAGGGGGAGGGGGAGAGGGGAGGGAGGTGTATAGATAGGTGAAAGGAGGAGGAGTGAAAGAGGATCTACTTTGGTACAGATGTACAATTATACTTTTGACTTCTAAAACTAGGTTTTTAATGCCTTGGCAACACTTACCCAATGTACCTGTGGCTGTCTTACATACACTACCTAAGTTAAATGAACTGACTAAGTCGCTCTGAATAAGAGTGTCTGCTAAATGACCAAATGTAAAAAATGTCCAAATTCAATTGAGAGAGTATAGAGAGAGGGGAAGAAACAGAAACAGCTTCATCTTTAGAGGAAGGAAAGATAAAGAGAGAGAAATATAGAGAGAGAGAGGGAAGGAAAGAGAGATTGAATGATGATAAGGTAGGGAAGAAAAAGATACAGGCCTCCACCAGCTCACACACAAACTGTTCATACTTTCATATCACCTCTACCTTACCTGTCACCCTAGACCCACTTCAATTTGCTTTCCGCCCCAATAGATCCACAGACGATGCAATTGCCATCACACTGCCCTATCCTACCTGGACAAGAGGAATACCTATGTAAGAATGTTGTTCATTGACTATAGCTCAGCATTCAACACCATAGTACCCTCCAAGCTCATCATTAAGCTCGAGGCCCTGGGTCTGAACCCCGCCCTGTGCAACTGTGTCCTGGACTTCCTGACGGGCCGCCCCCAGGTGGTGCAGGTAGGAAACAACATCTCCACTTCGCTGATCCTCAACACTGGGGCCCCACAAGGGTGCGTGCTCAGCCCCCTCCTGTACTCCCTGTTCACCTATGACTGCGTGGCCAAGCACGCCTCCAACTCAATCATCAAGTTTGCAGACGACACAACAGTAGTAGGCTTGATTACCAACAATGATGGGACCGCCTACAGGGAGGAGGTGAGGGCTCTGGGAGTGTGGTGCCAGGAAAATAACCTCTCAATCAACATCAACAAAACAAAGGAGATGATCATGGACTTCAGGAAACAGCAGAGGGTGCACCCCCCTATCCACATCGACGGGACCGCAGTGGAGAAGGTGGAAAGCTTCAAGTTCCTTGGCGTACACATCACCGACAAACTGAAATGGTCCACCCACGCAGACAGTGTGGTGAAGAAGGCGCAACAGAGCCTCTTCAACCTCAGAAGGCTGAAGAAATTTGGCTTATCACCTAAAACCCTCACAAACTTTTACAGATGCACAATTGAGAGCATCCTATCGGGCTGTATCACCGCCTGGTACGGCAGCTGCACCGCCCACAACCGCAGGGCTCTCCAGAGGGTGGTGCGGTCTGCCGAACGCATTACCGGGGGCAAACTACCCGCCCTCCAAGACACCTACAGCACCCGATGTCACAGGAAGGCCAAAAAGATCATTACGGACATCAACCACCCGAGCCACTGCCTGTTCACCCCGCTATCATCCAGAAGGCGAGGTCAGTACAGGTGCATCAAAGCTGGGACCGAGAGAATGAAAAACAGCTTCTATCTCAAGGCCATCAGACTGTTAAATAGCCATCACTAGCACATTAGAGGCTCCTGCTGCCTATTGAAATCACTGGCCACTTTAAGAAATGGGACACTAGTCACTTTAATAATGTTTACATATCTTGCACTACTCATCTCATATGTATATACTGCATTATATTCTATAATATCATTCTGTATCTTAGTCCATGCCGCTCTGTCATTGCTGTCATTGCTTGTCCATATACAGTGGGGAGAACAAGTATTTGATACACTGCCGATTTTGCAGGTTTTCCTACTTACAAAGCATGTAGAGGTCTGTAATTTTTATCATAGGTACACTTCAACAGTGAAATCCAGAAAATCACATTGTATGATTTTTAAGTAATGAATTAGCATTTTATTGCATGACATAAGTATTTGATACATCAGAAAAGCAGAACTTAATATTTAATACAGAAACCTTTGTTTGCAATTACAGAGATCATACGTTTCCTGTAGGTCTTGACCAGGTTTGCACACACTGCAGCAGGGGTTTTGGCCCACTCCTCCATACAGACCTTCTCCAGATCCTTCAGGTTTCGGGGCTGTTGCTGGGCAATACGGACTTTCAGCTCCCTCCAAAGATTTTCTATTGGGTTCAGGTCTGGAGACTGGCTAGGCCACTCCAAGACCTTAAGATGCTTCTTACGGAGCCACTCCTTAGTTGCCCTGGCTGTGTGTTTCGGGTCGTTGTCATGCTGGAAGACCCAGCTACGACCCATCTTCAATGCTCTTACTGAGGGAAGGAGGTTGTTGGCCAAGATCTCGCGATACATGGCCCCATCCATCCTCCCCTCAATACGGTGCAGTCGTCCTGTCCCCTTTGCAGAAAAGCATCCCCAAAGAATGATGTTTCCACCTCCATGCTTCACGGTTGGGATGGTGTTCTTGGGGTTGTACTCATCCTTCTTCTTCCTCCAAACACAGCGAGTGGAGTTTAGACCAAAAAGCTCTATTTTTGTCTCATCAGACCACATGACCTTCTCCCATTCCTCCTTTGGATCATCCAGATGGTCATTGGCAAACTTCAGACGGGCCTGGACATGCGCTGGCTTGAGCAGGGGGACCTTGCGTGCGCTGCAGGATTTTAATCCATGACGGCGTAGTGTGTTACTAATGGTTTTCTTTGAGACTGTGGTCCCAGCTCTCTTCAGGTCATTGACCAGGTCTTGCTGTGTAGTTCTGGGCTGATCCCTCACCTTCCTCATGATCATTGATGCCCCACGAGGTGAGATCTTGCATGGAGCACCAGACCGAGGGTGATTGACCATCATCTTGAACTTCTTCCATTTTCTAATAATTGCAGCAACAGTTGTTGCCTTCTCACCAAGCTGCTTGCCTATTGTCCTGTAGCCCATCCCAGCCTTCTGCAGGTCTACAATGTTATCCCTGATGTCCTTACACAGCTCTCTGGTCTTGGCCATTGTGGAGAGGTTGGAGTCTGTTTGATTGAGTGTGTGGACAGGTGTCTTTTATACAGGTAACGAGTTCAAACAGGTGCAGTTAATACAGGTAATGAGTGGAGAACAGGAGGGCTTCTTAAAGAAAAACTAACAGGTCTGTGAGAGCCGGAATTCTTACTGGTTAATAGGTGATCAAATACTTATGTCATGCAATAAAATGCAAATTAATTACTTAAAAATCATACAATTTGATTTTCAGGATTTTTTTTTAAGATTCCGTCTCTCACAGTTGAAGTGTACCTATGATAAAAATTACAGACCTCTACATGATTTGTAAGTAGGAAAACCTGCAAAATCGGCAGTGTATCAAATACTTGTTCTCCCCACTGTACAGTGAGGGAAAAAAGTATTTGATCCCCTGCTGATTTTGTACGTTTGCCCACTGACAAAGAAATGATCAGTCTATAATTTTAATGGTAGGTTTATTTGAACAGTGAGAGACAGAATAACAACAAAAATCCAGAAAAACGCATGTCAAAAATGTTATAAATTGATTTGCATTTTAATGAGGGAAATACGTTTTTGACTAAAATTATGATCTGATCATTTCTTTGTCAGTGGGCAAACGTACAAAATCAGCAGGGGATCAATTACTTTTTTCCCCCACTGTATGTATATATTCTTAAATCCCATTCCTTACTTTTCTGTGTGTATTGGGTATATGTTGTGAAATTGTTAGATATTACTACACTGTCGGAGCTAGAAGCACAAGCATTTCGCTACACCCGCTATAACATCTGCTAAACACGTGTATGTGACAAATAAAATGTGATTTGATTTGACCCCATCACCCCTGCAGTCAGGGCCGTATAAACTATAAAGTCTCCCCTTGCACTGATACATAATTGGGCTGGCCTGTTAAGTCTGTGTGTGTGTGTGTGTCTGTGTTTTGTCCATGTGTTGTGAAGAAGGACCTGGTGCTGTTCTCACTTTAAACCTGTGTTCTCTGTCAACCCTCCTCTTCACATCTATCTCACAGATCAGCTACTGAATAGTGAATACACACCCAGGGGAGAGAAGAGGAGAGAGGGAGGAAGGAAAGAGTAGAGGAGAGAGGGAGGAAGGAAAGAGTAGAGGAGAGTGCTGAAATGGACTTGGGATAGAGGAGAGGATGGAAAATAACTATTCCATTAGTATGGCACGGTGCCTGAAAGTGATTGTGAGTTTAAAGGTTCATTTATATTGGAGAGACGTGGGATGACTAAGTACAATCGCTTATATGTGAATTAGAGTTTGGAGCAGTCTGACTGCTTTTATCCGATTCCCCCGGTGAATTGTGGCGTGCCACGGTGACCATCATTAATTGTGTCAGCCATGTTGGGGAAACTCTGAGGAGTCGGGAGCTAGAAATACAATCACCAGATAATCTAATAGAGAAATATATTATTTTCTACTGTATGAGTTCAACCAGGCCCCAGCCAGTAAGAAAGACACTGACCTGCTAGGAGAGGCCAGAGCAGCCTCCCAGATCCAGACAGTAAGAAACAGACACAGACCTGCTAGGAGAGCCCAGAGCAGCCTCCCAGATCCAGCCAGTGTGTGAGTCATTTATAACCAATTACCTTCACGGCATTAAGCCATTTTAAACTGCCACGTCAGGATATTAGCTGCCATGAGACCAATGCTTCCAACTGCACCATCTGTGAGGAATCATAATCCAAACCATAAAAGAAAATATAGCCTCAAAGGTAAAGGAGGGATGGAGGGATGGAGGGATGTGGGTAGGGATGGAGGGATGGAGGGAGGGATGTGGGGAGGGAGGGAGGGATGGGGGGAGGGAGGGATGTGGGGAGGGGGGGGATGTGGGGAGGGAGGGAGGGATGTGGGGAGGGAGGGATGTGGGGAGGGAGGGATGGAGGGATGGAGGGAGGGAGGGATAGAGGGATGGAGGGAGGGAGGGATGTGGGGAGGGATGGAGGCAGGGAGGGAGGAGGGGCATTTTCTTATTTTTCCTTCTGTGGCAAGTTCACACAAAAGAGCTCCTTCTTTATCCTAGGGACGCTGTGCAAATACCTGCGGGATGAAATCAAACCCCTCCGAGAATTATATTAGCGATTTAACCCTGCCAGCCGCCCGGTCGCATATTTCCTCTTTATTTTTATAACGGCGGTGAAACTCCATTACTCTGGTTCTCTAAAAGAGACTTAATTTAAATCCCAGAAAGAACCTGAATTCAGGAGGAGGGAGGGAGTTAGGGAGGAAGGGAGTTAGAGAGGGAGGGAGGGAGTTAGGGAGGAAGGGAGGGGGGGAGGGAGAGGTGGCCAGGTAAAAGAGAAGGTGTGCATGTTGAAGGCTTACTCAAGCTCTGGAATAATAATTGACTTTTCACTCTCTTGGTCTAGCACATGGGGAGAGGAGGAAGGTTGAGGGGGGTGGACACTGCAGTGGGGAGGTTGGGGGAAGGAGGGGGTAGTTTGGGGTAGTTCGAGGATCAGCACACGAGTTTCCACTGAAAAGCCCATAAACGTCTTTAAAAAATGAGGGGGATTTCAGAACCCCCTAACCTCCCTCCCTCTCCTCTATTCCTGTCCTAAACCCCCCACCCACCCCTCCAGCCGAGCGTATGCTAAAATCCCAAATGACTAGCAGACTCCACAGACCGCATTTCAACTGTCAGAATGCCTGGACCACGTTCGAGTTCAGGTTCCTCTGACGGAGCGAGTGGTCACGTCTCCCACCCCTCCTCCCGCAACCCCCCACCTGGGATTTATAAAACCTAACCTTGAGCTCACCGGCCCCGGTCTGCTCACCAACCTTTTGACCACAACCGTGAGTTTTGGACCGTGATTTTCTGAGTAAACCCCTCTCCACTAGCCAGAACTCAAACAAATATAAAACTACTGTTGGGCCAACACAGGCCTAACATAAACACAACCTTTTCTCAACTTCTTGCCTGCTCTTGTTTGGAGCATCTGTCCCTAATCCTCAGAGCAGCACATCTGTGTTTGATTTTAGCATTCGAGCCGAGGGGGAAGAAGGGTGGACTGTTCTCTCCTTTATGGTAGAGAGAGGACTGTTCTCTCCTTTATGGTAGAGAGAGGACTGTTCTCTCCTTTATGGTAGAGAGAGGACTGTTCTCTCCTTTATGGTAGAGAGAGGACTGTTCTCTCCTTTATGGTAGAGAGAGGACTGTTCTCTCCTTTATGGTAGAGAGAGGACTGTTCTCTCCTTTATGGTAGAGAGAGAGGACTGTTCTCTCCTTTATGGTAGAGAGAGAGGGTCTCCTTTATGGTAGAGAGAGGACTGTTCTCTCCTTTATGGTAGAGAGAGATGGTCTCCTTTATGGTAGAGAGAGATGGACTCCTTTATGGTAGAGAGAGAGATGATCTCCTTTATGGTAGAGAGAGAGGGTCTCCTTTATGGTAGAGAGAGATGGTCTCCTTTATGGTAGAGAGAGAGAGGGTCTCCTTTATGGTAAAGAGAGAGGGTCTCCTTTATGGTAGAGAGAGAAATGGTCTCCTTTATGGTAGAGAGAGAGAGGGTCTCCTTTATGGTAGAGAGAGAGCGGGTCTCCTTTATGGTAGAGAGAGAGATGATCTCCTTTATGGTAGAGAGAGATGGTCTCCTTTATGGTAGAGAGAGAGAGGGTCTCCTTTATGGTAAAGAGAGATGGGCTCCTTTATGGTAGAGAGAGAGAGGGTATCCTTTATTGTAGAGAGAGAGAGGGTCTCTGAGTTTGGATCGATTACACCGGGTGCCCGACCCCGGATAACACACGATGCTCACACAAACACACTGTAGACAGAGTCACACAGTCTCAGGCACGACACCGGCCAACATACATTAGACACACAGCGACTAGGGCCATGGTCTCAGGAATGACCCCGGCACACACACACAGAGCAAGGAAGAGGGGAAAGGTGCAAACCGGAGGAGGGCTAGTCCCATTGTTGTCACCTCAAAGCTGGCCAGGATAGGTCTGGCATCCCCGCCCAAAATACCACCACTCCAACTTCTCCCACCCCCAACAATGACTTCTATAATACCCCCTTCATCCAAGCCACAACTAGACCCATAATCAAACCCAAACCTTCAACCAACCACCGACCCTCACTTCTATAAGACCCCTTCATCTATCACACTTAGACCAACTAAACCAAAGCCCAGCCTGAGACCCCCACCCCCAAATCCAGACTTAAACCCCCCACCACACACACATACAGCTCTGACAGAGAAGTCTCTCAGCACTGCTGCCTCGGAGGAAGAGGCCTTTAAATAACCTGTGACTTGGTTAAGAAAACACTTAGGTCAGCTCTCCAGGTACAGCCTCTGTCTCTCTCTGTGTGTGTGTGTCTGTGGCCCTGTCGCCGTCTGTGTGTGTGTGTGTGTGTGTGTGTGTGTGTGTCTGTGCCCCTGTCTCCGTCTGTGTGTGTGTGTGTGTGTGTGTGTGTGTGTGTGTGTGTGCATATGTGTAGGCAAGATAATGTGTGTGTGCCGAGAGGAGCAGAACATTCCCAGTGACTGCAGACAATGAAGAAATCTAAAACCCTGGCTGTGTTTAGTCAGTTCAGTCATGCTGCATCCATACCAAATGACCCTCGCTGATCACCCTGTCAGCTGAATGGCACATTTACCAGTTCATATATAGTGCAGGCACTACGCATCATTACAGCACTACCCTAGTTAACCCTGTACCAACAATCCCCTAACCCAGCTTGTGGGTGTGTGTGTGTAACAGGAAGCTGACAGGAAACGCAGCTAGCCCAGGTAATCGCCATGACGTCGCCATGCAGTTTTTACTGAACAAGCTGGTTGTAATTGAGTCCAATTGTAAAATTCACTGATTGCAACCGGGCCAGAAGGTCCTATTAAAGTCCTTATAATTACCTTTATGGAAAGAGAGAGAGAGAGAGAGAGAGAGAGAGAGAGAGAGAGAGAGAGAGAGAGAGAGAGAGAGAGAGAGAGAGAGAGAGAGAGAGAGAGAGAGAGAGAGAGAGAGCAAGAGAGAGATGGACAAAGAGAGAGAGAGAGAGATGGACAAAGAGAGTGAAAAAGAGAAAGAGAGAGAGAAACTTTAGGGGAAAAGAAAGGGGGACAAGAAGAGAGCAAGAGCACGATGCTAAACGCTCCACTCCTGATAGAAATCTGATCACTGACTTGAAAATGGCTCTAATGGCTGCCTTCTTCTAGCAGTAAAAACACCCAGAACCCTCTCATGCTCATCACCCACAAACCAACCCCAGTTTCTCCAATCTCCTTTTTCTCCAACTAATTTCCCTACATCATTCCTCGTCCAAGTTCTATTCCCCAAAATCTAGCTTAAATGGAGTAGCAAGAGAGAGAGAGAAAGAGAAGTGAAAGAGAGAAAGAGATAGAAGTGAAAGAGAGAAAGAGAGAGAAGTGAAAGAGAGAAAGAGAGAAAGAGAAAGAGCGAGAAAGAGAAAGAGAGAGAGAGAAAGAGAGAGAGAGAGAGAGAGAAAGAGAGAGAGAAAGAGAGAGAGAGAGAGAGGGAGAGAGAAAGAGAGAGAGAGAGAGAGAGAGAGAGAGAGAGAGAGAGAGAGAGAGAGAGAGAGAGAGAGAGAGAGAGAGAGAGAAAGAGAGAGAGAAAGAGAGAGAAAGCGAAGTGAAAGAGAGGGAGAGGGAGAGAGAGAGAGAGCGAGAGAAAGAGAGAGCGAGAGAAAGAGAGAGAGAGAGAGAGAGAGAGAGAGAGAGAGAGAGAGAGAGAGTGTCTACACTCTACCGAACTGTGACACAACACAGCCAACCTGATAGTAGCCAGCGCGATGCTTGGATTACACCCATTAAGCACAGTACATTGAATGAAAAGCAGTCGTGGTAAAAATAAATAAAGGACAAATCCCTCTTTATCTGAATCTCAGGCCCAAAAAATACACAATTAGGATATTTGACTCTGGTTTCCAGGATTGGTTTCAGAATCAACACAGTAGTGTGGTTGGGTAGAGTACGTTCATCATCCTACAGACTCAGGGTTGTGTTCATTAAGGCAAATGTACCAAAACGTTTTGCAACATGAAAAAGAAAATGCATTTCTTATTGGACATGCTCACATAGTACCTCCCCTTTTCATTCTGTTTTGTACCGTTTTCTTCCATTTGGTGCCTACTGAACATGACCCAGAGCTGTGCCCTTAAGTGTCATGTTGGAGAGTTAGACCTGAAGTGATGCCATGTTGGGGAGTTAGATCCAGAAAACTATACACCATGAGAACAGAAAAGAGAGAGGACTGGTAGCGATCAAGCTACAACTCATTTAAACAGTCATGAAGGCCATAGGGCAGGGGTATTCAACTCTTACCCTATGAGGTCAGGAGCCTGCTGGTTTTCTGTTCTACCTGATAATTAATTACACCCACCTGGTGTGCCAGGTCTAAATCAGTCCCTGATTAGAGGGGAACAATGAAAAAACGCAGCGGAACTGGCTTCCAGGTCCAGAATTGAGTTTGAGGGTCATAGGGGATGTTTGTGCATGCGTGTGTCGCATCATGCGCAACAGTACAGCCCCACACTAGGTTTCCCCTCTGGCTAGTGGTGTATATCACAGCCAACAGCCTGCATAGAGATTTATAATAACAGACAAACAATGACCCATCTCCCCCACAGCCCTGTTATCAACCATCTATAAACAGATCATAACAATCAATAAACAATGAATAACAATGAATAATGATGACGCACTCAATGTGTTGCGCTTGGAGCCAAAACAGACTGAAGTCACCACATACACCATGGTTGTATTCATTAGTGCACACTGTAGCGAAACCTTGTGCAACGGAAAACTAAAAGAAGTGTGTTATTGGATAGGTTCACATAGTACCTTCCCGTTTTGCCCCGTTTTCTTCCATTTCTGAAGTAATGCCATGTTGGGGAGTTAGACCCAGAAAACTATACACCATGAGAACAGAAAAGAGAGAGGACTGGTAGCGATCAAGCTACAACTCATTTAAACAGTCATGAAGGCCATAGGGCAGGGGTATGCAACTCTTACCCTATGAGGTCAGGAGCCTGCTGGTTTTCTGTTCTACCTGATAATTAATTACACCCACCTGGTGTGCCAGGTCTAAATCAGTCCCTGATTAGAGGGGAACAATGAAAAAACGCAGCGGAACTGGCTTCCAGGTCCAGAATTGAGTTTGAGGGTCATAGGGGATGTTTGTAGGAGATTAGCTTGAGAGAGAAACGGAGACTTGGGTTTGAAAGAGAAGTTTGGACAGGGAGCACAGAGAGGCCTGGAATAGGAGGATGGAGGGTGAGATGTATGGAGAAAGGGAAGGGGGGGTTGAGAGAGGGAAAGAGAGGGAGAAGGCAGAGGGAGAGAGAAAGAGCGAGACAGACAGACAGACAGACAGACAGACAGACAGACAGACAGACAGACAGACAGACAGACAGAGGGAGAACGAGAGAAAGAACGAGAGAAAGAGAGAGACAGACAGAGAGAAAGAGAGACAGACAGAGAGAAAGAGAGAGACAGACAGAGAGAAAGAGAGACAGACAGAGAGAAAGCGAGAGAAACAAGACATCTAAGCCAGTCTGTCCAGTCTACTGATTGGCTATATGGGTATCTGTTTTCTATCAGGTGTGGGCTAGTAGCATCTGGAGGGGAAGTGGCCTTGGGAATGACAGCCAACTGACTGAGACAGCAACTGGACCCCTCCCACAAACGAGAGCACTCAACCATGACCATCAGTCAAATCACTGGGAAGCTATTGGGCTAGCTGCTAGGCTATAAATGGACATGTTGAAGCAATAAGAGTGGGGCTTTTCCAAGATGGCAGGTCAGTTGAGCTAAAGGTCAAGGGTCAAGGGATGCTACAATTATGTCCATTCCAAATGTCTGACTTAAGTCCATTATGTTCAATTATGTTCAATCAAAAGTATTAGCAACAGTTATAGACATATTTTTCCTATGGACAAAAACAAAAATAAAGAGATGGTGTTTCTGATGTCTGTCAGATAGACAGTGAGCATGTGTTGACAAAGAGAGAGAGAGAGAGAGAGAGAGAGAGAGAGAACTGTAATGCTTACTGTTAATATTTATTGTTTATTTCACTTTTGTTTACTATCTACTTCACTTGCTTTGGCAATGTTAACATACGTTTCCCATGCCAATAAAGCCCTTAAATTGAAATTGAATTGAATTGAGAACAGACAGGGAGAATGTGCAGTGGCAGCTTGTAACCAGATGAGAAGGAGTAGAGCTCCTCACACCAATGACTGATTCTACACACAGGTGGTTGCTCTCCTAGTCTCCTAGGCCCACCACACCCACACAGTCAGTTGACAGAGGCTGAGCAAACAGACATTTCTCGCCCTAAAGAAGAAAATAAGAGACTAGGAGACAAACACACATACCTCATAACAAGCTCCCAGTTAATGATTGTGTGTTCAGTACCTCCGGGAAACAGCGTTTTAGTGGAAAAAAACACATTCCTAACAGGTTTTTGACACCTCAATAAAGACAAATGTGCTTATACCAAAATAACTTCTGAAATAGTATTTGATTGTGATATTTAGAAGCCCAGGAAAAATTGTAAAAGAGCTGACGTCCACCACTTGTGGTCACTGTAGGCTGCTACAGGCCCTCAAAACAGCTTTGGAAAAAAAGGGCTACATTTTACTTACCAAAACACATTTAGCATACCACTTTATGAAATTTGAGTGTTCACTATAGAGCTGATTTGGAGAGCCGAAAATATATTTGAAAATATATACTTCTACAGTCAATACCTGAGGAGACCATCAGACCACCACAAGGAGATTCCAGACATCCAGAGGCTTACAGGAAGGCTGATATCTTTTTCATTCAAACTGACAGCAAATGGAGGAGAACTGGAGATGAGTTGCTAAGTGGGAATGGCAGGAGGAGGGAGGTAGGGAGAGAGGGAGGGAGAGAGGTGGATGGAAGAATGGATGGAGGGAGGAACGGAGAGAGGGAGAGCGCAAAGGAGGGAGGGAGGGACGGAGGGAGGGAGACGGAAAGAGAGGGGCTGGAAAGATGGATAGACCTCTTGCTGTGTAAACTCCCAAACGACTCTCACAAAAACACAGATCAGGAATATTCCGATCAGTGGCATTCTGAGGAGAATGGAGAACGTCTCTCTGTGTTGTGTGCTAGCCCTCTGAACCAGTAAAAAAACTGTAACAATGTCACAGCTATAACTGTCCCTGTAAAAGTGCTTCACAGTTCACACATCTCAAACTCACCCCATCCATAAACACCCACCCGCACGCTTGCGCACACACCCCTCATCCACCTCCACAGTACAGTTACTTTGTGACAGGTTGGGCCTGGGTAACCAGACAAACTCCAGTCCTGAAGAACTGACCCAAGGATCAGAACCAATACCCTTGCTACCATAGCAGTGGCACAACACAGCAACGAAGCAGCACAAACACCTCTCTCTGTCCCCCTCTCTGTCCCCCTCACAAAACTATCTCTCTCTCTCTCTCTCTCTCTCTCTCACACACACACACAGAGAAGAACACTGTGACAGAGGTACTCTAGCACCCCTCCTCCTTCCTCCCTCGTTCCCTCTCTCCCTCCGGAGCCTCGACACGCTCCCTCTCTCCTCCGGTCCTCAGCATCGGCATTTGGAAAAATAAACGCAGGGAGCAGAGGATTTGGAGAGGTCAGAGGAGGGATTGAGGGAGGCTGGGGGCCAATGTGTGTGTGTTTATCACACCATGGGGAACAGTTCATTCCTATTCTGGCTTTCCCTGCTCCTCCAGCGAGTGACATATCATACTAGTGTGTGTGTGTGCTTTCTTGCAGACACGTGAGCATGCGTGCGTGTGCGCGCACTGCTACTATGACCTATAACCCCTCACCCCGTCCCCTGCCCAGACAGACATACTTGTCTCTGAGAGGACAGAGGAAAGGAAGAGGGGCTCCTCTGTTTGGGACAGGAACCAGGAAATGCTCGGAATGTAGAGAGGTACCGTCATAAGTCTGGGGGGTCCGACATCTCAGCATTCTAAGGGTGTGTCCTAAATGGCACTCTATTCCATATAGAGCCCTATGGGCCCTGGTCAAAAATAGTGTACTACATAGGGAATATAGGGTGCCATTTGGGACGCACCCTTAAACAAGTAGGGGCCTAGATCCAAGCCACACGCATCCGGCATAGGCTAAAGTGCAGTTTGTGCACATACCACAACAGGCTGGACAGTAAATGTACACTGAACATGAAGACTCACACACACTGTGAACACACTACATATCATAGATGTCCAGCTCTCATCCGTGGCAAATTGGGTGGGGTGCCTGCTTCTGCACACTCCAACACATACTTATATATGCATGTGCCTGTGCGCACGCAAACACACGCACACAGAGCAGGCCTATGGCAAGGCCCACACACACACACACTCCCAACACACACAGACACATACAGCCAGACAAACAGCAGGGTCACTGTGTACTCACCCGTTGGAGGTGCCCAGGTTGGCAGAGCCCAGAGAGGATCCCAGCTTCCTGCTGTCCCACAGTCTCACCTCCCGACCACGCATCTGAACATACAATCATGTAGAATTTAATAAATCCACTTTATAACACACACACATGGGCAAACACAAGCCCACACGCACGTACACGCGCACACACACACAACTATGCATCTGAACATACAATCATGTCAAAACACACAAACAAAATCACACACACACTTAAAACTGTGTGTAGTAATGTTGTCACCTGATCGAAGCCGGTGGTCAGTATGTGGTCAGAGTCCTTGACCCAGAGGATTCGAGAGTCCTTGTTACTCTGAAGTCCCTGGGCACTCTGTAGAGACACACAGGAGGACACAGAGTTAGACTGAATACCTGGGTTAGGTTAAGGTCACAGACAGAGAGGCTATGAGGGAGAGACACATTGAGCAACATGTTATGGTTAAGAGTCATGATGTTTTATAGCAATATGACTCAGAAACCTCATGGACATCATAGTTAAAGTAGTAGAGATGAATACATCATAGTGACAGTATTAGAGGTAAAGACATCATAGTAACAGTATTAGAGGTAAAGACATCATAGTTACAGTATTAGAGGTAAAGACATCATAGTTACAGTATTAGAGGTAAAGACATCATAGTTACAGTATTAGAGGTAAAGACATCATAGTGACAGTATTAGAGGTAAAGACATCATAGTTACAGTATTAGAGGTAAAGACATCATAGTGACAGTATTAGAGGTAAAGACATCATAGTGACAGTATTAGAGGTAAAGACATCATAGTGACAGTATTAGAGGTAAAGACATCATAGTTACAGTATTAGAGGTAAAGACATCATAGTTACAGTATTAGAGGTAAAGATAATAGTTGTTACCATTATGCTGTTGTGCATTTACCGCTATACGTCTTGCACATATACAGTACCATTCAAAAGTTTGGACACACCTACTCATTCAAGGGTTTTTCTTTATTTTTACTATGTTCTACATTGTAGAATAATAGTGAAGACATCAACACTATGAAATAACCAAAAAAAGTGTTAAACAAATCAAAATATATTTTAGATTCTTCAAAGTAGCCACATTTTGTCTTGATGACAGCTTTGCACACTCTTGGCATTCTCTCAACCAGCTTCACGAGGAATTGCCTTTCCAACAGTCTTGAAGGAGTTCCCACATATGCTGAGCACTTGTTGGCTGCTTTTCCTTCACTCTGCGGTCTAACTCATCCCAAACCATCTCAATTGAGTTGAGGTCGGGTGATTGTAGAGGCCAGGTCATCTGATGCAGCACGCCATCACTCTCCTTGGTCAAATAGCCCTTACACAGCCTGGAGGTGTGTTTTGGGTCATTGTCCGGTTGAAAAACAAATTATATTCCCACTAAGCGCAAACCAGATGGGATGGCGTATTGCTGCAGAATGCTGTGGTAGCCATGCTGGTTAAGTGTGCCTTGAATTCTAAATAAATCACAGACAGTGTCACCAGCAAAGCACCCCCACACCATCACACCTCCTCCTCCATGCTTCACGATGGGAACCACACATGCGGAGATCATCCGTTCACCTACTCTACGTAGGACAGATTATCACCGGTCTAATGTCCATTGCTCTTGTTTCTTGGCCCAAGCAAGTCTCTTCTTCTTATTGGTGTCCTTTAGTAGTTTCTTTGCAGCAATTTGACCATTAAGGCCTGATTCACACAGTGTCTGTTACTTGTTACTCTGTGAAGCATTTATTAGGGCTGCAATCTGAGGTGCAGTTAACTCTAATGAACTTATCCTCTGCTGCAGAGGTAACACTGGGTCTTCCTTTCCTGTGGCGGTCCTCATGAGAGCCAGTTTCATCATAGCGCTTGATGGTATTTGCGACCACACTTGAAGAAACTTTCAAAGTTCTTGATGTCTTAAAATAATGATGGACTGTCATTTCTCTTTGCTTATTTGAGCTGTTCTTGCCATAATATGGACTTGGTATTTTACCAAATAGGGCTATCTTCTTTATACCACCCCTACCTTGTTTAACACTTTTTTGGTTACTACATGATTCCATTTGTGTTATTTCATAGTTTTAATATCTTCACTATTATTCTACATTGTAGAAAATAGTACAAATAAAGAAAAACCCTGGAGTGAGTAGGTGTGTCCAAACTTTTGAATGGTACTGTACGTGTTGTTGACAGGGAAGGATGGTGTGTGAGATCAACATAAAGATAATGACTAACAATGAGACATCATCTCAAAGTGATGAGACGTCATCTCAGAGTGATGAGACGTCATCTCAAAGGAGGACAGCCTGGAGTGGACAGTGACGACAGAGTGACTGACAGATTGACTCATCCAAAGTGGAGGGGAAAACAAGAGACTGTTCTCTAGTCCTGCTTGTGAGAGATCCACAGAGGACAAACCGGGTGTTGTCCCAATGAAATAATGAATGAATGAATGGCTTGTTATTGTTGATAAACCAGACTAGGTGACTTCTGCCCCCGAGACCAGGTTCTATTACTGCTATGACTGTCTCTATGTTACTGAAACACTTCTACCATGGAAATTGGTGTCAAAACAACCTTGTTAGAACGTTAAAACAACATTGTTGCAACAATAGACAATGTTAGACAGGGGTGCTGCTGCCCTGAAACTGATACAGGGTCAGGGAAGAGGAAGGATGACTAACAACTGAGGTTAGCTTTTGCTTAACGGTACAGTAGCTTAGGTGTCACAACAATGTTGTGAAAATGTTAGACATGGTTCCTGCTCCCTTGACACTGATACAGTGAAGAGGAAGGGTGACTAACAACGGAGGTTAGTTTAACGTTACAGTAGGTGTCACAACATATATGCCTAAAGAACTTCAGTTGAAACATTGTTAGAATGTTATTCAGGGTTGCTGCTCCCCTGATATGGGGTCAGGGAAATGGAAGGGTGACTAACAACTGAGGTTAGGTTGGCCTAACGATACAGAAGCTATAGTTGTCACAACATATACAGTGGGGAGAACAAGTATTTGATACACTGCCGATTTTGCAGGTTTTCCTACTTACAAAGCATGTAGAGGTCTGTAATTTTTTATCATTTGGTACACTTCAACAGTGAGAGACGGAATCTAAAACAAAAATTAAGAAAATCACATTGTATGATTTTTAAGTAATTAATTTGCATTTTATTGCATGACATACGTATTTGATACATCAGAAAAGCAGAACTTAATATTTGGTACAGAAACCTTTTTTTGCAATTACAGAGATCATACGTTTCCTGTAGGTCTTGACCAGGTTTGCACACACTGCAGCAGGGATTTTGGCCCACTCCTCCATACAGACCTTCTCCAGATCCTTCAGGTTTCAGGGCTGTCGCTGGGCAATACGGACTTTCAGCTCCCTCCAAAGATTTTCTATTGGGTTCAGGTCTGGAGACTGGCTAGGCCACTCCAGGACCTTGAGATGCTTCTTACTCCTTAGTTGCCCTGGCTGTGTGTTTCGGGTCGTTGTCATGCTGGAAGACCCAGCCACGACCCATCTTCAATGCTCTTACTGAGGGAAGGAGGATGTTGACCAAGATCTCGCGATACATGGCCCCATCCATCCTCCCCTCAATACGGTGCAGTCGTCCTGTCCCCTTTGCAGAAAAGCATCCCCAAAGAATGATGTTTCCACCTCCATGCTTCACGGTTGGGATGGTGTTCTTGGGGTTGTACTCATCCTTCTTCTTGCTCCAAACACGGCGAGTGGAGTTTAGCCCAAAAAGCTATATTTTCTGTCTCATCAGACCACATGACCTTCTCCCATTCCTCCTCTGGATCATCCAGATGGTCATTGGCAAACTTCAGACGGGCCTGGACATGCGCTGGCTTGAGCAGGGGGACCTTGTGTGCGCTGCAGGATTTTAATCTATGACGGCGTAGTGTGTTACTAATGGTTTTCTTTGAGACTGTGGTCCCAGCTCTCTTCAGGTCATTGACCAGGTCCTGCCGTGTAGTTCTGGGCTGATCCCTCACCTTCCTCATGATCATTGATGCCCCACAAGGTGAGATCTTGCATGGAGCCCCAGACCGAGGGTGATTGACCGTCATCTTGAACTTCTTCCATTTTCTAATAATTGCGCCAACAGTTGTTGCCTTCTCACCAAGCTGCTTGCCTATTGTCCTGTAGCCCATCTCAGCCTTGTGCAGGTCTACAATTTTATCCCTGATGTCCTTACACAGCTCTCTGGTCTTGGCCTTTGTGGAGAGGTTGGAGTCTGTTTGATTGAGTGTGTGGACAGGTGTCTTTTATACAGGTAACGAGTTCAAACAGGTGCAGTTAATACAGGTAATGAGTGGAGAACAGGAGTGCTTCTTAAAGAAAAACTAACAGGTCTGTGAGAGCCGGAATTCTTACTGGTTGGTAGGTGATCAAATACTTACAGTGGGGAAAAAAAGTATTTAGTCAGCCACCAATTGTGCAAGTTCTCCCACTCAAAAAGATGAGAGAGGCCTGTAATTTTCATCATAGGTACACGTCAACTATGACAGACAAATTGAGAAAAAAATCCAGAAAAATCCCATTGTAGGATTTTTAATGAATTTATTTGCAAATTATGGTGGAAAATAAGTATTTGGTCACCTACAAACAAGCAAGATTTCTGTCTCTCACAGACCTGTAACAACTTCTTTAAGAGGCTCCTCTGTCCTCCACTCGTTACCTGTATTAATGGCACCTGTTTGAACTTGTTATCAGTATAAAAGACACCTGTCCACAACCTCAAACAGTCACACTCCAAACTTCACAATGGCCAAGACCAAAGAGCTGTCAAAGGACACCAAAAACAAAATTGTAGACCTGCACCAGGCTGGGAAGACTGAATCTGCAATAGGTAAGCAGCTTGGTTTGAAGAAATCAACTGTGGGAGCAATTATTAGGAAATGGAAGACATACAAGACCACTGATAATCTCCCTCGATCTGGGGCTCCACGCAAGATCTCACCCCGTGGGGAAAAAATGATCACAAGAACGGTGAGCAAAAATCCCAGAACCACACGGGGGACCTAGTGAATGACCTGCTGAGAGCTGGGACCAAAGTAACAAAGCCAACCATCAGTAACACACTACGCCGCCAGGGGACTCAAATCCTGCAGTGCGAGACGTGTCCCCCTGCTTAAGCCAGTACATGTCCAGGCCCGTCTGAAGTGCATTTGGATGATCCAGAAGAGGATTGGGAGAATGTCATATGGTCAGATGAAACCAAAATATAACTTTTTGGTAAAAACTCAACTCGTCATGTTTGGAGGACAAAGAATGCTGAGTTGCATCCAAAGAACACCATACCTACTGTGAAGCATGGGGTTGGAAACATCATGCTTTGGGGGGCTGTTTTTCTGCAAAGGGACCAGGACGACTGATCCGTGTAAAGGAAAGAATGAATGGGGCCATGTATCGTGAGATTTTGAGTGAAACCCTCCTTCCATCAGCAAGGGCATTGATGATGAAACGTGGCTGGGTCTTTCAGCATGACAATGATCCCAAACACACCGCCCGGGCAACGAAGGAGTGGCTTCGTAAGAAGAAGCATTTCAAGGTCCTGGAGTGGCCTAGCCAGTCTCCAGATCTCAACCCCATAGAAAATCTTTGGAGGGAGTTGAAAGTCTGTGTTGCCCAGCGACAGCCCCAAAACATCACTGCTCTAGAGGAGATCTGCATGGAGGAATGGGCCAAAATACCAGCAACAGTGTGTGAAAACCTTGTGAAGACTTACAGAAAATGTTTGACCTGTGTCATTGCCAACAAAGGGTATATAACAAAGTATTGAGAAACTTTTGTTATTGACCAAATACTTATTTTCCACCATCATATGCCAATAAATTCATTAAAAATTCTACAATGTGATTTTCTGGATTTTTTTTTCTCATTTTGTCTGTCATAGTTGACGTGTACCTATGATGAAAATTACAGGCCTCTCTCATCTTTTTAAGTGGGAGAACTTGCACAATTGGTGGCTGACTAAATACTTTTTTCCCCACTGTATGTCATGCAATAAAATGCTAATTAATTACTTAAAAATCATACAATGTGATTTTCTGGATTTTTGTTTTAGATTCCGTCTCTCACAGTTGAAGTGTACCTATGATAAAAATTACAGACCTCTACATGCTTTGTAAGTAGGAAAACCTGCAAAATCGGCAGTGTATCAAATACTTGTTCTCCCCACTGTACGTCTACAGATCTTTAAGGCTGAAAAACACAGACCTCCTCAGAGGCCCCTGTGCATGAATGCAGGCCTTTGTCTGTGCGTGTGTGTGCTCATCCATGTATGTGTGTGTCTTCCCATATCTGCCTGCGTGTGTGTGTTTGTGTGTGTACTGTACTCCAGTTACATTGAGAGCCTCCTCTGGGCTTTGAGTTAACAGGCTCAGTGGAACAGGCACAGTTTCCACAGAGCAGGCCGCCGGCCTTGTCCCCCCAAATTACTGTTGTCATTTCTACCACCCGTCTGTCGCTGTGCCAACCCTTGGAGGAGCGTGACACCACAGCTGTGCAACAATAAGGAGAGGGTTTACACGTGTGTGTGCTGTGTGTGGTGACGTCTCTAAACAGGGTAGTCACCGCTCGGCGCTTGCACAGCGACATTAAATCGGCTCGTTGCAGGCAGAGGAAAAACAAACACGGGGAAAACCCGAGCTGCCGTGTAGTTAGAGTGACAAGGCCTCTCACTGTGAACTGCGGGAACCCCCCATCCAAGAAAATGGTCGAATCCCAAGGCTATTTGTCATGTATGAGACTGAACCAACAGGTTGAAGAAAACAGGGGGTGCAAATGGAGGAGAGAAAAAACAAACCTGGGGGAAAATCCGACCAGCCGTGTAGTGCAGAGCTTCTAGATTAAAGTTAGAGTGGCAGGCCAGGCCAGGCCTCACTGTGGGAAATGGCAAGTGGGAACATCCCCATTTTAAAATGTGAGGCAGTCCCCAAGGCCATCCATCACATATGAGACTGAACCAACAGGTTAAAGAAAATGGGCGTGAAAATGAGCTCAAAGAGCTCTCCACATGTGCAGGGTGGGACCCATCACAAATATGGGCCCTATCAGGTCTAATTACAAGCCCACTTCCCCTCCTCTCTTCCCCTCATCTCTTCCCCTCATCTCTTCCCCCTCTCCGCTCTTCCCCCTCTCCGCTCTTCCTCTCTGACGTCTTCCTCACCACACTCCCAGCCTCGTGGTTTGGGGATGAAGAGCTGAGGGGATAGAAACAGGTCTGGTTCATCTTTACTTCTTCATCTAAACGCTTCATTTCTTTCTTTTCTCCATGGCTCTTCCTCCACTGGTTACATATGGAGGACAAATGACACACACACTCAAAGAGAGAAGTACACACACACACACCCAATCAAATAGCCAAAACACACTAATGTGCACACACAATCCTTCAACCATTTATAGATCTGGTTGGTTGCAGAGTAATTCAACATGTAAAGAAATGTCATAATTGACCGATTCTAGAAGCTCAAGGCCTTGCGAGGGGATAGGTCGGTACAGGGAGGTGGATGTTAATTAGACTTTGGAAATGTGTTCTCTATTGATTTCAATGGAAAGGAATCCTAGTCGGGCCTCTCCCTCTCCCCTGGGCCATCACACCACTCAACACACTGTATACAACCAAACCAAAACAAAGGACTTGAGCCAGTTCAACACACCAGGCCAAGGCTGTGTGTGTGTGTGTGTGTGTGTGTGTGTGTGTGTGTAGCTGCTTCTGCTCCTACTATCTTCCTGTCCAAATCAATGTAGCATGGTGCATAGATCATCATCATGGTTACAGGTTTGACTGTGTGTTTGGGCCACACTCGAGGTTAAAGTTAAATTTATTACACCTGACTGTGAAGCGTGTAGAATTTGCTACATATGCTTCACACATGAAAACACACACACACTTCAATAAAGTGTTCTTTAAAGGAAATCCTCAGATGTATTGTACTGTAAGAGATCTCTGGGAGGGGAAATATATCTCGGAGCAGCATACCAGGCCTTGTATCCAACACCATCTGTGAGATACAGTGGGGAAAAAAAGTATTTAGTCAGCCACCAATTGTGCAAGTTCTCCCACTTAAAAAGATGAGAGAGGCCTGTAATTTTCATCATAGGTACACGTCAACTATGACAGACAAAATGAGAAAGAAAATCCAGAAAATCACATTGTAGGATTTTTAATGAATTTATTTGCAAATTATGGTGGAAAATAAGTATTTGGTCAATAACAAAAGTTTCTCAATACTTTGTTATATACCCTTTGTTGGCAATGACACAGGTCAAACGTTTTCTGTAAGTCTTCACAAGGTTTTCACACACTGTTGCTGGTATTTTGGCCCATTCCTCCATGCAGATCTCCTCTAGAGCAGTGATGTTTTGGGGCTGTCGCTGGGCAACACAGACTTTCAACTCCCTCCAAAGATTTTCTATGGGGTTGAGATCTGGAGACTGGCTAGGCCACTCCAGGACCTTGAAATGCTTCTTACGAAGCCACTCCTTCGTTGCCCGGGCAGTGTGTTTGGGATCATTGTCATGCTGAAAGACCCAGCCACGTTTCATCTTCAATGCCCTTGCTGATGGAAGGAGGTTTTCACTCAAAATCTCACGATACATGACCCCATTCATTCTTTCCTTTACACGGTTCAGTTGTCCTGGTCCCTTTGCAGAAAAACAGCCCCAAAGCATGATGTTTCCACCCCCATGCTTCACAGTAGGTATGGTGTTCTTTGGATGCAACTCAGCATTCTTTGTCCTCCAAACACGACGAGTTGAGTTTTTACCAAAAAGTTCTATTTTGGTTTCATCTGACCATTTGACATTCTCCCAATCCTCTTCTGGATCATCCAAATGCACTCTAGCAAACTTCAGACGGGCCTGGACATGTACTGGCTTAAGCAGGGGGACACGTCTGGCACTGCAGGATTTGAGTCCCTGGCGGCGTAGTGTGTTACTGATGGTAGGCTTTGTTACTTTGGTCCCAGCTCTCTGCAGGTCATTCACTAGGTCCCCCGTGTGGTTCTGGGATTTTTGCTCACCGTTCTTGTGATCATTTTGACCCCACGGGGTGAGATCTTGCGTGGAGCCCCAGATCGAGGGAGATTATCAGTGGTCTTGTATGTCTTCCATTTCCTAATAATTGCTCCCACAGTTGATTTCTTCAAACCAAGCTGCTTACCTATTGCAGATTCAGTCTTCCCAGCCTGGTGCAGGTCTACAATTTTGTTTCTGGTGTCCTTTGACAGCTCTTTGGTCTTGGCCATAGTGGAGTTTGGAGTGTGACTGTTTGAGGTTGTGGACAGGTGTCTTTTATACTGATAACAAGTTCAAACAGGTGCCATTAATACAGGTAACGAGTGGAGGACAGAGGAGCCTCTTAAAGAATAAGTTACAGGTCTGTGAGAGCCAGAAATCTTGCTTGTTTGTAGGTGACCAAATACTTATTTTCCACCATAATTTGCAAATAAATTCATAAAAAATCCTAAAATGTGATTTTCTGGAGAAAAAAAATCTCAATTTGTCTGTCATAGTTGACGTGTACCTATGATGAAAATTACAGGCCTCTCTCATCTTTTTAAGTGGGAGAACTTGCACAATTGGTGGCTGACTAAATACTTTTTTCCCCCACTGTATATGGAGAACTTAGCAGTGTTGGGCTCTTGGTAGGGGTCCAAATAACTCCATTCACTGGAGGATTATTGAACATATACCAAGCCAGATATTTCTTAAGCAACGTGGACACCAAACAAAGACAGAGTTGATAATAACTCCTTACTAAGATAAACACCACAGCCACAATGAAAGGGGGATTTTTCAGATGGTACAGTACCTTGGCAATGCCTTATTTAGGTACAGTACTTGTACTTATAAGGTGTGTGTGGAGGGGCTGGTGGGTACGGTGTGTGTGGAAGGGCTGGTGGGTACGGTGTGTGGAGGGGCTGGTGGGTACGGTGTGTGTGGAGGGGTTGGTGGGTACGGTGTGTGTGGAGGGGCTGGTGGGTACGGTGTGTGTGGAGGGGCTGGTGGGTACGGTGTGTGTGGAGGGGCTGGTGGGTACGGTGTGTGTGGAAGGGCTGGTGGGTACGGTGTGTGTGGAGGGGCTGGTGGGTACGGTGTGTGTGGAGGGGCTGGTGGGTACGGTGTGTGTGGAGGGGCTGGTGGGTACGGTGTGTGTGGAGGGGCTGGTGGGTACGGTGTGTGTGGAGGGGCTGGTGGGTACGGTGTGTGTGGAGGGGCTGGTGGGTACGGTGTGTGTGGAGGGGCTGGTGGGTACGGTGTGTGTGGAGGGGCTGGTGGGTACGGTGTGTGTGGAGGGGCTGGTGGGTACGGTGTGTGTGGAGGGGCTGGTGGGTACGGTGTGTGTGGAGGGGGCTGGTGGGTACGGTGTGTGTGGAGGGGCTGGTGGGTACGGTGTGTGTGGAGGGGCTGGTGGGTACGGTGTGTGTGGAGGGGCTGGTGGGTATGGTGTGTGTGGAGGGGCTGGTGGGTACGGTGTGTGTGGAGGGGCTGGTGGGTACGGTGTGTGTGGAGGGGCTGGTGGGTACGGTGTGTGTGGAGGGGGTTGGTGGGTACGGTGTGTGTGGAGGGGCTGGTGGGTACGGTGTGTGTGGAGGGGCTGGTGGGTACGGTGTGTGTGGAGGGGCTGGTGGGTACGGTGTGTGTGGAGGGGCTGGTGGGTACAGTGTGTGTGGAGGGGCTGGTGGGTACGGTGTGTGTGGAGGGGCTGGTGGGTACGGTGTGTGTGGAGGGGTTGGTGGGTACGGTGTGTGTGGAGGGGCTGGTGGGTACGTTGTGTGTGGAGGGGCTGGTGGGTACGTTGTGTGTGGAGGGGCTGGTGGGTACGGTGTGTGTGGAGGGGCTGGTGGGTACGGTGTGTGTGGAGGGGCTGGTGGGTACGGTGTGTGTGGAGGGGCTGGTGGGTACGGTGTGTGTGGAGGGGCTGGTGGGTACGGTGTGTGTGGAAGGGCTGGTGGGTACGGTGTGTGGAGGGGCTGGTGGGTACGGTGTGTGTGGAGGGGCTGGTGGGTATGGTGTGTGTGTGTGTGTGTCTCATACGCTTCTTCTGGGTGAATATTATGACAGATAGGAATGGCTGTACGGGGAGGGGCTCAGAACGAATGGAGAGATCATAGAAGCAATGGATCAAAAAAGGAGAGGGAAGGAGAGATCGAGCCAAGCATGGAATAAACAGACGAGGGGGAGAATCCTTTGTGTTCTATAGCCATCTCTTCTACTCTGTGGATGACAGGGTCAATAAAACATGAAGTTGGGACTCTGGCCAAACTCAGAACGACTTGTACAGTACCTTCCCTTGGTTGGTGTTGAATGTTGCCATAACCTTAGGGCAGTGTTGTCTGAAAGCAGCAGTGTTGGCCCTCATTCTTACTGGCAGCCATTGTGCACCAGAGGAAGATACAAGTTGCTTTAATATGGCACAGGAGAACAGTCAACAGAATTAACGTATTATCTATCAGCACTATCAGTTGTTGTTGTAATAACTGACGCACAGCCACTCCATGTCAAAGTCCCACAGTAACTAAATGACTTAGTAATAACTGATGCACAGCCACTCCATGTCAAAGTCCCACAGTAACTAAATGACTTAGTAATAACTGATGCACAGCCACTCCATGTCAAAGTCCCACAGCAACTAAATGACTTAGTAATTGAAAATGAAAGTGCTCAGGGGTGGATGGCTTTGCCTCCCTCTTCGCTAACTACTACTGCTTGTTTTTCACTCAGTGTAGTTTAGGATCCTCCCAGGCCTGAGCTGGGGAACAGGCCCAATGGAGCATGGTCGGACAATGACGCACTGCCAAGAGGACACACACACACACAGGCACACGAGCATGCACACAGATACACACCCACACACACACGGCACTGTCATGATCTCTTTTCTCATTTTCCTCGGTTAAAGTCACAAACTGCTAAAAAGAGAATAGGCCTAAAGATATCGCCTTGGCAACATATGCCTTACATCAAATCTAAAAAGACGTCCCTTGACCTAAATGACCGATGGAGTTTGTCCATCAATCTCACCCAGCTATCACCCTGTGTCTAGGCTCTCGTGAAAGAGCTACGTACACGCAAGATTCCATTCTAGGTGCCGAAATTACCCTCCGTCTGACCTGTAGAAAATATCTGCATCCCAAATGGCACCCTATTCCTTACGTAGTGCACTACTTTTGACCAGAGGCCCTTGGGCTCTGGTCAAAAGCAGTGCAGAGAACAGTGTGCAATTTGAGACACAGCCAATGTGATTTACCATTACAGCAGCTTTCAACAGACAGCTCTAGGATTGAAAGCAAATTAACGGCAGTAATATCAAACAGAACACTGTGCATACACACACACGCTAGCCATAGATGTAACGGTCTGACGTTGATGATGTCACTGTGCCCATAGTCCATACTAGATCCGATGGCACGCATGCCTCGTAGCGTCTCAGAGACATGGTGATGATGTCATAATTCAGCAGCGGTGGTGGTGGTGCAGCTGTGTGTGTGTGTAGGGAGGGGGACACTCAGAGGCCAGGGGTGCCAGGGTATCCATCAGACTATGGAGCTCCCCCCTTTCTCCCCAGTCTCCCTCCTCTCTCCCCTCTCCCAAATAAACAGTGTTTCAGATGGAGGGTAGGGGGCCTGGCGGTCACTCAGCTCAGCCTACAGAGAGCAGGTCTACTGCTGACACCACAGGGCCTACAGAGAGCAGGTCTACTGCTGACACCACAGGGCCTACAGAGAGCAGGTCTACTGCTGACACCACAGGGCCTACAGAGAGCAGGTCTACTGCTGACACCACAGGGCCTACAGAGAGCAGGTCTACTGCTGACACCACAGGGCCTACAGAGAGCAGGTCTACTGCTGACACCACAGGGCCTACAGAGAACAGGTCTACTGCTGACACCACAGGGCCTACAGAGAGCAGGTCTACGGCTGACACCACAGGGCCTACAGAGAGCAGGTCTACTGCTGACACCACAGGGCCTACAGAGAGCAGGTCTACGGCTGACACCACAGGGCCTACAGAGAGCAGGTCTACTGCTGACACCACAGGGCCTACAGAGAGCAGGTCTACTGCTGACACCACAGGGTCTACAGAGAGCAGGTCTACTGCTGACACCACAGGGCCTACAGAGAGCAGGTCTACTGCTGACACCACAGGGCCTACAGAGAGCAGGTCTACTGCTGACACCACAGGGCCTACAGAGAGCAGGTCTACTGCTGACACCACAGGGCCTACAGAGAGCAGGTCTACTGCTGACACCACAGGGCCTACAGAGAGCAGGTCTACTGCTGACACCACAGGGCCTACAGAGAGCAGGTCTACTGCTGACACCACAGGGCCTACAGAGAGCAGGTCTACTGCTGACACCACAGGGCCTACAGAGAGCAGGTCTACTGCTGACACCACAGGGCCTACAGAGAGCAGGTCTACTGCTGACACCACAGGGTCTACAGAGAGCAGGTCTACTGCTGACACCACAGGGCCTACAGAGAGCAGGTCTACTGCTGACACCACAGGGCCTACAGAGAGCAGGTCTACTGCTGACACCACAGGGCCTACAGAGAGCAGGTCTACTGCTGACACCACAGGGCCTACAGAGAGCAGGTCTACTGCTGACACCACAGGGTCTACAGAGAGCAGGTCTACTGCTGACACCACAGGGCCTACAGAGAGCAGGTCTACATTTACATTTACGTCATTTAGCAGACGCTCTTATCCAGAGCGACTTACAAATTGGTGCATTCACCCTATAACCAGTGGGATAACCACTTTACACATTTTTTTTTTAAGGGGGGGGGGTGGGGTAGAAGGATTACTTTATCCTATCCCAGGTATTCCTTAAAGAGGTGGGGTTTCAAATGTCTCCGGAAGGTGGTGAGTGACTCTACTGCTGACACCACAGGGCCTACACAGAGCAGGTCTACTGCTGACACCACAGGGTCTACAGAGAGCAGGTCTACTGCTGACACCACAGGGCCTACAGAGAGCAGGTCTACTGCTGACACCACAGGGCCTACAGAGAGCAGGTCTACTGCTGACACCACAGGGTCTACAGAGAGCAGGTCTACTGCTGACACCACAGGGCCTACAGAGAGCAGGTCTACTGCTGACACCACAGGGCCTACAGAGGACACAGCATCTGGGCCTCGGGCTGTGTGCGTGTGTGTGTGCGTGTGTGTGTCCTCCGCCCTCTCCCACTGCTCACGATCGCCCATCCACACTCCCAACACCTGGGCCCAGCCTGCTACCCCACACACACCACACAATTTTCTTTCACACGTACATACATGAGGAATGAGTGGTATGTTTTCCTTAGCAGCAGAACAAAGAGAAACACAGAGCTCTGGGTTTTAGGAATCAACTCTCAGGAAGAGAGGGAGAAAAGAAGGAGAGAGTGATGGTGCGTGACTTGGAGGGTCTGAAGGGGGACGTAGAGAGGAAGAGAGGAAGACAGGGCACACCTGCCTCAACGATGGGGTCATTTGGGGTCACAGATGGACCAATCCAACAGGAGAGGCACTTTGGAAGTGACAGGAAATGACATCATTAAATTGTGAGGTGAATAATAATAATAATACAGGTGTTGGTGACAAAATGTAGAATTATGAAAAGAGAGGAAAGACTGGTCTCTACAGGTAGGACAACAGTAAGAACTCTCAGTCAGAGTGTGTGTGTGTGTGTGTGTGGGTGTGTGTGTGTGTGTCTGTGTGTGTGTGTGTGTGTGGCCTATTTCTCTCTAAGTGAGGGAGGGAAAGTGGAGATAACCCCCCCAAAATGGATGATACTGTAATAACAAGACAGGAATAAAAACTGAGGTGATTTACAATGACGAGTGGTAGTCCTATTAGACACTGAGACCAGACAGAAGACGTCTCCCAAAAAGACCCAGTCAGCATCTAGCTCAGAATATTATGGATTTATGGATCTATTTAATGTCCCTCTCCCAATAAAAACACAGGAGCCTTCTCACTCCCATTCTCCTTATGTATCAACGAGCCCAGCTTAACCAGACGGAGAGCACATCTGTGTCACTCAGAGAGAATGTTGTCTCACCCACCAGGACAGTGTATCAGGTGTCTGTGCGCACATATGGGAACGATTGCATTCTCCCTCCCTCCCTCCCCCTCTCCCGTTCCCTCTCTATTTCCATGTGCTCACTGGGGCCATAAGTATGTTATCATGAGTACCAGTCCTGTAGAAATTGTTTAACCTGGCTTTCTCCTGGTGCTTATTTTTCCTATAGATCATATGACTTTGATATAATGTATAGATCATATAACTTTAATGTCACATTGCCGTGATGGTTGTAGAACTAATGATAACGAGGGAAGTCGATCATTGATAGAAATCTCCCCTTTGTTCCTTCATCAAGCTCTATTAAAATAAATGTATTAATTAATCTTGTTATTCATTTATCCTCTCCATACATTTTTTCTCTCCAATAAATAAAATTACAGTTTAAAAAAATCTCTCTAAAACCTCATGACCCCTTTGAGTGGTTAATAATGGTTGTCACTAGTTACCACAGCCACGAAGTTATAATTATGTCTAAACCCTGAGTATTTCTAAAAATCTGAATTTTAAACCTAACCTTAAGCATAACCTTAACCACACTGCTAACCTTATGCCTAACCTTAAATTAAATGTTTGTTATCAATAATTTTCACGATAAAGCCAATTTTGACTTTGTGGCTGTGGTAACAAGTGACAACCGTTAAAAATGCCTCCTGCAGTGCTGACAGACCAGGCATTCCTTCCAGACCTAGCTAATCAAACTGCCCAGTGTTCTGATTAAAGGGACTCTGTGTCCCCCTGCCTGGTCTGGTTTGCTGCACAGAGCTGATGCTGTGGTGGAATTGGAGCCTGATTACTGCCTCTGCCTATAGACAGACCAGCGACCAGAACTACTGAATTCCAGACCTGGGTTCAAATACTATTTGTTTTCTTTCAAATACTATTGAACATTTTATTGAGCCTACATGGAGTTGGACAGGGTTTGCAGATGGGTGGGGTTTGCTCCTTTGGGACTATTCCCATTGCTCCCTTGTGCCATAGTCTCTATGGGGGTGCCACAGGGATCAATTCTTGGGCCGACTCTTTTCTCTGTGTATATCAATGATGTCGCTCTTGCTGCTGGTGACTCTCAGATCCACCTCTACGCAGACGACACCATTTTGTATACATCTGGCCCTTCATTGGACACTGTGTTAACAAACCTCCAAACGAGCTTCAATGCCATACAACACTCCTTCAGTAGCCTCCAACTGCTCTTAAACACTAGTAAAACTAAATGCATGCTCTTCAATCGAACGCTGCTGGCACCCGCCCACCCGACTAGAATCACTACTCTCGACGGGTCTGACCTAGAGTATGTGGACAACTACAAATACCTAGGTGTCTGGTTAGACTGTAAACTCTCCTTCCAGACTCACATTAAGAATCTCCAATCCAAAGTTACATCTAGAATCGGCTTCCTATTTCGCAACAAAGCCTCCTTCACTCATGCTGCCAAACATGCCCTCGTAAAACTGACTATCCTACCGATCCTTGACTTCGGCGATGTCATTTACAAAATAGCCTCCAACACTCTACTCAGCAAATTGGATGTAGTCTATCACAGTGCCATCCGTTTTGTCACCAAAGCCCCATATACTACCCACCACTGTGCCCTGTACGCTCTTGTTGGCTGGTCCTCACTACATATTCGTCGCCAAACCCACTGGCTCCAGGCCATCTATAAATCACTGCTAGGCAAATCCCCGCCTTATCTTAGCTCATTGGTCACCATAGCAACACCCACCCGTAGTATGCGCTCCAGCAGGTATATCTCACTGGTCATCCCCAAAGCCAACACCTTCTTTGGCCGCCATTCCTTCCAGTTCTCTGCTGCCAATGACTGGAACGAAATTGCAAAAATCTCTGAAGCTGGAGACACTTATCTCCCTCACTAACTTTAAGCATCAGTTGTCAGAGCACCTTACCGATCACTGCACCTGTACACAGCCCATCTGAAATTAGCCCACCCAATTACCTCATCCCCATATTGTTATTTATTTTGCTAATTTGCACCCCAGTATCTCTATTTGCACATCATCTTCTGCACATCTATCACTCCAGTGTTAATACTAAATTGTAATTATTTTGCACTATAGCCTATTTATTGCCTTACCTCCATAACTTGCTATATTTGCACACACTGTATATATATTTTCTGTTGTATTTTTGACTTTATGTTTTGTTTTACCCCATATGTAACTCTGTGTTGTTGTTTTTATCGCACTGCTTTGCTTTATCTTGGCCAGGTCGCAGTTGTAAATGAGAACTTGTTCTCAACTGGCTTACCTGGTTAAATAAAGGTGGAAAAAAAAGCAAGCTCAGCCAAAGTATTTGAAAGAAAACAAATACTACTTGAACCCATGTCAGCTGTACTGTCAAGAGTCAGACATACCATACCCCAGCTGCACTACTTCATCCCTCCAACCGTCAACCTGCTCCTCATTTCCCCCCTCTTCCCCTCCTCTAATGGAGCCATCCTTCATCCCTCCAACCGTCAACCTGCTCCTCATTTCCCCTCTCTTCCCCTCCTCTAATGGAGCCATCCTTCATCCCTCCAACCGTCAACCTGCTCCTCATTTCCCCTCTCCTCCCCTCCTCTAATGGAGCCATCCCTCATCCCTCTAACCGTCAACCTGCTCCTCATTTCCCCTCCTCTAATGGAGCCATCCTTCATCCCTCCAACCGTCAACCTGCTCCTCATTTCCCCTCTCCTCCCCTCCTCTAATGGAGCCATCCCTCATCCCTCCAACCGTCAACCTGCTCCTCATTTCCCCTCCTCTAATGGAGCCATCCTTCATCCCTCCAACCGTCAACCTGCTCCTCATTTCCCCTCTCCTCCCCTCCTCTAATGGAGCCATCCCTCTTTTCCTTCATTCTCCCTCTCCTTTAATCAATAACCTTCAACCGCTTTTCTTTTCATCATCTATCCTTAAACAGACTCATTCCACTTTTTTTCTTTTCATGTACAGGCAATTAGTTATTTCACTAACTATTTGACTTTCTTGTACCCCATTTCCCCAAGAAACTGGGGAAAATAGGACAGGAGGGACAGAGCGAGGGAAACTGGGGAAAATAGGACAGGAGGGACAGAGCGAGGGAAACTGGGGAAAATAGGACAGGAGGGACAGAGCGAGGGAAACTGGGGAAAATAGGACAGGAGGGACAGAGCGAGGAAACTGGGGAAAATAGGACAGGAGGGACAGAGCGAGGGAAACTGGGGAAAATAGGACAGGAGGGACAGAGCGAGGGAAACTGGGGAAAATAGGACAGGAGGGACAGAGCGAGGGAAACTGGGGAAAATAGGACAGGAGGGACAGAGCGAGGGAAACTGGGGAAAATAGGACAGGAGGGACAGAGCGAGGGAAACTGGGGAAAATAGGACAGGAGGGACAGAGCGAGGGAAACTGGGGAAAATGAGAGGAAGAAAAAACATGAAAATCAAACCAGCCATTTTATCCTTTCATTTCCTTTCCTGCTTACCACCACTTTTTCAACCATTAATTGGAAACATCTTCCAGTTCCCTCCCTCACTTTGTCTCTCCTCAAACTCTAGAACCCATAGATCCTTCTTTCCTTCTTCTTCTCTACCTCTCATTCCCTTCTTTTCTCTGCCTTTCCTTCTTCTTCTGAAATTAAAATCAGCGGTAAGCATCAGAACAACGATACATATCTATTACAAGCCTAAATCCTAGATGATTGCGGGGTGCAGCTGAAACAGCAGTGACTTGAGTTTTGACCTCGTCGTACACAGTTGGGTCAAACCACCCTGACATACTAATACACATGTGAGTGTTTGGTTACACAAACTTGAGCTTCAAATCTCAGCTTCAAATCTTTTAAGAAATTTACCTCAGAAAAAGACCTCACAAAATACCCTTTATCTTACTGCTTAAAATATCTAGACAGTGTTTCCCCTATATGCATTTAAATCGTGGCCGCCATTGCAAAACTAAACAGTCAGGGAGAATCTGAAATTCCAAAAATGGCATGGCATGGGGCCCCCATTGATTTTGTTATAATGTTTGAGTCACTCAGAAAGCATAAGAACAAGGCATAAACCGTGGCAAAAAGTGTATAACTGCAGGATATTTGCTTTAAAACTGAATATATTCTCTCTGCCCCATGGGAAAATGTGTATAACTGCAGAACATTTGCTTTAAAATAGAAAAATGTTGTCTCTGCGGCCAAGGAGCCCATCTAAAACCCAGCCAGTGACACCCCTCCCCCCACCTTTTAGTCACTACATTTGTCTGCCCTTGTCTTCAGGACATTCTCTCCACCTCTCTCTCCCCTGTCTTTCTAGGAGTGAAAGTTACAAATACTAAAGAGATGGAAAAAACCCAGTTGATATGAACCATAGAGACAGTACGAGGGCTGTGGGCCATGGCTGTAGGCTGCCATCAGGGGAATAGTGATATGGCCCTGAATGATGCAATGTGTGTGTGTGTGTGTGTGTGTGTGTGTGTGTGTTTGTGTGTGTGTTGCTAGGATAAATATAGTATCCAGCGTGAATGGGATATCCAGAAGGGTTTTCCCTCCCAGTTGTTTGTTACCCCCGGACTGCATTCCCACAGCCTTCCTGGGAAAAAGTATGTGGAGGAGAGGAGAGGAAGAGAGGATGGATGGAACACAGAGAGGGGGATTGGGGAGAAGAGGAATGATAGTGATAGAAAGTCCTTGGTAGCCTACTCATGATGTAAGCAGAGGATATCCCAGTGTCATCCCACACACACACTTTATATCTGCCATATAAAAATTGTTGTGAACCCGAAAGAAGAAAATCTATTATAGGGTGGTCCTCTGTAGCTCAGCTGGTAGAGCACGGCGCTTGTAACGCCAAGGTAGTGGGTTCGATCCCCGGGACCACCCATACACAAAAATGTATGCACGCATGACTGTAAGTCGCTTTGGATAAAAGCGTCTGCTAAATGGCATATTATTATTATTATTAACACCTTTATACCGGCCCATGGGATGCAAGTGCAGATGTGCCCCAGATATTACCACGATTCACTCATTCACACCGGCGCCAAACCACTGACTAAATAAAAACCCTGCGTTGGTCAATAACAAAAGTTTCTCAATACTTTGTTATATACCCTTTGTTGGCAATGACACAGGTCAAACGTTTTCTGTAAGTCTTCACAAGGTTTTCACACACTGTTGCTGGTATTTTGGCCCATTCCTCCATGCAGATCTCCTCTAGAGCAGTGATGTTTTGGGGCTGTCGCTGGGCAACACGGACTTTCAACTCCCTCCAAAGATTTTCTATGGGGTTGAGATCTGGAGACTGGCTAGGACACTCCAGGACCTTGAAATGCTTCTTACGAAGCCACTCCTTCTTGGTAGGCTTTGTTACTTTGGTCCCAGCTCTCACAGCAATTATTAGGAAATGGAAGACATACAAGACCACTGATAATCTCCCTCGATCTGGGGCTCCACGCAAGATCTCACCCCGTGGGGTCAAAATGATCACAAGAACGGTGAGCAAAAATCCCAGAACCACACGGGGGGGACCTAGTGAATGACCTGCAGAGAGCTGGGACCAAAGTAACAAAGCCTACCATCAGTAACACACTACGCCGCCAGGGACTCAAATCCTGCAGTGCAAGACGTGTCCCCCTGCTTAAGCCAGTACATGTCCAGGCCCGTCTGAAGTTTGCTAGAGTGCATTTGGATGATCCAGAAGAGGATTGGGAGAATGTCATATGGTCAGATGAAACCAAAATATAACTTTTTGGTAAAAACTCAACTCGTCGTGTTTGGAGGACAAAGAATGCTGAGTTGCATCCAAAGAACACCATACCTACTGTGAAGCATGGGGGTGGAAACATCATGCTTTGGGGCTGTTTTTCTGCAAAGGGACCAGGACGACTGATCCGTGTAAAGGAAAGAATGAATGGGGTCATGTATCGTGAGATTTTGAGTGAAAACCTCCTTCCATCAGCAAGGGCATTGAAGATGAAATGTGGCTGGGTCTTTCAGCATGACAATGATCCCAAACACACCGCCCGGGCAACGAAGGAGTGGCTTCGTAAAATAAGCATTTCAAGGTCCTGGAGTGGCCTAGCCAGTCTCCAGATCTCAACCCCATAGAAAATCTTTGGAGGGAGTTGAAAGTCCGTGTTGCCCAGCGACAGCCCCAAAACATCACTGCTCTAGAGGAGATCTGCATGGAGGAATGGGCCAAAATACCAGCAACAGTGTGTGAAAACCTTGTGAAGACTTACAGAAAACGTTTGACCTGTGTCATTGCCAACAAAGGGTATATAACAAAGTATTGAGAAACTTTTGTTATTGACCAAATACTTATTTTCCACCATAATTTGCAAATAAATTCATAAAAAATCCTACAATGTGATTTTCTGGATTTTTTTTCTCGCATTTTGTCTGTCATAGTTGACGTGTACCTATGATGAAAATTACAGGCCTCTCTCATCTTTTTAAGTGGGAGAACGTGCACAATTGGTGGCTGACTAAATACTTTTTTCCCCCACTGTACATGGCAGGTCATAAGGTCTGTTCAATAAGGACAGATTCAGGGAAGGTCATAAGGTCTGCTGAATGTGTAATGTGCAGGCTGGGGCTGTATAGGCCCTGTGGTTTGTCCACAAACCCGTGGCTAAAAATACAGACAGCAAAATGGAGGTTACATAGACAGACGGTCCAACTGCCTCCGTGCTGAACTGCAGCAGGCGCTCTGAGCCCCGGCTTTCTCACCGGTGTAGGCTTTCAGTAGCTGGCACTCGTCTTCAAAACCCTCCTTCGCTACTCTCTTTTATTTCCTGGAGGATATCATCCCCCTCTTCCTCATCTGTTTACCCACGATCTTTAAAGAAGGTAAATAAACAATGAAGTTCTATGTGAGTTCCATTAAATGTCAAGTACTGCCGATTCCAATTCAGGTGTTTTGTTTATTTCCTATAAGTCTACATCACTGTGAGTACATTCTTGCTTTTCAGTACATGCATCCTCCCAGATACACAAACCAAACACCCCCTCCTCCTACCCCTCATCCCCCCCTGGATAACCTATACTGGTGGGATAGGGTGCTTAACGCGTGACCCTCCCCTCTTCAAATTGGTGCCACGTGATTTTTCTCGACGCAGATGAGGCAACTTTCAGAAATAGTCTCAGAGGCCAGGTCGCTCTGTGTGTCTGCAGGTCCCTCCATCAGACAGACACACAGACACGTCTAGAAAGCCTGGCTAAAGGGCAGCCGATTTAGGTTGTCGCCAATGTCCTTTTATGGTAAACTGGCCTTGTCCCGTGGGTTTCCGGGACAAGCGTCAGGTGACAATGGCCCGCGCACGACCACTGCCAAGAAGAACATATCGTCCCAGTCGGTGTGCTAGGAAAGGAACGTCCGGTCGTGGTGCGCTGATAAAGTATTTGACGGAGCGGAGGGTAATCTAATACGGTACGAGCTGTTTGCTGAGGAAATCACACAGGGTGCAAAAACCATTAGTGAGTCTGATAGCCAGGCCTTTCTGAGTTCTGTTCTAATGACTCATGGTGACTCAGGAATAAAAGACTTTGACGGACTCAGAAACGGAGCACTTGTTTTCATTTGCTTATTTTGGACGGCTACTTTAGGAGGGGTAGTTACAGTCAGCACATCTGCTAAGCGGATATAAATACCTTTGAGAAAGATAAGGAAAAATACGTTTTCATATTCTCAAATCATCCTGCACCTGTGAGATGAAGCCAAGCGGTCACAAGGGGAATGGTGGGAAATGGACAAACCACCAATCTCACAGGTTATATTATGACTCTGGCAGGAGATATGAAACCCACTTTTAGAGACTTTCTCCAATCCATTCCACTAGAGGTCCAAACTCTAGTGCTGTTCCTTCCCAAACTCCCTTGGGCTCTTTCCAAATTCCTCTCTCCTCGCCTCCTTCTCAAAACGCATTGGAGTAGAAGATCCAAGGTCCAATACCTTTTGAGAAAAAGTCTAGAAGAGAGGATGTGAGGAATCGAGTAAAGACTAATGAGAAAGAGTCTAGGGCTAACAGCCCCATGTGGCTCAGTTGGTAGAGCATGGTGCTTGCAACGACAGGGTTGTGGGTTCGTTTCCCACGGGGGACCAGTACCAAGAAGTACTGTGGCTCTGGATAAGAGTGTCTGCTAAATTACTAAAATGTAAAATGCAACAGCATTGCCCCAGTGGAGCTGGTGAAATCAACGTCTCTTTGTGATATTTGCCCAGGCCTACAAATCACTTTAACTGCAGTGTGAAGTGATATAAAACACAGAAGTGGGGAGGAAGGCTGTGATTATTTAGCCACGGTGCTAATTGTGCCTGAGTGCCCACAGCAGTTGGCGAACCAGCCAGTCAGCTAGGAGTCTGACCAGGAAGTACTGTGATGTGGTCAGCCTGGGGCCTGGGGACACAGCATGGCTCACTACACCCCCAGCTGGCTCGCTTCTCCCTCTGGGACAGTTCTCCAGGGAATACTGGACATCACAGCTCAGCAACAGAAAATCACCTAACATCACGACAGAGCCCACTGGAGAGAGATATCACCTAACACCAAGACAGAGCCCACTGGTGGGAGATATCACCTAACACCAAGACAGAGCCCACTGGCGGGAGATATCACCTAACACCAAGACAGAGCCCACTGGCGGGAGATAACACCTAACACCAAGACAGAGCCCACTGGCGGGAGATAACACCTAACACCAAGACAGAACCCACTGGAGGGAGATAACACCTAATACCAAGACAGAGCCCACTGGCGGGAGATAACACCTAACACCAAGACAGAGCCCACTGGCGGGAGATATCACCTAACACCAAGACAGAGCCCACTGGCGGGAGATATCACCCAACACCAAGACAGAGCCCACTGGCGGGAGATAACACCTAACACCAAGACAGAACCCACTGGAGGGAGATATCACCTAACACCAAGACAGAGCCTACTGGAGGGGGATTTTTCGACAACATCCTGTATATGTTTCACAAAGAGAAAAATAGTTGTAGTCCAGTCACTGGACAGTTCTAGAAGGTTTTTCATGTATTGAACACTTAAGTTGACATTGCACACAGATACACACACACATACACTCCACAATGGATGACGAAACGTCAACTGTTATAAGATGATGTATGTTGTTGTGAAATGGTCTGTGTGTTCTGTATGTCTGTTCTGAAAAACTGACAGAGATGACAGACCGGTTGAGACACGTTGACATTGTTAGTGTCTGTCTGTGTGTTCTGTATGTCTGTTCTGAAACACTGACAGAGATAACAGACCGGTTGAGACACGTTGACATTGTTAGTGTCTGTCTGTGTGTTCTGTATGTTTGTTCTGAAACACTGACAGAGATAACAGACCGGTTGAGACACGTTGACATTGTTAGTGTCTGTCTGTTTTACAGTAAGAGTAAGCATAGGATACATGCATCTAACAACAATGAGAGAAAGACAAATACTTTAGAAGCCAGGGGATGGATCTGCACACTGAGAACACACAGAGAGAGAGAGAGACAGAAAAAACATACGACATCATAAAATCCATGTACACAACAACAACAAGTGTGCAGTTAAAATTGGCAAAATTCCCCTACCTCTCTAACTCACTAAGCACTAGTCTACTACCCCTCTAACTCACTAAGCACTAGTCTACTACCCCTCTAACTCACTAAGCACTAGTCTACTACCCCTCTAACTCACTAAGCACTAGTCTACTACCCCTCTAACTCACTAAGCACTAGTCTACTATCCTTCTAACTCACTAAGCACTAGTCTACTACCCCTCTAACTCACTAAGCACTAGTCTACTATCCTTCTAACTCACTAAGCACTAGTCTACTATCCCTCTAACTCACTAAGCACTAGTCTACTATCCTTCTAACTCACTAAGCACTAGTCTACTACCCCTCTAACTCACTAAGCACTAGTCTACTACCCCTCTAACTCACTAAGCACTAGTCTACTACCCCTCTAACTCACTAAGCACTAGTCTACTACCCCTCTAACTCACTAAGCACTAGTCTACTACCCCTCTAACTCACTAAGCACTAGTCTACTATCCTTCTAACTCACTAAGCACTAGTCTACTACCCCTCTAACTCACTAAGCACTAGTCTACTACCCCTCTAACTCACTAAGCTCTAGTCTACTATCCTTCTAACTCACTAAGCACTAGTCTACTATCCTTCTAACTCACTAAGCACTAGTCTACTACCCCTCTAACTCACTAAGCACTAGTCTACTACCCCTCTAACTCACTAAGCACTAGTCTACTACCCCTCTAACTCACTAAGCACTAGTTTACTATCCTTCTAACTCACTAAGCACTAGTCTACTACCCCTCTAACTCACTAAGCACTAGTCTACTATCCTTCTAACTCACTAAGCACTAGTCTACTACCCCTCTAACTCACTAAGCACTAGTCTACTATCCTTCTAACTCACTAAGCACTAGTCTACTACCCCTCTAACTCACTAAGCACTAGTCTACTACCCCTCTAACTCACTAAGCACTAGTCTACTACCCCTCTAACTCACTAAGCACTAGTCTACTACCCCTCTAACTCACTAAGCACTAGTCTACTACCCCTCTAACTCACTAAGCACAAGTTTCTTTCCACAGGGCCGTGGGGTGAGACAGGGATGCAGCTTAAGCCCCACCCTCTTCAACATATATCAATGAATTGGCGAGGGCACTAGTCTGCAGCACCCAGCCTCACCCTACTAGAATCTGAAGTCAAATGTCTACTGTTTGCTGATGATCTGGTGCTTCTGTCCTCAACCAAGTAGGGCCTACAGCAGCACCTAGATCTTCTGCACAGATTATGTCAGACCTGGGCCCTGACAGTAAATCTCAGTAAGACAAAAATAATGGTGTACCAAAAAAGGTCCAGTTTCCAGGACCACAAATACAAATTCCACCTAGACATCGTTGCCTTAGAGGACACAATAAACTATACATACCTCAGCCTAAACATCAGCGGCACAGGTAACTTCCACAAAGCTGTGAACGATCTGAGAGACAAGGCAAGAAGGGCCTTCTATGCCATCAAAAGGAACATAAGATTCGACATACCAATTAGGATCTGGCAAAAAATACTTGAATCAGTTATAGAACCCATTGCCCTTTATGGTTGTGAGGTCTGGGCTCCGCTCACCAACCAAGAATTCACAAAATGGGACAAACACCAAATTGAGACTGCATGCAAAATTCTGCAAAAATATCCTCTGCGTACAATGTAAAACACAAAATAATGCATTGTGATGTCACGAGAGGCTGTGTCCTGGAGGGACGTTACATCCCCCTGAGATGGCTGCAAACCCAGACAGCTATGGCTCCATCTGCTGGTATGGTCGGGAACTCCACCCCTCTATGGCCAATCTTCCCACGCAGCTGAAACAAATGAGGAGCTGATGAGCTGAAGGTTTGGGAAGGGAAGAGACACAGTCTCCAACCTGGGCTCTCTGGAGGACAAGAGTGCTGCACGTCCACTTCCATGAGGAATATAAGGATTTGGAGATACTTACCTTTGGGGAAATACTCACCTTTGGATATATGCACCTGTGGAAATACGTGTGGGACATTTGGAAGGACGTTTTGCTGGGTTGGCCACTAGCTGCAACGTGGAATACAGTAAGACTGGGGAAAAGTTATTTGAGCGAGGGAGAGTTATGATTTTGGATGTGGAAGAGACATCCCTGAACTGTTAACCCTTAAGAGCCACAAGAGAACAGAATTGTGTTATACTTTCGTTAGTTTCCCAAGACCTTTAATAAAATCCTTGTTTTGATTGAACCTGGTCTCCTTGCACTACTTGAGCAATCCCGCTGAAAGCTGTGTAGCCTCTCGTGACGTCACAGCATGCAGAGCAGAATTAGGCTGATACCCGCTAATTATCAAAATCCAGAAAATTCTACAACCACCTAAAAGGAAGCGATTCCCAAACCTTCCATAACAAAGCCATCACCTACAGAGAGATGAACCTGGAGAAGAGTCCCCTAAGTAAGCTGGTGCTGGGGCTCTGTTCAGAAACATAAACAGAGCCCCAGGACAGAAACACAATTAGACCCAACCAAATCATGAGAAAACAAAAAGATAATTACTTGACACATTGGAAAGAATTAACAAAAAAACAGAGCAAACTAGAATGCCATTTGGCCCTAAACAGAGATTACACAGTGGCAGAATACCTAACCACTGTGACTGACCCAAAATTAAGGAAGGCTTTGACTATGTACAGACTCAGTGAGCATAGCCTTGCTATTGAGAGAGGCCGCCGTAGGCAGACCTAGCTCTCAAGAGAAGACAGGCTGTGTGCCCACTGCCCACAAAATGAGGTGGAAACTGAGCTGCACTTCCTAACCTCCTGCCAAATGTATGACCATATTAGAGACACATATTTCCCTCAGATTACACAGACCCACAAAGAATTTGAAAACAAATCCAATTTTGATAAACAGCAGCAAGATTTGTGACCTGTTGCCACAAGAAAAGGGCAACCAGTGAAGAACAAACACCATTGTAAATACAACCCATATTTATGTTTATTTATTTTCCCTTTGTAGTTTAACTACTTGCACATCCTTACAACACTGTATATAGCCATAATATCACATCTGAAATGTCTCCATTCCTTTCGAACTTTTGTGAGAGTAAAGTTTACTGTTCATTTTTTATTGTTTATTTCACTTTTGTTTATTATCTATTTCACTTGCTTTGGCAATGTAAACATATGTTTCCCATGCCAATAAAGCCCTTTGAATTGAGAATTGAGAGAGAGAGAGAGAGAGGTTATGGTAACTTAAGACAAAAACAAGCCCGTCCCTGGCCTGCACTCCTAATGCCTTTTGTCATTTACAGCTCTGTCATAATTGCGATGGTTACAGTTAGCTGGCATTAGTTCCCCCGTAACAACATAAAGAAAGTCTTTATCTTCAAAAGTCACATTGTACTGTATAGGGGCCTGCAGCATCTGCACTGGGAGCTTCCCTTGTGAACAGACCTGGGTTCAAATACTATTTGAAATCATGTAAAATACTGTATCTGGGCTTGATTGAGATCGCCTGGCCTAATGAAACCAATAGAAAAGTCCCAAAAGTGTAAACCCCGCCCAATTGGCACTTCGGGGTGACTAGAGCAAATGCTGAAAGTATTTGAAAGATTTCAACAAGCATTTGAACCCAGGTCTACATTGTACTGTATAGGGGCCAGCTGCATGTACAATGGGAGCTCTGCTTCTGAAACACGGATGCACCAGGCCGAGGTATTGTAGCCTACATGTATGTATAAACATATAGTGGGTCACATCTATAAAAAGATAGTGCAGGGGTGTCAAACTCATTCCATGGAGGGCCTAGTGTCTGCTGGTTTTTGGTTTTTTATCCAACTTTTAACCTAAATCCAATGTCACAGTGAAATGTTTTGTTGATTTCAAGTTGAATTCACGTTAGTTGACAACTCAAACAAATGTAAATAAAAAATAGACTTTGAATTGACGTCTGTGTCCACTGAGATGTGTGTCCACTCCTCCACAAGCAGACCCTACACTACACTACATTGAGATGTGTGTCCGCTCCTCTACTGTAATACATTGGGTATCACGATCACTCCACGGACCCCACAGTGTTGACCCATGGCGGGCGTTCACCAGTTCACTGACAGACACAGTGATTAATAGCCTGAATCCCACTACACCAACAAACAGCTCAATCTCCAGCATGGAAACCACCCTACCAAGCTCCAGAACACCATCAGGGTGTCAACTATGATGGAACCCTTTGAACGCCAAATTACCCTAACTCTCAACTTGAAAGGGGAAGTGAGAAGGGACTTTTCCTCAGCTCTCGGAGTGATGAACCGCAAATTGTCACAGGACTCCTCGTCTTCACAGACTCAATTAGCGTGAGATGATCTAATTTGGCGTTGGTTTGAGAGGGAATCAGTGGTGTTGTTGACTTGCCCGCCATGTGTCAGCCAGATTTCACAAACCACCCTCCTCCGTTCCAATCTTTCCCTCCATTCCTGTACATAGGAATAAAGCATTCTGGGATTCTTGTCCTCTCTTGAACTCTTCACACCTGTACTCGTATACGGATTAAAAAGAGCAGATCTGGACACTGATAAGCACCTAAATTGGAACGCAGTGGCTGTACAGTAACATGCTATACATGACGTTAGAGCTCAAGGTCTCCACTTCACAGCGCAGTATTCGTTTTGACTGACAGCAGTTCTGAACTTGAACACCGCGAGCGACAAGAAGTTGCCCCCATCCCTCCCGCTAATTAGACAACTTTTGCACATTTTTTGTTGTCTGAGTGAGAGAAATCCTGTAAATCGATGTATTTTGAAAGATGAGACATTGAGGATTATAATGAATACCGCTTTGATGTCATACAAGCAAGCCAAGCACCTGTTAGTCCAAATGTACACTTCACATCTCCATATCATAAAACTCATATAATATACTGTACAGTGTCAACGTTTATGATCACTATGCTTGATGTACAGTTACAAGATGACATGGCGTCATACCCTGGCTTATTCTGAACAGAATGAGCCTGTTTGTCTATTGTGAAGACATTTGGTGGAGAACATGCATCTGAATTCACTCCAAAATTACGATCTGCTTCTCTGAATTGCCCTGTGAAAGCCTAACATTGTAAGATAGTATTTTGTAACTTAGCTAGCCATGTTGGCAATAGAACATGCTTTCAAATGATGCCCACCTGACCAGATTGCGATTTATAATGGACAGTTTTTGGAATGCGTAAACAACAACAGTAATTGTGTGATGGCTGGGATGCAGGGCTGTGTTCCAAACAAAACAACTACAAGTCTGCTTGCTCTAATTCCTCAACGGCACAGCTAGGAGAGCTAAAAATAGTACCTTATAGTTGAAGACTCTTCTTTGAGTCATAAAAGTGCATTGAAATTACGTAGGAACTGTGCACACTTTGGAGAGGTCTGGAGGCAGGTAGCCTGGCGGGTAGGAGCATTGGGCCAGTAACCAGAAGGTTGCTGGATCGAATCCCCGAGCCGACAAGGTAAAAACCTGCCGTTCTGCCCTTGAGCAAGAGAGTTAACCCCAACAACAACTGCTCCCTGGGCGCCGATGATGTTGATTAAGGCAGCCTCCCTCACCTCTCTGATTTAGAGGGGTTGGGTTAAATGTGGAAGACACATTTCAGTTGAATGCAACTGACTAGGTATCGACCTTTCCACTTGGAGACACCAGTTAGACCTCTTACTCAAACCCTTGTCATTGCTTTGTCTTATGTTGAACCTACCCCAAATGTTCCATGAATATTCTTATCATGTTACTGAATGTATCCAAAGTATTTTCAGATTTCGTTATCAACAAATGCAGCAAATAGTACAGTAAATGTAAAATGCACATAAAATCAACAGTGTAATGTTTGGATTCAGTCTTGTGTCAGATTAACTGTTTTGACCTCGCCTTTAGTCTAATAATTTGCCCATAATCTCCAAATTGTTCCCTTTTGATTACTACCATGGTTATGCATTCCATATTTCTTCCATAAGAAAATGTACAATTAAGCACTATCCATATAGGCCAATTCCCACGAGTGTAAAGTGATTGGATGACAGGCCCAGTGGTTAGAGCAAGGGCGTAGGTTTTACTTCATCATTGGGGGGGCATGTTATATGGGGGACATATTATTGAGGGGGACAATTTTGTTTCTTTCTAATATTCAGGGGGACAAGTTAGGTGCTTGGGTTAGAGCATCCACCATTGACACCAATATAGGTAGGCCTACTGTCTGTATACACGTTACACACCTGTGTCCAACTCCAGTAACAGCAATGTAATATCTACCAGCTGCATCACATTCTTCTAAAATGGCCAATCAAAGCCACTACATTAACTGTTATTTATATAAGGCTGAGGATCTGCGAGCTCCGCGGAACTCACCACCGTTACGTGATGAGTGGCGCTGAAACGAATCCCCCAAACCCCCGGACAGTGTTACACAGATGGCAACACCGCACCACAGAAGACGAAAAATAAATCATTAGTGTGTGTGTGTGTGCTGAGTCTGGATAACTCACCACTTCAGACACACACACACACACACACACACCACCCCCTCACACACACGTAGGGGAGAACAGAGGCCCAATAATCAAGACAAAGGGTCAGCATTGTGTGGGCTGAAGGCTGGAGGCTAAAGGCTGCTGTGGCTGGAGGCTGGTGTCTGCTGTGGCTGTGTCACTCTGAATTTCACAGGCCTGTCCTGGCCATGCTGGTAGGTAGTTAACCACCAGGACTGTTATTATTACACTAGCACGTGTTATACACTCACTGACTAGCGTGTGTTATGTAGAAAACAGCAGGCTGATGAGGAAGGAATACAGGCTAGCTTCATTGAAACACCACCATTGGTTGGTCCATAGAAGGTCAGGGTCATATTCATTAGGGCATATTGTAGCACAACTCAAATAATTGCATTTATTAAATGGACAAATTCAGGTAGTCCCTCCCTCTTTCAGTCCGTTTGTGCTTAATGAATACGACCCGGCTAGCTAACATACTCGGTGAGCATTGAGCAACCTCGCTCTACGGTTCATTTCCTTAAGGTCCACTAAGGTCGATCTCAGCTGCGTCCTGGGGCCTGCTCTTAGCACGCCGCGGGGCCCTGCTCCTAGCTCCACCATGGGGTCGGCTCCCAGCTCCTCTCTGAGGCCCAGTGACTTAGATCTCTTATGTCAGTTTAACTCTCTGAGGTGCTCGGTATTCCACTTGCCTGTCAGTATCGGTTTACCATCACCGTGATTTAGATCAACTTCCAATCCTAAGAAAAGCAAGGGTCACCAATGGTGTGTATGTTTGTGTGTGTGTGTGTGCTCGCATGTTAGAGTGTGTTTAACTCTGTGATGAGCTAAAACGTTGACACAAGACAAAAAACACCTACCTAAACCATAAAAGTCAGAACTCACAAACACACACACCAGTTCACACACACAGAGAGACGGCTACCACCGGCTCCATGCATTCCCCAAACCCACACACTTCACAAATAAACCACCAGTGTAATGCCTCATTACTGACAAAACACAGGGGAGAGAAGATCAACAAGGAACCCAGTCCCAGACACACCTAGTCCTACCCAGTACACACAACCTGGTCTGGTCTCACTGTTGATGGAAAGACTGACAGAGGCTAAATGGTTTCTGGGCCAGTATTCATACAGCATCTCAGAGTAGGAGTGCTGATCTAGGATCAGGTTCTCCCTGTCCAGATGATGACAAAACTGATTCTAGATCAGCACCACTAGGCCGCTCTGTGTTGTCTCAACAGCTCCAGTAACAACAGGGTCAATATTATAAAACAGCATCAGATGTGATCTGTAGTTTGGATATGAAGGATGAAGCAATGACTTTAACACAAATGTTTCAAAAACACATTCAGGAAGACCAATTATGAGGAATGTGGTTAAATCACAGATGAAGCAAAAGTGAAACCAAGGTTAATGTTGACATTAGGTGATGTTGAACACATACATTACCACATTAATAAGACATAATGACAAGAAAGAAATTCCCCTCCAAAACAACAGCAACATCCCATGTGAGCTGAGTTCTTTCAACACAAGGATCACACCATCCACCTCTCCCCAGCATCCCTTCAGAGAGGGAATAGAGAGAGAAGTGCCATCTCCCCAGAACTACCCAGGATACACCATGGGTATGTCCTAAACGGCAACCTATTCTCCATCTAGGAAAAGGGGTCTAATTTCAGACCCAACCCAGTAAAGCATGGCTCAGTGTGGCTCTGCCTCTGCCATCTTGGCTCCAGGTGTCGCTCACGTGTTGCGCGCTGGGCTTAATTAGCTGGAAACTGACGGTCCCGGGGCTGCAAGCGCATTAATGAGCTCTCCGCTCCCAAACAACACACACATGTTGTAGTCAGAATCGAGCTGCGAACGCTCTCTCCGTCTTTCTGTGCCAGCTGGCTAACACACACATGCACACACTTCCACTTGCCTCACTGCTCCAAAAAAGAAAACTTCACTACCATAAGCTCACTGAAAAACACACACACACACACACACACACACACCTCTGTTCATTAGCTTAACCAGCTGGAAACCCTTCAACCCTCTCCTGGCACTCCATTCTGTTACAGTGGCCTGCGAAAGTATTCACCCCCCTTGGCATTTTTTCTATTTTGTTGCCTTACAACCTGGAATTAAAATGGATTTTATGGGGGTTTGTATCATTTGATTTACACAACAAGCCTACCACTTTTGGCTCTACAAAATATTTTTTATTGTGAAACAAACAAGAAATAAGACGAAAAAACAGAAAACTTGAGCATGCATAACTATTCACCCCCCCAAAGTCAATATTTTGTAGAGCCAAAGCTGCAAGTCTCTTGGGGTATGTCTCTATAAGCTTGGCACATCTTGCCACTGGGATTTTTGCCCATTCTTCAAGACAAAACTGCTCCAGCTCCTTCAAGACGGATGGGTTCTGCTGGTGTAGAGCAATCTTATAGTCACAACACAGATTCTCAATTGGATTGAGGTCTGGGCTTTGACTAGGCCATTCCAAGACATTTTAATGTTTTCCCTTTAAAACACTCACGTGTAAGGTGAAGCTCCGTCCCAGTCTCAAATCTCTGGAAGACTGAAACAGGTTTCCCTCAAGAATTTCCCTGTATTTAGTGCCATCCATCATTCCTTCAATTCTGACCAGTTTCCCAGTCCCTGCCGATGAAAAACATTCCCACATGATGCTGCCACCCCCATGCTTAGCTGTGGGGATGGTGTTCTCGGGGTGATGAGAGGTGTTGGATTTGCACCAGACATAGCGTTTTCCTTGATGGCCAAAAAGCTCAATTATAGTCTCATCTGACCAGAGTACCTTCTTCCATATGTTTGGGGAGTCTTCCACATACCTTTTGGCGAACATTTTACATTTACATTTTACATTTTTAGTCATTTAGCAGACGCTCTTATCCAGAGCGACTTACAGTTAGTGAGTGCATACATTATTACATTTTTTTCATACTGGCCCCCCGTGGGAATCAAACCCACAACCCTGGCGTTGCAAACGCCATGCTCTACCAACTGAGCTACAACCCTGCCGGCCATTCCCTCCCCTACCTGGACGACGCTGGGCCAATTGGGCCAATTGTGCGCCGCCCCATGGGTCTCCCGGTCACGGCCGGCTACGACAGAGTCTGGATTCGAACCAGGATCTCTAGTGGCACAGCTAGCACTGCGATACAGTGCCTTAGACCACTGCGCCACTAAACGTGTTTGCTTATTTATTTCTTTAAGCAATGGCTTTTTCTGGCCACTCTTCCGTAAAGCCCAGCTCTGTGGAGTGTACGGCTTAAAGTGGTCCTATGGACAGATACTCCAATCTCCGCTGTGGAGCTTTGCAGCTCCTTCAGGGTTATTTAACATTTTAACATTTAAGTCATTTAGCAGACGCTCTTATCCAGAGCGACTTACAAATTGATGCATTCAACTTAGGATAGCCAGTGGGACAACCACTCCCTTTATTTTATGGGGGGGGGAGGGGGTGCGGGGTAGAAGGATTACTGTTATACTATTCCAGGTATTCCTTAAAGAGGTAGGGTTTCAAGTGTCTCCGGAAGGTGGTCAGTGACTCCGCTGTCCTGGCGTCGTGGGGAGCTTGTTCCACCATTGGGGTGCCAGAGCAGCGAATAGCTTTGACTGGGCTGAGCTTCCGTAGATGTAGGGGGGCTAGCAGGCCAGAGGTGGATGAACGTAGTGCCCTCGTTTGGGTGTAGGGTCTGATCAGAGCCTGAAGGTAAGGAGGTGCCGTTCCCCTCACAGCTCCGTAGGCAAGTACCATGGTTTTGTAGTAGATGCGAGCTTCAACTGGAAGCCAGTGGAGTGTGCGGAGGAGCGGGGTGACATCAGAGGTTATCTTTGGTCTCTTTGTTGCCTCTCTGATTAATGCCCTCCTTCCCTGGTCCGTGAGTTTTGGTGGGCGGCCCTCTCTTGGCAGGTTTGTTGTGGTGCCATATTCTTTCAATCATTTTAAATAATGGATTTAATGTTGCTCCGTGGGATGTTCAAAGTTTCAGATAGTTTTTTATTACCCAACCCTGATCTGTACTTCTCCACAACTTTGTCCCTGACCTGTTTGGAGAGCTCTTTGGTCTTCATGGTGCCGCTTGCTTAGTGGTGCCCCTTGCTTAGTGGTGTTGCAGACTCTGGGGACTTTCAGAACAGGTGTATATATACTGAGATCATGTGACAGATCATATGACACTTAAATAAAGTCCACCTGTGTGCAATCTAACTAATTATGTGACTTCTGAAGGTAATTGGTTGCACCAGATCTTATTTAGGGGCATCATAGCAAAGGGGGTGAATACAGTTTAAGTCGGAAGTTTACATACACCTTAGCCAAATACATTTAAACTCTGTTTTTCACAATTCCTGACATTTAATCCTAGTAAAACCTCCCTGTCTTAGGTCAGTTAGGATCACCACTTTATTTTAAGAATGTGAAATGTCAGAATAATAGTAGAGAAAATGATTTATTTCAGCTTTTATTTCTTTCATCACATTCCCAGTTGGTCAGAAGTTTACATACACTCAATTAGTATTTGGTAACATTGCCTTTAAATTGTCTAACTTGGGTCAAACGTTTCGGGTAGCCTTCCACAAGCTTCCCACAATAAGATGGGTGAATTTTGGCCTATTCCTCCTGACAGAGCTGGTTTAACTGAGTCAGGTTTGTAGGCCTCCTTGCTCGCACAAGTTTTTTCAGTTCTGCCCACACATTTTCTATAGGATTGAGGTCAGGGCTTTGTGATGGCCACTCCAATACCTTGACTTTGAAAGTATGCTTGTGGTCATTGTCCATTTGGAAGACCCATTTGTGACCAAGCTTTAACTTCCTGACTGATGTCTTGAGATGTTGCTTCAATATATCCATATCATTTTCGTTCCTCATGATGCCATCTATTTTGTGAAATGCACCAGTCCCTCCTGCAGCAAAGCACCCCCACAGCATGATGCTGCCACCCCCGTGCTTCACGGTTGGGATGGTGTTCTTCGGCTTGCAAGCAACTCCCTTTCTCCTCCCAACATAACAATGGTCATTATGGCCAAACAGTTCTATTTTTGTTTCATCAGACCAGAGGACATTTCTCCAAAAAGTACGATCTTTGTCCCCATGTGCAGTTACAAACCGTAGTCTGGCTTTTTTATGGCGGTTTTGGAGCAGTGGCTTCTTCTTTGCTGAGCGGCCTTTCAGGTTATGTTGATATAGGACTCGTTTTACTGTTGATATAGATACTTTTGTACCTGTTTCCTCCAGCATCCTCACAAGGTCCTTTGCTGTTGTTCTGGGATTGATTTGCACTTTTCGCACCAAAGTACGTTCATCTCTAGGAGACAGAACGCGTCTCCTTCCTGAGCGGTATGACGGCTGCATGGTCCCATGGTGTTTATACTTGCGTACTATTGTTTGTACAAATGAACGCGGTACCTTCAGGCATTTGGAAATTGCTCCCAAGGATGAACCAGACTTGTGGAGGTCTACAATATTTTTTCTGAGGTCTTGGCTGATTTCTTTTGATTTTCCCATGATGTCAAGCAAAGAGGCACTGAGTTTGAAGGTAGGCCTTGAAATACATCCACAGGTACACCTCCAATTGACTCAAATGATGTCAATTAGCCTATCAGAAGCTTCTAAAGCCATGACAACATTTTCTGGAATTTTCCAAGCTGTTTAAAGGCACAGTCAACTTAGTGTATGTAAACTTCTGACCCACTGGAATTGTGATACAGTGAATTATAAGTGAAATAATCTGTCTAAACAATTGTTGGAAAAATTACTTGTGTCATGCACAAAGTAGATGTCCTAACCGACTTGCCAAAACTATAGTTTGTTAACAAGACATTTGTGGAGTGGTTGAAAAAACAAGTTTTAATGACTCCAACCTAAGTGTACGTAAACTTCCGACTTCAACTGTATGTTCCAAACGCCTGAAGGTACCACGTTCATCTGTACAAACAATAGTACGCAAGTATAATCACCATGGGACCACGCAACCGTCATACCGCTCAGGAAGGAGACGCGTTCTGTCTCCTAGAGATGAACGTACTTTGGTGCGAAAAGTGCAAATAAATCCCAGAACAACAGCAAAGGACCTTGTGAAGATGCTGTAGGAAACAGGTACAAAAGTATCTATATCCACAGTAAAACGAGTCCTATATCGACGTAACCTGAAAGGCCGCTCAGCAAGGAAGAAGCCACTGCTCCAAAACCGCCATAAAAAAGCCAGACTACGGTTTGCAACTGCACATGGGGACAAAGATCGTACTTTTTGGAGAAATGTCCTCTGGTCTGATGAAACAAAAATAGAACTGTTTGGCCATAATGACCATCGTTATGTTGGGAGGAGCAAGGGAGTTGCTTGCAAGCCGAAGAACACCATCCCAACCGTGAAGCATGCTGTGGGGGTTCTTTGCTGCAGGAGGGACTGGTGCACTTCACAAAATAGATGGCATCATGAGGAAGGAAAATTATGTGGATATATTGAAGCAATATCTCAAGACGTCAGTCAGGAAGTTAAAGCTTGGTCGCAAATGGGTCTTCCAAATGGACAATGACCCCAAGCATACTTCCAAAGTTGTGGCAAAATGGCTTAAGGACAACAAAGTCAAGGTATTGGAGTGGCCATCACAAAGCCCTGACCTCAATCCTATAGAACATTTGAGGGCAGAACTGAAAAAGCGTGTGCGAGCAAGGAGGCCTACAAACCTGACTCAGTTACACTAGCTCTGTCGGGAGGAATGGGCCAAAATTCACCCAACTTATTGTGGGAAGCTTGTGGAAGGCTACCCGAAACGTTTGACCCAAGTTAAACAATTTAAAGGCAATGCTACCAAATACTAATTGAGTGTATGTAAACTTCTGACCCACTGGGAATGTGATGAAAGAAATGAAAGCTGAAATAAATCATTCTCTCTACTATAATTCTGACATTTCACAACCTTAAAATAAAGTGGTGATCCTAACTGACCTAAGACAGAGAATCTTTACTAGGATTAAATGTCAGGAATTGTGAAAAACTGAGTTTAAATGTATTTGGCGAAGGTGTATGTAAACTTCCGACTTCAACTGTATGCACGCACCACTTTTCCGTTATTTATTTTTTTGAATTTTGTGAAACAAGTTATTTTTTCATTTCACTTCACCAATTTGGACTATTTTGTGTATCTCCATTACATAAAATCCAAATAAAAATCAATTTAAATTACAGGTTGTAATGCAACAAAATAGGAAAAACACCAAGGGGGATGAATACTTTTGCAAGGCACTGTCCTCCCTCTCCAACAGAGCTCCTCTCTGTTGGGACCAGGATCCTCCCATATTCATTAGCTGATTAGCTCACCCCCCTGCAAATACACTAACTGACACACAAACACAATCTCATAGACACACACCCACACACAGGTCATGATCTCATAGAAACAAACAAAACAAAACACATACACACTCTCAGAAAATTAACAAGTCTAACAGGTGGGTGAGATTCACCACACCCAAGTTTCCAAACTTTCCAAAATGTCTTGCACACAAAGCACAGTAGTGAACATTCTGTATTTAATTCCAGGGGGAGGAACCTGTCATAGAATCTAGAAATAATAGCAGGCTTCAGCACAGGGATAAATGGAATAACCATATGATATTATTATATGACTCTGTCCAGGAACTATTTAGGACAGTAAAATCCCATCCTCGTTAGACGTCATTTCTTCCATACAAGCTAGATCCTTTAAAACCAGAACTGACACTGGAGGAAAGGCAGTAGGGAAGACTGTGTCCCAAATGGCACCCTATTCCCTATATAGTGCACACATTTTGACCAGAGTACCGCCCCCGGTCAAAAGTAGTGCACTATATAGGGAATAGGGTGCCATTTGTGACGCGGGCCAGGCAGTAATACAGGGAGCTACAGTAGGCAGTAAAAAAAAAAATGGAGGGAGGGAGAGGGGGAATGAATGGGGCAACATCTGGGTAGAGTTAGCCGCTAGCCATTAGCAGGCCCTGCTGGACCCAGTCTGGAGCCCCATGGGGGGAGAGAGAGTGAGTAAGGGTGAGAGGTAAGGGGGGAACAGGACGGCATGGAGAGACAGCGAGAGACAGGGCAAAGGACAGGGGGTGAAGGAGGGCATGGAGAGACAAAGAGAGACAGGGCAAAGGGGGACAGGTAGTTATGAGTTATGACTGCACACACATTAAAACTAAACGCTACAAATGCTTCAAACACTCAAAAGGTGACCTCACAAAATAAGATGTGCTTTTTGTCCAGAATGCAGCATGGTTAAAATGTCAGTATAAACCATGTCATATAGGATTACATGGAGGGAAGAGGGAGGTGAAGTGTGGGGTCGGGAGCATCAATCATAAGGGTCACATGTACAGGTGCTAGTTCAGATTCAAGGACAGAAAAAGTAAAGTGAAATGCGCATCTCTTTCGATTTCGATTTCACTCTTCAGGACGAGCGTGGTAGCCTGGTCCCAGATCTGTTAGTGCAGCACAGCCAACTCCCTTGGCAGCATTAACAGATCTGGGTCCAGGTCATGAGTGCGGAGGATGTAGCAATAAAACAATGGTTCACAAGGACACACACACAAACGCGCACACACACATCCATGTTAATTTGAATAGCATTATAATTGTTATAGTTCAGGTTCTTTAGAGGGTTCTGATTCCTTAAAAAGGTCAAAATATTTTTACACAGGTTTTCCTTTTTTTCTTCACCCAAATAATTTATTCTCACACAAACCCTCTTTCAGCACTGCCAAAGAATGAGATGTTGATACTTCCTGGAGAATAAAAAGTGTTTAGTGTCAGAGAACGTCTAACACCAACACATCATGTGATATTACGTCAACATTGTGAAACACCAAATAAAACATCCATAAAGTACAGAATGCAAACTATCCAAGAAAATGTCATAGCTCGTACTCAGAGCTTACACACATTCCCCATTACACAAGGAATCAATCTAACCATGTTTCTAACAGTGGTCTTTAATATACCCAATCACGCTGTCCGCTGGACTTGGGCCATCGCTGTTAAATTTCAATTCAGAAGTGGCTAGATGGTTACTATAGCAACCTTGTTAACTGTGAACTTTGTCTGAAAACAAACAGGTTTTAATAAGTGGACTGAGTGTCCAAGACTGATTCCTCTTCTCCCATTGTAAACGTGTGCGTTGTAAATATGTCATGGCTGAACTATCCCACAGTCTACCTACCCAGAGATCGGCTTCTCCTCAATAGCACTTTGACCTCAGGTTTTCCATTTCTGGATTATAGGCTCATAGATAGTACAGTTCAACAAGATAACACAGACAGCAATCAATAAACATGTAGTACAGTACAATGTGGGAGAATGGAGCCACAGAGATAAGACTTAATGCTGGCCTGGCACTCTATAGTAGGGTTTAATGCTGGTCTGGCACTCTATAGTAGGGTTTAATGCTGGCCTGGCACTCTATAGTAGGGTTTAATGCTGGCCTGGCACTCTATAGTAGGGTTTAATGCAGGCTGGCACTCTATAGTAGGGTTTAATGCAGGCTGGCACTCTATAGTAGGGTTTAATGCTGGTCTGGCACTCTATAGTAGGGTTTAATGCTGGCTAGCACTCTATAGTAGGGTTTAATGCTGGCTGGCACTCTATAGTAGGGTTTAATGCTGGCCTGGCACTCTATAGTAGGGTTTAACGCTGGTCTGGCACTCTATAGTAGGGTTTAATGCTGGTCTGGCACTCTATAGTAGGGTTTAATGCTGGCCTGGCACTCTATAGTAGGGTTTAATGCTGGCTGGCACTCTATAGTAGGGTTTAATGCTGGCTGGCACTCTATAGTAGGGTTTAATGCTGGCCTGGCACTCTATAGTAGGGTTTAATGCTAATTATTTTCTTAATTCTTTCTTGAACTGCATTGTTGGTTAAGGGCTTGTAAGTAAGCATTTAACGGTAAGGTTTTCACCTGTTGTATTCGGCGCATGTGACAAATAAAGTTTGATTTGATGTGTATGCTGATGATTCAACCATATACAGTGCATTCAGAAAGTATTACGACCCCTTCACTTCCTCCACATTTTGTTATGTTACAGCCTTATTCTAAAATGTATTACATAGTTTTTTCCCCTCATCAACCTACACACAATACCCCATAATGACAAAGCAAAAACTGGTTTTTAGACATTTTTGCAAATTTATAAAAAAATTATTAACTTAAATATCACATTCACATAAGCATTCAGACCCTTCACTCAGTACTTTGTTAAAGCACCTTTGGCAGCGATGACAGCCTCGAGTCTTCTTTGGTATGACGCTACAAGCTTGGCACACCTGTATTTGGGGAGTTTCTCCCATTCTTCTCTGCAGATCCTTTCAAGCTCTGTCAGGTTGGATGGGGAGCGTCGCTGCAAAGCTATTTTCAGGTCTCTCCAGAGATGTTCGATGGTGTTCAAGTCCGGGCTCTGGCTGGGCCACTCAAGGACATTCAGAGACTTGTCCCGAAGCCACTCCTGCATTGTCTTGGCTGTGTGCTTAGGGTTGTTCAAATCGAATCAAATTTTATTTGCCACATGCGCCGAATACAACAGGTGTAGATATTACAGTGAAATGCTTACTTACAAGCCCTTAACCAACAACGCAGTTAAAAAAATATATTAGTCAAAAATAAAAGAACAGTAGGGAGGCTATATACAGGGGGTACCGGTACAGAGTCAATGTGAGGGGGCACCAGTTAGTCGAGGTAATTGAGGTAATATGTACATCTGGGTAGAGTTAAAGTGACTATGCATAAATAATAAACAGAGTAGCGGCAGCGTAAAAGAGGGGGATGGGGTGGGGTGAGGTGGGGGGGGGCAATGCAAATAGTCCGGGTAGCCATGATTTGCTGTTCAGGAGTCTTATGGCTTGGGGGTAGAAGCTGTTCAGAAGCCTTTTGAACCTAGACTTGGCACTCCGGTACCGCTTACCGTGCAGAAGCAGAGAGAACAGTCTATGACTAGGGTGGCTGGAGTCTTTGACAAATTTTAGGGCCTTCCTCTGACACCGCCTGGTATAAAGGTCCTGGATGGCTGGAAGCTTGGCCCCAGTGATGTACTGGGCCGTACGCACTACCCTCTGTAGTGCCTTGCGGTCGGAGGCCGAGCAGTTGCCATTCCAGGCAGTGATGAAACCAGTCAGGATGCTCTCGATGTTGCCAAATATTTTCAGTCTCCAGAGGGGGAATAGGCTTTGTCGTGCCCTCTTCACAACGGTGTGGTTGGACCATGATAGTTTGTTGGTGATGTGGACACCAAGGAACCTGAAGCTCTCAACCTGTTCCACTACAGCCCCGTTGATGAGAATGGGGGCGTGCTCAGTCCTCTTTCTTTTCCCTGTAGTCCACAATCATCTCCTTTGTCTTGATCATGTTGAGGGAGAGGTTGTTATCCTGGCACCACACGGCCAGGTCTCTGACCTCCTCCCTATAGGCTGTCTCATCATTGTCGGTGATCAGGCCTACCACTGTTGTGTCGTCTGCAAACTTAATGATAGTGTTGGAGTCGTGCCTGGCCATGCAGTCATGGGTGAACAGGGAGTACAGGAGGGGACTGAGCACGCACACCTGAGGGGCCCCCGTGTTGAGGATCAGCGTGGAAGATGTGTTGTTTCCTACCCTTACCACCTGGGGCAGCCCGTTAGGAAGTCCAGGATCCAGTTGCAGAAGGAGGTGTTTAGTCCCAGGGTCCTTAGCTTAGTGATGAGCTTTGAGGGCACTATGGTGTTGAACGCTGAGCTGTAGTCAATGAATAACATTCTCACAAAGGTGTTCCTCTTGTCCAGGTGGGAAAGGGCAGTGTGGAGTGCAATAGAGATTGCATCATCTGTGGATCTGTTGGGCGGTATGCAAATTAGGGTGGGTCTAGGGTTTCTGGGATAATGGTGTTGATGTGAGCCATGACCAGCCTTTCAAAGCACTTCATGGCTACAGACGTGAGTGCTACGGGTTGGTAGTCATTTAGGCAGGTTATCTTAGTGTTCTTGGGCACAGGGACTATGGTGGTCTGCTTGAAACATGTTGGTATTACAGACTCAGTTAGGGACATGTTGAAAATGTCAGTGAAGACACTTGCCAGTTGGTCAGCGCATGCTCGGAGTACACGTCCTGGTAATCCGTCTGGCCCTGCGGCCTTGTGAATGTTGACCTGCTTAACAGTCTTACTCACATCGGCTACGGAGAGCGTGATCACATAGTCATCCGGAACAGCTGATGCTCTCATGCATGCTTCAGTGTTGCTTGTCTTGAAGCGAGCATAGAAGTGATTTAGCTCGTCTGGTAGGCTTGTGTCACTGGGCAACTCGCGGCTGTGCTTCCCTTTGTAGTCTGTAATAGTTTTTAAGCCCTGCCACATCCGACGAGCGTCAGAGCCGGTGTAGTACGATTCAATCTTAGTCCTGTATTGACTCTTTGCCTGTTTGATGGTTCGTCTGAGTGCATAGCGGGATTTCTTATAAGCGTCCGGGTTAGAGTCCTGCTCCTTGAAAGCGGCAGCTCTACCCTTTAGCTCAGTGCGGATGTTGCCTGTAATCCATGGCTTCTGGTTGGGGTATGTACGTACGGTCACTGTGGGGACGACGTCATCGATGCACTTATTGATGAAGCCAGTGACTGATGTGGTGTACTCCTCAATGTTATCTGAAGAATCCCGGAACATGTTCCAGTCTGTCCTAGCACCTGTAGCTTAGCATCTGCGTCATCTGACCACTTTTTTATTAACTGAGTCACTGGTGCTTTCTGCTTTAGTTTTTGCTTATAAGCAGGAATCAGGAGGATAGGGTTATGGTCAGATTTGCCAAATGGAGGGCGAGGGAGAGCTTTGTATGTGTCTCTGTGTGTGGCGTAAAGGTGGTCTAGAGTTTTTTTTCCTCTGGTTGCACATTTAATATGCTGGTAGAAATTAGGTAGAACGGATTTAAGTTTCCCTGCATTAAAGTCCCCAGCCACTAGGAGCGCTGCCTCTGAATGAGCATTTTCCTGTTTACTAATGGCCTTATACAGCTCATTGAGTGCAATCTTAATGCCAGCATTGGTTTGTGGTGGTAAATAAACAGCTATGAAAAATATAGATGAAAACTCTCTTGGTAAATAGTGTGGTCTACAGCTTATCATAAGATACTCTACCTCAGGCGAGCAAAACCTCAAGACTTCCTTAGTATTTGATTTTGTGCACCAGCTGTTGTTTAAAAATATACACAGACCGCCACCCCTTGTCTTACTGGAGTCAGCCGTTCTATCCTGCCGATGTAGCCTATATCCCGTCAGCTGGTCGTTCAGCCACGACTCGGTGAAACATAAGATATTACAGTTTTTAATGTCCTGTTGGTAGGATAACCGTAATCTTAGGTCATCTAATTTATTTTCAAATGATTGAACATTGGCTAATAGGATTGATGGAAGAGGCAGTTTACTCGCTCGCCGTCGGATCCTTACAAGGCACTCCGAGCTACACCCACGATATCTCTGTCTCTTTCTCATGCGAATGACAGAGATTTGGGCCTGTCTGTAGGATACCCTTCACGCGAAGAAAAAAAGATGAAGAAAAAAGATTTGTCCAATACGCTGTCCTGATATCCAGAAGCTCTTTTTGGTTGTAAGAGATGATGGCAGAAATATTATGTACATAATAAATTACAAATAACGCGAAAAAACACACATAATAATACAATTGGTTAGAGGGCTGTAAAACGGCAACCATCTTCTCCGGCACCACATTCTGAGGTCCTGAGCGCTCTGGAGCAGGTTTTCATCAAGGATCTCTCTGTACTTTGCTCCATTAATCTTTCCCTCGATCCTGACTAGTCTCCCAATTCCTGCCGCTGAAAAACATCCCCACAGCATGATGCTGCCACCACCATGCTTCACCGTAGGGATGGTGCCAGGTTTCCTCCAGACGTGACGCTTGGCATTCAGGCCAAAGAGTTCAATCTTGGTTTCATCAGACCAGAGAATCTTGTTTCTCATGGTCTGAGAGTCCTTTAGGTGCCTTTTGGCAAACTCCAAGCGGGCTGTCATGTGCTTTTTACTGAGGAGTGGCTTCCGTCTGGCCAGTCTTCCATAAAGGCCTGGAGTACTGCAGAGATGGTTGTCCTTCAGGAAAGGTTCTCCCATCTCCACAGAGGAACTCTGGAGCTCTGTCAGAGTGACCATCGGGTTCTTGGTCACCTCCCTGACCAAGGCCCTTCTCCCCCTATTGCTCGGTTTGGCTGGGCGGCCAGCTCTAGGAAGAGTCTTGGTGGTTCCAAACTTCTTCAATTTAAGAATGATGGAGGCCACTCTGTTCTCGGGGACCTTCAATGCTGCAGGAATGTTTTGGTACCCCTTCCCCAGATCTGTGCCTCGACACAATCCTGTCTCAGAGCTCTACGGACAATTCCTTCGACCTCATGGCTTGGTTTTTCTTGAATAATTTCCAAATGCACTGTACATGTCAGCAACCACAGCTAATGAAGTCACTGAAACCCTTAACAAGGAATTGCAGTCAGTTTTGGAATGGTTGGCCAGTAATAAACTGGTCCTGAACATCTCTAAAATCAAGAGCATTGTATTTGGTACAAATCATTCCCTAAGCTCTAGACCTCAGCTGAATCTGATAATTAATGGTGTGGCTGTTGAACAAGTTGAGGAGACTAAATTACTTGGTGTTACCTTAGATTGTAAACTGTCATGGTCAAAACATATAGATTTAATGGTTGTAAAGATGGGGAGATGTCTATCCATAATAAAGAGATGCTCTGCTTTTTTGACACCACACTCCAAAAAGCAAGCCCTGAAGGCTCTAGTTGTCTTATCTTGATTATTGTCCAGTCATGTGGTCAAGTGCTGCAAAGAATGACCTAGTTAAGCTGCAGCTGTCCCAGAACAGAGCGACACGTCTTGCTCGTCATTGTAATCAGAGCGCTAATATAAATACTATGCATGCCAGTCTCTCTTGCTAAGAGTTGAGGAGAGACTGACCGAATCACTTATTTTTTTAAAATAAGAAACAATGTGTTGAAAATTCCAAATTGTTTGCATAGCCAACTTACACACAGCTCTGACACACACACTTACCCCACCAGACATGCCGCCAGGAGTCTTTTCACAGTCCCCAAATCCAGAACAAATTCATGAAAATATATAGTATTATAGAGTCATTATTGCATGGAACTCCCATCTCATATTGCTCAAATAAACATCAAACCTGGTTTAAAAAAACCCAGATAAAGCAACACCTCACGGCACAACACCCTCCCCTATTTGACCTAGATATCTTGTGTGTATGCAGGCTACGTGTGCCATATTTTTATTTATGTAGTTCTGTCCTTGAGCTGTTCTTGTCTATGAATGTTCTGTATTATGTCATGTTTCATGCTTTGTGTGGACCCCAGGAAGAGTAGCTGCTGCTTTCGCAACAGCTAATGGGGATCCTAATAAAATACCAAATACATCATAATCAAAGGACAACAACAATGGAAGGAGGACAAAAGCAGTGGTGAAATCTCTTGGTTAGCCTCTAGGTCTCCCTCCCTCCCTCCCTATACCCGACGTCTTCTATTTCACAGCTCTTCCCTCTGGCCCAACTACTGTATAAGTTACTCTTGCACCAGTCAGCCACAGAGCCTCATTGTCATGGCTGCCAGAGTCCACACTGCCTGGAAGCTAGCTCACCGTGCCCACTGCTAGTTTAGACTTACTGTAATGATAAATACCACTGCCTGGAAGCTAGCTCACCGTGCCCACTGCTAGTTTAGACTTACTGTAATGATAAATACCACTGCCTGGAAGCTAGCTCACCGTGCCCACCGCTAGTTTAGACTTACTGTAATGATAAATACCACTGCCTGGAAGCTAGCTCACCGTGCCCACTGCTAGTTTAGACTTACTGTAATGATAAATACCACTGCCTGGAAGCTAGCTCACCATATCCACTGCTAGTTTAGACTTACTGTAATGATAAATACCACTGCCTGGAAGCTAGCTCACCGTGCCCACTGCTAGTTTAGACTTACTGTAATGATAAATACCACTGCCTGGAAGCTAGCTCACCGTGCCCACTGCTAGTTTAGACTTACTGTAATGATAAATACCACTGCCTGGAAGCTAGCTCACCATATCCACTGCTAGTTTAGACTTACTGTCATGACAAACGCGAGTCTGAATGACCACGAGATCCACATGCACACAGACACACACACACCTCCTATAATGAAAAATTATAGTCTGAGCAGTCACACACACACACACACACAAAGCCTGTATATTTAAAATAACAGGGGAGAGAGGGTAGAGAGAGGGGAGCGTCCAGTCTCAGTAATGCAATAGACTGGTGTGTTTTCACTCCTTTGCCCTGCCCGCGCTCTCCTCCAAAACCCATTCTAGGCCCTCTCTAATTTCACCCAAAGCAGCAGAAGCCCAAATGGAGGAATCTGGCCCCCAAGAATCCAGAGAAACTATTCCCTTTCCTGTCTCCCTCTCTCCTCTTCCCTGCCAGGGACCACAGACACTGTGTCTGCAGCCAGCACCGGCCCAAAAGTATGAGGAGTATTTTCAGCTCAGTAATTTCAAAACACACACACACGCACGCACACACGCACGCACGCACACCTTGTAACTAAGTATGGACAGGGAAGAGGCCTCGCTAGGGAGGTCAGTAGATGCCTCTAGGAAGGGAGACTAGGCGTACATTTTGGGGATGATTAGGGAAAGTACAGAGCCATGGGGAGATGGAGACATACAGACAGAGCCAGATAAGTATCAAGCAGGGAAAGGTAGTCAAATGTAAAATAAGGGTGTTTTCACATATAATCCTCTTTAAAAGAACCAATCTCAGTCCTCTTTAAAGTGAACTCTGGGTTAAAAAAAACTAAATAACTCAGTCCACTTTGCATTCACATTGCTATGTTTAGAAAGGAACCAAGATCTTTTTCCAACATTCAATCAATACACTCTGGGTTTTTACAAAGTGCAGGACAAGCCATTTAAATCAGAACATGTCATCGGACTTACATTTTGGAAGCTAATGAATTGCAATTATGAGACATAATAATTGTAATCAGACGATACTATTAACATGTAAATATTATCGGTAACAGAATTAATAGCAGAAGAATAACTGCAGATTAAATAATGCTGTAATTGAAAATTGTACACCCAATGTAGGCTACTGCCCTTTAATAAGAGCTAGAATTGATATTGGTGATTCTCACCAAATATGTTGTGGTCTTCTCACACTAGTCAAACCCCCACAATAGAATTAACAGCTTATGATGCTCTCTTAGCCTATAGGACCGAGTTTGGAAAACCCTGATCTAGTGTGTGGTGCGAGAATAATTAACAACTGAACCTGGGGAGCTTTGTGTTCACACTGCCCTAAAAAAGGGAACCGGATCGTGGAATTCAAGCGAACCGAACTCAGACCACATCTCGAGATGGTCTCAGTTCGGTTCGCTTCGGTGGGGCTCTTTTGAGGGGTCTGAGTTCCTTTGGAGTCTTCGTCACTGCACAAAAAATGAAGTGAACAACACTGAGTTCACAAAAATTGTCTGAAAGGGACTATGTGGAAAACAACCTAAGATCAAAACGGCACGTTTCAGCTGGGAGAGATTCTGAGAACAACACACAAACACAACCCGTACCAGCTATCTAAATGTACACTATGCATGCGCGCATGCACACACACACACACACAGTTTGAATACGTCTCCTCCTGTCCAAAGCCTAAATTACCCAGCTCGCTCTCTTTCCCCGTAAGTACAGCAAAAATCACAGCTACAATTACTGCCTATATATTTACTCCACCTGCCTATAAGGGAACTTAATCATGTCCATCCTAAACTTAACCCTGAACCTTATGCCTAAACCACCCCTAAATTAAGAGCAAAACACACGTTTTTGATTTCATACATTTTCACGAATAAAGCCCATTTTGACTTGGCAGCTTGGCCATAGTGGGAACCAGAGAGATGGTGGGCCAGCTTTGAGGTATACTGTAGCTACAAGCTGGGTAGAAGCTACATGTAGCATGGTCTCCCCATATGGTTATGCTTAAGCAAGCAAACTGCCGTAACGAAGGTTAAGGCTATAGAAAGAGTAGGCTAAAGCACACCCAAGTTTGGCATCAGGGCTAAGGTGGAAGTAGCCTGGTCCCAGATCTGTTTCAGCCATCTTGCAAACTCATATGGTCATTGTAATGCCAAATGAACATAGGAGTTGGCTAAAGCAACAGGTTTGGCGTCCAGGCTAGGGTTGAACAGGACACGGTCAAAAATCTGCTCCATATGCCCCTGGATGGTACTGCACTGAATGAATGCTAGCCCGGTCAACAGTGCTTTAGCAAGCAAACTCCTCTAACAACCACTTCACCCAGATTTGGCTAGGGGTGGAATCAGGACACAGTCCAAAATCCTCTCCAAGATATAGCCCTGGATGGTACTGCTGCACTGAACGCCTGTTGAACGATGACATGATTTGTTTAGTGAAGTCAAAACACTTCATCACTTCTCACCTCCTTTAGAGGAGATCCTCCCTTTAATAGTTACCAGCTTTCCTCCAGACCTGGGATCAAACACTATTGGAAATCATTTCAAATACTAGATTATGTGCTAGATTGAGCTTGTCTGGACCAATAGACTTATACAAAGATTTGTATATAGCCTCGTTATTGTTATTTATTGTGTTAGTATTTTCTATTTGCTAATTTTCTTACTTTTTTAACTTTGCATTGTTGGGAAAGGGCTCGTAAGTAAGCATTTCATGGTAAAGTCTACACCTGTTGTATTCGGTGCATGTGACAAATACAATTTTATTTTATTTTAAATAGTGTTTGAACCCAGGGCGGCTTTCCTCCGATATCCAACAGCGGATTGTGGTGCAGTGCTCTGTGGCCTCACTTGATGAGGGAACAACGGTTCAGTCTCGCGTGAAGATAAAAACCTAGTTATCTATGAGGTTCGAGACATAAACTGTGCGGCAAAGTTGAGACAGTTTTGACACCAGTACTGTTTATATTGTGGCCTCGCCGGCAATACGCTGCCATCAAATCAAGACAGAGTTGTTACAATGCATTGTGGGGGCAGAAGACAAGCCAGACACCCTGGTGGAATGCATCTTAAAGGCCCACTGTGTAATTTAAAAACAACAAAACAGTAGCCCCACCACTTGATTTGCTATAAACCTCAGATGGGGCTGGAGAAATGTTACCACTTAAAATCAGCTTTGGATAGCATTCATAAGGGATATCCTGCAACAATAAATGAGTATCATTCATTTAAAATATAAAAACTGTCTGCTAATATCACACTGGCCCTTTAAGTTGACATAAACAAACAATCTGGGGGCATCACAATGACATCGAAGACCAAACCGTCGTCGGAAACCATGTCTGTCAGATTCCAAGTGTTAACTGTAATGTAATGCTGTGTTTAACAGTACTCTGAGACCCATGTATACATTAAATGGATTCACACCCTCGATCCGGCCCAATAAACAGCCTCATCGGGTTCCTGCCAAATGGCCCCCTTTCTCCTATATAGTGCACTACTTCTGACCTGAGCACTATGGGCCCTGGTCAAAAGTAGTGCACTATAAAGAGAATAGGGTGCCATTTGGGACACCACCTGTATGATAGGATGTTAGGATGAACCACCGCTCCGCTCGTTAAAGTCTACTCTACCACCCAACATGGTGTTAATGGGTGTGGCGCTCCTTCTCACGTTCTCCAGAGAGACATCCGAAAGCTGTCAAGGGGGCTGAGATGATGGGGCTGGGGCTTTCTGGTTTAACTATAGCACACTTAGCAGGTCCTCTTGATGAATATGAGAGTGTAAGAGTGTGTGTGTGTGTGTGTTCCGAAGCCCTGGGTCCGGAGTTCTAGACATGTGGACCCTTCACAAAGTCTTACTCCGATCCAAGCTAACGAGCAAGAACCCTTAAAAGAGCAAACTGAAAACATTCCAACAGGTTTTGCTTGGGTTTCACAATGGTTTTTATCCAAACGCAGGAATTCTGAGTCATTTGAATAGCAGTTCATTTCTAACAATGGTTCCATTGCCAAACGCATCAACAAACAGAGGGGAATTGAAGTAGTCCATTGGAGTGCTGTCCTGTTGTTTAAAAGCTGGAGATGTTGTCAGAAAGGTTATCCAGTCTCTGACTGACTGACACACCTAAGGTAAATACTGTATTGGAGGGTTCAAACATTTGGACTGGAGCCAGTTATCCTCTCTCACATTGATTCAGCAAACACACTCACAGTAAAAACTACACACAGAGAGACAGACAGAGACAGAGAGAGACAGAGAGACAGAGAGACAGACAGAGAGACAGACAGAGAGACAGAGACAGAGAGACAGAGAGACAGAGACAGAGAGAGAGACAGAGAGACAGAGAGACAGAGAGAGAGAGAGAGAGAGAGAGAGAGAGAGAGAGAGAGAGAGAGAGAGAGAGAGAGAGAGACAGAGAGAGAGAGAGAGAGACAGAGAGAGACAGAGAGAGACAGAGAGAGAGACAGAGACAGAGACAGAGACAGAGAGAGAGAGAGAGAGAGAGAGAGAGAGAGAGAGAGACTCATGTACACACAGCCCAAGGCCACGTCCAGAATAATCCATATGTAACTTTTTTCAACTTCCTTTCTGACAAGGTGTCTGACGTAAGTCGGCACAGAGGCATCGGAAACAGTAATCCTTTCACAAAGGTGTCAGAGCTACACACACACACACACACACACAAACCCTCTTTGGCAGTGAGCTGTCCTCCAGGTATTTACATCAGGGCGGTGGGCGCTGAGCGGTGTGTAATATTTAATCTGCTGGCATCGGCATTTATTGTTTTTCCAGCCAGTCTCTGTTTACAGATGACAGACGGAGCCTAACACAGGGACTAGATCACTAATGACATCTCTCTGGGAGGTCCCTTTGACGTCCGCCGCCGAAAAGTGTGAGAATAATTTCTCAATGTTGCTAACCCTCCTCTGTGTGTGTGTGTGTGAGAGAGAGTGCCCCCTCCTCAATTCCACTCAGTTCCCCATTCCTGCTGGTTGTGATGGAGTACCATTGGTTGGCCAAAAGCTGGGACAGGATTGCCATCGTCAACAACTCCAATAAATCCCAGTAAGGAAGTAACCAGTGGTCACAAAGGTTCACGGTCGCACCAACTCCAACAACACCATTCATAATGTTTCCCTTGGTTCCCACGGGTAACCAGCTTGTGTACAGTTCTAATGAATCAATACTTAAATAAATCAGGAAGAAGGGACAGTGGTGAGAGCTTTGGGCCAAAGCCACCATGTTTTTCAGTGGGACTAGGACATCCCACCACGCTCCATGGTGAAGTTTCCCCTACGTACAGATCTGGGATCAGCTTGTAGGGGCAACTTCACCCTTCACCATCCCACCACAGCACAGTGTGGGGCGAGGCCTACAGACTAACAGGGCAGCTTCCAGAGGGAAGGGTATGGTGGTCTGGAGGTCGGCCATTTTAAATCGACACAGAGAAGAAAGAGATGGAGAGCTGACCATGCCTGTAGTTCTCCATCTAGTGAAGTGTCACACAGAGACACACAGAGTAACACACTTTAACCCTCTGATCCCTGGTCCGGCAGTTCTCAGAGGGTCAGGCTGACCGCTGACCTCCAAGACAAAGTCACAGAGAGCCAGGTCCTACTCCCACTGCAGGTCACAGTCATACAGAATGTACAGTGGGGAGAACAAGTATTTGATACACTGCCGATTTTGCAGGTTTTCCTACTTACAAAGCATGTAGAGGTCTGTAATTTTTATCATAGGTACCCTTCAACTGTGAGAGACGGAATCTAAAACAAAAATCCAGAAAATCACATTGTATGATTTTTAAGTAATTAATTTGCATTTTATTGCATGACATAAGTATTTGATCACCTACCAACCAGTAAGAATTCCGGCTCTCACAGACCTGTTAGTTTTTTCTTTAAGAAGCCCTCCTGTTCTCCACTCATTACCTGTATTAACTGCACCTGTTTGAACTCGTTACCTGTATAAAAGACACCTGTCCACACACTCAATCAAACAGACTCCAACCTCTCCACAATGGCCAAGACCAGAGAGCTGTGTAAGGACATCAGGGATAAAATTGTAGACCTGCACAAGGCTGGGATGGGCTACAGGACAATAGGCAAGCAGCTTGGTGAGAAGGCAACAACTGTTGGCGCAATTATTAGAAAATGGAAGAAGTTCAAGATGACGGTCAATCACCCTTGGTCTGGGGCTCCATGCAAGATCTCACCTCGTGGGGCATCAATGATCATGAGGAAGGTGAGGGATCAGCCCAGAACTACACGGCAGGACCTGGGCAATGACCTGAAGAGAGCTGGGACCACAGTCTCAAAGAAAACCATTAGTAACACACTACGCCGTCATGGATTAAAATCCTGCAGCGCACGCAAGGTCCCCCTGCTCAAGCCAGCGCATGTCCAGGCCCGTCTGAAGTTTGCCAATGACCATCTGGATGATCCAGAGGAGGAATGGGAGAAGGTCATGTGGTCTGATGAGACCAAAATAGAGCTTTTTGGTCTAAACTCCACTTGCCGTGTTTGGTGGAAGAAGAAGGATGAGTACAACCCCAAGAACACCATCCCAACCATGAAGCATGGAGGTGGAAACATCATTCTTTGGGGATGCTTTTCTGCAAAGGGGACAGGACGACTGCACCGTATTGAGGGGAGGAGGGATGGGGCCATGTATCGCGAGATCTTGGCCAACAACCTCCTTCCCTCAGTAAGAGCATTGAAGATGGGTCGTGGCTGGGTCTTCCAGCATGACAACGACCCGAAACACACAGCCAGGGCAACTAAGGAGTGGCTCCGTAAGAAGCATCTCAAGGTTCCTGGAGTGGCCTAGCCAGTCTCCAGACCTGAACCCAAAAGAAAATCTTTGGAGGGAGCTGAAAGTCCGTATTGCCCAGCAACAGCCCCGAAACCTGAAGGATCTGGAGAAGGTCTGTGGGACAAAATCCCTGCTGCAGTGTGTGTAAACCTGGTCAAGACCTACAGGAAACGTATGATCTCTGTAATTGCAAACAAAGGTTTCTGTACCAAATATTAAGTTCTGCTTTTCTGATGTATCAAATACTTATGTAATGCAATAAAATGCAAATTAATTACTTAAAAATCATACAATGTGATTTTCTGGATTTTTGTTTTAGATACAGTCTCTCACAGTTGAAGTGTACCTATGATAAAAATTACAGACCTCTACTTGCTTTGTAAGTAGGAAAACCTGCAAAATCAGCAGTGTATCAAATACTTGTTCTCCCCACTGTATCACCCCTGTTCACTGTTAATCTACTCATTCATTCTATGAGCCCTGACAAGCAGCAGCCTCCATTCACTGGATGGATGGAAATGAATGATGGCTCTGGTTTGTTGGTGTGGGTTAGGGGAGATGTGGAGTCCAGTAGAGTGACTTACCTGAACAGGTGTCAGCTGGGCTCTTGGGTCAAAGACTCGCAGCTTTTTGTCCTAGAAAAGAGGAGAGGAAAGATGCATATTGAGGTAACTTGGAAAATGACACAGAAGCACTCACAATCAACGCCACAAATATTTTTTCAACAGTTCTTTAGATTTGAATCAGAAGCCCAAACTGATTGGTCCTCTTCTTACTCTTCTAAATCTTCAAAAAATGTTTATGGCCTTAAATAGTGCAATTACTGCATTATCCTGGTATTTGTAGAAGCCATGCATGATTACAGTGAACCACTATAACATCTTGAAATAACTTCCCATAGTCCATGAAATGACTGACAATTTCATTTCAGCAGACAAAAATACACTCACTGGCCAGTTTATTAGGTACACCACCCCGTTCACGAAAATGGTTCGCTCCTACAGACAATGAGTCACGTGACCGTGGCTTGCTATATAAAACAGGCAGACAGGCATCGAGGCATTCAGTGGGCAAAACAAATGACCTAAGCGACTTTGAGCGTGGTATGATCGTCGGTGCAAGGCGCGCACCGGTTCCAGTATCTCAGAAACAGCCGGCCTCCTGGGCTTTTCACGGTGCAGTACAATAATAACGGCGCAGTACAACAGTGGTGTGCAGAACGGCGTCTCGGAACGCACAACTCGTCGGTCACAGATGGGCTATTGCAGCAGACAACCACAAACAAGAAGAAGCTGCTCCAGTGGGGATGCGATCACCAACACTGGACAATTGAGGAGTGGAAAAACATTGCCTGGTCCGACGAATCCTGGTTCCTGTTGCGTCATGCTGATGGCATAGTCAGGATTTTGCGTAAAGCAGCATGAGTCCATGGCCCCATTCTGCCTGGTGTCAACGGTACAGGCTGGTGGCGGTGGTGTAGGGAATGTTTTCCTGGCACATGTTAGGTCCCTTGATACCAATTCAACAATGTTTCCATGCCCCAAAGAATTCAGGCTGGAGGCAAAGGGAAGTCCAAACCCATACTAGATGGGTGTACCTAATAAAATTAAGGAAATTCACATGAGCACCACAATGCCTACTCCATCCATGCTCTACCAAGGTTTTCCAGCACACAGCTTTGACCTACTACAGTAGCTATGTTGGTCTATTGTACTTCAAACAATGTGTATGCAGGTTGCTTAGGATTCAAACCTTCTCGGACTATATTACTGGAGCCAGGAGTTACAGCAGACTATGTAACTGGAGCCAGAAGGTGTTCCTGACCATGTGGTCTGAACTGGTAAAACTCTGGGCCCTGTATATGTATCAGATCTGACTGATCCTCTGAGCCCTTTTCCATAGAACATCTCAGAGTAGGAGATGCTGATCTAGGATCAGGTCCTACCTGTCCATATAAATGGTATTTATTATGATCTAAAATGAAAAACTGATCCTAAATCAGCACTCCTACTCGGAGATGCTTTATGAATAGCGGCCCTGATCATAGAGCAGTATTCCAGTGACCCCTCCTTGCCCTATTGCGTCCCCCCCAACCCCCCTTTACCCTACCCCCACTTCACTTCACCCCCACTGACCATCAGCACACAGCAGTAATCAGGCCAACCAATCAGAGTGGGGATTCTCTGTGATTGAGAGGAAATGGGGTGTAATGGGAACAGGCTGTGGCCGGGGACATTCCTGTCCTGGTGTGTGTGTGTGTGTGTGCCACTCACGACAGAGGGCTCAGATATCACAGTTAACAACCACTGACAGAAACACACAGCATAATAACAGGTAATAACTATAATAACCCTTAGACCCAACAAAAACCCCACTAAGACATCATTACATGTCAGAAATAATCACGGCAATGACACTGACTGATACAAGGACTCAGGTTTCTGTGCACTTACACACACATATAGCCAACAGACACACATAACCAGAAAACAGGAAGACAGGCAGGCAGACAGGCAGGCAGACAGGCAGGCAGACCAGCATTAACCTTTCTGTGAGACACACACACACACACACCCCAGCTGAAATCAAAGTTGAAGAAAGGGATTGTTGAGAGGAAGGGGTTCCCCTGGCCTTGCCTTCAAAGACCGAGTTCAAAGTGTGTGTGTGTGTGTGTGTGTGTTTTCCCCCAGCAGTCGCCACTTTGGATGATGGATTTATTTGCTGTTTACTGCTTGGAATAACAAACAGGGCTTTTCCTAATCCTACAGCTCTGTTTGTGTGTGTGTGTGTGTGTGTGTGTGTGTGTGTGTGGTGGAAGCCCACCCAGAGGTTAGTGTAGCCTAAGGCTGTGGCTTTGGGTCTCTGTGACCCAGGCTTCAGCCAGGGCTCAGAGACCACAGTGCCAGGCCCAGTCCGAGCGACACACACACACAGACACAGACGGGAAAACACAGCAGACTAGGCAGGGTGGACAGATCATCAACCGTCGCCCCTAGAGACTGGCTGCCCTTACTGACCTTAACACATTACAAACACACAGACACACACCCGTGTCAACACACCCGCACACACACACTACCCTTGCCAACAGAGAACTATTCAGTGTACTCACAACAAACAAAATCATCTGCCGGAGGGGAAACTATCTGGCTGCAAACACCTAGATGAGAGTCAGTCACATGCAGATGTGTCCACCATTGGAAACAGACACACTCAAACAGTCAAACAGACCCTCATAACCTCCTGACAATAACCTATTGGCTTTAAACACGCACAGGCACGCACGCACAGGCACGCACGCACACACGCACGCACGATCCACCCTTTCTCATAAATGCACAGATGGGGTGCCCACTCTCCCTAACACAAACACAAGTGTGTGTGTGTGCAGAGAGTGCAGCTGTTTAATCAAAGCAGCATTGAGCTCACCTCATTCTCAGGCTGCTGTTAATGAGTTCTACCCTGCTGTAGAGCTTTCACACACACACACACACACAAACAACCTCCCCTTTCCAGTCGTCCATGGCAACTCCCCACAAAAAAAACAGTGTCAATCACTAGTGACTGACAGTCCAGACTGTGTGACATCAGGAGGAGTTGGTTCACACACTGATAATAACTAATAACTTTTCTTAAATCATGGGAGTGTGTGTGTGTGTGTCTATTAAACAGAGCTGGATAAAAAGTATATCCAATATGAAGAGAAAAGGGGAATATCTGCTCACTGTGAAAAACCCATTTTAACAGAAGCTATAGGAGTTCATGCCTGCTGCTGCAGACAACAGCATGGGGTGAAAGTGAAAGGAGCTGCTCAGTACATGAAGACAAACAGCGAGGTAGTGAGAGAGGAATGGTATAGGAACTGTTTTTGTTTTGGTGTAGGATTGATGGAACAGGATAGAGATGGTGAACTGCAGTGTTTAAAATCTGTCTGTTACAGCCCTTGATGGAATATGCGTCTCTAGGCCCCTAAATCTGGGTAGTATGTATTAGAGCACACCATAGCAAAACATTTTGAAACAGAAAACGAAAATGAGCGTTTCTTATTGGTAGTTTCTTCCATTTAGCGCCTAATGAACACACCCCAGGCCTGTCATGATGAGTGCTGCTCACTCGTTGACGGATGGATGGCCACAGTCTCCCTTCATCTGACGTAGCACACCCCTACGTTCACCCACTTGGTTGAGCCCGGCCCCAATTGAACACACATGTTGGCAGGGCCTATTCGCTTTAATGAAGGGGATTGGAGAGATTGAAGGGCCCATTGAGTTAAACTACACCCCTGGTCTCAGTCAACCTAGAGAGGGCAGAACCTCTGGAACCCAGACACTCTAATCTAGTGTCACATTTCTCCTCCACTCTGTTTCTCCCTTTCTTTTTCTGTCTTTCGCTTTTTCTCTTTCTTCTCTGTCCATCTCTCTGCCTCTCTCGCTCGGTCCCTTTCTCTCTCACTCACTCTCTCCCGCTTTATACCCCCCTCCACTCTCTCAGGCCAGCAGCAGCCCTCCTAAGGACTATCATCATGTCAAGAGTATTGCTGGTCTGAGCACGGGCCATTACTGACTGACTGATGGGCCAACTCCTTTCTGGTCACTGGGAATACAAACATGGGAAAATGACACCCAGTCTGTTAAACACACAGAGTCATATGACAGCCTGTCTTCTCTGTAGGTTTTGATCCTGCTTGGTCTACTAAAAGGTAATGTTCCTTATGGAAACATTTTTAAATGTTTTGCAACAGAAATCTAAAATTAGCGTTTCTTATTGCACAAGTTCAGGTAGTCCCTCCCTGTTTCAATCAAAGATATACATTTTTATGTTTGGTGCCTAATGAACACAAGCCACCCAAGGCTCTCTCTCTGTCTCAGCGAATCCAACCAGATTATCTATGAATGTCTGTATGTGACACATCTACCTTACCTGTCACCCTAGACCCACTTCAATTTGCTTACCACCCCAATAGATCCACAGACGATGCAATCGCCATCACACTGCACACTGCCCTATCCCACCTGGACAAGAGGAATACCTATGTAAGAATGCTGTTCATTGACTATAGCTCAGCATTCAACACCATAGTACCCTCCAAGCTCATCATTAAGCTTGAGGCCCTGGGTCTGAACCCCGCCCTGTGCAACTGTGTCCTGGACTTCCTGACGGGCCGCCCCCAGGTGGTGAAGGTAGGAAACAACATCTCCACTTCGCTGATCCTCAACACTGGGGCCCCTCAGGGGTGCGTGCTCAGCCCCCTCCTGTACTACCTGTTCACCTATGACTGCGTGGCCAAGCACGCCTCCAATTCAATCATCAAGTTTGCAGACGAAACAACAGTAGTAGGCTTGATTACCAACAATGACGAGACCGCCTACAGGGAGGAGGTGAGGGCTCTGGGAGTGTGGTGCCAGGAAAATAACCTCTCACTCAACGTCAACAAAACAAAGGAGATAATCGTGGACTTCAGGAAACAGCAGAGGGTGCACCCCACTATCCACATTGACGGGACCGCAGTGGAGAAGGTAGAAAGCTTCAAGTTCCTTGGCGTACACATCATCGACAAACTGAAATGGTCCACCCACGCAGACAGTGTGGTGAAGAAGGCGCAACAGAGCCTCTTCAACCTCAGGAAGCTGAAGAAATGTGGCTTGGCACCTAAAACCCTCACAAACCTTTACAGATGCACAATTGAGAGCATCCTGTCGGGCTGTATCACAGCCTGGTACGGCAGCTGCACCGCCCGCAACCACAGGGCTCTCCAGAGGGTGGTGCGGTCTGCCGAACGCATTACCGGGGGCAAACTACCCGCCACAAGACACATACAGCACCCGATGTCACAGGAAGGCCAAAAAGATCATCAAGGACATCAACCACCCGAGCCACTGCCTGTTCACCCCGCTATCATCCAGAAGGCGAGGTCAGTACAGGTGCATCAAAGCTGGGACCGAGAGAATGAAAAACAGCTTCTATCTCAAGGCCATCAGACTGTTAAATAGCCATCTCTAGCACATTAGAGGCTGCTGCTGCCTATTGAAATCACTGGCCACTTTAAGAAATGGAACACTAGTCACTTTAATAATGTTTACATATCTTGCACTACTCATCTCATATGTATAGACTGTATTCTATTCTATAATATTCTATTGTATCTTAGTCCATGCCGCTCTGTCATTGCTTGTCCATATATGTATTCTTAAATTCCATTCCTTACAAGTTTTGTGTGTATTGGGTATATGTTGTGAAATTGTTAGATATTACTTGTTAGATATTACTGCACTGTTGGAGCTAGAAGCACAAGCATTTCGCTACACCCGCTATAACATCTGCTAAACACGTGTATGTGACAAATAACATTTGATTTGATTTGAAGTGTGCAAGAGAGAGGGAGAGGACAAGGAAAGTACACTGAAATTTGCCACAGCACATACCTCAAAGGCAGGAACTGTTAAAAAATGAGTTATGTTAACCCCCGCTGATGAAAAGGCCCCTGCCTACTCTTCAAGTTCAACTACAACTATTCATGAAACAATTCCACTTCTACTCATAAACTCCCCTCTCTCTCTCTCTCCCTCTGCCCCCCTTCCCATAAACCCCTAGCTACCGCCACTCTGGCACGCCCTACTCAACCACACACACACACACACATGATGGAAATCCCTTCCAGCATGGTTATTATTTCCTTTACAACAGGAGGGGGCACCACGCATGCCTCCATGCCCAGGTCCTCTCTCCTGGGGTGCTAAATCACCCGCTCTTGAGGCCTTGCGACGGGCCTCTGTGGCCAGGTGAGGATTGACGTCCCCTCCTGCGTGTGTTTTTCACCTCCACTCTTTACTTTGCTTTAAAAATGCTGTAACTCCCAGAGCCTGTCAGGGAGTTGGGGGTGGAGGTAAGGCCCTTACTATAGCTCCCTTCTCCCCAGGAGAGGCAGGGGTCGGGCGGGGAGAGGCAGGGGCAGTGGGGGAGAAGAGGCCTGGGTCGTTTCCATTAGGGAACAACATAGCGAAACATTTTGCAATGGAAAACAAAAACAAGGGTTTTTTATTGGACAAGTCCAGGTAGTCCCTCCCTGTTTCAGCCTATTTTCTTCCATTTGGTGCATAATGAACATGATCCTGGATGTATGCATTGTTGGGGTTAGGGGTCACTTGGGTTTTCTGCATGCGGGGGCCTGATGGATGCCGTCCTACACGAAACAGTTACGTACCCTGCCTCCACTGCCTCGTTAAGGCCTAATTAATGACACATCCAATGTTCCGTTCTGTTTTCAGAACGAAAGAAAGAAAGAAAGAAACTTGCCAGACAACTAACACACTAACTAATCTTAATAGGAAGGCTTGGCTGCTCAGTGCGGATCACGCACCCTTGCATTAGTTCATGCCTCTGTCAACACGATCAAACTATTATAACGCTAAAATAATTAGACAAACTGGCTATTACAGTATATCACGGATTTTTCCAAATCTCATCTCTCTTTCTCAATCCCTGAGTTTAGAACCCAGTAAAAAAAGCGGGACACGGTCAGTCAGAGTGCAATATCTACACCCTGGTTAATGAGTGTCATCCCTGTTGACTCGTTGATGGAATGATCGGCTCAAAAACAGATGCTGTTTAATGTCTGGTAGCGCCAACCAGGCAAACTGGGGGATAAGATGTTCCGTTGGCGGCATCTACAGGTGAGACGCGGCTACTACAGCTACAACAGTATTGCATCCCAGGTTGACAGTGCTTTTAGAAACACTCTTGGGGACCTCCCGAGTGGCGCAGCTGTCTAAGGCACTGCATCGCAGTGCTTGAGGCATCACTACAGACCTGGGTTCGATCCCAGGCGGCCATGGCCGGGAGACCCATGAGGCGGCGCACAATTGGCCCAGCGTCGTCCGGGTTAGGGGAGGGTTTGGCCGGACGGTATTTCCTTGTCCCATCGCCCTCTAGCGACTCCTTGTGGCGGGCCGGGCGCCTGCAAGCTGACTTCAGTCGCCAGCTGGACGGTGTTTGCTCAGACACATTGGTGCGGCTGGCTTCTGGGTTAAGCGAGCAGTGTGTCAAAAAGCAGTGCGGCTTGGCAGGGTCGTGTTTTGGAGAACGCATGGCTCTCGACCTTCGCCTCTCCCGAGTCCGTAGGGGAGTTGCAGCGATGGGACAAGACTGTAAATACCAATTGGATATCACGAAATTGGGGAGAAAAAGGGGTAAAAGTACAAAAAAATTAAACGAATAACAAAAAACACTCTTGGAAGCAATAGGCAAGAGCCATTCAGCAACTGACTGTTCAGTGTGTTTGAGGGGATCAGCCTGAGCAAGTCTAGGTGCAGAATCCCTAATCTTGATCACATAGTGAGTAGTTATTTAGTATGCAAGGTGATTTAATAATGTTTACATACTGTTTTACCACTTCATATGTATATACTGTATTCTAGTCAAGGCTCATCCTAGATAACTACCGCTGTACACATCTTTTATATTCATATACTGACCATACACATCATATACTGTCCATACACACCATATACTGTCCATATTGTCTATACACATCATATACTGTCCATACTGCCTATACACATCATATACTGTCCATACTGTCCATACACATCATATACTGTCCATACTGCCTATACACATCATATACTGTCCATACTGTCCATACACATCATATACTGTCCATATTGTCTATACACATCATATACTGTCCATATTGTCTATACACATCATATACTGTCCATATTGTCTATACACATCATATACTGTCCATATTGTCTATACACATCATATAATGTCCATACACATCATATACTGTCCATATTGTCTATACACATCATATACTGTCCATATTGTCTATACACATCATATACTGTCCATACACATCATATACTGTCCATATTGTCTATACACATCATATACTGTCCATACTGCATATACACATCATATACCTGTCCATACACATCATATACTGTCAATACTGCCTATACACATCATATACTGTCCATATTGTTTATATACATCATATACTGTCCATACACATCATATACTGTCCATATTGTCCATACACATTATATACTGTCCATATTGTCTATACACATCATATACTGTCCATATTGTCCATACACATCATATACTGTCCATATGGTCTATACACATCATATACTGTCCATATTGTCCATACACATCATATACTGTCCATATGGTCTATACACATCATATACTGTCCATACACATCATATACTGTCCATATTGTCCATACACATCATATACTGTCCATATTGTCTATACACATCATATACTGTCCATATTGTCTATACACATCATATACTGTCCATATTGTCTATACACATCATATACTGTCCATACACATCATATACTGTCCATATGGTCTATACACATCATATACTGTCCATATTGTCCATACACATCATATACTGTCCATATGGTCTATACACATCATATACTGTCCATACACATCATATACTGTCCATATTGTCCATACACATCATATACTGTCCATATTGTCTATACAAATCATATACTGTCCATATTGTCTATACACATCATATACTGTCCATATTGTCCATACACATCATATACTGTCCATATTGTCCATACACATCATATACTGTCCATATTGTCCATACACATCATATACTGTCCATATTGTCCATACACATCATATACTGTCCATATTGTCTATACACATCATATACTGTCCATATTGTCTATACACATCATATACTGTCCATACACATCATACTGTCCATATTGTCCATACACATCATATACTGTCCATATTGTCCATACACATCATATACTGTCCATATTGTCTATACACATCATATACTGTCCATATTGTCTATACACATCATATACTGTCCATACACATCATACTGTCCATATTGTCCATACACATCATATACTGTCCATATTGTCTATACACATCATATACTGTCCATATTGTCCATACACATCATATACTGTCCATATTGTCCATACACATCATACTGTCCATATTGTCTATACACATCATATACTGTCCATATTGTCTATACACATAATATACTGTCCATACACATCATATACTGTCCATACACATCATATACTGTCCATATTGTCCATACACATCATATACTGTCCATATGGTCTATACACATCATATACTGTCCATACACATCATATACTGTCCATATTGTCCATACACATCATATACTGTCCATATTGTCCATACACATCATATACTGTCCATATTGTCTATACACATCATATACTGTCCATATTGTCCATACACATCATATACTGTCCATATTGTCTATACAAATCATATACTGTCCATATTGTCTATACACATCATATACTGTCCATATTGTCTATACACATCATATACTGTCCATATTGTCTATACACATCATATACTGTCCATATTGTCTATACACATCATATACTGTCCATACACATTATACTTTCCATATTGTCCATACACATCATATACTGTCCATATTGTCTATACACATCATATACTGTCCATATTGTCTATACACATCATATACTGTCCATATTGTCTATACACATCATATACTGTCCATACTGCCTATACACATCATATACTGTCCATATTGTCTATACACATCATATACTGTCCATACTGCCTATACACATCATATACTGTCCATATTGTCTATACACACCATATACTGTCCATATTGTCCATACACATCATATACTGTCCATACTGCCTATACACATCATATACTGTCCATATTGTCTATACACATCATATACTGTCCATATTGTCTATACACATCATATACTGTCCATATTGTCTATACACATCATTGCTCTTCCTGGTATTTCTTCATTCCTTTCTTTTTATTTGTTGTATTTGTGTGCATTGTTCGGTATTAATGTACTGTTGGACCTAGGAACATAAGCATTTCACTGCACCTGCAATAACGTCTGCTAAATATATGTACGCAACCAATACAATTTGATTTGATTTGTAGATCAGTGATTCCGCACAGTACGACGGCAATGTAGTAGATGTCAAACACACACATTATGTGAACCTCAGCTGCTGTTGTTTACCACTGGAGAGTTAGGAAGTATTTAAGATACAACACATATGATAGATAGCAACCTCTCTATGTGACAAACCTTCATTGATAGATACAGAGGTTGCTATTTGACAAACCTTCATTGTAGGATCCCATTGAAAAGCAGATCACAATGTGTGAACATGCACTTTCTGCTGTCTTTTCTATCCAACTCCTGTGCTCCTATATTTAGATGTACTGTACATGATAATAATAGTTCCTGTCTAGTCTCAGTATGGAATGTAGAACTGACTCACCTTGCAGGAGGAAGCCAGCAGGGAGCCATCCTCTTTCCAGCTCAGACTCTGCAGCTGATCACCGTGCGGCTCCAGAGCTGCAGACAGACACACACAGGTCAGAGGTCAAGAGACTGGTCAGCTCAGCCCACAGGTTATCACAGGGGAGACCAAGTCAAGGAGAGGTCACAGAGAGGTCAACAGCACAGGTAAACACAAGACAGGGAACAACAGCACAGGTAAACAACAACAGCCCAGGACAGGTCAACAACACAGGACAACACAGAAGGCTAGGTCAGAGGAGAACAACTAAAGCACACAAAGAACAGATTCAGGATGAATAGACAGAAAGAAAAGAAAGCACAGGTAGAAACAACACTGGGAGGCACATAAGTCAACACAGGACAGGTGAAGCCAAGACACAGGACAGGTGAGGCCAAGACACAGGACAGGTGAGGCCAAGACACAGGACAGGTGAAGCCAAGACACAGGACAGGTGAAGCCAAACCACAGGACACAGAGGGAAACACAGGATGAAACAACAGTACATAGACTGTAGAAACCCCAAAGCAGACCCAGTTGACCCAGTTAAGACCACCTGGATCAATGGTACACAGGACATAATGAGGTTATGGTGCTATGGCTGGTTATGGCTACAGCATAGCATTGATGGGTCATGATGACACGACAGTAGATGGCAGAGATGACAACAGCATTTGTCAATGGTGAAGAAAGTCGTCACACGGGGGACACACACTCTCCCCAAGTGTTGAGGTTCACCCTGATGAACCCAGACCACATTAACAGCAGGGTCAGGGGTCAGAGAGGGGTGGTGAGGGAGTAATGGAAGGGCAGGGCACAGCCTGTGGGGGGCAGCAGTGAGCAGCATCAGCCATCATGGTGGGGCCTGTCTGTCAGGACTGGGTGGAAGGCCAGCGGATAAGCAAACTGCCCCAGGCCACCCAGACCAGACCAGACCAGACCAGAGAACCACGGAGACTGAGAAGAGGCAGACGTTACCTCAACCGCTCTTCAGCAGCAGAGACAGCATAGACTGCCTGTCTGTCAGTGAGACAGTCACCCTGAGGAAACCGCCTCGCATGACCCCAACATAGAGAGACGTGATACACCAATAACACAGAGACGTGATACACCAATAACACAGAGACGTGATACACCAATAACACAGAGACGTGATACACCAATAACAGAGAGGTTATACACCAATAACAGGGAGGTTATACAGCAATAACAGAGAGGTTATACACCAATAACAGAGAGGTTATACACCAATAACAGAGAGGTTATACACCAATAACAGAGAGGTTATACACCAATAACAGAGACGTGATACACCAATAACAGAGACGTGATACACCAATAACAGAGACGTGATACACCAATAACAGAGACGTGATACACCAATAACAGAGACATGATATCCCAATAACAGAGACGTGATACACCAATAACAGAGACGTGATACACCAATAACAGAGACGTGATACACCAATAACAGAGACGTGATACACCAATAACAGAGACGTGATACACCAATAACAGAGACGTGATACACCAATAACAGAGACGTGATACACCAATAACAGAGAGGTTAAACAACAATAACAGAGAGGTTATACACCAATAACAGAGACGTGATACACCAATAACAGAGACGTGATACACCAATAACAGAGACGTGATACACCAATAACAGAGACGTGATGCACCAATAACAGACGTGATACACCAATAACAGAGGCGTGATACACCAATAACAGAGGCGTGATATACCAATAACAGAGACGTGATACACCAATAACAGAGACGTGATACACCAATAACAGAGAGGTTATACACCAATAACAGAGAAACGTTATACACCAATAACAGAGAAACGTTATACACCAATAACAGAGAGGTTATACACCAATAACAGAGAGGTTATACACCAATAACAGAGATGTTATACACCAATAACAGAAAAACGTTTTACACCAATAACAGAGAGGTTATACACCAATAACAGAGAAACGTTATACACCAATAACATAGAGACCTGATACACCAATAACAGAGACGTTATACACCAATAACATAGAGACGTTATACACCAATAACAGAGACGTTATACACCAATAACATAGAGACGTTATACACCAATAACATAGAGACGTTATACACCAATAACATAGAGACCTGATACACCATTAACAGAGATGTGATACACCAATAACAGAGACTTTATACACCAATAACATAGAGATGTTATACACCAATAACAGAGATGTTATACACATAGAAAACAATGCAGAACTAAAGATGGACAGACAGTGTTGCTCGCTCACATGTTCAACATTACAGTGACACAGAGCACAAGGAAACTAAATAAATGTGAAAGGATCAAACTGACTGATTGTGTATGGTCTGTTTGCTGGTATATTTGTGTGAAGATGTGGGTTTGTACTGTATGGATCTATTTGTGTGTGAGTGAGTGATTGTGAGTGTGTGTGTTCATCGTTCATGCATTTGTTTGTGTGTGTTCATGCTTTCCTTCAATCATGTGTCAGTGTCTATAAGAGAGTGTGTGTTCATGTATTCGTCCATTCTTTCATGCCTGCATGGTGTATAGCTCATCTGCTCTCCTCCACTCCTCCAGTGTATCCTACCTGCTAGCGGTGAGTTTTGGCGGCTGGCATCCCAGAGCTGGGCTGTCTTGGTGGAGCCTACAGCCAGCAGGCCAGAGGAGGTGGGGTGGAAGGAGACCAGCTCCAGACGACCCTCTCCGGGACACAGGGTCACCTCTGCCCCCCCGGGCTGCTCCTGTTCTGGTTCACACACACGCCACAGCTTCACCTGGATGGACCAAGAAAGCATGTTTTTAGTGACCTTGTTGTGCTGAGTATAAGAGAGACACACACTCACGCACACACGTGCACACACACAAGTGTCAGGTGAATGGGCTCTCAATCAGACATGAAGAGAGTGGCCAAAGGACATACAAAAGTATGTGGACACCCCTTCAAATTAGTGGATTCGGCTATTTCAGCCAAACCCGTTGCTGACAGGTGTATACAATTGAGCACACAGCCACGCAATCTCCATAGACAAACATTGGCAGAAGAATGGCCTTTAAGTGCTGTTATTGTGAAGTGGAAACGTCTAGGAGCAACAACGGCTCAGCCGCGAAGGGGTAGGCCACACAAGCTCACAGAATGGGACTGCCGAGTGCTGAAGCGCGTAGCGTGTAAAAATCGTCTGTCCTCGTTTGCAACATTCACTACCGAGTTCCAAACTGCCTCGAAGAAACGTCAGCACAAGAACTGTTCATCGGGAGCTTCAAGAAATGGGTTTCCATGGTCGAGCAGCTGCACACAAGCCTAAGATCACCATCTGCAATGCCAAGCGTCGGCTGGAGTGGTGTTAAGCTCGCCGCCATTGGACTCTGGAGCAGTGGAAACGCGTTCTCTGGAGTGATGAATCACGCTTCACCATCTGGCAGTCTGACGGACAAATCCGGGTTTGGCGGATGCCAGGAGAACGCTACATGCCCCAATGCATAGTGCCAACTGTAAAGTTTGGTGGAGGAGGAATAATGGTCTGGGGCTGTTTTTCATGGTTCGGGCTAGGCCCCTTAGTTCCAGTGAAGGGAAATCTTAATGCTACAGCATACAATTACATTCTAGACAATTATGTGCTTCCAACTTTGTGGCAACAGTTTGGGGAAGGCCGTTTCCTGTTTCAGCATGACAATGCCCCCGTACACAAAGCGAGGTCCATACAGAAATGGTTTGTCGAGATCGGTGTGGAACTTCAATGGCCTGCACAGAGCCCTGACCTCAACCCCATCGAACACCTTTGGGAGGAATTGGAACACCGACTGCGAGCCAGGCCTAATAATCCAACATCAGTGCCCGACCTCACTAATGCTCTTGTGGCTGAATGGAAGCAAGTGTATGTTACATATGCATATAAATACAGTATTATACACATGTAAATGTTACATATGCATACATCTATCTAATGTTAGAGAGAAGCTTTTGAGGTTTGTATCTTGCTCCATGTCAGTAGGTCATTGAAGGAAATGACCTAAACTAATCCCTTCACCCCAGCTACACCGAATGAACGTTCAAACCCCAGCTACACTCAATGAACGTTCAAACCCCAGCTACACTCAATGAACGTTCAAACCCCAGCTACACTCAATGAACGTTCAAACCCCAGCTACACTGAACATTCAAAGGCAGAGTATAGACATGCTATTAGCCCCAACCCCATTGTTTATGAACAGTGAGTTCATTTCAAACAGCTGGCCTTGCCCTAAAACCCACCGCAGCCGACTCAGTATGCCCATACCCAACCACCTACTGTTAAACATTGGAGCTTTCACTACTAGGACTATGGACACCTGGACCATGTTCTCACTACTAGGACCACTGACACCTGGACCATGTTCTCACTACTAGGACCACTGACACCTGGACCATGTTCTCACTACTAGGACCACTGACACCTGGACCATGTTCTCACTACTAGGACCACTGACACCTGGACCATGTTCTCACTACTAGGACCACTGACACCTGGACCATGTTCTCACTACTAGGACAATGGACACCTGGACCATGTTCTCACTACTAGGACTACTGACACCTGGACCATGTTCTCACCACTAGGACTCCTGACACCTGGACCATGTTCTCACTACTAGGACTACGGACACCTGGACCATGTTCTCACTACTAGGACTACTGACACCTGGACCATGTTCTCACTACTAGGACCACTGACACCTGGACCATGTTCTCACTACTAGGACTACTGACACCTGGACCATGTTCTCACTACTAGGACTACTGACACCTGGACCATGTTCTCACCACTAGGACTCCTGACACCTGGACCATGTTCTCACTACTAGGACTACGGACACCTGGACCATGTTCTCACTACTAGGACTACTGACACCTGGACCATGTTCTCACTACTAGGACTACTGACACCTGGACCATGTTCTCACTACTAGGACCACTGACACCTGGACCATGTTCTCACTACTAGGACTACTGACACCTGGACCATGTTCTCACTACTAGGACTACGGACACCTGGACCATGTTCTCACTACTAGGACTACTGACACCTGGACCATGTTCTCACTACTAGGACTACGGACACCTGGGCCATGTTCTCACTACTAGGACTACTGACACATGGACCATGTTCTCACTACTAGGACTACTGACACCTGGACCATGTTCTCACTACTAGGACTATGGACACCTGGACCATGTTCTTACTACTAGGACTCCTGACACCTGGACCATGTTCTCACTACTAGGACTACTGACACCTGGACCATGTTCTCACTACTAGGACTACTGACACCTGGACCATGTTCTCACTACTAGGACTACTGACACCTGGACCATGTTCTCACTACTAGGACTACGGACACCTGGACCATGTTCTCACTACTAGGACCACTGACACCTGGACCATGTTCTCACTACTAGGACTATGGACACCTGGACCATGTTCTCACTACTAGGACTACTGACACCTGGACCATGTTCTCACTACTAGGACTATGGACATCTGGACCATGTTCTCACTACTAGGACTACTGACACCTGGACCATGTTCTCACTACTAGGACTACTGACACCTGGACCATGTTCTCACTACTAGGACTACTGACACCTGGACCATGTTCTCACTACTAGGACTACTGACACCTGGACCATGTTCTCACTACTAGGACTACGGACACCTGGACCATGTTCTCACTACTAGGACCACTGACACCTGGACCATGTTCTCACTACTAGGACTATGGACACCTGGACCATGTTCTCACTACTAGGACTACTGACACCTGGACCATGTTCTCACTACTAGGACTACGGACACCTGGACCATGTTCTCACTACTAGGACTACTGACACCTGGACCATGTTCTCACCACTAGGACTACTGACACCTGGACCATGTTCTCACTACTAGGACTACGGACACCTGGACCATGTTCTCACTACTAGGACTACGGACACCTGGACCATGTTCTCACTACTAGGACTACTGACACCTGGACCATGTTCTCACTACTAGGACTACTGACACCTGGACCATGTTCTCACTACTAGGACTACTGACACATGGACCATGTTCTCACTACTAGGACTACTGACACCTGGACCATGTTCTCACTACTAGGACTACGGACACCTGGACCATGTTCTCACTACTAGGACTACTGACACCTGGACCATGTTCTCACTACTAGGACTACGGGACACCTGGACCATGTTCTCACTACTAGGACTACTGACACCTGGACCATGTTCTCACTACTAGGACTACTGACACCTGGACCATGTTCTCACTACTAGGACTACTGACACATGGACCATGTTCTCACTACTAGGACTACTGACACCTGGACCATGTTCTCACTACTAGGACTACTGACACCTGGACCATGTTCTCACTACTAGGACTACTGACACATGGACCATGTTCTCACTACTAGGACTACTGACACCTGGACCATGTTCTCACTACTAGGACTACTGACACCTGGACCATGTTCTCACTACTGGGACTACGGACACCTGGACCATGTTCTCACTACTAGGACTACTGGACACCTGGACCATGTTCTCACTACTAGGACTACTGACACCTGGACCATGTTCTCACTACTAGGACTACTGGACACCTGGACCATGTTCTCACTACTAGGACTACTGACACCTGGACCATGTTCTCACTACTAGGACTATGGACATCTGGACCAACTGGACTGGAGAACCAGGTGGTATACAGCTGCAGATCCAGAATTTAATCCAGCAATAAGGTGGTAAAATGGCGGCTTTGAAATGCCACCTGGGGCCTGTTAGTGGGATAAATAATATGCTGTTGTTTCAGGGCTGTGCTGTGCTGAGCCTTCAAATCCTGGGTGTCTGTGTGTGTGTGTGTATTTGCATGCGTGTTCATCAAACTGAAAGTCAGCATCTGCCACAGAGAGTGCGTCTGTTTCTGTCTCTATGGCTAAAGCAGAGCGATGCCACTTTAGCTATGATTTATCTAAAGCGATGACAAAGTCTTAAAACAGCGTGTGTGCGCATACATGTGTGTTTGTGGGTGTGGATATCTGTGTGTGTTATTCAGCACAACAAGGTGACTAAAACAATATGTCTTCTTGGCAGCAGATGAAAGCTGGGAATATAAAGTATCCTAGCTGAGCTCAGGGCTCCTCTACAGATGTTGGGTACTTTACTGTGGACTGAGGCTTACGGCCCAGTGCGGCTGTACATGTGTTTATTCAGCCCTCTGAGGCAGACCCTGCTGCTGAGTCTGCACACACACACACTCACACACTCAGCACATTCTTAAGGCTGAGCACCTGTGGGGAAGCAGCTCTGAGGTAAGATGGACTCTGAGTGACTTCAAAGGTTTCTTTCCACATAATAACAACAGTCAATGCAATTAATTTTTTCATCCAGATCTGTCATAGCCCTCGTTCCCGGCCTAAAGACACAAACAACTGTTCATGTGCATGTACCATGGAAAAATACAACAGACGGTCTGCAAGAGAGTGTGAGACCATAACAAGATCTCTTTCCTTCCAGAAAGCAATCACTCATCTTATAGTTAGGTGAAGGGCCAAGAGGAAGGAAGGAAAGAATGAAGGACGTTTTAAAAAAATGAAGACAGGGCCTTAGAGGAATGAGGACAGAGAGACAGGGCCTTAGAGGAATGAGGACAGAGAGACAGGGCCTTAGAGGAATGAGGACAGAGAGACAGGGCCTCAGAGGAATGAGGACAGAGAGACAGGGCCTTAGAGGAATGAGGACAGAGAGACAGGGCCTTAGAGGAATGAGGTTGGAGAGGGCCTCACCGTTTCATCTGCAGAACAGGTAACCAGGAGATTATCATCAAACGGAGAGAAGTCCAAATCAGTTATCAGATCTGAGAGAGAGTGAGAGAGACAGAGACAGAGAGAGAGGAGGACAAACAAGAGATTTAGGTCACAAGTGTAAGGGTTTATTTCAGAACAATGGCATTTGCATTCCTCTTGTGATCACTTAGGAACAAGGAGTATAATTTGTAAGTTAAAAGGTCCAATGCAGCAGTATTTATCTCAATATCAAATCATTTCTGGGGAACAATTAAGTACCTTACTGTGATTGTGTTCAATTAAAATGGACAAAAAACAACAACAATAGCTTCTAAACAAATAGCAATTTCTCAAGCAATAATTTTGCTAGGAATGTCTGGGAGTGGTCTATGTGAGGAGGGGAAAACTGAAAACTAGTGGTTATTGGCAGAGATGTTTGGAACCCTTTTTCTAATTGGTCAATTAACTAATTTACCGCCTGGTGATGTCACCAGGCAGGACAAAACTCCATCCCACCAAAACAGGCTGAAATTTCAGGTGGTCTTTCCAAACAGCTCTTACACTAAAAACTAAATTTTCATAATTTCACAGTATTATTCCAACCTCATAGTGTGGAAATATATATAAAACACAGGAAAATCACATTTTTGACTGCACTGTGCTTTTAAGAAACTGTTCTTGTAAAAAAACGGACAAAAGGGAGTGAGTTAGAAAAAGGTTGAGGTTGAAACATAGCCTGTGTCACGGGAGGAATCTGAACCCTGGTCTCTCACGTTAGAAACCACGTTAAACCCTTTTGGGACAATGATTTCTGAAGTCGCAGGCAGGGCTAGCTCATCAGGAGACCATGAGCAACCATGTACCCGACTCATGTTCGCTACACCTAGTTCCATATCTGGTTGTACTGTCTATCTAACTCCTTCGGTCGGAAGTCGTGACATAGCAGTTGGCAAGACAGACAGCACATTCATTGATCTGGGACTGGACTATGTGAAACGTACTCATGGTAAGAATTTGAAACATTAAAGATGCACTATGCAGAAATCGCTCTGCCATTTCCTGGTGGCTAAAATACTAATAGTTTGCTTAATTGCAGATTATGTGACAAAACAAACAAGTGTAGTGTACAGAGTCATTGTACCATCTAAACCACTGTGAAATATATTTTACATAACCAAAAATATTGTATTTTCAGCTGTTTGAAGCAAAAGACGCAAAAACAAAACTTAACGGGAAGCATAGAAATAGTGCACATAGAACAGATCTACCGCTTCTTAAGACTTGCTTTCGATGCAGATGACAGATCTATAACACACATTTCTATATGGATTTGGTCAGGTCGCCCAAAAAGTTACATATTGCAGCTTTAAGAAATGTAAAACAACAGAGAGAGAAATGAGAGAGTTGTGATGAGTGGATAGTGTCTGGCGCTTGTGAAGGAGGGATGAAAAGTGGATAGAGGGATCTTACCAGCATGACATGGGATCAGAGTCACTGTCCACTTGCCATCAGACCCTGGTTCCACAGAGGTGAGGCCGAGCATTCCTCCACCTGGTGACAGAGAAAGAGACACACACACACAAACACACACAGAGAGACACAGACAGTGTGATCTATACAGTCTCTCTTTCATACTGATATGGCCTGCTCATACAAAACAGATGGAGAATCAAGATATGGGAGATATCTGCTCTGTGATGGTAATACCTGCTCACACACGCTTCAACAGACAGGTAAACTTACCAGAGAGACAGACAAGTAAACATACCAGAGAGACAGACAGCATGACTCCTCATAAGAGACCAGACAGAACATTCTTAGTTGAACCCCAACCGCATACCACTGTTGCCTGAATCACACTATAGGGCCAACGGATACCACATCCACCATAGTTGCTAGAACCATGCATGAACGGACATTTTGAAAAGAAAATGTCCAAGCCAGCACAGTACGGTTCCGGTCGGCCCTATAGTTGTCCCGACTGAGTCTCATCCTTACCGGCCTGGTCAGTGTTGAAGGCCACAAGCCTGGGGCTGGATTTGATGTGGTTCCCCTGAGAGGTGAAGGATCCTGCCCGGATATTACTGATCCAGCCCTGGACACAGAGGGGTAATTAACAGTGCATTAGGGGTACGTGTGGTGGGACACTGGAGCTATCATTAGGAAGCTGACTGATGGAACTGGCCATCAGATAAAACAAAGGTGATCACTGTGGTCTAAAAGATGACTGTCTAACGGACATTATGAGTAGGCTATTTCTGACCTATGCTAATACAATAGAGTAGGGCCGAACATAATTGTTGTTATACATGACAAGAAAACCATTAGAATGTTTCAGTTGTTGTCTGTTCACTTAAAATGCAAGTCTGTCCAACTGAGTGGGATCCTAAGCGTTCCCTTGACAAGTCCACACAAGAGAACAGCAGCTCACACTCTTTCAGACACACACTGCTGAAGTGCAATGCAGTTCATAGTCATCCCAAAATAAACTGTGGATACCTTAAAACGCAGAGGCAGAGCACACACACACTGCTTCTCCAAACACCCAAGATTAAGACTAACTGTCATAATAAGGAAGTCGGTATCAGAGGGTGTGTTTTTATACACACACCCTCTGCCGTGCCTGTTGAATCAGCAGAATGTTAAGGAAGTGGAAGCGACTCCCTGCGATGTGTATTCTAAAACCTATTTTCACAACAGTAACAACAGGGCAGAGGCAGGAGGGCTGTGTGTTTGAATACCACTGCTGCCAAAACCGTTATGGACTAACCATGTCAGACAATAGGCCTAAACACAGTTGCGGGCACCGGCAGGGAAGGTACAGAGAGCACTTTCTAGCCCAGACAGCGTCTGACAGCCCAGCAAAACAGCTAGTTTCTCTCTCTCAGGAAACACACATTACTGCTCCACAGGCAGCCAGGCATAAAGAGAACCAGGTGCCCATTCACACTCACTCACTCCTTGGAGTTCTCCCTCCCTCTCTACCCCTCTCTCTCCCTCTAGCTCTCTCACTCTCGCTTTCTCTCTCTCCCCATTTGAAGTGGTGCTTTGAGCGTTGCTTTTCTGAGGCAGTCCTCGTAACAGGATCAGAGATCCACTCTGCAGCTGAAACTCACTCACACTGTGAGACTGTGTGGAGGCTTGCTACATTGAGAATAATCATCCAAGTAATGGTCTTTTTCATAACCTATTTATAAGAGCACCCTTTTCAAGCTGTATTTTAGCCAGAGAGGGGTCACTCATGATGTAGGCCTGTTATAAAAGGGAACTTAACTCTCATCAATGCCAAACCAGTCATGAACTTCAGCTATTGCTTGACCGTGCAGCAGTGTACTGTAGTTTACACTGTAGGCCTAACCACTGTAGGTCATCATGCACATACAGCTCTGAGGAGACTGCAGTTGGGTGTCACACATGCTCTGAGCACCTGGTAGCAGCGGTGTGTGGCTTCACCATCAGATACATCTAAGGGCCTCTGGGGCTTTAGCAGAGGACTGAACAGCTGACTGGACTAATCCCCAGTCCTGCTGTGACTGCACTTGAGTCCCAGGACCTGCCACAGCCAAGGCCCCGGCCCCAGTAGCCTTGCCCAAGCCCTTGGGTATTTCCCATTTTCCTCTTTCTCTCTATCCCCCCACACAATAATGTGTGACAAAGCCCAGGCTAAACCTGAATAAATATATACATATAAAGAGACAAAGCCCAGGCTAAAAAAGGCAAGCCATGGTTCTAAATAAGAGGGATTGTTCAGGTGTTAGCCTACATCTGACAGCATGTACGAGGTGACTAGCTGGCATCATGAGAAGTCCTCAAGGCTGTTCAGGTGGTAGCCTACATCTGACAGCATGTACGAGGTGACTAGCTGGCATCATGAGAAGTCCTCAAGGCTGTTCAGGTGGTAGCCTATATCTGACAGCATGTAGGAGGTGACTGGCTGATATCATGAGAAGCCCTCAAGGCAGAACTATTTTTCATCAAGGGGCTTAGCTACATCAAGTCCAGAGATCAACTTGCATCATCAGGATCTACTAGGTTATAAAATGAAATCCTCCACAATGCCTAAATCATGCACTTGATATTAAGAATGTCAGACATTTCCACTGTCTCAGCCAGTCATCACAAGACAGCAGTGGGGAGAGTACGACCCTGCCGTACTCGGAGAGTACGACCCTGCCTTACACAGGAAGCGGCACAGGTCCTAATCCAGGCACTTGTCATCTCCCGTCTGGATTACTGCAACTCGCTGTTGGCTGGGCTCCCTGCCTGTGCCATTAAACCCCTACAACTCATCCAGAATGCCGCAGCCCGTCTGGTGTTCAACCTTCCCAAGTTCTCTCACGTCACCCCGCTCCTCCACACACTCCACTGGCTTCCAGTTGAAGCTCGCATCTGTTACAAGACCATGGTGCTTGCCTATGGAGCTGTGAGGGGAACGGCACCTCCGTACCTTCAGGCTCTGATCAGTCCCTACACCCAAACAAGGGCATTGCGTTCATCCACCTCTGGCCTGCTGGCTCCCCTTCCTCTGCGGAAGCATAGTTCCCGCTCAGCCCAGTCAAAACTGTTCGCTGCTCTGGCACCCCAATGGTGGAACAAGCTCCCTCACGACGCCAGGACAGCGGAGTCACTCACCACCTTCCGGAGACATTTGAAACCCCACCTCTTTAAGGAATACCTGGGATATGATAAAGTAATCCTTCTACCCCCCAAAAAAAAAAAAAAAGATTTGTTTTTTTGTAAAGTGGTTATCCCACTGGCTATAATGTGAATGCACCAATTTGTAAATCGCTCTGGATAAGAGCGTCTGCTAAATGACGTAAATGTAAATGTAAATGGGAGGTTACATAATCGTCCACAGGAAGAGTAGTAATGGTTACCTGGTTAAATAAAGGTGAAATAAAATAAAATAAAAAATGGCTGTCTGTGCAAATTGGAGCACAGCCCAAACGTGTGTAACTCAATCTACCTGTTTTTTAAAACCGGTATGCGAGGCACTCCCAGGTATCGAACACCAGGACTGACGGCATGACACCAGCACGGTGTATCTTATTCACAGCCTACAGTCATTGGTTGACAGAGAGGAGCTTTGTTAAATGGCGTAGGGATACGTATTGTATGTACAGCGCACTTTACATCTCAAATCTGAGCATTGCTGCTACATTGTAGAATGGTGACCGGTTACAATGAGAGCAAGAATTCGCAACAATGTGGCCATTCAGTGATGATGAGCATCACAGCCTATCTGTAACATCCGACAATCCTGCCCAATACTAACCACTGTCAATTTCAAACGTGGAATTTGCATAGACTGCTGAAAGCTAGCTAGATAACAATAACCACATGGTTAACACTGTAGCAGCCTTCGCGGTTTGCGCTTGATTTTCGTAGACTATTGTTTAGCCTTCTGCAGATATGCAGGAAGTTCAATTTCCTCCATACATTTTCAGACGTTCCCCAAAACACCACTCCGTCTTCTTCACCGTTGCTAAGAACCAATGCTGGCGAGGCTTTCTTTCAACGCTCATTACTTACATCTTTCTTGACGATCTTCGGGGTGGTGTTTTTGAATTTGGAGGTCTTGAAACGATTCATTCTAGTCACCTAAATTAACTTTCGTGCCTTCCGGGTATCTCTGTCTTGTTGATACTCTCCTAACAGCGCGAGCACTCAGCAGCACGCTCCTTTTCAGATGACAGTTCTCGAGTTCAGCACTGTCACAACTCGCTGTACTATGTGAGCGACTATCGACGATCGACTCAGATCCCTGTTTAGCTACATCAATTGTGATTGACCACGGTAAAATACAAATATTTCTGTTTTAAATGTTTAATCGTGAGTAAGAAGCGGACTGCATGGGATACAAATGTTTAAATACTCATCCACAGTTTCTCAAGTGCAGATATTGCAACAGAGTGAAAGTTAGTTTGCTCTCAAATTGGCAATCATCAATCTTGAAACAAAAATATATTTATTGCAGTCAACGCTTCTGCGCATGTCCGTGACACCGCTTCACTTGCACATGCGCAGTCCCTGCTGAGTAACAGCAGTGGAGTAATGATGGCGTCCTCAGCGGCTCGGTGCTCCACACGCTGGATAACAGTTGCTGTGTTCTCCGGTCACCGTCGTGCTTGCTGTGCTCTGGTCCCTTCTTCTAATGGAGGTGCCAGAAGTCTGTCGACTTTAGGAGCACAGAAGATGTGGCCGGGAGACAATGCAATGCGCGGGGGCACGGGGAATGCGTTGACATTGAGAGGGCTGTCAGGTAGGGGGTGCACATAGACGGCCTAGCTAGCAAGCTAGGCTAGCTTGATGCTAGCGTTTCTCGTAGTTTCCATGCACCTTTTTGGACACAACTGACAGTCTGCAATCAGTTTTTTTGACACCACGGTAACATTCCTAACGATGCAACTGAAAGACAGACTAACGTTAGCTCATGGATGATGATGACATACCATGGAAGAGGGATGTAATCCCATAGCTAGCTAGCAGTTAGCTTGTACGCATTCAAATTACTGGGGGTGTTTGGTACTGTAGCTAGCCTGCAGCTGCATAGCCATTGCATTGAAAGTCATGTCAGGTCACAGCACTAATGATCTTGAACGGACTGTCAGGAATGGCTACTGTACTGTACAGTCAAACACAGTGCGTTGAACTAGCTGTATCTGCATGGTCCCTGATTAGGTAGTTACAGATGCCAACTGGCGTTAACTAGAAACTTCTTGGCCCAAGAGCTGATCATAACAGACAGCAGCTATCTTTGTAATGTATTTAGTTTGAGTCCCCAGATATATCGATAGAGGCCTGCATAGTGTTATAGATGAATTGTGTGAGTGTACAGGCCTGTAGATACCTTGAAAATAGATATATAATCCACAATCAAGTCACCAGGTGTAATCTACTCACATGCCCTTTCTTTGTAGTTCCAGGTGTCAAATCTCCCCATGTCATCTGCACACTGTCCTTCCACACAAGTGCCCCGGCCTCCAACAAACAGGACTTCTACACGGTGCTGGGGGTACCACGCACTGCCACCCAAAAAGAGATCAAGAAAGCATATTACCAGGTGTGTGTGACCACTTCCTGTGTAGTGTTGACTTACTGTATTGATCCTTTGTCACCACAGTTGTTGAAGGAGAATGTTTGTTGTTGTCTCTCTTCAGATGGCCAAGAAGTATCACCCTGACACCAACAAGGAAGACCCTAAGGCCAAGGAGAAATTTGCTCAGCTGGCTGAAGCTTATGAGGTTTGGCTCAAGTTCTTCTTCAAAACCGGCTTCCCCTTTAAGAAACTAAAATGAGATTAAAGGGATAGCGGTGAAAGGGATAGCAATATTTCTGTGACTTGTGTAGCTGATGTGGAATCACTAGTTAGTTACTTGCCTAACTGGTTTCTTGGTACTATTTGATGTCACTCTTGAAGTGTCTGTTAATCAAATAAACAAAACATCAGAACCACTTGACTTCATGATGGAACTACCTGATCTTACTGGAGGACTGTGCATCTTTTTTCCTGCTTTGTCCTCCCCCAGGTGCTGAGTGACGAGGTGAAGAGGAAGCAGTACGACACGTACGGGGCGGCAGGGTTCGACGCCAGCCAGGCGGGTGGTGGTGGACACCAGCAGTACTGGAGCGGACAGACCAGCAGCGTGGACCCAGAGGAACTGTTCCGCAAGATCTTTGGGGAGTTCTCCGGAAGCCGTGGCTTCGGTGACTTCAACGCCATATTTGATCAGCCCCAGGAGGTACGTTGTTGGGACGCCTTACTGCTTTTAGAACCAGGGGGTTTGGAGAGGGGGTTACGACTAGCCTAATCCCAGATCTGTCTGTGCATGACAACGACCATATGAGTTGGCTATACAGCACAAACAGAAGTTATGACTCCTCAATCAAGTCAATGTTCAGTGAGGCCATATTGAGTGAGCCCATGCCAGGAAGTAAAAGCAGGAAGTAATTCTTTTTTTAGGAGTGTAAACCTTTTGTTAAGGACATCCAAAATTCATCTCTTGTTCCTGCTTTCCTCCCAGTTTATCATGGAGCTGACATTCACCCAAGCTGCCAAGGGGGTCAACAAAGAGATGGCGTTCAACACTGAGGCCAGCTGCCAGCGCTGTGAAGGCAAAGGGAGCGAGCCGGGCACCAAGGTTGTGCACTGCCACTACTGCAACGGCTCTGGCATGGTAGGTGACATGATGTGTGACGTGATGTGTTCGTGTCTCACGCGCTTGTCTCACGTGCTTGTGTGTTTTGCGCTGTGCAGGAGACGGTGAACACGGGCCCCTTTGTGATGCGGTCGACATGCCGTCGCTGTAGTGGGAAAGGCACTGTGATCTCCACCCCTTGTAACTCCTGTCACGGGACAGGACAGACCAGACAGAAAAAGACAGTTACGGTGCCTGTGCCAGCAGGTGAGAGACACGTACACCCACACACTGACTCTCACTCACTCCTATACCTACCCAGTCGTATGTTGAATCTTTCAAAACAATACTTGATCTAAAAATAGTATGCCTTTTCTTACACACACAGAGAGACCCAGCAGCAGCCTTCTCATCCTGAATCTCTCACATGAACACTTCCTTTTCTCAATAAGATCACTGACCTTTTGTATAATGCTCTTATACTGTTTGAAAGTTCTATAAAACTCTATAATGCTGCATGAAGCAGTCCCTACTGTTTGAAACTTCTATAAAACTCTAATGCTGCATGAAGCAGTCCCTACTGTTTGAAACTTCTATAAAACTCTATAATGCTGCATGAAGCAGTCCCTACTGGTTGAACCTTCTATAAAACTCTATAATGCTGGATGAAGCAGTCTCTGAAACCGGGTGTACACTACACAATTTTGGCCTTGATTTAGCTGTCCCAGACAAGTTTTTGAGATCCGAGACAAAATCCCCATGTCGTTGACTACTCGGGGCGCGCGGCCATCACCTACGCACGTTTAATGTGAGCGGGTCAGAGACTCAATATGAGAGCTACCGATCCCGTCTTTAAGCAGTCCCAGACGTCCTGATATTTTCAAACATGTTTGATTTTATCGGCAACACTCTTCTAGTGTTAGATGTGCAACGACATGTTTTGAGAACGGTGATCAGCAATAGCCAATGTGAGCTCGCCAGATAAGAAGCCAGTGAGGAGATGATGATGATGATGTTTCGCATCATCCAGAATGTGTGTGGACTCTCAAGCAGGAGCGATGACTACTACTAGTATATGTTTGTACTTGCCTTTAACCAAAGTGTCAAATCGTTACAGCTCTGAAGTTCACAAGCAATGTTATTCAATTCAAAATGTTGGCTAGATATTTCAACTCTGTGTGGCAGGTGTGAATGTCTGACTGAAAATGTTTGAGGCTGATTTGTTCTAGCTACGTTAACAATCTAATTGCATCATTTTCTGGGGTGAGACAGCGTGGTGGTATGAAGAATCCTCACGACCAAGTGAAGAATCTTGTAGTGTGTGACCCCGTCTGTGCCACATCGTGTAGTGTGTGCACCACTACGTAAGAAAGACGGTGGTTTAATGTGAGAGGCTCAGCGATGTTAGGATATTGAAAGTCGTGTAGTGCACGCCCGGCTTAACTGGCTGTGTTGTCTCTTTGCAGGTGTTGAGGACGGTCAGACGGTCAGGATGCCTGTGGGGAAGAAGGAGGTGTTCATCACGTTCCGGGTCCAGAAGAGCCCAGTGTTCAGACGGGACGGAGCAGACATCCACTCTGATGTGATGGTCTCTGTGGCCCAGGCTGTACTGGGGGGCACGGCCCGGGCACAGGGCCTCTACGAGACAGTCAACCTCTCGGTGAGAGACACACAGACATACCAACCTTTCTGTGACACACACACATACAGTGGGGAGAACAAGTATTTGATACACTGCCGATTTCGACTTACAAAGCATGTAGAGGTCTGTAATTTTTATCATAGGTACACTTCAACTGTGAGAGACGGAATCTAAAACAAAAATCCAGAAAATCACATTGCATGATTTTTAAGTAATTAATTTGCATTTTATTGCATGACATAAGTATTTGATCACCTACCAACCAGTAAGAATTCCGGCTCTCACAGACCTGTTTGTTTTTCTTTAAGAAGCCCTCCTGTTCTCTACTCATTACCTGTATTAACTGCACCTGTCCACACACTCAATCAAACAGACTCCAATCTCTCCACAATGGCCAAGACCAGAGAGCTGTGTAAGGACATCAGGGATACAATTGTAGACCTGCACAAGGCTGGGATGGGCTACAGGACAATAGGCAAGCAGCTTGGTGAGAAGGCAACAACTGTTGGCGCAATTATTAGAAAATGGAAGAAGTTCAAGATGACGGTCAATCACCCTCGGTCTGGGGCTCCATGCAAGATCTCACCTCGTGGGGCATCAATGATCATGAGGAAGGTGAGGGATCAGCCCAGAACTACACGGCAGGACCTGGTCAATGACCTGAAGAGAGCTGGGACCACAGTCTCAAAGAAAACCATTAGTAACACACTACGCCGTCATGGATTAAAATCCTGCAGCGCACGCAAGGTCCCCCTGCTCAAGCCAGCGCATGTCCAGGCCCGTCTGAAGTTTGCCAATGACTATCTGGATGATCCAGAGGAGGAATGGGAGAAGGTCATGTGGTCTGATGAGACAATATAGAGCTTTTTAGTCTAAACTCCACTCGCCGTGTTTGGAGGAAGAAGAAGGATGAGTGCAACCCCAAGAACACCATCCCAACCGTGAAGCATGGAGGTGGAAACATCATTCTTTGGGGATGCTTTTCTGCAAAGTGGGCAGGACGACTGCACCGTATTGAGGGGAGGATGGATGGGGCCATGTATCGCGAGATCTTGGCCAACAACCTCCTTCCCTCAGTAAGAGCATTGAAGATGGGTCGTGGCTGGGTCTTCCAGCATGACAACGACCCGAAACACACAGCCAGGGCAACTAAGGAGTGGCTCCGTAAGAAGCATCTCAAGGTCCTGGAGTGGCCTAGCCAGTCTCCAGACCTGAACCCAATAGAAAATCTTTGGAGGGAGCTGAAAGTCCGTATTGCCCAGCGACAGCCCCCGAAACCTGAAGGATCTGGAGATGGTCTGTATGGAGGAGTGGGCCAAAATCCCTGCTGCAGTGTGTGCAAACCTGGTCAAGACCTACAGGAAACGTATGATCTCTGTAATTGCAAACAAAGGTTTCTGTACCAAATATTAAGTTCTGCTTTTCTGATGTATCAAATACTTATGTCATGCAATAAAATGCAAATTAATTACTTAAAAATCATACAATGTGATTTTCTGGATTTTTGTTTTAGATTCCGTCTCTCACAGTTGAAGTGTACCTATGATAAAAATTACAGACCTCTACATGCTTTGTAAGTAGAAAAACCTGCAAAGTCGGCAGTGTATCAAATACTTGTTCTCCCCACTGTACATACATACATACATACAGTTGAAGTCGGAAGTTTACATACACTAAGGTTGGAGTCATTAAAACTTGTTTTCAACCGCTCCACAAATTTCTTGTTAAACTATAGTTTTGGCAAGTCGGTTAGAACATCTACTTTGTGCATGACACAAGTAATTTTTCCAACAATTGTTTACAGACAGATTATTTCACTTATAATTCACTGTATCACAATTCTAGTGGGTCAGAAGTTTACATACACTAAGTCGACTGTGCCTTTAAACAGCTTGGAAAATTCCAGAAAATGATGTCATGGCTTTAGAAGCTTCTGATAGGCTAATTGACATCATTTGAGTCAATTGGAGGTGTACCTGTGGATGTATTTCAAGGCCTACCTTCAAACTCAGTGCCTCTTTGCTTGACATCATGGGAAAATCAAAAGAAATCATCCAAGACCTCAGAAATAAAATTGTAGACCTACACAAGTCTGGTTCATGCTTGGGAGCAATTTCCAAATGCCTGAAGGTACCACGTGCATCTGTACAAACAATAGTACGCAAGTATAAACACCATGGGACCACGCAGCCATCATACCGCTCAGGAAGGAGACGCGTTCTGTCTCCTAGAGATGAACGTACTTTGGTGCGAAAAGTGCAAATCAATCCCAGAACAACAGCAAAGGACCTTGTGAAGATGCTGGAGGAAACAGGTACAAAAGTCTATATCCACAGTAAAACATTTACATTACATTTACGTCATTTAGCAGACGCTCTTATCCAGAGCGACTTACAGTTAGTGAGTGCATACATTTTTCATACTGGCCCCCCGTGGGAATTGAACCCACAACCCTGGGTTCAATTCCCACGGGGGGCCAGTATGAAAAATGTATGCACTCACTAACTGTAAGTCGCTCTGGATAAGAGCCCTATAAAACGAGTCCTATATCGACATAACCTGAAAGGTCGCTCAGCAAGGAAGAAGTCACCGCTCCAAAACCGCCATAAAAAAGCCAGACTACGATTTGCAACTGCACATGGGGACAAAGATCGTACTTTTTGGAGAAACGTCCTCTGGTCTGATGAAACAAAAATAGAACTGTTTGGCCATAATGACCATCGTTATGTTTGGAGGAAAAAGGGGGGTGCTTGAAAGCCGAAGAACACCATCCCAACCGTGAAGCACGGGGGTGGCAGCATCATGCTGTGGGGGTGCTTTGCTGCAGGAGGGACTGGTGCACTTCACAAAATAGATGGCATCATGAGGAAGGAAAATTATGTGGATATATTGAAGCAACATAACATTTACACTTTAGTCATTTAGCAGACGCTCTTATCCAGAGCGACTTACAGTTAGTGAGTGCATACATTTTTTTTCATACTGGCCCCCCGTGGGAATCGAACCCACAACCCTGGCGTTGCAAGCGCCATGCTCTACCAACTGAGCTACACGGGGCCCTACATCTCAAGACATCAGTCAGGAAGTTAAAGCTTGGTCGCAAATGGGTCTTCCAAATTGACAATGACCCCAAGCATACTTCCAAAGTTGTGGCAAAATGGCTTAAGGACAACAAAGTCAAGGTATTGGAGTGGCCATCACAAAGCCCTGACCTCAATCCTATAGAACATTTTTGGGCAGAACTGAAAAGGCGTGTGCGAGCAAGGAGGCCTACAAACCTAACTCAGTTACACCAGCTCTGTCAGGAGGAATGGGCCAAAATTTACCCAACTTATTGTGGGAAGCTTGTGGAAGGCTACCCGAAATGTTTGACCCATGTTAAACAATTTAAAGGCAATGCTACCAAATACTAAATGAGTGAATGTAAACTCCTGACCCACTGGGAATGTGATGAAAGAAATAAAAGCTGAAATAAATCACTCTCCACTATTATTCTGACATTTCACGTTCTTAAAATAAAGTGGTGATCCTAACTGACCTAAGACAGGGAATTTTTACTAGGATTAAATGTCAGGAATTGTGAAAAACTGAGTTTAAATGTATTTGGCTAAGGTGGATGGAAACTTCTGACTTCAACTGTACATACATAGGAGTGATGGATCGATGGCCAGTAACTAACTGTGATTGGTGGATCCTCTTGTAGATCCCTGCTGGGATCCAGACCGACCAGAGGATCCTCCTCTCTGGGAAGGGCATCGCACGGATCAGTGGCTATGGTTACGGAGATCACTACGTCCACGTCAAAGTCCGAGTCCCCAAGTAAGCTATTGACAATACACCTTTAGATAACATCTCTGTAGTAAGTTACTGACAATACACCTTCAGATAACATGTCTGTAGTAAGTTACTGACAAATGTTAGATGCTCATCTCCACTCTTGTGTGTGTGCAGGACCCTGACAGACAGACAGAAAGCTCTGCTCATGAGCTACGCAGAGGACGAGACTGAAGTGGAGGGGACTGTCAATGGTGTCACCAGCACCACTGCAGGTAGTGGCACACACACACTTTTCTGCGCTAGGTTCCTACACACTGACTGCACACTTACCTGCGTCACTTCATTTGGTTTACAATTAGTTGAGGTCCCAGCTCTGCTGATCAAGGCTGATAATGCTTTTATTAGTGAAATCTTGGCTCACGCAGTACATGTTTCTGACCAGGTGGGGGCAGCAGTGGTAAGCAGTCTGGGGCGGGGCAGGACAGGCAAGAGGAGGGAGGAGACAGCTAGTAGGGCTTCTTCACCAAGTAAAAAAAAAATGGTTTAGCTCCACCTGACAGTCACAAACCAGGTAGGACACTCTAGTCATGATGTCTCCTTTGCCACTTGTGGACATGCATATGTGAGATACACAGTTTGTTTCTGGAACACACTGGTTCGTGGCACACCATTTGTCAGTCAGCTGATTTGTGGCTGTCATCTGTATAAAGGTGCATGCATACATACATACAAAAGTATGTGGACACCCCTTCAAATTAGTGGATTCGGTTATTTCAGCCACACCCGTTGCTGACAGCTGTATAAAATAGAGCGCACAGCCATGCGATCTCCATAGACAAACATTGGCAGTAGAATGGCCTTACTGAAGAGCTCAGTGACTTTCAACGTGGCACCGTCATAGGATGCCACCTTTCCAACAAGTCAGTTAGTCAAATCTCTGCCCTGCCAGAGCTGCCCCGGTCAACTGTAAGTGCTGTTATTGTGAAGTGGAAAACGTCTAGGAGCAACAACGGCTCAGCCGCGAAGGGGTAGGCCACACAAGCTCACAGAATGGGACTGCCGAGTGCTGAAGCGCGTAGCGTGTAAAAATCGTCTGTCCTCGGTTGCAACATTCACTACTGAGTTCCAAACTGCCTCTGGAAGCAACGTCAGCACAAGAACTGTTCGTCAGGAGCTTCATGAAATGAGTTTCCATGGCCGAGCAGCTGCACACAAGCCTAAGATCACCATGCGCAATGCCAAGCGTCGGCTGGAGTGGTGTAAAGCTCGCCACGATTGAACTCTGGAGCAGTGGAAACGCGTTCTCTGGAGTGATGAATCACGCTTCACCATCTGGCAGTCCAACGGACGAATCTGGATTTGGCGGATGCCAGGAGAACGCTCCCTACCCGACTGCATAGTGTCAACTATAAAGTTTGGTGGAGGAGGAATAATGGTCTGGGGCTGTTTTTAGTTTCAGTGAAGGGAAATCTTAACGCTACAGCATACAATTACATTCTAGATGATTCTGTGCTTCCAACTTTGTGGCAACAGTTTGGGGAAGGCCCAGTCCTGTTTCAGAATGACAATGCCCCCGTGCAGGCGTGCACAAAGCGAGGTCCATACAGAAATGGTTTGTTGAGATCGTTGTGGAAGAACTTGACTGGCTTGCACAGAGCCCTGACCTCAACCCCATCGAACACCTTTGGGATGAATTGGAACGCCGACTGCGAGCCAGGCCTAATCGCCCAACATCAGTTGCCGACCTTATTAATGCTCTTGTGGGTGAATGGAAGCAAGTCCCCGCAGCAATGTTCCAACATCTAGTGGAAAGCTTTCCCAGAAGACTGGAGGCTGTTATAGCAGCAAAGGGGGGACCAACTCCATATTAATGCCCATGATTTTGAGATGAGATGTTCCACGAACAGGTGTCCACATACTTTGTCATGTAGTGTACATGCCTACACACAATGGTTTAACCATAGAAATATAATTACTAGAAAAGACATCCCCAGTCAAATCAATGTTCTGCTGTGACTATATTTCAATGGGTGGAGGTACAGTAGTTTGTCCTATGCTTGTTTTGCAAACACATGCAGTAATTCTGTTTTGTCTTTTTTATTTAATTTTACTGAAAGGTAAAAGGTCCACTGGGAACTGAGAGGAGATATTGGAGAGGCGAGTGGCCAATGTAGAGAGAGGATGCCCTAAGAAGACCGCTACATGGCCATAAGGAGAGACCAGATATGGGGGAGTGTTGGAGGGATGATGTCTACTGTATCCTACTCTGGCACTGGACTAGACTGGTTACCCCAGATCTACTTTCACAGATCTACCTTCACAGATCTACCTTCGTCCTTGATCAGTTCCCTAGCAGTGGAAGACAATGGAATGAAACAGACTCAAACAGAATGTGGTCCTAACTCACTCCTGCTGCCTACGCTATGAAAGTTACCAGGAAGTGATTGCCCCTTAGCCTTGTAGTTTTTTGTGCAAAAATGTTGCGCAATGGTCTTCAAGCACAAATATTTCATAAAAGGCATTTGTTAGAAGTAAATTAATCCACAAACGCAAATATAATTATACATGTATCTTAAATGACCGCCTGTTAACAAATGTGCCGATATAATCATGAAGCCCATTCAAAAGATTAGGGGACATGATCCGGAAGTAAAGCGAAAGGGGCGGCTACTTTCACAGGGTATTCCATAGATTTTTGTCCATCAGATTCCTAACCGTGTGATAGCAGCAGCAGTCACTCATAAAGTATGGTCTTTCTGCTGTCTTCTCTGAGGAATGCACTGTTGCCAGTGATTGCCAAAAAAACATGGATATACAAAACATTAGGAACACCTGCCTAATATTGAATTGCACCCACTTTTGCCCTCAGAACATCCTCAATTCGTCGGGCATGGACTCTACAATGTGTCACGCATTCCACAGGGATGCTGGCCCATGTTGACTCCAATGCTTCCCACAGTTGTGTCAAGTTGGCTGGATGTCCTTTGGATGGTGGACCATTCTTGATATACACGGGAAACTGTTGAGCGTGAAAAACCCAGCAGTGCTGCAGTTCTTGACACACTCAAACTGGTGTGCCTGGCACCTACTACCATACACCGTTCAAAGGCACTTAAATCTTTTGTCTTGTCCATTCACCCTCTGAATGGCACACATACACAATCCATGTCTCAATTGTCTCAATGCTTAAAAATCCTTCTTTAACCTGTCTCCTCCCCTTCATCTACACTGATTGGAGTGGATTTAAGTGTCATTAATTAATAGCTTTCACCTGGTCAGTCTGTCATGGAAAGAGCAGTTATTCCTAATGTTTTGTACACTTAGTGTATACGAATCCTAAAGCATAGAAAATCAATATTTTATTTAAAAGGCCTCGGATGCAATAAGGAACTTTGTTTTGGTTGAAATCCTCCTGATTTTTTGAAATGTGTAGTAACTCAGCTGTTTGTTCGAATTCCTCTATGATCTGTATGCTTCCTGTCTAGCGAACCACAGCAGCGAGTTGTACCAACCTCATAACCGCATTAGTACTGTGAAACAGCTAAGGTGAGAAAAAGAGGAAGTTGTCTGGCTGATAGCCTTCTCCATTACATTTTAAGGTAAAAAAAATGTGTAATATGTGTGGAGATGCATTTCGGTGTGTGAGAACCCAGACATCCAGGATAGGTATGACTGGACCAGTTGGATCAGATGTGGCTGGACCTCTGCTCTGTCCTCCTACTCTGCCCCTCGTCAACCCCCTCTCTTGAATCTGAGTATTCACTCGAAGCAGCACACACTTTCATGTACCCCCATTCTGCCTCGTTACATATGTAAATAGACAGCTGTTGATATTGCAACCATACCAATGTGTCACATGTTAGAGAAAATAATAACATACTATAATAAAAGTGAAATCTTAATGACTTGATGTTAGTGTCTGATTGCTGCCAGATGTGGAGAACACAGAACAGAAATACTCAACTACTGTACAGCTGTAGAACGGGCCAATGACCCTGGTCTATTACTTAAGATATCCATCCTTCCTTGAAGTAATAACAGATCTGAATCGGTTGGATCAGTGCAAGTAACATTACTTACACATATCCAACCACTAATAGATCTGTGCTATCTTAAGGACACAAGGAATGAAAGATGAACGTTTGAAGTATTCAAACAGATCAAATGTCTCAACTTCCCCTCCAACACATGAAATGACGACAAAAGTATACAGGAAATTCAATCATTTATTTTACTACAGACAATACGATGTATTCCTGTGATTTTCTTCTTTCACAATGAGGCCATTGACATTTGTAGTAAATCATCAGTCACTGATAAAGGTTAATTTGAGTTTGCAGTGTACTGTACAAGACTAATGGGTTCGATAATACGGTTACTGTTTGCTTTCTGTTACAACCGACAAGGCAAGAAAGAGCCACGCAACGTGTGCCTGTCAAGCGCTCACTGAGATCACTAGACTTCCGTTAGTCCATCGCCAACAACACTCACACCTGAGATTATGGGTCGTGTTCATTAGGACACACATTTCAGAAAGTTGTTCAACAAAGTGTTTTTAAATGGACAAGTCCAGTTAGTCCCTCCCTGTTTTGTATTTTCTTCAGTTGAATGCCTAATGAACACAACCCAGGTCTGGTCATTCCAGAACTCCTCCAAAATGCTCTAAATATTGCAACAGTTCCATCCCCTGAAAACAAATACTAAAATTGAGAGATAAAATAGCATTTACATTGAACTCAAATAAGACAAGTATTGTATTTCTTATGTATATAATTGCATGAACATAAACCATTAAGAACCTGAGACCCAACAGGTACATGACTGTGTAATGAGGCTCTAGACTGGTCTGGACAGCCATAACTACACCTGGGTCATGTTCATTAGGGCAAAACGTTTTACAAAGTTAAGCCACGGAAATCAAACATTTCTTATTGGACAAATCCAGATAATCCCTGTTTCATTCTGTTTTGTTGATACCCAATGAACACGACCTGGTAAAGGCCTTCAACGCCTCAGATGGAGGGCTACTGAACACATAATATGTCATCGAACACCTGCAAAGGATTCAATGACTACCAAATACACCAGAGATGGATAGGAGAGAACCACAGACCTGAAAACACACAGCATAGAACCTGTTTAAATATTGAACCGAGATAACGTCATGTGATGTCAGCAACTTGACCTTTGGTATTCAGCATTCTGACCTTTAACCTCTTCATCTTCAAGCGAAAGCATAGAATACAACACAAACTGTTGTCTTCAATGTTAAAACTACAAACAAATCAAGGAATGTAACGTCGATGTCAAAAAATACACTTCAGAAATTATTAATAGTAATATTGCTCGTCCATCCTAAAACACGAGAGCTAAAAGGTGTCCATCCTGTCACTCACTCACTGTCTGTGTGCTTTTCACAGGAGGTTGGAATTTTCTGCTTGCATTCATTTTGAGAGAAGAGAAAAATAATACATTGTGATGTGTGCCAACCGTTGGCAGACATTTTAAAGTCTAGACCTTTCTATAAAGTGTGCTCTTGCTGTCAGTTAGCCTGTGTTGTCCGTAACCGAATCTTGGGACTACTTCCAAGAGAGTATCGCCCCCATAACCATTAACACAAACTTAAAAAGATGCCTCTCAACCTACTCACGCAAAGACATAGTAGTCTGCCCTGCAGAAACACTCCTGCACTTTGCCAGGTCTGCATATTAACATATGCATAGAACTTGTTACTTTTACTGTATACAGCTCAGCAGTGTTTGAGTTGGGCTGGTGCTCACCGGTACGGAGTGCCAGCACCTCAAATGTTCTACTTCTTCAGTACCAGCACCTAATTCAGTCCACTTCAAGCACTGAGGCTCACCGCTCTAATATTTTCAAGATTACATTTTGGTTTGATGGACGGATTGTGGGGCCACCCAGGGGACAACAGAATATAGTCCTTCAAGTCCCCATGGCAACCTAAAAGTGTCAAAATCCACAAATCATTTTTTGTCATAGCGGGGTAGCTGTTTTTTCACTCTAACTCTACTGCATCACTCGATAATACAATTGTTTGGGATTATAAAAGAGACTTCAACCTGACAACAAATCACACTATAATCTAATCAAGTAAGATCAATTGTCACCTCATGTCAACTCAAGAAGAAATAAATCCTATAACAGGATTGAATAAAAAAAATGGCTCTAATATGATACTAAGAGCTACAAATATGACCAACCATACTGGGAGGATACAGGACGGAGGGAGAGTGAGAGGAAAATGAGAGGAGAGGAGGAGGGGTTACAAGGTCTGGGTATGGATGGGTTCTCATCCAAACGTTCAGAAAACAATTATTCCTGTCTTCCCTACTTCTTTCCTGCAGGACAGCCAACGATTGGCTGTGGGGTCGGATCACATGAAGTACCACGCAGCCAATCCGGCGAGGGCGGCGACCCAGGCGGCGAATAGGACCTGGCCTGTGGGGTGTCTGAGGACGGCCATGGCCAGCTGACCAACGTACGCCGAGCCCCCACCGGCCACTGAGATAGACAGAGGACAAAGAACACGGTAAGCAAACTTCCCACATTACCATCTGAAACACTCTTATACCAGTTTTAACACCACTAAGCCAGGCCAAGCCAAGCTGTACTGCACTGGCCTGGTTAGGAAGCCACCATAGTTGCTGAAGTCATGCTGGATAGGACAATGTGAAAAGCAAATATCCAAGCCAGCATGACAGTGTGGAAAGGGTATTGGTTCTAAATGTATTGCTAACATGGCACAACAACTTTCTTTCAGGTGGTTTTCTGGATCAAATAACTGTTTCCAGACAGAGCCTATAGGAGTTGTGTGTTAGCGTACCCATTTGTGCGGCGTAGTAGGGGCATTTGTTGAGGTCTCCTCCGGTCCCATGGGCCCCGTGAACGGGCATGCCCGCGTCCATGACCTCCTCCTGGATATCCTTACCCATCTCCTCTAGCTCATCAAATACCTGACACCAAACACACAAAAGACAGGGGATAACAACTGGTTCGTGTTCACTCAGCACGAAACAGAAAAAAGGTCAAACAGAGAGGTACCATCTGAAAATGTCCAATAAGGAAAGCTTATTTTCGTTTTCTTTTGCACAACACTTTGGAACAGTTTGCTATTGTGTGTCCTGATGAACACAATCCCTGAACTGAAACAGTAAGATGAATTCTGATGGCCCAGAATTTACCACAAAGTTTCACATTATGGGTGGGTAGGTGGGAGAGTCAAAGGAGTGATATTTCACTTAAGGAGGTGCCACTGGTAAAATAAATGGCCATTTGCCATGATGCAGAACCGTAACAAGAATATGATCAAGTTCAACATCTGACATTCATGTAATGTAATCAGAAGCCAGATGCGAGGAAGTAAATTAATGATCATATCTGGACACCTGAAATTGAAATATAATAGATGGCGCATTGTCTGGCTACACTCTCAGAACCAGTTGGCAGTGGTTACGGTGATAAGCACAAATCCAACCATCTGCTGTTGGCCAAAGACCCTAATTTTCCCTGGGCACAAGACTCTTATCTCCAAAGACAGGATCAATACAGTGGCTGGTTACTGAGATTTAAGTAATCATTTAATGATACAATACTGAAAAATGTCCATCTATGAAACTAACACTGAAACTAAACTACTGTGACCTACCTCTGAAACTAAACTACTGTGGCCTACCTCTGAAACTAAACTACTGTGGCCTACCTCTGAAACTAAACTACTGTGGCCTACCTCTGGAACTAAACTACTGTGGCCTACCTCTGAAACTAAACTACTGTGGCCTACCTCTGAAACTAAACTACTGTGGCCTACCTCTGAAACTAAACTAATGCTAACGTCTATTTTTTTATTAATTTTTTATTTAACCTTTATTTAAATAGGCGAGTCAGTTAAGAACAAATTCTTATTTACAATGACGGCCTACACCGGCCAAACCCGGACGACGCTGGGCCAATTGTGCACCGCGCTATGGTACTCCCAATCACGGCCGGTTGTGATACAGCCGGGATCGAACCCGGGTCTGTAGTGACGCCTCTAGCACTGCGATGCAGTGCCTTAGACCGCTGCGCCACTCAAGGAACCACAGATATGAGATGGCAATATTTCCAGCCATCACCTAGAAGACCCACCGCCCCAGAAGGTGCAGCAGTCTCTGTTTACTAGAAGACCCACCACACCAGAAGGTGCAGCAGTCTCTGTTTACTAGAAGACCCACCACACCAGAAGGTGCAGCAGTCTCTGTTTACTAGAATACCCACCACCCCAGAAGGTGCAGCAGTCTCTGTTTACTATAATACCCACCACCCCAGAAGGTGCAGCAGTCTCTGTTTACTAGAAGACCCACCACACCAGAAGGTCTCTCTCTCTTCCCTTCCTCACCTCCATGTTGAACTGAAAGGCCAGCACGGCCTCCGCCACCAGCCTGTCCTTGGTTGCCATGTCCAGCTCCAACTCATTCATCCGGCTCCTGTACAGCTGTTTGAAGGCCTTGGCGCTGTGGATGCCGTCAAACTGGTAGAAGTAGACGCCCTCGCCCGTCGCTGGCAGCTTCAGCGCCCGCTGGGCCACCTTCTTCAGCACCTGGCCCCCGGACAGGTCGCCCATGTAGCGAGTGTAGGCATGGGCGACCAGCAAGACCGGCTCTTCCTGACCCACCTACAATACAAATACAACTTCATTGTCCAATGCTCTTGCCTTTTGGCTGTCTTCTGTTATTCTCAACCTCCCCTGGACTCCACACATACACCAGAGGATTGAAGCAGCACAGGGTCAGCCGCAGTGCAGCACCCATGAAGCAGTTTTAGGCATTAAGTGCCTTGCATAAAGGCACAACGGTAGTGGATGGTGGTAATGTGAATCTGAAACCAGCAGCCCTCCAGTAGCCAGTTCAGTCCCCACTTTTTTAATCGTCCAGCCTGGGACTTGAACCAGCGACCTTCCGGTCCACCTCTCTAACCTCTGGGTTACCCACCTGGTGGATGCGTTCCACGTAGCGTTGCGTGGCTGGCGAGCAGCTGACCCGCTCCCGCCAGTCCTCACCATAGAAGTAGTCCAGGTCGCGGGCCAGGGCGTCACGTCTATTCAGCTCTGGGAAGTAGAGCGGGGAGAAGTCAGGATGATCCTTGTTCCTCTCGATCTCCTCCTCCATGGCTTCGTAGGTGTAGTAGAGGGCCACATCGCCCAGCTGAGGGGGAGGAGAGATGCAGGGACACAGGAAGAGAATAAAAGGTCAATTTTACCCCAAAACAAACATTTTATTTTCAAATATTTTTCATTAGTCCATGTTTGACAGTCCCTCAAATACTGTGTGTCAACATCCTGGCAAAGACTCACAAAGTGAGTATGTCAAAGCACTTCATGTTCTTTAAAGCTTTACAGGAGATCGTTGTTCAGTACAGTGGTTGTTCATTACCAGTGGTTCTGAAAGACCCATCACGATTCTTGACAGTATTATCTTACAAAGCGTTTGCAAAGTGAGGATGTCAAAGTTAGATCAAAATGCCTAAACCCTTAAAACGGACTGCTGTGGATAAATCAGACAGTGAATGCAGCTGTACTAAGTCTCAGAAAAGACTTTTCTCTGAGGAGTCATTTTATGTGGCTGCTCTATTCTCCAGACTGACCTTGAAGAGCTCTTTGCGGATGCGCCCCCTGAGGAAGTCCTTGACAAACTGGGTGTTCTCAGCCTTCTCGTGAACCTCTTTGGTCCCGGCAGCCAGCAGTTCAGAAAGGTCTGTGGGGCTGTGGGGAGGGCACATTGGCTGACAACGCATGGGCAACTAGAGGCACACACTAACTAAATTACCCATAGGGATGGCTTCCCAAACCCAGATTAATCTTAGTTCTGCACAACAACAAAAAAAACTTCAATGTAGCTTATTGTCCATTGAGCATGCTTTTTACTCCAGGAGAAGGCGTAATCTGTGTCCGGGAAACGTGCCCATTGTGTTTTCGACTCTCCTCAGAAATAAAGAGACAGACCAAATCTGACAGAACTGAAACATACCCTGCCCACACCCTGGCACTTTAACATACACATGAGAGAGGAGACCTCTCACTTCCAGAAATTCCCCAGCCCCCATCCAGTTTCAGAAATAGCATTGAAGTGAAGTTAGACCATCCCAGATTTCTGTACCTGAGAGTGTCTTCTGGCTCTTTCTCTGCGTTCACCAGGCCTCCTCCATTGGTGACACTCTCCGCATTTACAGAGTCCTCCATCTTTTCTGCAGACAGCTTGGTCATGTCACTCAGACAGACACTCTTTGCCAGTCTCTGCCAAAGACAGAACCCCAAAACAAGACCCACACATTCAAAACTGACTCACTATTGAGTGGGTGGGGTAGCCTACATGAGAGGCACATAGCCTAGATACAGTATGTGCACATAGATAGATATAGAAGTAGTGCTTTTGTAAATAGTAGTCCAAATTTCAATGACAATAGTCTTAAGGGATAGTTCTCTGTAGCTCAATTGGTAGAGCATGGCGCTTGTAACGCCAGGGTAGTGGGTTCGATCCCCGGGACCACCCATACGTAAAAATGTATGCACACATGACTAAGTCGCTTTGGATAAAAGCGTCTGCTAAATGGCATATTATTATTATTATTATTATAGTTCGAGATTTTGGCAACTAATCCATTTTTCAATTTACCCAGTCAGATGAACTCACGGATATCATTTGTATGTCTCTACGTGCAGTTTGAATTAAGTTGAAGGAAATGAGTGTTAATGGAGCAATTGCCAACTAGCATGAGTGCAATGACTGAAAGTCTATGGGATCAGCTAGCATGCTCATCTGACTATGGGTATGCTGTCCTCACTATGTTCTGGTGTACAGTTTGACAGCTAGCATAAACAGTTGCCCAATAAATCCATAAGAGAGAGGAGTTGCTTTTTTTCTTAAACAGAAAATACAGAAAGGAAACATTTCTTAACTCCGAACAATAACATGGTAAACCTAACATTTAAGAACAACAACGTAGAAATAAACACAGACGTTACATAACAGTAGCCAAGTTAGAAAGCAGAACTATAGAACAGTAACGTTAGTTAGCTAGCGTTGTAAGTTTGCTCATAACAAGTGTACAAAATTATGCCACAACCTTTAAACATTTCTCTCATCGTATAATAGCTGACGTTGTTATGATACTTACAATACTATGCTTGCAAAGGGCATAAATGCAGATAACTGAAAATAAACGAATGTAATGATTGCTGTTTTGACAATGTAGCTAGCTAGCTAGCTAGCGATCCCTGTTTGACAGAGCTGTTTGATTATATTCATCGTCAGGCACAAAGGGGTGTGGTGTATGGTCAAACGACGCAACGTGGCGTGCCAGGATACAGCCCTTAGCTGTGGTATATTGGCCATATGCCACAAACCCCCAAGGTGCTTTAATTCGATTATAAACTGGTTACCAACGTAATTAGAACAGTAAAGATGTTTTGTCATATCATATCTGTGGTATACGGTCTGATATACCACGGCTTTCAGACAATCAGCATTGAGGGCTCGAACCACCCAGTTTATATTTACAAATAAAGACATTGGGTCCGTGACACTGCAAGTAGAAGAAATAGCTTAATTGCCTAAATCTCAAACTATCCCTTTAATAGGAGCAGAAGTCCAGAAATTAGTGCAAACCCAGCACAACATATCATATCAGATACAACTTCAACATAGCAAACAGCGTATAGATTTTATGATGAATCCTCGGCTCATCCCTGTATAAACGTAATATGGTAGAGTTTAAGCGTAGTAGTAGGCATAGCCTACATCTTTGAGGGTGACAACAGAACCCATCATAATTAGCCAATTTCTTTGACTTATTATGACAATGTAATGACCTCAACTAACTCTTTGCTAAAGCTACATTCATTAAAACATCAAGAAGGGTCCATGAAATGAAAATATGGCCACATAAATCAGTACCCTTTGTTATTGCGGTCTGAAAATGTCTCATGTGCCAAGATTGTGCAAGAGTTTCTTGGAAGAGGCAAAAGAGCACTCAGGCTAATGTGGGTGGGTCTACTACTCTATTCTGCTGTGGACCAAAATATTTACTTCATTATTATTCTACCCTGTCGTCATGGTGTAAACAAAGGATTGGGTATATGATATAACGTGTTAATATCCTAGGGACAAGTAAAACCCAATTCAAACATATCTCTACATTTAGGAGAAGAAAGACTAAACAGAAAGGCAGCATTTGATACACAGACTCTCCATCCGATGTCTTGTTGACAAGTAGCCTAGTTATGACCAGCAGAACATCAGCTCACAACACAAGTTAGGCTAGATCTACAGAATAAACTCTACAGAAACACCAGAGACTTTTCAGATCAGTGTCACTTCAGTAACAGGAGCAGCCTACTACAATAAATACTACAATTATACGTAGCTTCTGTGCCTTATGATATCAGGTCCAATCCACTTCAAGTCCACATGAGAGGCCTCCCGAGTGGCGCGAGGCGTCACTACAGACCCGGGTTCGTTCCCGGGCTGTGTCACAGCTGGCCACGACCAGGAGACCCATGGGCGGCACACAATTGGCCCAGCGTCATCCGGGTTAGGGAAGAAAATCCACATGAGAAACATAAACCCATAGCAAGTATGAATAGGAGCATCATGCCTACCAGATAAGGTAGGGAGATGCAGTCGTCAACCCAGTGGTCAACGCAGGCAGGAGAAGCAGTGACAATGCTCTTTTCTTACCAATGATGTGTTGTTGTTGTTGTCGTCGTCGTCTTGGGCTGTTGGTGGTCACTGGTCAAAAGTCCTCTGACAGTTGATTCAGCTGTGACCTTATTCAGAGTGCCAGAGATAAAGGAATGTGTGTGTGACTTTGGCAGCACTGACACACAAGTAACAACACAGTGAATAGCTGGCACAGCATAGCAGGGGCCTAGTATTAGGAGGCCCTAGTCGCGTCACATAGTAAAGAGGGAAGTCAACAATGAAGAGGCCTGGAATTACATAGAGAGAGCCAGACAATGGAGTTCATAGTACACACATTGCTAGATGTTCAGTTATTCTAGTGTTTACTAGCTAGCTAACTGTAAACTGTATCAAACAGTAGTTCTGGTTGTACCCATGACATTGTTCCAACACTAGTTACATGGATTTGATCTAATGCGTCTTACATCTTAATTTGTATACATTTGAGGATATGGCAAGCTAGCTAACATGACTCAACTGAGGTCAGAATGTCGATTGGTCTTGCTAACGTTGTAACAAAGATGCTAGCTAGCCACCACCAGCAGAGCCATTAGCTAGTTCAACAATTTAGCCCATGACATCAAGTCACTGAACTGGCAGTTGTTTGACATGTTGCACGCTAGCTAGTTATGTAGCTGCTAGCCTTTTGATTAAACAGTTTACAAGTGTTATAAACAGCGCCAGCTAACTAAACAGTTGATACGTGCATTACTTCAGGATGAAAATGTGTCAATCATTTTAGAATAGCCTAATCTATTGTTTTGATGCTGTAGAAAGCTAAATAACTCACATAGGGTTATCTAGCGTCCTACTCTGGCCCTATTGTACAGAGAATAAACATACAGTACCTTACCTTCTCTGCGCACTCTGCGGAGCTCTTCTTCAGCGTTGCTTATTCTTCTTCTTTGAGACTGGGTTGGCGGATCGCATCCAACTTTTAGGTGCATACACTTCCACCTACTGTACTGGAGTGTGAGGCCAGTCACATCCTTCCTACATTAACTTCCGGTAATACAACATTGGGGGGAAAGGAAAAGTACCCTGCCAACTATTAGCTCTCACAAAAACAAAAAAATACCCCCCATTCCACTATTTAACCTTATCTAATCATACTCCAGGCCAACGGTCTAAGAGGACAGAACACTACCACTCAACACCCCCTGCAAGTCTTCTGCAGTAAAACCTCACAATTCCCAAGTACTTCTGCGCAGCTGCCACCACAACCTCTATTTTCTGTGATTTGCGTTCCATTTCTGCAGTACAGTTGACTGTAATATTCATATGTGTCAGCATACAGAATTGTGATTGGATGCATTCTACTGTCATATCATACTGTGCTATGATTGGTTAAGACCACCCAGGTGGTGAGGTCATTCTAAAAGATGATCATGGCCAGAGACACATGGACATGCCAGTCATAGCTAGTTAATAAAGAGCTACGTTTATAAATATCCTGTCGTCCTGCATTTTATTATTTTGTACAAAGCATACAAAACAAGACATGGTGTCAGAGTAAAAGGACTAAAAGATGGATTTTGCTGGAGTTCCTTCACCTCGAATGGATTGGGGGTCTACAAATCTACCAGATGCATGGCGTAAGTTCAAACAGCATGTGGAGCTGATGTTCACGGGTCCTCTGAAGGAAAGAGGAGAAGAGGAAAAGTGCAGCTACCTGCTCCTCTGGATCGGTGAAAAAGGGAGAGACATTTACAACACACTTACCGAGGCTGAATCAAAGGTACTGAAAACATACTACGATCGTTTTGAAGCATATGTTGTGCCAAAGACCAATACAATTTTCGCTAGGTACAAATTCCATGAGAAAGTACAAGGCGCTAGCGAATCGTTTGAACCGTTTGTCACTGAGCTGCATCTGCTTGTGAAAGACTGTGATTATGCAAACAAGGATGAGATGGTCAGGGACCGTATTGTATTTGGAATACACTCACCGCGAGTGAGAGAGAAACTTTTGAATGTTGGATCAGAGCTAACGCTGGTCAAAGCTATCGACATAGCCAGATCTCACGAGCTAGCACAGGTTCAGATGAAAACCATTTCAGGCGGCAGCACGAGCGCATCACGTGAACAAGCAGTGCACGCAGTCAGGCAGACATCAAAGCACACCTCCAGTGCCCAGAGAGCATGTTTCTGAACGGAGACAGACAGAACTCCAAAACAGTGCGACACAGACTCCAAATGCCCCAAAACATGTGGATATTGTGGATACAAAGTGCATGGCGAACAGGGGAATTGCCCAGCTAAAGGCAAACAGTGTACTAAATGTGGGAAATGGAATCAATTTGCAAAAGTGTGCAGAGTTTACCTTGGAAAAACAGTACATACAGTGAGTGAAGATGAAATGTCAATCAAAGAGTGAAATGCTGATGAACTGTTTATTGATTCAGTGACACAGAAAAGTCAGATATCAGAGACAGAGCAAGCCTTTGCTGACATTGAGATAGGAAGACAAGGCACAGAGCTAAAATTCAAACTAGACACTGGTGCACAAGTAAACATTATTCCTCTGAGTAAGTACAGAAGCTTGACATCTGAGTGTGAGCTACAGCCCACCACAAGCAGACTGACTGGTTATGGTGGTGAACAGCTCCCAGTAAAAGGCACATGCACTCTCAAATGCAAATACAAGGAAAGGGACATGATGTTGGACTTTTACGTTGTTGACACTCGAGCACCTGCAGTGCTAGGTCTTAAAGCATGTTTAGACAGGGACCTTATCAAGCTAGTTTTATCAGTGACAGCACCAGTAGAGATAGAGAATGTCATGGAGGAGTTTGCTGATGTTTTTACAGGAATAGGACTATTCCCAGGAGAATGTACCATTCACCTTGACCCAGACGCAACCCCTGTGGTCTACCCACCGAGAAAGATTCCACTTGCTCTCCCCGCCCGTCTGAAGAAAGAGTTGGAGAGCATGGAGCAATCTGACATCGTCACCAAGGTTACAGAACCGACGGATTGGGTCAGCGCGTTAGTGGTGGTGGAGAAACCACGCACAGGCAAGCTCAGAGTATGTCTCGGCCCAAGAGACTTGAACAAGGCTATTAAACGCCCCCATTACCCCTTACCAACGCTAGATGGCATCACACACAAGCTAGCGGGCGCACGCTACTTCAGTGTCATGGACGCCAGATCAGGCTACTGGGCTATCAAGCTCACAGAAGAGTCATCTAAGCTCACAACGTTCAACACACCGTTTGGACGCTACAGGTTCCGTCGCCTGCCTTTTGGGATTATCTCAGCCCAAGACGAATTTCAGCGAAAGATCGACGAGGTGTATGAAGGCCTCAACAGAGTCGTGGCAATTGTGGACGACATCCTTGTCTATGGTCGAACCAAAGAGGAACACGACAGAAACCTCAGCGCGATGCTGCAAAGGTCCCGCGAGAGAGGAGTCCGGCTCAACCCTGAGAAGAGCACAGTCGGCGCTACAGAGGTCAGCTACTTCGGACAACTTCTCACAGTGAATGGAATTATTCCCATCCCTCTCTATTGGTCTCTGCCTACTCACAGGAACCTCACCATGTACCCATCTTCCTCTACCACTCTCTTCACTTCTTCAGCATATTACATTTTCTGTACTACTTTCTGACCTCAACCTGCCTTTCTCTCACCAGACACCTCCAATCTCCAGCCCCATGGGCAACCAACAGCTTACACACAGAACTTTCTCCACCGATACTACACATTCCTTCATCTGATGCCCTCCTGCACATTTCTCACATCTAGGAATCTCCCTCCTACACACTGCAGCAACATGACTATAAGCTTGGCACCTAAAATACCGTAGTATTTTCTGAACAAAAAGCTCTCATGGGATAACTAACATATCCGAACTTGACCTTTTTGGGAAAAGACTCTGCATCAAAACTCAGCAGGCCAGACAATGTCTTCTCCGTTTCACCACGTGCCCCACCGTGTCTGCATCGCACCAAACAGCAGGCATCACAGACACCAGGAATCTTCCATTTCGTCTGATCTTCCGCAACACTTAATGCCACCCCCACTATCACTCCTTTCAAAGGCGCCCTGCTCCCAAGAGCAAAGGAAGTCACAGTTCTTGTCCCTAGTCACGTGGTCCGTCGCGCCCGCTCCCTCTGGACGGAAGAAACACAATAAATAATCAGGAGTCCATGTGTTGAGTTGCTAAGTAGAGATCATGTGGCCATTACAAATCGTCCCAAAAAAATCCATAGCCACATGATTGTGTTATTATTGTGTTATTAGCTACCCAATATGATTCATATATATGGTATATGGTTACAGGGTTGGGGCGTAATGGATTAACGGATTACAAAAAAACGTGTACTATATTCTTCATGGGGTGCGATCTGTACATCGTGAGTGCGCTCTGCTGAAATGCGCTGAATTAAATATGATAATGCTTTGAATTTATGAACGGCCTATTTCGCAATTCATAACAACGTCATTGGCGATCAAAGTTACTCTATCATTACTATACTTGTCACGCCCTGACCTTAGAGATCCATTTTATTCTCTATTTTGGTTAGGTCAGGGTGTGATTTGGGTGGGCATTCTAGTTTGTCTATTTCTTTGTTGGCCGGGTATGGTTCCCAATCAGAGGCAGCTGTCTATCGTTGTCTCTGATTGGGGATCATACTTAGGCAGCCTTTTGCCCACCTTAGTTTGTGGGATCTTGGTTTGGTGTAGTGGCTTTGTAGCCTGCAGACTTTACGTTTGTGTGTATTTTGTTGTTTTGTCGGTGTTCTTTGATTAAATAAATATGTTCGCCTACCACGCTGCACCTTGGTCCGAGCCGTCAATCCACGAGCGTGACAGAAGATCCCACCACAAACGGACCAAGCAGCGTGGCCAGGAGGAGCAGACATCCTGGACACAGGTGGGGAAGACATTCTGGACATGGGAGGAGATATTTGTCGGAAAGGGACCCTGGGCGAAGGAGGAGACCAAGGCAGGAAGGGATCACCTTCCATGGGAGCAGACGGAGGCAGCGAGGGAGGATCAACGGCGACTCCGAAAGTCACGACCACGACGGAAGCCCGAGAGGCAGCCCCAAATATATATATTTTTTGGGGGGGGCACACGGGGTGGTTGGCAGAGCCAGGTTTCAGAACAGAGCCAACTCCCCGCAATCGCTTTAAGGAGCGTGGGACCGTTCAGGCACCCTGTTATGCGGTGATACGCACTGTGTCTCCAGTGCACATTCACAGCCCGGTGCGCTTGGTGCCCGCGCCCCGCACTTACCGGGCTAAAGTGAGCGTCCAGCCAGGACGGGTTGTGCCGGCTCAGCGCTCCTGGTCTCCAGTACGCCTCCTCGGTCCAGTATATCCTGCGCCGGTCCTACGCACTGTGTCGCCAGTGCGCCTTCACAGCCCAGTGCGTCCTGTGCCCGCGCCCCGTACTTGCCAGGCTAAAGTGAGCGTCCAGCCAGGACAGGTTGTGCCGCCTCTACGCACTGTGTCGCCAGTGTGCCTTCACAGCCCAGTGCGTCCTGTGCCCGCGCCCCGCACTTGCCGGGCTAAAGTGAGCGTCCAGCCAGGACAGGTTGTGCCAGCGCTACGCTCCAGACCTCCAGTGCACCTCCACGGCCCAGTATATCCTGCGCCGGCTCTACGCACTGTGTCGCCAGTGCGCCTTCACAGCCCAGTGCATCCTGTGCCAGCGCCCCACACTTGCCGGGCTCCAGTGATGATTCATGGCCCGACGCCTCCAGTGATGATCCATGGCCCGACGCCTCCAGTGATGATCCATGGCCCGACGCCTCCAGTGATGATCCATGGCACGAAGCCTCTAGTGACGATCCATGGGCCGATGCCTCCAGCGACGGTCTGCAGTCCAGAGCCTCCGCGACGGTCTGCGGTCCGGAGCCTCCGCCGACGGTCCGCGGTCCGGAGCCTCCGCCGACGCTCTGCGGTCCGGAGCCTCCGGTGACGAGCCGCGGTCCGGAGCCTCCGGCGACGAGCCGCAGTCCGGAGCCTCCGGCGACGATCCACTGTCCGGTTCCTCCGGCGACGATCCACGGTCCGGAGCTTACGGCGACGATCTACGGTCCGGAGCTTACGGCGACGATCCCCGCACCAGAGTCGCCACCAAAGATGGCGGATCCGCGAGCGGAGCGGGGTCTACGTCCCGCACCGGAGCCGCCACCGAGGCTAGATGCCCACCCGGAGCTGCCACCGAGGCTAGATGCCCACCCGGACCCTCCCCTAATGAGTCAGGTTTTGCGGCCGGAGTCCGCACCTTTGGGGGGGGTACTGTCACGCCCTGACCTTAGAGATCCCTTTTATTCTCTATTTGGTTAGGTCAGGGTGTGATTTGGGTGGGCATTCTAGTTTGTCTATTTCTTTGTTGGCCGGGTATGGTTCCCAATCAGAGGCAGCTGTCTATCGATGTCTCTGATTGGGGATCATACTTAGGCAGCCGTTTGCCCACCTTAGTTTGTGGGATCTTGGTTTGGTGTAGTGGCTTTGTAGCCTGCAGTACTTTACGTTTGTGTGTATTTTGTTGTTTGATCTTTGTTCATTTTTGAATTAAAACGTTCGCTTACCACGCTGCACCTTGGTCCGAGCCGTCTATCCACGAGCGTGACAACACTGAACAAAAATATAAATGCAACAGGTAAAGTGTTGGTCCCATGTTTCATGAGCTGAAATAAAATATCCCAGAAATGTTCCATACACAGAAATGTTCCATACACTGTTAGCGCACCCTCTACTAATGCCATTAAGGCAAAATGGGAGGAAGAACTAGGGACTGATATTTCGGTGGCAGACTGGGAGGATAGCTTGGAGTATATCCACACCTGCTCCATTAACTCCAGACATCGTCTCACACAATTTAAGGTATTACACAGATTACACTATTCCAAAACTAAACTGCATAGGATATTTCCTGATACGTCCCCTATGTGTGATAAATGTCAGGCTGAGCAGGGTACACTACTCCACTGCTTTGCCCTATGCTCTAGCCTGTATGGTTATTGGTGTGGAATTTTTGGGGTCCTCTCTGAAGTTCTGGAGACTTCAATAGACCCAGACCCGCTTCTGATAATCCTGGGAGTGTCCGATTCCCTAAACGGATTAACCAACTCCCAAAAACAACTAATCTCTTACAGTCTCATTTGGGCAAAAAAAATAATCTTGTTGTTTTGGAAAAGGAGGGAAGCGCCCTCTACCAAATTATGGCTCAGCGAATTGGCAAACACTGTATTAGATATATTCTGAACAATAAATTATCAACATTTGATCAAATCTGGCAGCCTTTTCACTCTTACTTGGACCAGTCGGCGCTGTGAATTTGTACTTTTTAACGCACTCTCAATTGTCATATTGTAATCTACCTTTGGGCAGCGTCTGCTGGCCCCGACACTCGAGCAGTCGGGAGGGGAATAGGGTGGAAAAAGGGGGGGGATAAAGGGGGGTATAAGTGGGGGGGTTACATCTACCCTTTTTCTTTCTACCTGTCCCTGTTCTGTATGTCGTGTTTTGTAATATTTATTTTGTTTCCAGAACTCTGGGTCTTGTTGTTCATGTCTGTTCTCTTATGTTTAGATAAGAACTGTACACATGTCTTTCATACCTATACACCATTCTTGTGTGTGTTCAATAAAAAATATTTGAACAGAAATGTTCCATACACAAAGCTTATTTCTCTCAAATTTTGTGCACAAATTTGTTTATATCCCTGTTAGTGAACATTTGTGTCACGCCCTGACTCAGGGGACTCGTATTTGTTGAGTCAGGGTGGGTATTTTCTGTGTTGTGTTTTGCTATGTTGATTTTCTATGTTTAGATCTAGTATGTGTAGATCTATGTTGGCCGGAGTGGTTCCCAATCAGAGGCAGCTGTAGCTCGTTGTCTCTGATTGGGGACCATAGGCAGCCTATTGGCACTAGTGGGTTGTGGGATCTTGGTCCGTGTTAGGTATGTTTGTGTGCTACCTTGGACTTCACGTTTCGTTTGTTGTTTTGTCGAGTGTTTATTCCTTTAAATAAACATGTATGCTTATCACGCTGCGCCTGGGTCCGTCCCGTCTATAAGCGATCGTGACAGAAGATCCCACCAAACGAGGACCAAGCAGCGTGCCCAGGAAGAGCGAGTAGCGATGTCACAGGTGGGCAAATGGTGGTCATGGGAGGAGATATTCACGGGGAAAGGGCCATGGGCGAAGGTAAATGCCCAGGCAGGAGAGGAACGACGGCAACACGGAAGCCGGCCGAGGAGGAGGCCCGAGAAGCAGCCCCAATAAAAAAAAATTTGGGGGGCTAAAGGGGTAGTTGGGGAGCGATAGAGAAGAGCCCCGACCACTGCACCCGGTTGGGTTTCGGATTGAATCCCTACGACCTTGGGAAGAGGAGTGGGAACAGTACTACACTGAGGAGTCGGAGGATGACGACGACGACGAGTGTCTGTTCCCTAACTCGTGGGGGCTCCCGGAGGAGTCCTCACGGGAAGAGGAGTGCCGACGACGGAGACCCGAGAGGCAACCCCAAGAAAAAATTTTGGGGGGGCACACGGTGTGGACGACGAGGCAGCGACAGGGCGGATCTGCAGGTTAGGAGAGGAGGCCACCATGTTACGGGGGCTATTGGTTCAGAGGGAGCAGGAGTTATTAGGTCAGAGGGAGGCGCTACAGGAGAGAAGGAAGGTGTAGAGGCACGGCGAGAGGAGCTGGTTAGGCAGCAGAAGGAGCGGGGGGTTATAAAGGAACCCAGTCCCGCTCCTCGCACCAAGCAAGTGGTGCGCGTCGCCAGCCCGGTCCGGCCTGTTCCTGTCCCTCGCATCAAGCCAGTGGTGCGCGTTGCCAGCCCGGTCCGGCCTGTTCCTGTCCCTCGCACCAAGCCAGTGGTGCGCGTCGCCAGCCCGGCCCGGCCTGTTCCTGCCCCTCGCACCAAACCAGTGGTGCGCGTCGCCAGCCCGGCCCGGCCTGTTCCTGCCCCTCGCACCAAGCCAGTGGTGCGCGTCGCCAGCCCGGTCCGGCCTGTTCCTGTCCCTCGCACCAAACCAGTGGTGCGCGTCGCCAGCCCGGCCCGGCCTGTTCCTGCCGCTCGCACCAAGCCAGTGGTGCGCGTCGCCAGCCCTGTCCGGCCTGTTCCTGTCCCTCGCACCAAGCCAGGGGTGCGCGTCGCCAGCCCGGTCCGGCCTGTTCCTGCTCCTCGCACCAAGCCAGTGGTGCGCGTCGCCAGCCCGGTCCGGCCTGTTCCTGTCCCTCGCACCAAGCCAGTGGTGCGTGTGTCCAGTCCGGCTGCTCCACTCCGGAGCCAGAGCAGTCCGCTCCACCGGTGCCTGATCCAGCTCCGGTTAGGTGCTCCACTCCGGAGCCAGAGCAGTCTGCTCCACCGGTGCCTGATTCAGCTCCGGTCAGCGGCTCCACTCCGGAGCCAGAGCAGTTCGCTCCACTGTCGTCGGGTCCAGCTCCAGTCAGCGGTTCCAGTCCAGACCCAGACGTCAGCCCCTCTCCAGGTTCGGGGTCTCCCACACCAGGGTCCAGACAGGGCTTGGTACTTCGTGGGAGGAAGGAGAGGAAAGGCAGGGCGCCGAGGTCCAGACCAGACCAGGGGCGCAACAGGGGGCCTCCGAGGCGGAATGCCCACCCGGCCCCTACCCTGTTATGTTTATGTGGCGCGGTCGGAGTCCGCACCTTTGGGGGGGGGTACTGTCACGCCCTGACTCAGGGGACTCGTATTTGTTGAGTCAGGGTGGGTATTTTCTGTGTTGTGTTTTGCTATGTTGATTTTCTATGTTTAGATCTAGTATGTGTAGATCTATGTTGGCTGGGGTGGTTCCCAATCAGAGGCAGCTGTAGCTCGTTGTCTCTGATTGGGGACCATACTTAGGCAGCCTATTAGGCAGCCTAATGGCAAAGGCAGTGACCAATATAACCTGATAGGGCCCTTCCCAACAGGCCTGCTTCCAGTTTTTCTTCTTTAGGGACTGGATGCTCACCAGTCACCTGGTTAGATAGAGTGGGTCACCTTCTCCTTTAGTTTACCTCTGGGGCACAAAACCTCTGACATACGGGTGTGGTTAATAAACTATCTTCACACGTGTTCAGCTCTCAATTTCTATTTCTGACTGCATTCTTTTTCTAGACTGTATCTATCTTTTTTTTTTTAAGTATTTTGTCCTCTCCTTTGTACAGTGAGGGAAAAAAGTATTTGATCCCCTGCTGATTTTGTACGTTTGCCCACTGACAAAGACATGATCCTCAACACGGGGGCCCCTCAGGGGTGCGTGCTCAGTCCCCTCCTGTACTCTCTGTTCACCCATGACTGTATGGCCAGGCACGACTCCAACACCATCATTAAGTTTGCCGACGACACAACAGTGGTAGGCCTGATCACCGACAACGATGAGACAGCCTATAGGGAGGAGGTCAGAGATCTGGCCGTGTGGTGCCAGGACAACAACCTCTCCCTCAACGTGACCAAGACAAAGGAGATGATTGTGGACTACAGGAAAAAAAGAGGACTGAGCACGCCCACATTCTCATCGACGGGGCTGTAGTGGAACAGGTTGAGAGCTTCAAGTTCCTTGGTGTCCACATCACCAACAAACTATCATGGTCCAAACACACCAAGATAGTCGTGAAGAGGGCACGACAAAGCCTATTCCCCCTCAGGAGACTGAAAAGATTTGGCATGGGTCCTCAGATCCTCAAAAAAATTCTACAGCTGCACCATCGAGAGCATCCTGACTGGTTGCATCACCGCCTGGTATGGCAACTGCTTGGCCTCCGATCGCAAGGCACTACAGAGGGTAGTGCGTACGGCCCAGTACATCACTGGGGCAAAGCTTCCTGCCATCCAGGACCTCTATACCAGGCGGTGTCAGAGGAAGGCCCTCAAAATTGTCAAAGACTCCAGCCACCCTAGTCATAGACTGTTCACTCTGCTACCGCACGGCAAGCGGTACCGGAGTGCCAAGTCTAGGTCCAAAAGACTTCTCAACAGCTTCTACCCCCAAGCCATAAGACTCCTGAACAGCTAATCATGGCTACCCGGACTATTTGCACTGCCCCCCCACCCCATCCTTTCTACGCTGCTGCTACTCTGTTAAGTATTTATGCATAGTCACTTTAACTCTACCCACATGTACATATTACCTCAACTACCTCAACTAGCCGGTGCCCCCGCACATTGACTCTGCAACGGTACCCCCCTGTATATATAGCTTCCCTACTGTCACTTTATTTTACTTCTGCTCTTTTTTTTCTCAACACTTTTTTTGTTGTTGTTTTATTTTTACTTTTTTGTTTAAAATAAATGCACTGTTGGTTAAGGGCTGTAAGTAAGCATTTCACTGTAATGTCTGCACCTGTTGTATTCGGCGCATGTGACCAATAACATTTGATTTGATTTGATTTGATTTGAATCTCCCTCGGCCTTGGGCTCCATGCAAGATCTCACCTCGTGGAGTTGCAATGATCATGAGAACGGTAAGGAATTAGCCCAGAATTACACGGGAGGATCTTGTCAATGATCTCAAGGCAGCTGGGACCATAGTCACCAAGAAAACAATTGGTAACACACTACGCCGTGAAGGACTGAAATCCTGCAGCGCCCGCAAGGTCCCCCTGCTCAAAAAAGCACATATACAGGCCCGTCTGAAGTTTGCCAATGAACATCTGAATGATTCAGAGGAGAACTGGGTGAAAGTGTTGTGGTCAGATGAGACCAAAATCGAGCTCTTTGCCATCAACTCAATTCGCCGTGTTTGGAGGAGGAGGAATGCTGCCTATGACCCCAAGAACACCATCCCCACCGTCAAACATGGAGGTGGAAACATTATGCTTTGGGGGTGTTTTTCTGCTAAGGGGACAGGACAACTTCACCGCATTAAAGGGACGATGGACGGGGCCATGTACCGTCAAATCTTGGGTGAGAACCTCCTTCCCTCAGCCAGGGCATTGAAAATGGATCGTGGATGGGTATTCCAGCATGACAATGACCCAAAACACACGGCCAAGGCAACAAAGGAGTGACTCAAGAAGAAGCACATTAAGGTCCTGGAGTGGCCTAGCCAGTCTCCAGACCTTAATCCCATAGAAAATCTGTGGAGGGAGCTGAAGGTTCGAGTTGCCAAACGTCAGCCTCGAAACCTTAATGACTTGGAGAAGATCTGCAAAGAGGAGTGGAACAAAATCCCTCCTGAGATGTGTGCAAACCTGGTGGCCAACTACAAGAAACGTCTGACCTCTGTGATTGCCAACAAGGGTTTTGCCACCAAGTACTAAGTCATGTTTTGCAGAGGGGTCAAATACTTATTTCCCTCATTAAAATGTAAATCAATTTATAACATTTTTGACATGCATTTTTCTGGATTTTTTTGTTGTTATTCTGTCTCTCACTGTTCAAATAAACCTACCATTAAAATTATAGAATGATAATGTCTTTGTCAGTGGGCAATTGTACAAAATCAGCAGGGGATCAAATACTTTTTTCCCTCACTGTATATATTTATTATTTAATCCTACCATCTACTTATCATCCCCCTTTTTGACATATGTTTTGCTCATGTGTCAATATTACCACCTACCTAAACAATCACTTAGGTAATATTGGTAATTTATCATCCAATTGCCATCCCTTATTTTTAAATACTGCCTAATTTTAACATAACAACCCTTTATAACAATCATACTAGGTGTGTTGTTTTTTATTTGAAAAACCCAATTTGAAAAACAACAACCACAAATAGCCAGGCCCCACTTGATTTGGTAGCTCACTTTTATGACCGCCTAACTTCACTACTGCTCCCCCTAGCCCTGGGCAACATTCCAATGAGATAAGCTAATCTCTTTCTCCTGGTTATACATTTTGTTAACCTTCAATTACCATCAGTAATCTAAAGATGGTAGTACACACAAAACATGATATAGATATCCCCAGTCCTAACCCATCAATAATTGTTTGTATCAATCTAATTCCTCATAACTAATCCATAAAACCACTCAAAATTCCTCAAGTATACAATGATTATTTAATCGATTACCCTAAATCTGCTACATGTGATCTCATCTCAAATGATCCATTATCAATTATTTGATCAACCCCCTAGGAAAATCTGTCTCCCCTTCTATTGTTCCTGTCCCCCCTGTAAATGTCATATTTCATTTTTTAGCCAATATAATCACAGTTACATCAAACGTTCCCTCCTTTGGCCATTTAGTTACTATCTTTCTGGTCCTTTTTCTCATTTGTTAGAGATATTACCAATATCTTCACTATTTTCTGGGAACCTTCTCTTCATGATTGCTACTGGTGATCCTGCCATCTCTACTTCTGGTGTGGTCTAATGTCTATATTAGGGTGTAAGGTAAATTATTCCTGTTGTCTTTTTCAGCTAAATGTTTTATATCCCTCAGTTAATGGTATTTTCTCCCTAATATATCTTCATACTCTTCTTCTTTCCTTAAATGAGATTTAATCCCTTGTGTTTCCTCTACTATCCTTCTATCATTACTGGATCAATGATAATAACTGTAATAACTATTAATAATAATTGTAATAACTATTTCACATTAAATTGTGCCTTTTTCTGATAATGTTATAATTGTAGCCTATTGCATTACTTTAGTTTAAAATATACGTTTGTTTATTTAACAAATCTAGAACCCACTATAGGTTGGTGCTATTCCCTCAGCATAATAGCTAAAGCTACTTGCATCCCCTGGTCCCCGTAACGAAAATAAATTATTGTTCTAGAATTCACCGACTATTTGCATACACCACTGGTGTTAAGCAACCTATCAAATAAAGTAATAACAATTATAATTTATCAAAGCACTGCCTTTCAGTCAAGTATTTAGACCTCTACTTGAAATCTTACAGCTCAATCTAACTCGCTGGACTGTCTATTTTTTTTTCTCTCCCGCTAACCAGAGCCATAAATTATTCTCCTTTGTCCTCAACTCAATTTTCACAGCTCTATCGCCATTTCAGTTCGCTATTCAATTTCTTTAACTGTTCTCTCTGATAAGGCCCTAATTAATAAAACAAATACTTGCTATCGTTGATAAGCATACATTTAATGATATTCCTATCATTTGAACTATCTCTCACCCCTCCCCTTGCTCCTTCCTACACAACGGGGGAGGCGCGGGGACCTTTTTTTGACATATTTTCATAGACCTTTCTAGAATACTTCTACTTAAGCTATCTAATTCAACCTTTCACATTTCTCAATCCACGTAGTAATCTAGGTCTATAGCCCCAATGCGAAAGCTTTACCCACTGTCCCTACCTGGGTTCGAACCAGGGACCCTCTACATACATTGCCAGTCACCCCACACATTCCGCGATGCTTTGAAGGTAAATACTTCCAGTTCATAGAGCAAGTGACGTCACCAAATGAAAACCGCACTAGCTCTTACCTCATTCAGCAACACAAAAACTCTCTCTCCCTTCACCCATTCCCTATTGAATAAGTGAGTCTTTCTATTTAACCCCAACCACGCTACAAATCTTCCATTCAACATCAACAAACCAAATACTCAGTAGTATCCGGTCACCACCCATACCAGCCGCTGAATTCACTCATACACACAGACCCCACCCCATGCCACCGAAATGGCCAACAAAACATAATAGTTCAATGGAACCCCCTATTGGCTCTCCACTATTTATACATTACTTCCATAACCACACCAGTCATGGTCCGATCACTCATCAAACCCCATCACATGATCAAACAACGGCACAACCTTAGGCTCATATGGGGCAGCAGGTAGCCCAGTAACCAAGAGCACCGTGCCAGCAACCGAGAGGTCGCCGGTTCCAATCCCCGAGCCGACCAGACGAAAAATCTGCCAATGTACCCCCGAGCAAGGCACCCAACCCAAATTGCTCCTGCAAGTCGCTCTGGACAAGAGCGTCTGCTAAATGACCAAAAATGCAAATGTTAATATTCTCTACTTTCTCAACCATTATGTACGTCTACGTTCGGGTGAGCAAGTTCATACGTCAATATTCTTTCCGCTTCTCCACTGGTAGTCATGTTTTTCATTTTAATTTGTAATATTCGTCCGTTATTTAATTATTTAAAGTATGTCTATCTATTTATTTAAATCAAATTATTCCCACCTAATTAGTTAAAGTCGGTGCATATTTATATTTCAACGATAAACCAAATTATTTCAGTCTAATTATTTAACCAGTATTTTTGCAGGGTCAAACATCAAACGTTAAATTAAATAATAAACCAAATTGCTTCAACTTAATTATTTAAAACCAGTATTATGCTATGTCAAACATTAAACGTTAAATCAAATAATAAACCAAATTGCTTCACCATAATGATTTAAAACCAGTATTATGATATGTCAAACATCAAACGTTAAATCAAATAATAAACCAAATTGCTTCAACATAATTATTTAAAACCAGTATTATGCTATGTCAAACATCAAACGTTACAGTTCAATTATATCAGTTCAAACGTTTCAGTTTAGTCATACTAGTTATTCATTATTTTACCTTTATGTTCCCAATTATTATTAATGGGTTATTCGGTTTAAGCAGCTACAGACTTCTTTAACTCCTAATTAGTTTTCTATCAAGGTATACAGGTTTATTAATTTTAATAACCCGCATTCACTCTTTTATTACACTGGGATCATTCGCACTCTCATTCATATGACACCCTATACTTTAAAGTGCTCCTCTGATCTGGGCCGTACCCCCAAGTACAACTCCCTGCCGAAGCGCAACACTATAGTGTACTTTAAAGTGCTCCTACGATCCTAGCCGTACTAGTTACGGACCTTGCCGATAGCGCAACACTATCTAAAATTGTAAGTGTCCCTCTGATCCTAGCCGTACCCTCGTAGTTACGATCCTTGCCAGTAGCGCAACACTTTTCATCCAATAATTCCCTATACCCCCAGTTCCCACCCCTGGTGGTCCTAGCCTGAGGGTTTCAGTATTTTCCCCGATCCTAGCCGTACCCTCTTAATTACGGACCTTGCCGGTAGAACAATACTCTATAATACCATGGTTTAACATTCACATTCACCAAAGGTTTGCATGTCACAATATGGTGCTTATCTACTCATAATAATTCGTATAATAATTCATAATTTAGTTCACTTACATCAGACAGGTGTTTCACAAAATTAATTTGGATAAAGCCAAATGTGCAGAACTTTAGTTATATAACAATAGGTGTCTGCTTACCTGTTTTTAGTAGTCCGGACTCTTTGTGAAACACACCGTTCAATGACAGAGATGTCCAATGGGCCGGACAATACCCAGCGAAGTCCCTCTACCAGATCACGTCGGTGGTCACCAATTGTTAAGTTGCGTCAATTCAAATCTGGTATAGGAACAAAAAGAGGTCAATACACGTCTTCTAAAATAGACTAGTATTTTAATTAATGCAAACACTTGAATTGGTAAATATGATGTTCGTATATACGGGCCCACTGAAAAACCACGCAGGGCAGTCAGAGAACTGAGCCATTGTTATAAGTTCTTCTTTAAATACTCTGACAGAGATAGTTCCCGCTCCCTGCTGGCCTATCAGAGTAGAGACTGAGCGTGGTTTAGACTTACTCAGCCTATCGTTGGCGCACAGGCTGGTCCCAGACCCTTGGCGCTTCACTGTTGCCAGGCATTAGTTGTTATCTCCACAACTTGTCTCGAGTCAGCAACCTCAGACATCTTTGTAGCAGAACACATGTCCTTGAGTGGTTTAACAAAGAGGCAGTGTGTGTGTATGTGAGACACAAGTCTTATCTCATCCTACCCCCTAACAGTTCCCCATATTAATCACAGCTTGTTATATTAAACAATATCAGTACAGTACAAACCTATTATGTTTAATCATTAATGTATTCTTTCTAAGCTAGGCATCACATCTAGTTATAAGAAAATAGATCCCCATACTAGGTGTGTTGTGTTTTATTTGAAAAATCCAATTGAAAACAACAAACAAAAATAGCCAGGCCTTACTTCATTTGGTAGCTCCCTTTTACGACCTAATACTGCCTAACTTCACTAAACTGCTCCCCCTAGCCCTAGGCAACATTCCAATGAGATAAGGAAATCCCCTTTCTCCTGGAAGAGAAATTATAAATTTTGTTAACATTCAATTACAATCAATAATCCAATAATTACACACAAAACATAATATAGATACAGTGGGGGAAAAAAGTATTTAGTCAGCCACCAATTGTGCAAGTTCTCCCACTTAAAAAGATGAGAGAGGCCTGTCATTTTCATCATAGGTACACGTCAACTATGACAGACAAATTGACGGAAAAAAATCCAGAAAATCACATTGTAGGATTTTTTATGAATTTATTTGCAAATTATGGTGAAAAATAAGTATTTGGTCACCTACAAACAAGCAAGATTTCTGGCTCTCACAGACCTGTAACTTCTTCTTTAAGAGGCTCCTCTGTCCTCCATTCGTTACCTGTATTAATGGCACCTGTTTGAACTTGTTATCAGTATAAAAGACACCTGTCCACAACCTCAAACAGTCACACTCCAAACTCCACTATGGCCAAGACCAAAGAGCTGTCAAAGGACACCAGAAACAAAATTGTAGACCTGCACCAGGCTGGGAAGACTGAATCTGCAATAGGTAAGCAGCTTGGTTTGAAGAAATCAACTGTGGGAGCAATTATTAGGAAATGGAAGACATACAAGACCACTGATAATCTCCCTCGATCTGGGGCTCCACGCAAGATCTCACCCCGTGGGGTCAAAATGATCACAAGAACGGTGAGCAAAAATCCCAGAACCACACGGGGGGACCTAGTGAATGACCTGCAGAGAGCTGGGACCAAAGTAACAAAGCCTACCATCAGTAACACACTACGCCGCCAGGGACTCAAATCCTGCAGTGCCAGACGTGTCCCCCTGCTTAAGCCAGTACATGTCCAGGCCCGTCTGAAGTTTGCTAGAGTGCATTTGGATGATCCAGAAGAGGATTGGGAGAATGTCATATGGTCAGATGAAACCAAAATAGAACTTTTTGGTAAAAACTCAACTCGTCGTGTTTGGAGGACAAAGAATGCTGAGTTGCATCCAAAGAACACCATACCTACTGTGAAGCATGGGGGTGGAAACATCATGCTTTGGGGCTGTTTTTCTGCAAAGGGACCAGGACGACTGATCCGTGTAAAGGAAAGAATGAATGGGGCCATGTATCGTGAGATTTTGAGTGAAAACCTCCTTCCATCAGCAAGGGCATTGAAGATGAAACGTGGCTGGGTCTTTCAGCATGACAATGATCCCAAACACACCGCCCAGGCAACGAAGGAGTGGCTTCGTAAGAAGCATTTCAAGGTCCTGGAGTGGCCTAGCCAGTCTCCAGATCTCAACCCCATAGAAAATCTTTGGAGGGAGTTGAAAGTCCATGTTGCCCAGCAACAGCCCCAAAACATCACTGCTCTAGAGGAGATATGAATGGAGGAATGGGCCAAAATACCAGCAACAGTGTGTGAAAACCTTGTGAAGACTTACAGAAAACGTTTGACCTGTGTCATTGCCAGCAAAGGGTATATAACAAAGTATTGAGAAACTTTTGTTATTGACCAAATACTTATTTTCCACCATAATTTGCAAATAAATTCATAAAAAATCCTACAATGTGATTTTCTGGAGAAAAAAATTCTCATTTTGTCTGACATAGTTGACGTGTACCTATGATGAAAATTACAGGCCTCTCTCATCTTTTTAAGTGGGAGAACTTGCACAATTGGTGGCTGACTAAATACTTTTTTCCCCCACTGTATACACAGTCCTATCTCATCAATAATCCTTTGTATCAATCTCATTCCTCATAACTACTCCATAAAAATATTATATAAAATCTCTCAAAAGATGAAAACCACTCAAAATTCCTTGAATGATTATGTTTAATTGATTACCCTTCAGACCATGTCCTCTTTAATTCTCACAATGATCATTGAACCCCTAAATCTGCTCCATGTGATCCCATATTAAATGATCCATTATCGTTTACTTGATCAACTACCTAGGAAATATCTGTTTCCCCTTCTATTGTTCCTGTCACCCCTGTAAATGTCATATTTCATTCATTAGCCAATACAATCACATACTCCGCTTAAGTAAGACATTATATTTTATCCCAGGCATCTATTAAAAAAATTGTTTGATACGTTGTCTCCTACTTTACCCTTAACATAATACTATAGGAGACTTCCATCAATCCTGTAAAAGAAAATCCCACTTAGAAGACACTAGATAATAACACGTTTCCTTAAGTACACTACACCTTCTAATATAAACCTATAACCCCTTTCTATTAATTTAATCCTCGCAACCTGTTGCATTGATGTTATAAAATATAAACCTATTGTTTCTTGATAACTTACAAAAAAAATTCATTTAATCCATCATCCTAATAGTAAAAACTATATCCCATTGTTCAACATACCATAAACAGATTATTGTTTTTAGAATTAATGAACTGTCTGCATAACTCAATGTTGTTAAAACAAACTATATAATGTAATAATAATAATTACCAATCATCAAATAACGTTCCATATTCAACTATCTAGACATGTTCTTCATATCATCCCAATGCTTCCTACATATGTCAATATAACCCAACTATCACTACTTCCTGTCACCCTCTTATGAAATCATGTCATTAGTCAACTGTATCCACAAACCACTACTACCTAATAACATATTTTCATAGACCTTGCTAGAAATAATTATTTTAATACCAAGCTACTTAAGCAATCCAATTCAACCTTTCACATCTCCCAATAAACCTACTTAACCTTTTTTCAAACAATTAAATTCAACATTAATTCAACATGTCTCATCACCCAATGAACTTACTTACTTTGTAAACCCTCTACAATATCTATTATTCGCTATAGCTACCTTTCCATATAACGGTACCTCAACAGAATATACATTATTGTGAAGTTATAGTCAAAACTAACAAAACATCTATTCACAGATATGCAACTTTAATTACTATGTTATACTATCGTCTATGTGTTGGTAAAACAATCCCTTTCACATAATGTTATCAATTCATCTAGTAATCTAGGTCACCCACATCAATGTAAAAGTTATGCTTTTTGTCCCTACCTGGGCTCGAACCAGGGACCCTCTACACATATCAACGACATTTATCATCGAAACACCATTACCTGTCGCTCCATACAATCCGCTATCCTGGCAAAGCCAGTTAAACAACTACTTCCAAGTCACATAGTAAGTTACGTCACCACTCTAAACGTCACTAGTATGCACCACTAACCAGCTAGCCCTTTCACACCAAACATTCAACCCCCTATGACTTCCTTCTCCACAGCAACCACTGATCCTTGTCCATTATGACCCTTACAGCTTTCTCACATTTAAGCGAGCCCCAATGATTAACACCCGCAGACAAAAAAAAACATGGACTCTTCAATTTTGTTTTGTTTTACTAGTACACAAAAGAACACATTCTCAAACAGCGTTCTGCATTTACCTCTATCATAGGGTTTAAAAACTACAACATTAACCATCCTAAATTGCTGTAGTAACTCATGTTGGTTCAGTTTATCTATAACGATAGTATGTCCATAATACTTCTAACAAAGCTACATTATCCCTAGTGTTTGTTTGATATTCCTATTATTCTCTAAGTTCCCTTGCTTCACTTCCCTTGAATCTAAGACATTCACTTCTCTGTGTGTCGTAAACTACATTCTATTTTCCATTTAATCAACTAAGATCGTAGTCACATCTCATATGAAACCATCACTCCTCCATTATCAGAATATAGCAGATGTAGGTAGCTATCCTTTCTACGTAGGCTACAAGTAAGACCAAATACTTGCTGTAGTTTACCATCATATATTGAATGCATATCCATATGATCAATATCCAATTTATTTATAGACATTACGCCACCATTCTCAATCGTTTATTTTAGCAAACCCTTAGTCAACGGCCAAAAAGAAATAACTACCGCTATTCCTGTTAAATAAGTGAGTCTTTCTATTTAAACCACGCACCACGCTACAAATCTTCCATTCAACATCACCAAACCAAATACTTTGTAGTATCCATTCAAGCAACACATACCATCATATGAATTACACTCCAAAACCCAGATTTTAGTCAGTACTATGGAACCGATGCCTTTTGAAAAGACAATAAGTCCCACAAATAGCCCAACTACAATGGTTTGTAGTCTTAACTTCTGGTACATAATGAAGTTCCATCACTTCACTACGTTAGCTCTACCCTGATAATTAGTTCAATGGAACCCTATATTGGCTTTGTACTATGTTATACATTACGTCTATAACCACATTACTTATGGTCAGTTTAATCATTAAATCTTATCTCTATCATATGATCCAACAACGGTAAAAACGTATAAACCCCATATTAATTAATTTTCCACCCATGACGTACGTCTACGTTTGGGTGATCAAGTTAATACATATATAACATTAGAAACTTCTAGGTACTCACATCAAAGAATACTTTCGTTAGTTTAACAATCCTCATTCAACCCAAATCAACCTCTCAATCATTCTCCCAGCGAAACCAAAAAACAGACTGTAATTTCCCTAGGACACTGCCATGCCTGTCCCAGGAAACACAGACTTTCCACTACTCTCTAAAATAACATAAAGCTCTATTTACCACTCCTTGATATTCTATGACCTTGTTATGTTATACACTACTCAAAAAAATAAAGGGAACACTTAAACAACACATCCTAGATCTGAATGAATGAAATAACCTTATTAAATACTTTTTTCTTTACATAGTTGAATGTGCTGACAACAAAATCACACAAAAAGTATCAATGGAAATCAAATTTATCAACCCATGGAGGTCTGGATTTGGAGTCACCCTCAAAATTAAAGTGGAAAACCACACTACAGGCTGATCCAACTTTGATGTAATGTCCTTAAAACAAGTCAAAATGAGGCTCAGTAGTGTGTGTGGCCTCCACGTGCCTGTATGACCTCCCTACAACGCCTGGGCATGCTCTTGATGAGGTGGTGGATGGTCTCCTGAGGGATCTCCTCCCAGACCTGTACTAAAGCATCCGCCAACTCCTGGACAGTCTGTGGTGCAACGTGGATGGAGCGAGACATGATGTCCCAGATGTGCTCAATTGGATTCAGGTCTGGGGAACGGGCAGGCCAGTCCATAGCATCAATGCCTTCCTCTTGCAGGAACTGCTGACACACTCCAGCCATATGAGGTCTAGCATTGTCTTGCATTAGGAGGAACCCAGGGCCAACCGCACCAGCATATGGTCTCACAAGGGGTCTGAGGATCTCATCTCGGTACCTAATGGCAATCAGGCTACCTCTGGCGAGCACATGGAGGGCTGTGCGGCCCCCCAAAGAAATGCCACCCCACACCATGACTGACCCACTGCCAAACCGGTCATGCTGGAGGATGTTGCAGGCAGCAGAACGTTCTCCACGGCGTCTCCAGACTCTGTCACGTCTGTCACATGTGCTCAGTGTGAACCTGCTTTCATCTGTGAAGAGCACAGGGCGCCAGTGGCGAATCTGCCAATCTTGGTGTTCTCTGGCAAATGCCAAACGTCCTGCACGGTGTTGGGCTGTAAGCACAACCCCCACCTGTGGACGTCGGGCCCCCATACCACCCTCATGGAGTCTGTTTCTGACCGTTTGAGCAGACACATGCACATTTGTGGCCTGCTGGAGGTCATTTTGCAGGGCTCTGGCAGTGCTCCTCCTGCTCCTCCTTGCACAAAGGCGGAGGTAGCAGTCCTGCTGCTGGGTTGTTGCTGTCCTACGGCCTCCTCCACGTCTCCTGATGTACTGGCCTGTCTCCTGGTAGCGCCTCCATGCTCTGGACACTACGCTGACAGACACAGCAAACCTTCTTGCCACAGCTCGCATTGATGTGCCATCCTGGACGAGCTGCACTACCTGAGCCACTTGTGTGGGTTGTAGACTCCGTCTCATGCTACCACTAGAGTGAAAGCACCGCCAGCATTCAAAAGTGACCAAAACATCAGCCAGGAAGCATAGGAACTGAGAAGTGGTCTGTGGTCACCACCTGCAGAACCACTTCTTTATTGGGGGTGTCTTGCTAATTGCCTATAATTTCCACCTGTTGTCTATTCCATTTGCACAACAGCATGTGAAATGTATTGTCAATCAGTGTAATGAATACTCGGACAGAGTGGTAAGATCCAATCGCAGAATAGCGATGCTTTATTAGAGTACAGACAAGGGAATAGCTTAATCGTGGTCGGGCGGGCTGTGGTCAAAACCGGGCCAGGCATAGACAGGCAGAGGTACCAATGGAGCGGGCTTAGTCGTAGTCGAGGGCACAGGCACAGGATCAGAGGACGGTAATCACTGGGGTAGACAAGCAGAGGATTAAGCAATTCGGGGAGTCAAACAACAAGGCACAGGTCGGATACACGGGTAATCAAAAACAACAAACTCTCTCTCTCTCCTCGGAACAAAACGCTTAGCAAGTCACAATGGAACAATACCTCGCGCCGACTGAGCTTCTGAGCACACCTTAAATCCTACACTAATTACTGACAGGTGTGCTCAGAACTCAGGTGAACCAGATCGAGTCTGATGACTCCCCCTCTCTGTAGATCGGGGAAGTGTCAGACTCTGTCTAGACCCTGCCAACCCCCGATCCCTTACAGTATCCCCCTCCCCAGGGCCGGCTCCTGACGGCCTTCTACCTCTACCGGGTGGTCTTCCTCTGGGTCGGGGTCTTGGATGATCTGGGTGCTCAGCGTGGAAAGTGGCCTTGAGAGCGGGATCCAGTATGTCCTTAGCCGGAACCCAGGACCGTTCCTCAGGTCCATATCCCTCCCAGTCCACAAGATATTCGATGCCCCCTCGTCTCCGTCTTGACTCCAGTATCTCGTGGACTGTATAGGTGGTGTCCTGTTCATCCTCCAAAGGTGGTGTAGTAGGTTGTTGAGCGATTGGTGGATACATCGGGCTATAATGGACAGGTTTCAACAGGGAGACGTGGAACGTAGGGGTTTATCCTGTAGTGTCGAGGGAGTAACAGACGGTAGGTGACAGGGTTAATACGTCTCTGAACTTTGAAAGGACCAATGTACCTGGGTTGGAGCTTCTTGCAGCTCCGTCGGAACCGCAGGTCTCGGGTAGACAGCCACACTCGTTGCCCGGGTTGATAAGTGGGAGTAGGTCTCCGGCGTCGGTCGGCGTAGGTCTTTTGCTCTTGTGAGGCTTGACTGAGATGTTGATGGGCCGTCTCCCAGACCTGCGCACTCCGACGGAACCACTCGTCCACCGGCGGTACCATCCCTGATGCGGTATCCCATGGGAACAGGGGGGGTTGATACCCTAGAACACACTGGAAGGGCGTTAAGCGTAGGGAGGTGTGAATGAGTGAGTTCTGAGCATACTCTACCCAAGGAAGGAATCGACTCCACTCTTGCGGCTGCCGCGAACATTGTTGCCGTAGATATTTCCCAATTTCCTGGTTGAGCCGTTCTGTCTGCCCATTGGCCTGGGGATGATATCCGGAGGTTAGGCTAACCGAGATGCCCAAGCGTTCGCAGAAGGCCTTCCATACCCGGGATACAAACTGGGGTCCCCGGTCGGAAACAATATCCTCCGGGACACCAAACTGCCGGAACACCTGGTTAAACATAGTCTCAGCCATCTGAGTGGCGTTAGGCAAACGGGTCATGGGTACTAACCGGCACATCTTGGAGAAACGATCGATGACCACGAGAATTACAGTATGGCCCTCTGATTCTGGTAGGTCGGTAACAAAGTCCATAGCAATGTGCGACCATGGTCGTTGAGGAGTTAGCAATGGCATCAGCTTACCCTCCGGTAGTGCACGAGGTACCTTGGACTGAGCACATACTGGACAGGATAAGACATAGTCTCTGACGTCATCTGTGAGGGAATCCCACCAGTATTTTCGGCTGATGAGTCGTGTAGTTCGAGTGATTCCGGGATGACCAGATCCCAGCGACGTGTGGCACCATTCCATCAGTTGAGGTCGAAGAGGAGCTGGCACAAACACCTTAGACCCCGGGGTTTCTGGAGGGGCTGGTTCCGCTTGTAAGCTCTCCTGAATCGTGTCATCAATAGCCCACCTCACCGGACCAGCACGGTAACTCATGGGGAGAATAGGTTCTGGCTCCACGGGTCTTTCCGTGCGCTCGAACCGTCGGGAAAGCGCGTCCGCCTTACCATTCTTGGACCCGGGGATATAAGAGACAGTGAATCGGAAACGGTTGAAGAATAAAGACCACCTTGCCTGTCGGGAGTTCAGTCGTTTGGCACTGTGAAGATACTCCAGGTTGCGGTGGTCCGTGAGCACTTGGAACGGATGCTCTGCTCCCTCCAACCAATGTCTCCACTCCTCCAGTGCTAACTTCACCGCCAGTAATTCCCGATTACCCACGTCATAGTTCTGCTCGGCAGAATTCAGTTTCCTTGAAAAGAAAGCACAGGGTCGTGATTTAGGCGGCTCACCTTGGCGTTGGGATAACACGGCTCCAACTCCAACCTCCGAAGCGTCCACTTCCACGATAAACGGTAAGGTAGGGTCCGGCTGACATAGAATAGGAGCGGTGGTAAAGCGTTGTTTCAACATCTCAAACGCACGTACTGCCCCCTCCGTCCAGTTCAGACCGCGACCCTTGTAGCTGGTCATCGCCGACAGGGGCGCTGCGGTTGTGCTGAAATTACGCACGAACCGTCTATAGTAATTGGCAAACCCTAAGAACCTCTGGAGCTCCTTCACCGTCTGGGGTTGAGGCCAGTCTTGTACCGCTTGCACCTTGGATTCATCCAGTTTAACCCCGTCGGGAGTGAGTATGGCCCCAAGGAAGGAAATCGTAGTGACATGGAATTCACTCTTTTCTGCCTTCACGAACAGAGAATGTTGTAGGAGCCGATCCAGAACCTGTCGTACATGGGACACATGTTCACTCAGAGAGTTAGAATATATTAGGATGTCATCAATGTACACTATAACAAATCGATCAATCATGTCCCTGAAAATGTAATTCATGAACGCCTGGAATACTGAGGGCGCGTTGGTAAGTCCATAGGGCATGACACAATATTCGTAGTGTCCTCGATGTGTGATGAAGGCGGTCTTCCATTCATCCCCCTCTCTAATACGCACCAGATTGTACGCACTCCTGAGGTCCAGTTTACTGTACATGGAGGCCTGTCCCACCTGTTCAAGGGCTGCTGGAATCAAAGGAAGAGGGTAACGATTTTTGATGGTAATATCGTTCAACCCTCAATAGTCTATACAAGGACGCAGTCCGCCATCCTTTTTCTTCACAAAGAAAAAAACTGTATGCGGCGGGAGACGTCGATGGGCGAATGGCCCCTTGCTGTAGCGCCTCATCAATATACTGGCTCATCGCTTCTCGTTCCGGCTGTGACAACGGGTAGATTCTTCCACGAGGAGGTGTAGCTCCGGATAGCAGATCAATCCCGCAGTCCCAGGCCCGATGAGGTGGTAACACGGTAGCCCTCTCCTTGGAGAACACCTGCGCGTAATCCTGGTATTCTGTAGGGACCACAGTAGACACCGCACCCTGCGCATCCTCCACAGTAGACATTTTGCACGGTAAATTGAGGCACTCTGCCCTACATACTTCACTCCAAGCTGTGATATCGACAGATTTCCAGGAGATGACCGGATCATGGAGGACGAGCCAGGGGTGGCCGAGAACTAGTGGCTCCCGTGTTCTCCTGGTGTATGGAGCCCACTTGTAACTTGATTACCTCTGTACGGTGCGTAATGAACCCAGTGCCCATGGGCTCACCGTCTAGCGCGTTGACTCGCAGGGGAGGTTGAATTGGGATAAGTTGAACTCCCAACTCCTCAGCAAGACCCATATCCAGAAAGCTGGCAGCCGCTCCGGAATCAATAAGTCCTTCCAACCTGCGCACTTTCTCTCCGACAGATAAGGTAACTGGCACATACATTTGTTTCGATGTAATGTTCAAAACTTGATTCTCACTCACCGGTTTGGCAGTTCCGAGGCGATATCCTGGTGTACGGTTAGGTCGTACCGGACATTGACGAACGAAATGACCCGACTGACCACAATACAGGCATAGTCCGTCTTGCCGACGTTGTTGTCTCACCGAACCTTGTAGAGGTGACCGTTCCAGTTGCATAGGTTCCTCCTCAGATTCTCTCCTCCGCTCTGTCGATTGCATAGGACCAGTGATCGAGGACTCCCGGACTGTGGATGCCTTGTGTTGCACTATAAGATTATCAATAGAGATGGCTATTTTGATAAACTCATGTAGCGCAGTGATATCTCCTCGACAAGCCAACTCAGTCTGTACCTCTTTGCGCAGCCCTCTTCGGAAAACTGTGAGCAAAGCAGTCTCGCTCCATCCGCTACCGGCTGCTATAGTACGGAACTCTAAAGCGTAGTCGGCTACTGTGCGACGGCCCTGCTGAAGTTCGCATAGTTGGTCTCCCACACTACGCCCAGATACTGGGTGGTCGAACACCTCTTGAAACAGTCTCTTGAACTGAACTTCCGCATTCAACTCGGGGACCTCAGCTGCCCAAAGCGCAGTAGCCCAATCCAGTGCTCTTCCCGTTAGCAGAGAAATCATGAAATCCACCCTGCTACGGTCATCGGAAAACATAGTACGATTATACGACATATACAGGGACGTCTGGAGTAGAAACCCCTGACATTTGCCAGGTTCCCCGTCGTACCTTGTAGGTAGAGAAATCGGAGGTGCATGACGAGGACTGACCGTGCTCGGGGTGATGCCTTCAGCCGCACCAGCGTTGAGTAGCTGTAGGAGTTCATCCATCCGTTTCTCCTGTATCTCCCATCGCCTCTGTAATTCCGCTGGATCCATGGTATTGGCGAGGTATTCTGTAATGAATACTCGGACAGAGTGGTAAGATCCAATCGCAGAATAGCGATGCTTTATTAGAGTACAGACAAGGGAATAGCTTAATCGTGGTCGGGCGGGCTGTGGTCAAAACCGGGCCAGGCATAGACAGGCAGAGGTACCAATGGAGCGGGCTTAGTCGTAGTCGAGGGCACAGGCACAGGATCAGAGGACGGTAATCACTGGGGTAGACAAGCAGAGGATTAAGCAATTCGGGGAGTCAAACAACAAGGTACAGGTCGGATACACGGGTAATCAAAAACAACAAACTCTCTCTCTCTCTCTCTCTCGGAACAAAACGCTTAGCAAGTCACAATGGAACAATACCTCGCGCCGACTGAGCTTCTGAGCACACCTTAAATCCTACACTAATTACTGACAGGTGTGCTCAGAACTCAGGTGAACCAGATCGAGTCTGATGACTCCCCCTCTCTGTAGATCGGGGAAGTGTCAGACTCTGTCTAGACCCTGCCAACCCCCGATCCCTTACAATCAGTGTTGCTTCCTAAGTGGACAGTTTGATTTCACATAAGTGTGATTGACTTGGAGTTACATTGTGTTGTTTAAGTGTTCCCTTTATTTTTTTGAGCAGTGTATATCGTAACGTCTTATAATATAATATAATATGCCATTTAGCAGACGCTTTTATCCAAACTTATATCAAATTATTATACCAATTTTTAGAACTTATTTTGCACCCTTCAGATTCAAATTACCTTCTGCTCTTCGTTCATAAGATAGCCAATTATGTCCCATTCAATTACTTAACTTTACAATACTTTTACAAAATACTTATTCTAACTGGGGATTTGCCTGTAATAATTTCGTAATTTCCTGTCTCTCACTTCGAATTAAATGAAGCTCTGATTTACATTTACATTTTAGTCATTTAGCAGACGCTCTAATCCAGAACGACTTACAGTTAGTGACTGCATACATTTTCATACTGGCCCCCCGTGGGAAACGAACCCACAACCCTGCCGTTGCAAGCGCCATGCTCTACCAACTGAGTAGAGTGGTTACTTTTTTTTAAAATATGTATATACCGGTCTACTAAGCTGGCCATTCATTACTGTTATTAGTACATGCAATTATTAGTTATGAAACACTTATAAAATCTCCATCCTGATATGTATTAAAATTTTGTTTTCCTTTAAATGTCATTTTGGTGCTATGATTCAATATGTTACATTTCATCGGCTCCCTCTCCTGGCCGTTTTGAGTATTTCACCATCTATTTCATTTTATGATGTTCTCCCACATCTAAAAGGTCCGTAACCTATTATTTTATAATGTTTTACACATTACGGGACTAAAAACCCACTCTATTTCATTTTATGATGAATCCTAGCTAACATCAAGGGTTTACCTGAGCCCACTCATTTTATAATGTACTGTTTTACATGAATGTATTCATCGACTCTCTCTTTATGATGTACTTATTACATCATGGATGCCCTGCGCCTATTCGTTTGTCCACTTGTTGCCTTTACTCAGTACTTTAAACACACACTATTTTTGAATCATAACACCATGTCATAGTCCAATTTGATATTCTCCTTACATCCCTTACATAACTCAATACCACTCATCGTCCCCCTTTTAAAATATAGAATTTTAAAAGTCCGTTACAGCTAAGCCTTACCACAGATAAGCAGAATTTGACATAATCAAAAAAATGAAAGTCTGCTTACCTGTTAGTTTGGCTTTGAACTGCATCTGTTTACATTTACATTTACATTTTAGTCATTTAGCAGACGCTCTTATCCAGAGCGACTTACAGTTAGTGAGTACATTACTTTATTTTATTTTATTCATACTGGCCCCCCGTGGGAATCGAACCCACAACCCTGGCGTTGCAAATGCCATGCTCTACCAACTGAGCTACATCCCCGCCGGCCATTCCCTCCCCTACCCTGGACGACGCTGGGCCAATTGTGTGCCGCCCATGAGTCTCCCGGTCGCGGCCGGCTGCGACAGAGCCTGGATTTAAACCAGGATCTAGTGGCACAGTTAGCACTGCGATGCAGTGCCTTAGACCAATGCCCCATTGTCAGTTGAACTGCCCACATACACAAATCTCACATCTTTTATACTCTTGGTTACCATTCCTTAACCTACATCTGGTAACCCTCCATGGGCACTCCCTTTCTCTAATGTTATTACCCTTTGCCCCAAGTCAGTATATCCTGTCCATCAATCATGCTATCCTAAACATCAGTAATCTCCTTTGACATAACGGAATGTAGACTCCGTGGCCCCTAACCAATTATCTCGTAACTCTACCTATAACATGTCATCATAACATTGATTATCAGACAAGTCACAGGCTTTTGGTCAGCAGTAGGACAGGCTACTACTACGCGAGTGAAGAGCAAAATCCACTTGTATATCATGGTAGCAAAAATACAAATCTGACATTGACTGATTTATCTAGAAGAGTCCCCCAAGCTTGCCTCAAAGCATCGCTATGGCGCTGTCCTAATCAAAACGGTGCTGAAATGATCATCTAGGTGACCTCACACAACTATTGCTTTAAATTAGTATAACAGTTGGATATGACTTTGGGAGTTTAAGTATAAGCAAGAATTTGATTAATGCCTTCAATTGCATTAGCCTATATTTTCATCATTCAGTTAATCATAACTAAGGTGAGCGTTCCTCTCTCTGGGCTTTTTCTAGGCCCAATGGCTGTCAACACGAGTTTAAATCAATATGCTATTTTCAAGAAATCTGGCAATTTTTTCCGGGTTCGGGCTCATTTGATTTCTGTGATGTTGGACCAGGCCTGGGCTCGGGCTTCAGCTCACCAGGCTTGGGTTGGACCGGGATCGAATTTTCAGTTCTGATGAGAACTCTAAACTGCATTCGGGTCTCATGTGCAGTCCTGCAGTGTCATTTATGTGTGTGCTTTGATTTCATGGCGACTTTGCGTGAAGTAAATACGCTAGGTTAAAGGCTTCCAGGCGACAACCTGTTTGGATAATGTGCTATTTGTTCAATCTGTTGCTGCACATGTTGTGTATTTTGTGGAATTCCATTAGTGCGACATTGGGGGAAATGTTTTTAATTTTCGGGAAATGTGAAGAGTGGTCCCGGGATAGTCCCGGGATCCTGGTTACTAGTCCACACACACCCACACAGTCGTGAACAGGGCATGCAGCGCATCTTCCCCCTCAGGATGCAAAAAGATTTGCCATGGGATTTGGATCATCAAAAAGTTCAAAAGCTGCACCATCGGGAGCATCTTGACTGGCTGCATCACCGCTTGGTATGGCAAATGCACCGCCCTTGACTGCAATGCGCTATAGAGGGTGGTGCTGACAGCCCAGTACATCACTGGGGCCGAGCTCCCTGCCATCCAGGACCTCTATATCAGGCGGTGTCAGAGGAATTATAATCTATCCTGATGCCTAGTCACTTTACCCTGCCTTCATGTACATATCTACCTCTACCAATTACCTCGTACCTCTGCACATTGACCTGGTACTGGTTATCCCTGTATATAGCTCCATTCTTGGGTATTTTATTGTATTCCTCTTGGGTTACTATATATACAGTGGGGGAAAAAAGTATTTAGTCAGCCACCAATTGTGCAAGTTCTCCCACTTAAAAAGATGAGAGAGGCCTGTAATTTTCATCATAGGTACACGTCAACTATGACAGACAAAATGAGGAAAAAAAATCCAGAAAATCACATTGTAGGATTTTTAATGAATTTATTTGCAAATTATGGTGGACTATTTGGTCAATAACAAAAGTTTCTCAATACTTTGTTATATACCCTTTGTTGGCAATGACACAGGTCAAACGTTTTCTGTAAGTCTTCACAAGGTTTTCACACACTGTTGCTGGTATTTTGGCCCATTCCTCCATGCAGATCTCCTCTAGAGCAGTGATGTTTTGGGGCTGTCACTGGGCAACACAGACTTTCAACTCCCTCCAAAGATTTTCTATGGGGTTGAGATCTGGAGACTGGCTAGGCCACTCCAGGACCTTGAAATGCTTCTTACGAAGCCACTCCTTCATTGCCCGGGCGGTGTGTTTGGGATCATTGTCATGCTGAAAGACCCAGCCACGTTTCATCTTCAATGCCCTTGCTGATGGAAGGAGGTTTTCACTCAAAATCTCACGATACATGGCCCCATTCATTCTTTCCTTTACACGGATCAGTCGTCCTGGTCCCTTTGCAGAAAAACAGCCCCAAAGCATGATGTTTCCACCCCCATGCTTCACAGTAGGTATGGTGTTCTTTGGATGCAACTCAGCATTCTTTGTCCTCCAAACACGACGAGTTGAGTTTTTACCAAAAAGTTCTATTTTGGTTTCATCTGACCATATGACATTCTCCCAATCCTCTTCTGGATCATCCAAATGCACTCTAGCAAACACCAGATGGGCCTGGACATGTACTGGCTTAAGCAGGGGGACACGTCTGGCACTGCAGGATTTGAGTCCCTGGCGGCGTAGTGTGTTACTGATGGTAGGCTTTGTTACTTTGGTCCCAGCTCTCTGCAGGTCATTCACTAGGTCCCCCCGTGTGGTTCTGGGATTTTTGCTCACCGTTCTTGTGATCATTTTGACCCTACGGGGTGAGATCTTGCGTGGAGCCCCAGATCGAGGGAGATTATCAGTGGTCTTGTATGTCTTCCATTTCCTAATAATTGCTCCCACAGTTGATTTCTTCAAACCAAGCTGCTTACCTATTGCAGATTCAGTCTTCCCAGCCTGGTGCAGGTCTACAATTTTGTTTCTGGTGTCCTTTGACAGCTCTTTGGTCTTGGCCATAGTGGAGTTTGGAGTGTGACTGTTTGAGGTTGTGGACAGGTGTCTTTTATACTGATAACAAGTTCAAACAGGTGCCATTAATACAGGTAACGAGTGGAGGACAGAGGAGCCTCTTAAAGAAGAAGTTACAGGTCTGTGAGAGCCAGAAATCTTGCTTGTTTGTAGGTGACCAAATACTTATTTTCCACCATAATTTGCAAATAAATTCATAAAAATCCTACAATGTGATTTTCCGGAATTTTTTTCCTCAATATGTCTGTCATAGTTGACGTGTACCTATGAGGAAAATGACAGGCCTCTCTCATCTTTTTAAGTGGGAGAACTTGCACAATTGGTGGCTGACTTAATACTTTTTTTCCTCACTGTATATATATATTTTTTTCTTTTTACTCTGCATTGTTGGGAAGGGCTCGTAAGAAAGCATTTCACGGTAAAGTCTACACCAGTTGTATTCGGCGCATGTGACAAACAACATTAGATTTTGATTTGAACAGAAGTGCCATACCTGTGTGTGTGTGGGGAGAACTCCCTGTGAACAATTAGTTGGTAATGTTAAGTGACAAAACTAACCACTAAAACACAGGTGCATTGCAGTCTTGGAAACAATGTGAAAATAAAGAGAATACGAGATTTTGACGATTGAATTAGCCGCGCTATGGCGCGCCACATGAACTAAATACCACAGTTACTTTCAGTTGTATAAATGAATGTGAGTCTGTTTTCATGAATTCATGAAAGGATGTGAGTCTCTTTGTTTGAATGAATGAATTGTCAGTGGGTGCTCTTTAAAAAGACAGTGTCAGATTATTTATTTCCTTGTTTTCATCGTCACTACCAGAAAATCTGCAGGGTGTGCAATGGATCTGGTTATCATGGTCGTGGGTATGTACTGATTTGTGATCAATACAATCATTGCGAGGGGAAGAGGAAGGGAAAGTAAGTGTGATATGCACTCCATTGAACAGCTTTTAATCACAGGTTAGAAACAGGAAAACTGGGAAAAATGCATTTCTGTAGGAAACTGCCCAGAAAATCACACAAATGTAACTATATGTAATGTGCTACTATATGTAATATGCAAACCACTATATTTGTGCTACTATATGTAATGTGTTACTATATGTAATGTGTTACTAAATGTAATATGCTACTACTATATGTAAAATGCTACTATATGTAATGTGCTACTAAATGCTTACTTAGCAAATAGCTGTAGCAATAGTACAGTGTTTGTATTGTAGTCGTTTCCTTATTTCCTATCAGACACTTGGGTGGCTTGCTTGAAATTTTCTCCGGATGTTTTTTCTCTGCACCTTTGTGATGGCCAAGGGTCAAAAGAGTGTGAGACCTGTCATGGACAACGACAGCTTTTGGTCTACATCAACCTCAAGGTGAGATGGTGAGTGGTGTTGCTGGCTCACCATTGTTCAACTAAATAACAGTATGACTGCCTTTACACAGGCAGCCAAATTCTGATCTTTTGCCCAATTATTGGCAAAAAAAGCTGATCTGATTGGTCAAAAGACCAATTAGTGGAAAAAGATCAGAATTGGTCTGCCTGTGTAAACTCAGCCTCTGTGTCATATAGTGGATCCAGTAGATCCATCAACTTTCTCTGCTTCCCTTGTATGAGTAACTAGGAGATGTATTTATTATTTCTCTTCTACTTTCACTTGATTTCCTCTATTTCTGAATCCACACTGACTAGGACTAATAATCCTGAAAACTATGTCGGGAACAGTCCAGTGGTTTACAAATGGCCAACCTGAATAATTGTCACGGATACAGCCGAGGCTGCCCCTCCTCCTTGCTCGGGCAGGATTCGGCGTTCGTCGTCACCGGAGTACTAGCTTCCACCGATCGATGTTTCTGTGTCACACTAGTCCTGTCTTTATTATTCACACCTATTACTCATTAGGCTTATTGGTTTCCCTATATTACCTCTGTTTTCCCTCCTGGGTTTGTGCGTGATTGTTCGCTGTTACGTCGTCTGTTGAGCTGTTGTTTTGCTCTTCCCTGTGTGGAGGGTTTGACATGGTTTACTTTGTGTTTAGTAAAGCCATACTTTTTGGGTTTTCGACACCTCCTCCTCTGATTTCTCCTCCATCAAGACCATCAAACCCTGGGTCCAGTGGTATTCGGCTCTCGCTCCCGAGGGAATATGATGGGACAGCTACCGGGTGTAAGGGTTTCCTGCTCCAGGTGGAGCTCTACCTGACAACCATCCACCCGGCTCCCTCGGGATACGAGAGCGTGTCCGCCCTCATCTCCTGTCTGTCGGGCAGAGCGCTGGAATGGGCCAACGCGGAGTGGGGTGGAATAGACGCTGAGTCCGTTTGTTATGAGGATTTTACCCGCCGTTTCCGGGCAGTATTCGATCATCCGCCAAAGGGGAGAGCAGCGGGGGAGCGTCTGTTTCACCTCAGACAGGGAAGGAGGAGTGCACAGGACTTCGCCCTGGATTTCAGGACACTGGCAGCCAGCGCGGGATGGAATGAGAGGGCCCTGATTGACCACTACCGATGCATTCTACGGGAGGACATTCGTAGGGAGCTGGCCTGCAGGGACACTAATCTTAACCTGGACCAGCTGGTAGATTTATCGATCCGGCTGGATAACCTGTTGGCCACCCGCGGACGTCCAGATCAGGGTCCGTCCAGTCCATCCCCCAGCACTCCCGACTCCACACCTATGGAGCTTGGAGGTGCTGATGTGGAGAGAACGAGCAAGGGGGTGGTCTCCTGCACCAACTGTGGCCACAGAGGACACACTGCGGGCCGGTGCAGGAGAGGACCCTCATGGAACCGAGGCAGCAGGCAGGGTTCTGGTGGACCATCCCAGGTGAGTAGGCACCCAACTCACCCAGAGCTCCCTGTTGCTCACATGATGGTAATTGATGTTATTTTCCTCACATTCCCAGCATAGGCACTCGTAGATTCCGGCGCAGCTGGGAATTTCATGGAGAGGCTGGTTGCGCATAGATTAGGGATTCCTATATTGCCTTTAGATGTGCCCTTCTCCATACATGCCCTAGATAGTCGCCCTTTAGGGTCGGGTATGGTTAGGGAGGTCACAGTTCCACTCCGGATGGAGACGCAGGGGGGTCATGAGGAGAGAATTAGTCTCTTCCTTATTGATTCTCCTGCGTTTCCTGTGGTGCTGGGTGTCACACCCTGGCTCTGGGACTCTATATGTTGAGCCAGGGTGTGTTCATTCTATGTGTTCTGTTTCTATGTTGGGTGTTCTAGGTTGTGTTTTTCTATGTTGGCCTGAGTGACTCCCAATCAGAGGCAACGAGTGTCAGCGGTTGCCTGGTTGTCTCTGATTGGGAGCCATATTTAAACTGTCTGTTTTCCTTTTGTGTTTGTGGGTTCTTGTTCCGTGTTCGGTCAGTGTTACCGTGGACTTCACGAGTCGTTTCTTGTTTTGTATTGAGTTTTGTGCTTTAACTAATTAAAGTAAACATGTTCGTTCAACACGCTGCGCCTTGGTCTACTCCTTACCCTTGACGATCGTGACAGAAGAACCCACCATAAAAGGACCAAGCAGCGTGTCCAGGAGCAGGCAGACTGGACATGGGAGGAAGCGCCGGGAAAGGAGATGGAGAGGTTGGCGATGGCCCAGGTGGGCAAATCGTGGTCCTGGGAGGACATGCTCGGGGGCAAGGGACCTTGGGCTAGGATTAAGGCCCTGGCGAGAGAGGAGCAGCGGCGTCAGCAGTGCCTTCGTCGGACGGACGAGAGGCAACCCCAAAAAATTTTTAGGGGGGGGCACACGGCATGGGCGGCTGGGCAGCAGGAGGCTGCCACAGGGCGATTTGGAGAGGAGGCCACCGGGTTAGGGGGGCCAGAAGGCAGGTTGGCGGAGCCTGGATGGAGAGCGGAACCAACTTCCCGTACTCAGGCATGGCAGCATGGGACGGGGCAGGTTCCGCGGTATGCGGAGCGGCGTACTGTGCCACGAGTGGTCCGGCATAGTCCTGTACGTCCTGTGCGAGCACCCCGCACGTGTCGTGCGAAGGGGGGTATGCAGCCAGGACGGAGTGTGCCGGCTCAACGCTCGTGGTCTCCAATGCCTCTCCGCGGTCCCGGATATCCTGCTCCAGTGTCACGTGCTGTTATGCCAGTACGGGTACACAGCCCTGTACGTCCTGTGCGGATGCCTCACACAGAGTGTGTGAGGGTAGGCATTCAGCTGGGACGGGTTGTGGCCGCTCTTCATTCCAGGTCTCCTATCCGTCTCCACAGCCCGGGTTCGGCCTGTCCCTGCTCCACGCACCAAGCCTACGGTGTGCGTCGCCAGCCCAGTCCGGCCTGTCCCTGCTCCACGCACCAAGCCTACGGTGTGCGTCGCCAGCCCAGCCCGGCCTGTCCCTGCTCCACGCACCAAGCCTACGGTGTGCGTCGCCAGCCCAGTCCGGCCTGTCCCTGCTCCACGCACCAAGCCTACGGTGTGCGTCGCCAGCCCAGTCCGGCCTGTCCCTGCTCCACGCACCAAGCCTACGGTGTGCGTCGCCAGCCCAGCCCGGCCTGTCCCTGCTCCTCGCACCAAGCCTACGGGGTGCGTCGCCAGCTCAGCCCGGCCTGTCCCTGCTCCACGCACAAAGCCTACGGGGTGCGTCGCCAGCCCAGCCCGGCCTGTTCCTGCTCCACGCACCAAGCCTACGGTGCGCGTCGCCAGCCCGGCCAGGCCTGTTCCTGCCACTCGCACCAAGTCTACGGTGCGCGTCGCCAGCCCGGCCCGGCCTGTTCCTGCCACTCGCACCAAGCCAGGGGTGCGAGTCGTCAGCCTGGTCCAGCCCGTTCCTGCCACTCGCACCAAGCCAGGGGTGCGAGTCGTCAGCCTGGTCCAGCCCGTTCCTGCTACTCGCACCAAGCCAGGGGTGCGAGTCGTCAGCCTGGCAAGGCTCGTCGCTGCTCCACGCACCAAGCCAGGGGTGCGAGTCGTCAGTCCGGGTGAGGCCCGTTCGGCTCCACGCACCAAGCCAGGGGTGCGCATCGTCAGCCCGGTCCGGCCCGTTGCTGCTCCACGCACCAAAGCCAGGGGTACGAGTCGTCAGTCCGGTGAGGCCCGTTCCGGCTCCACGCACCAAGCCAGGGGTGCGTATCGTCAGCCCGGTCCGGCCCGTTGCTGCTCCACGCACCAAGCCAGGGGTGCGTGTCGTCTGTCCGGCACAACCCGTGCCTGGGTCACCGGTGCCTAACCAGGTACCGGTCAACGGCTCCATTACGGAGCTGAAGCTAACCGCTCCTGCTACGTCCAGTCCAGCTCCAGCCAGCGGGGCCAGACCGGACCAGGGGCGCTATGGGGGGTTTGTTGGAGGGTGGTGGGCAAGGCCGGAGCCAGAACCGCCGCCGAGGAGGTATGCCCACCCAGCCCTCCCCTGTTTTGCTCTTATTGAGGCGCGGTCGCAGTCCGCGCCTTTAGGGGGGGGTACTGTCACACCCTGGCTCTGGGACTCTATATGTTGAGCCAGGGTGTGTTCATTCTATGTGTTCTGTTTCTATGTTGGGTGTTCTAGGTTGTGTTTTTCTATGTTGGCCTGAGTGACTCCCAATCAGAGGCAACGAGTGTCAGCGGTTGCCTGGTTGTCTCTGATTGGGAGCCATATTTAAACTGTCTGTTTTCCTTTTGTGTTTGTGGGTTCTTGTTCCGTGTTCAGTCAGTGTTACCGTGGACTTCACAAGTCGTTTCTTGTTTTGTATTGAGTTTTGTGCTTTAACTAATTAAAGTAAACATGTTCGTTCAACACGCTGCGCCTTGGTCTACTCCTTACCCTGACGATCGTGACACTGGGGCTTCCCTGGCTAACCACCCATGACCCCAGTATTTCGTGGCAACAGAGGGCTCTTAAGGGATGGTCACCTCAGTGCTCGGGAAGGTGTGTAGGGGTTTCAGTAGGGGCAACCACGGTGGAGAGTCCAAACCATGTCTCCACAATGCACATTCCCTCAGAATATGCCGATTTGGCTCTCGCCTTCAGTAAAAAGAAGGCGACTCAATTACCACCCCATCGACGAGGGGATTGTGCGATAGATCTCCGTGAGGGCGCTGCACTTCCCAGGAGTCACGTGTATCCTCTGTCACAGGAGGAGACGGTGGCTATGGAGACATATGTCACCGAATCTCTGGGACAGGGATACATTCGGCCCTCCACTTCCCCTGCCTCCTCAAGTTTCTTTTTTGTGAAGAAGAAGGATGGAGGTTTACACCCGTGCATTGACTATCGAGGTCTAAATCAGATAACCGGATAATCAGATCATCTTCTTCCTCTCATAGCTAGTATGACGTAGTCATTGCACGGGCGCGCTTCTTCACAAAATTGGACCTCAGGAGCGCTAACAATCTGATACGTATCCGGGAGGGGGACTGTCGTAGAAATATTTGAATCAAAAGTAGTCAACTCAAAAATATCTCTCAAGAGACTGGAGCTTGTGAATCCAAAACTTTGACTTTATTATTGCGTAACAAAGCCGAGCTTGCTCCATGGAACAACTGCTTGCCCTGACCCGGAGCTCTCCTTTTATACAGACACAAATGCATAGTCATGCTTATACAACATACATAGTTACTCCTCTCTATGTGAATGAATAACATCTTTCAGTATCACATGTTGGCTACTCACGAGGCTACGTGCATTTCTCTAAGTGGGGCTTCTGTCTCTTATTAGTGGTCTGACTCAAAAAATTATATACATACGTACGTTAAAGAACAATCACACTCTGTATTGACTATATTCACTATCCAGACATGCATCTGGAGTGCAAAGTATCAATCATGTTCATTCTGTTTTACCTTTATCATTTCATAACACATTATAAAACATATAAATTAATACTTAAATATGGTTTAAACATGTCATGGCCATAACCCATTCTCAACCACATACATTCAAGCCAATCCCAAAAAGCATCCTCCCAGGACCCTGAGAGGCTATGGTTTTTCCTTGTGACTATGTGTATGTGACTATGTGTCAGGTCATAAGCACAAACAAATTATAACACTAGTTCCATTGTTACTCCAATCTCCACACAGCCACCACGAGGAGTTGTATCTCCGTCACATGTCATTGACATACCCAGACCAGCTGCAGGGAGTTATCAAAAGCACAGCGTTTGCACTAAAGAAATGTCTCTGCTCTGTTTTAACCCTTCAACTGGTTCTCAATCCATAAGCATTTAAGGCATATATGTGTTTCATTCTACAACATATGTACTAGAAAATCATCCATATATTCCCCCCTTTGGGACTTTCTAAGTCCCAACCAATAAAACAAAAGTTAACATAAAATGAGTGTAAGCATGTGCATATACTTATTCTTAGCCTTGCCATCTGTGGTTACATTTTATAAGAATATATATTCAGACCAATGTATCTTCCTCATTGTCTGACCCATCGCAATGAGGACGAGGAGCCCAGTCAGGTACTGGGTACAAATCCGGAAGGTTTCCCTCTAAGCTAACCTCCAAATGTTGCTGTTGAGCTTTGTAACCATGACAGGCCCATCCACCCCCAGGGACAACACCATACAGACATTCAGGATTCCCAAATGGGCAGTCCATTGGTCCTACCTGCTGTTCTTCGATGTTGGCACTTGGACTCGTGCTTGCTTCTTCTTCTTGGACTCCATCTGGTGCCTCGACATCCTCCGCTTCCTCATGGCTCGCTGACGGCAGGCCGGTTCTCCTCGGGACCCTGGTACAGTGGTTCAGATGGTACCACGTTGTGCTTCCTTCCACCTGTACCGCCGTGGGCATCGCTCGGATCACCTTGTATGGTCCTTCTCTCTTGGACTCGTTCCACTTTCTGCGAAACACTCGGATGTAGACTCGATCTCTTGGAATCACCGGCCCTGGTTCCTCTGGTCCAGGTTCCTGTCACGCGTGCTGTAGGTGGGTGTAGTGGTGGAATCAAACGCAGAACACCGAAGGATAGTCCAACAGACTTTAGTCGATCTCCAAACAGGAAAATATGACAACACTTGCCCGAAGGCAAAAATTACACACGAAGGCGAATAAACAAAAAGCGCACTAACAGGTGCGTAACACTCCAACGCAGTGGAGGAAAGCTCAACCGAGCGAAAGGGCGAAAATAAGCCCAACACACGACAGACCAAAATCAATAACACACAACACTAGACAAACACAACGAGAAACTTATAGGACACTAATTAGGCTAAACGAGAACAGGTGTCACTACAAACAGACAAAAGCAAACGAACATGAAACATACAACGGTGGCAGCTAGTATTCCGGAGACAACGAACGCCGAAGCCTGCCCGAACAAGGGAGAGAGGCAGCCTCGGCCGAAACCGTGACAGTTCCGGTTCTTGCCCTTTTTCCTGGAGATAGATCACTTTATGTATAGCAGTTAGTTGTCTTAGATATGCTTTAAGCTCCATCTCTAATTGTTCCAATGGGGGTCCTTTGTAGGGCCCTCTTAGAACTGGCACTGGCATGGGTCGACCCGTAAGCATTTCATGCAGGGTTTGATGCGTAGTTCTGTTAGTTTGCATGCGATAACACATCAAAGCTAGTGGTAGTGCATCCACCCAATTGAGCTTTGCACCGGCACAGATTTTATTCAGTTTAGCCTTGAGGGTCCCATTAATCCTCTCAACAATCCCCTGAGATTGCGGATGATACACGCACCCTAGTCTTTGCTTAATCCTTAGCTGCTGTAATACTTGCTTCACCTTTTTTTGAATGAATGCTGAACCATTGTCTGAGCTGATTTCTGTTGGTATTCCAAATCTGGGTATTACTTCTCTGGTTAGAAATTTGATTACTGCTCCTGATCCTAGATCTGCTGATGGTACCGCTTCTACCCATCTACTGAATCTATCTATTATCACTAGCATGTACCTTTTGCCATTCACCTTTTTTATCATATCTACATAGTCCATGACTAAATGTCGAAATGGTCCTTCAGGAACTAGTATGTGCCCTATAGGCGTAGTTATTCCTTTCCTTACATTGTTTTGTGCACACACCTTACATCTTGCTAATGCCTCATCTATTGTTGCTTGTAGGTATGGAGACCAGTATCCTTGTTTTTTTATTTTCCTTACTATCTCCCCCCTTGCCGAATGGTCAAAACTATGCAAATCAGTTATCAGTAAGTTGAGCAACACAATGGGTGCTACTATGGTTCCTTCATGAGACCTCCATAATCCCTTCACATCTTTGGTGGACCCTCTTTGGTGCCACATAGTCTGTTCATAAGGTCCTGCTCTTTCCTGCATCCTTATTATATCGTCTGGTTGTGGTATGGATTCAATAATGACCATTGGTGCTGTTAACACTGGGATGGTGCATCTAGATGCCTTCTTTGCAGCTTCATCAGCTGCATTGTTTCCTTTGGTTATATATCCTTTTCCTTTCCTATGCGCCTGACATTTCACTATCGCCAATTTAGTCGGATACATTAACGCCGTCATTAATTCCACAATCTGTTCGTGGTGTTGTATGGGTGTACCATCGCTTTTCCTGAACCCTCGCTGCTTCCAGACTGCCCCAAATAAATGACACACCCCATGTGCATATGCTGAATCAGTATAGATATTAACTGTTTTCCGTTTTCCCAGGATGCAAGCTGCAGTGAGTGCTTTTAGTTCAGCTAACTGAGCTGAGCATGCCTGTGGACAATATTCTGCTATTACCTCTTTAAAATCCTCTCCTTGCTTTTGTACTACTGCATAGCCTGCATGATTTCCCCCATGATCTTTATAACAGGATCCATCCACAAAATACTCTTCTATGCACTCTTCCCCCACGCTGGACAACGGGGTTGACTCCAAGTCTGGCCTTAGTCGGGTAAATGTCAATGAGTCTGCTACACAGTCGTGTGCTTGTCCCTCAAACTCCAAAGGGATTCTTTCAGCTGGATTTACTGTACTGCATCGTTTAATGGAAACATCTGGATAGGTCAGTTGAGTCATGTATTCTAAAGTTCTAGCATTGGTAAGAACAAACTTCCCTTTTTCTATCAGTTCTGTCACGGTTTCGGCCGAGGCGGCTCCTCCTCCTTGTTCGGGCAGGTTTCGCCGGTCGTCGTCTCCGGAGTTCTAGCTGCCACCGCTCTATGTTTCTTGTTTGTTTGGTTTTGTCTGTTACTCACACCTGTTTTGTGTTAGGTCTCATTTAGCACCCTATTTAGTTTCCTTGTTGTTAGGTTAGTGTTGTGTGTAATTGTTCATGTCGTGGTTGCGCTACCCGTGTCGGTACGCTATTTTCATTCGTTACCTCCTTGTGTGTTTAGGAGAGTTTACGCACCTGTGTGTGCGCTCGCATTTACGCCTGTGTGCGTCCTTTTGCCTCCGGGCTGTTTTGGATTATTTTTGTGCTTCAGTAAAAGTCTTGTTGGACTTATCCTCCGCTGCCTGCGCCTGATTCTACACCACACCTACACAGCACCCTGACAGAATTACACACCTTTACATGGAATCAGCAGGAGCACCCGTCGACCCCATGGAGGAGCGTCTCCTTGGGCAAGAGCACCGGATCAACCGAATCGGGCACGCCTTGGAGGGCGTCATGGACACCCTTCGTCGATGGGAGACCAGCGGGGTTCCCACAGCCCCACCTATCGCACCATCACCACCGGACAGCCAGCCCGTCCATCGACCGGAACCCAGTGGGATTCGGCTCTCGCTCCCGAGGGCGTACGACGGCACCGCTGCCGGGTGTCAGGGGTTCCTCTTACAAGTGGAGCTCTACATTGCCACCATACACCCGGCGCCCTCGGGATACGAGAGCGTTTCCGCCCTCATCTCCTGTCTCACCGGCAAGGCGTTGGAGTGGGCCAACGCCGAATGGAGGGGAATAGACGCCGCCACAGTCACCTATGCGGAGTTCTCCCGTCGCTTCCGTGCGGTCTTCGACCATAAGTCTTGTTGGACTTATCCTCCGCTGCCTGCGCCTGATTCTACACCACACCTACACAGCACCCTGACAAGTTCCACTATTTTATGATGTGTATGTATTGTTACCGGGTATCCCATAGTAATTGTGGAAGCTTTGTCATATGCATATTGTAATGCAGCTAAACCTTGATAGCAGGGTGGATATCCCTGAGCAACAGAATCTTGTTTAGAACTATAATAAGCAATGGGTTGTTTTCGTCTTCCACTGCACGTCTCTTGCATAAGTACCACTGTTGCATACCTATCACATCTATTTGCCACATACAACAAGAATGGTTTTGTGTAATCTGGGGCTGCTAGAGCCGGAGCTGACTGCATTTCCTTCTTCATTGTTTCAAATGCAGTTAATGCATCACTGTTCCATTCCAGGCTTGCACTAAGATCTAGTTGTCCTGCTTCTTTCATGATTTCTCGCAGAGCTGTTTTAACCGCATACTCCTCTATCCAGTCTGAGCTGAATCCAGTCATCCCTAGGAACGTCATCATCTGAGCAACCGTTTGAGGGAGCGGTGCCTTTCTGATTCTTTCCAGTTGTCCTGGTGCTATTGCCTTTGTCCCATGCGCAATTGTTCTTCTTAGATATTCAACTTGAGATTGGCAGTACTGGAGTTTCGTTTTTGACACCTTGTGTCCTCCCTCTGCCAGTCGCTTTAAAACCTTCATAGAATCAGCATGGCATTGTTCCAAGGAGGGGGCGCAGATCAACAGATCATCCACATACTGGATCAATGTTCCTTCAAGTATTAGATCTTCTAGGTCTGTTCTTAACACCTGATTAAACACATGAGGAGAATGCTTAAATCCCTGTGGCATCCGAGTATATGTGTACTGTTTACCTTTGTAGGTAAATGCAAACAAGTGTCTGCATTCTTCCGCCAGGGGCACACAAAAAAATGCTCCACATAAGTCAATCACTGTGAAGTACTTGGCTTCTGGGGGAACATTGGTGAGTAGCGTATGAGGGTTTGGAACATCAGCAGGCCAATGTTGTACTATGTCATTTATGTACCAGCCTCCACTTTTACCCATCTGCTTTAAGAACCGGCAACAAAGGTGTGTTACAACAACTTTGTGTTTCTATCAGTACTCCTGCTTTTATCAGTCCTTCGATTGTGGCGTTGATACCCTGTTCTGCTTCAGGTTTCATATGGTATTGAGCCCTCCAAGGGGGCTTGACATCTGGCTTTGTTTTGACGAACACAGGACTTGCTGATTTTACCAACCCAACATCTGTATCATGTTGTGACCATACCTCGTGAGGTGTGTTTTTCTCCATTTCCTGTTTTTGCTGGTTCTCTAATTCTGTTGCTTCCCCTAGCTGTGTTAGCTGTTGGGCTGTAACTTCCATTTACATTTACATCATTTAGCAGACGCTCTTATCCAGAGCGACTTACAAATTGGTGCATTCACCTTATAGCCAGTGGGATAACCACTTTACATCCACTTTTTTTTTTTTTGGGGGGTTAGAAGGATTACTTTATCCTATCCCAGGTGTTCCTTAAAGAGGTGGGGTTTCAAATGTCTCCGGAAGGTGGTAAGTTGGATCTCCAGTCATTATTGTGGTATGGTGTATCTTGATGAAGGCTTTATCTTTTGAATGATAAATCAATGGGTTTTCTGTCTTGTTCCATTGAATTGTTTTTGCTAGCTTCATCATGTGGCCCAAATCCTTGGCCTCCATTCCCTTGTTCACCAGCAAGGTAATGTGTGGGGCAGCTTCAGAAACATTGTACCATTTTGCCACAAAGTCTGAGCCATCCATGTCCGTCACCTCCATTGCTGCTCCTTGTTTTCCTATAATTATGTACTGAGACATTATTGGTACCGATTTCCCATTTGCATTTAACAACCACAGTTGTTCTAAAAGATCATCACGATAGGGATCATATTGCATGGTGCAGTGATCTGAGGGTGGTGAAACGTCTGGGCACGCTCATCTGGTGGTCGGAGACCGGAGGGGCTGAAGATCGGAGAGTAGTCGAGGTCCAGAAGGCAGGTTGGGATAGACGGGGCAGTAGAACAAGGAGGCAGTCAAGAAAGGATCGGGTATCACAAACAGGAGTCAGAGCGCAGACAGGCAGGTTACTGGTCCGGGTTTGAAGACGATCTGACAGGGCTTGGCTGAAAACCAGGGCTTGATATACTGGGAGAGGTAGTGGGGAAATGCAGTTCAGCTGGCAGAGTAATTAGAACAGAGTGAGGCAAGGTGAGGATGGTGAGTGGGAAATGCAGTGCAGCTGGCCAGGTAACAAGAGCAGAGCAGGGCAGGTGGAGCTAGTTAGGCTGAGTAGAGAGAGGGAGGTGAGCAGAGTGGAAGATAATTGAATGCAATTAATGTTGCTACCAGGGAGAGAGAGTGCTCATGACAGGACCCCCTCCAAGGGACGGCCCCAGAAGTCCCAAGAACAACATCATGCCGGGAGGGTGGAGGGGAGCAGGCGGCGGGTCAGAACTCCTCCGAGCGGTCCGAGTGAATCTCCTCATCCTCAGAAGGAGCTGGAGGGTCACGGTCGGGAGACAGGACAGGCACTGAGACAGGAGCAGGGCGGGCCGGACGGCTAGGAACCCCTCTTGGACGGCCCCTACGGATTGCAGGCTGATCAGGATGTAGTCGGTGGAAGTCAGTGATAAGGGTCCGGTCCACTATCCTCCTGGCCGGGATCCAGGTCCTCTCCTCTGGACCATATCCCTCCCAATCAACGAGGTACTGGAGACCCCTACCCCTTCGCCTAGAGCGGAGCAGCCGCCGGACGGTGAAGACAGGACCGCCATCTACGAGGCGCGGAGGAGGTGGCGCCGGAGCTGCAGGGACCAGGGGACTTTCATGGACCGGCTTGACCTTGGAGACGTGGAAGGTGGGGTGGACCCGCATGGAAGCGGGCAACTGAAGTCGGACCGCCGTTGGACTGATGACTTTCTGCACAGGAAAAGGACCAATGAAGCGAGGGCCAGCTTTCGTGATACAACCCGCAGCGGCAGATCCCGGGCAGACAGCCAGACCTTCTGACCAACCCGGTAAGTAGGTGCTGGGGGTCCTCCGTCGGTTGGCACCGGCCGGCGTAGCTGGTTCCAGACTTCAGGAGCACAGTGCGAGCCTGGGCCCAAGTGCGGCGGCAGCGGCGGGCATACGCAAGAGCAGACGGACAGGTGGCATCCGCCTCCTGGCTGGCAAACAGTGGAGGTTGATACCCGTAGACACACTGAAAGGGGGAGAGCCCGGTGGAGGAACTGGTGAGTGAATTATGGGCATATTCCACCCAGAGCAGGTGTTGAGCCCAGGCCCGGGGATTTTGGGAAGCCACACACCTCAGTGCCTTCTCCAGCTCCTGGTTCATGCGTTCAGTCTGGCCGTTTGACTGCGGGTGGAATCCAGACGATAGGCTGGCGGTGGCCCCAAGGAGATGACAGAACTCCTTCCAAAAGGTTGCTGAGAATTGCGGGCCCCGGTCTGACACTATATCCTGGGGTAGGCCATGGATACGAAACACATGTTCCAGGACCACCTGGGAGGTCTCTTTAGCAGAGGGTAGTTTGGGAAGGGGGCACGAAGTGGGTCATCTTACTAAAGCGGTCAACAATGGTAAGGATGACTGTGTGTCCGTCAGAGGGCGGAAGGCCCGTAACAAAGTCCAGTGAAACGTGGGACCAGGGCCTCTTGGGTATGAGTAGGGGTTGCAGCAACCCAGCAGGAGGCTGGTTGGGAGTCTTGTTTCGGTTACAAGTGGGACAAGCTCGGATGAATTCTCGGACATCCCGTCTCATCCCCCCGCCACCAGAACCGCTGGCGGACCAGATGAAGGGTGCGAGTGATGCCGGGATGACAGGCCAGACGGGATTCGTGCCCCCACTGAATCACAGGTGACCTGAGATTTGCTGGAACAAACAGACGGTTGGGGGCGCTGGTGCTTGGACCTGGCTGGTCCCGAAGAGCCTCCATGACCTGCTTCTCGATCTCCCAGGTGAGGGCCGCTACGACCAAGTGGCTGGGAAGAATGGGAGCTGTCATGGCGGTGGTCTCGTCCTTCTGAAACATCCGGGAAAGAGCATCAGGTTTGATGTTGCGAGATCCCGGGCGGTAGGAGCGTGAAATTGAAGCGCGTAAAGAACAGAGACCACCGCTGTTGACGGGAGTTCAGCCTCCTGGCTGTTTGGATATACTCAGGTTCTTGTGGTCTGTCCACACTACGAATGGTTCCTTTGACCCTCTAACCAGTGCCGCCATTCTTCAAGGGCGAGCTTGACAGCCAACAGCTCGCGGTTCCCAATGTCGTAGTTGCATTCGGCAGGGGTTGGCCGACGGGAGTAGAAGGCACAGGGGGTGCATCTTGCCATCCTCAGCTGCTCTTTGAGAAAGCACTGCACCCACTCCCACGTCCGAAGCATCTACCTCCACCACAAACTGCCTTGCTGCATCTGGCATCTGGAGGATGGGAGCAGAAGTGAAACATGTCTTGAGGATATTGAAGGCCTTATCAGCAGCTGATGTCCATTGGTACGGTTGTTTAGTGCTGGTTAGCGCCGTGAGGGGTGCAGCCACTGTGCTATAGTTTCTGATGAATCTCCTATAAAAGTTGGCAAAGCCCAGGAACTGTTGCAACTTCTTCCGAGACTCAGGAACTGGCCAGGAAGTGACAGCCGACACCTTCGTGAGATCCATCTGAATGCTGCCCTCGGTCACCACATACCCCAGGAATGAAACGGTCTTGGCATGGAACTCGCACTTCTCTGCCTTCACGAAAGAGAGTTCTCCAGCAGGCGGCGCAGGACCAACCGGACGTGGTGCGTGTGTTCTGACAGAGTCTTTGAGAATATTAAAATATCGTCAAGGTACACAAATACGAACGTATTTAGCATGTCCCCTGAGGATATCATTCACTAGGGCTTGAAAAACTGCTGGGGCATTGGTGAGGCCGAAGGGCATGACGAGATATTCATAGTGGCCGGTTGGTGTGTTGAACGCTGTCTTCCATTCGTCTCCCTCCCTCATCCGCACCAGATGGTAGGCATTGCGAAGGTCCAGCTTAGTGAATACAGTGGCTCCCTGCAGCAGTTCGAAGGCAGACGAAAGTAAGGGCAGTGGGTAGCGATTCTTAACCGTGATGTCGTTCAGACCCCGTAATCTATGCATGGGACGAAGAGAACCGTCCTTCTTGCCGACAAAGAAGAATCCCGCTCCTGCGAAGGAAGACGACGGTCTAATTATCCCGGAGGCAAGAGAGTCATTAATGTAGTCCTCCATGGCCTTTCTTTCCGGGGCTGACAGTGAATACAGACGACCCTTGGGAGGTGCTGTGCCAGGCAGGAGATCAATCGCGCAGTCATAGGGTCTGTGTGGGGGGTAGAGATGTCGCCTTGGATTTGTTGAACACCTCTTTCAGGCTGTGGTAACAGGCCGGAACATTGGATATGTCGGAGGTAGCGCTAGATCCTTCCCGGTGAACGGGCAGGGTGGCCCCCCTTAAACAGGTCTGGTGACAACTCCTTCCCCACTCACGGACTGTTCCTGTCTCCCAGTCGATGTGGGGGTTGTGCTGACGGAGCCACGGGTATCCAAGAATGAGTGGTTGGCCAGGTGAGTGTAGGAGGTGAAACTGGATGGACTCCTGGTGGTTTCCTGACAGCAGGATTGTCACAGGGGCGGAGATATGAGTGACAGTGCCAAGATGATGCCCATCCAGGGCTCGTGCAGGAATGGGTTGTGTCAGTTGATGATGGTTCACGCCCAGTTGCTGTGCAAGCTCAGGGTCCATGATGTTTGCTTCGGCTCCGGAATCCACAAGGGCGGCCAATGTATGAGTCTTGTCAGAAAGCTGAAGGCGGAGATGAAGCAGGGTCTTTCGGATGGAGGGAGACTGAAGGCTTGTTGAGCTCACCCGGATCTCCCCCTACACCTGGTGAGCTGCGGCTTTTGCCGGACAAGTAGCGACACGGTGATTCTCGCCACCACAGTAGAGGCAAAGGTTGGAGCTTAGACGGCGCCGACGCTCCTCGGGAGTCAGAGAGGCACGGCCAATCTCCATGGGCTCAGGCTGATTGAGTTGGCTATGGGACTTGACAGGCAGGGGCTGGACAGAAGCGGTATCGACCCAGTACGGATGGCAGGTTGACTGAGACGGCCCTTCTCCCTCCTCCGGGTCTGTATACGGCGGTCAATGCGAGGCGGCAAGGTCAATGGCGGCATCAAGCGTTGAGGGCGGGTCATGGGAAACAAGCTCGTCCTTGATATAGTCCGCCAGGCTATGGAGGAAGGCTTGCACCAGTGCCTCTGGGTTAAACGAGCTTTGACTGGCCAGGGTACGAAAGTCAATGGAGAAGTCTGCCACTGTCCGATTGCCCTGACGGATGGTGAGCAGAGCTTGTGGCGCTTCGGCTGTTGGCGAGCCTAGGTCAAAGACCTTTAACATCTCCTCCTCAAAGGCACTGAAGGAGGCACAGGCTGGGGTTTGCCGGTCGAATTCGGCCGTTCCCCACAACCGAGCTCGACCGGTGAGATGTGTGATGACATACCCCACCTTGGCTCCCCTCTGTTGAGAAAGTCCTGGGCTGTAGTGCAAACTGGATTCGGCAGCTGCTCAAGAATGGTCTTACTTGCTTCTGGTTGCCATCAAAACGTTCCGGGTTCCCAATCCTTGGTTCAGGAGCGTGGGGATCTGGTGGCAGCACTGCCGGGCCTGCAGCATTGGGACCTCCAGCGGAGGGATGAAGGAGTATCGGTGGTACAGGAACAAAAGGACCAGGGGGTGCAGGTGGAGTAGCCGGGCTTGAGAGTAGTTGCAGGGCTTGGGCTAGCTGTTGTTGCTGCAGTTGGAACTGTTGTTGCTGCTGGTTGAATAGCTGGAGAAGGGAAGCGATGTCGCCAGCCATCCGATTTATGTCTCCCTCAGAGCGTTCCAGTCGCTGTAGGGCAGTCCTCTCTGGCTCTTCCTCCATCGTGGTCAGGGGAGTGCGCTGGGTCCATGATGGTCAGATCGTTCTGTCACGAACAGAAGAGGACCCAAGAGCGCAAGTTCAAATTCAGAGTTCTTTATTCAAGGTTACAGGCGGGAAGAGGAGTCCCAGGGGTGTCAGGGGTCTTTCAGGGTCCTCCTGTGGGTACCTGTGCTCCGGGGGGTCACCAAATGTCCGGGGGTGTCCAGTCCAAGTGCTTAGTGTGTGTGTTCCCCAGTGATGGAGCGGCGTATCGGGCTGAGGGTGGTGAAACGTCTGGGCACGCTCATCTGGTGGTCGGAGACCGGAGGGGCTGAAGATCGGAGAGTAGTCGAGGTCCAGAAGGCAGGTTGGGATAGACGGGGCAGTAGAACAAGGAGGCAGTCAAGAAAGGATCGGTATCACAAACAGGAGTCAGAGCGCAGACAGGCAGGTTACTGGTCCGGGTTTGAAGACGATCTGACAGGGCTTGGCTGAAAACCAGGGCTTGATATACTGGGAGAGGTAGTGGGGAAATGCAGTTCAGCTGGCAGAGTAATTAGAACAGAGTGAGGCAAGGTGAGGATGGTGAGTGGGAAATGCAGTGCAGCTGGCCAGGTAACAAGAGCAGAGCAGGGCAGGTGGAGCTAGTTAGGCTGAGTAGAGAGAGGGAGGTGAGCAGAGTGGAAGATAATTGAATGCAATTAATGTTGCTACCAGGGAGAGAGAGTGCTCATGACAGTGATATTCTGACTTTCCTCTTTCTGCTTCTGGTATCTGAGCCTGAATAAACCTACCCCATTTCCTGACTACCCTATCTACTTCTGTCTCAATATCCCCTAACCAATAGACATTTGCTGTATCCTGTTTCATTACCATTTGTAAGTTTAACCCTGCCTTGTCTATAATTACCCCTTCGGAGGAACATCGAATTTGTATACCCATTTTGCATAGGGCATCTCTTCCCAATAGATTGACAGGGGTGTGTTCTGATACAAGTCTAGGGAGGGTTGTGGATTTGTCATCCGCTATCAGGCGAACTGGAGCTGTCATTGGAATTAACTGCGTTTGTCCCGAGAATCCTACAGTTTTGGCATATTTGCCAGACATGGGGAGGTGAGAGGCATAATTTGGACTTACACAGGTGTAAGTGGCTCCAGTATCAACCATCATGGGTGTGCCTCTGTTCTCTATTTGAACCTGCAGCATAGGTTCTTGATCAGCTCGTGTAGTTAGTACTGGAAACTGACCCTCCCCTGTAGGATTCTCTGGGCACCCCTAGTACCCCTGATTAGGCCCTGCCCATGGATTCACAGGACCTTGGACTTGTTGCTGATTTTGTTGCCAGCCGTCAGTCTGCTTCCAATTACTTTGATTTTTGTTCCCGGCTGTTGCCAGGGGTTTGTGGGGGCAGTTTCGTCTGGTATGCCCTGGCTGTTGGCATCCCCAGCAAATTCCAGGTGGCCCTTGTGGGCCCCGATTTCCTCCTTTTTGATTGTATTGCTGAGATTTTTGCTGTTTTTTATTATTATTCCATTGTCGGGGTTGTTGTGCATACACATTCACTACTGGTGATGTGAGTTGCACTTGGAACTGCGGCGCGGGAGGCGGATATGGCCCTCCTGGAGTGACTGCAGCCACCATTCCTGTTTCAGTCATAGGTGCTGTTACTGTGGCCTGGATTTTCTTCTTCCCTCTGTTTGTCAATTCTTCCAATTGGAGTTGAGTCAGCTTCCTCTGAATGTCTCTCCCCTGCTCTTTAAGTCTCTGTTCATCCTTTCTGTGTTTTTCTACTGCATGTATCACATGGTCACAGAATTCTTTGTGTGTCTTTGAGGTTAGTCCCACCACATCCTCCAGCCTGCTTCTCACTGATTGAGGCATGGCTTCTATTATTGAGTTTCGGAATAGAGTTGTCATCAGTGGGTCCCCTTCTGGATCTCGTTCTGTTTCCAGTCTCCATCGTTTCATCTGTTCATGTAGATAGGCAGCTGGATTCTCAGTTTCTCCCAGTGTCCCCCCTTTCAGTGACTTGGGGTCAATTCTTGCCGGATATTCCAGTCTCAGTGCTCGCCAGACTTCAGGGCGGTGTGAATCAAAGTCCATCACATCTCCTTGTGGGTCACTCACTTCTCTCCTCAGGTCACTGTTCCCCAGTATATCCTCCATTTTTGCCTTTCCAACCACCCTTGCCAACAGTGCCTTCAGATCTCCCACAGCCAGCAGTTTCCCCATGGTTTGTTCCTCAAAAATCCTTATCCATTTTTCTGCCCATCATGCAAATCTGGCAGACGGGCAACCAATCCTTCCAGGTCCTGTGATCCCCATGGAACATAGTGAGCCTGGGTACCTTTTATTAGAATTGGATATTGTCCCTTGTATTTTTCAGGTCTTCTCAATGTTCTCCTATTCCTCAATCTTTCTTCCCTTACGCCTTGATTGCAATCTCCCCATGTTTCAGCTGCTGCTCCTTCTTCCTCCTCTAGGTCTCTGCCTGTCCGCTGTCTTACCTCACTCTGCTCCCTCTCTACTTCTTCCTTTTCTCTCAATATTCTCCTCATCCTGTCCATTTCTTTCTCTATTAGTTTGTTTGTTACCTAGCACTCAGTATTTCTACCACTGTTTTATTCATATTTATGGCCTGTATTTTTTAACTTATGGCCTATCTATTTTAGTATTCGTCCTATTTATTGATTTTCTCCTTCTTAATTATTTTTATATTAGTATTCGCTTTTGCTGTTAAACTTATTAGTGCTTTTTTAATTATTGTTTGGTCAGAACTTATTTATTATTAATGGTCATTTGACAACCTCTTTATATGATACTAATATAATATCTCCTGATGTCCACTATTCTTTTGTGTGGAACACCTCATGAATCTTTCCCTTGCTAGTGTTTTTCTTAACACTAATATAATATCTCCTGATGTCCACTTTTCTTTTGTGTGGAACACCTCATGAATCTTTCCCTTGCTAGTGTTTTTCTTAACACTAATATAATATCTCCTGATGTCCACTTTTCTTTTGTGTGGAACACCTCATGAATCTTTCCCTTGCTAGTGTTTTTCTTAACACTAATATAATATCTCCTGATGCCCACTTTTCTTTTGTATGGAACACCTCATGAATCTTTCCCTTGCTAGTGTTTTTCTTAACTTTAAACCACTCAGCTATATGTGTGTTTCTACCCCTATGAGCATCCACACACCATTCACTCTTCCTCTCCTGGTGTGAGACCGGGTGCGTCTTTCCTACCAGGTTACACTTAAGCAACGGTCCAGGAAAGGTGCGTCAACCTTTCTCCACCGAGGACAGGACTCTCACTCTTTCACACACTTATCTAAGTTACCTGTAAATGTGCCCCTCTCTTGATACACTTCCTCGACACAAGAAAAACAGTTTTATACAGGAATACTATCTACCTATATAGCCCTCTAGGTGATTCACTTCCTCGACACACCTTTACTGGACTTCTACCTATCCTACGCTTTCCTAAGCGACCTGTAAATTCGGCCCTCTTCTCTGATTCACTTCCTCGACACAGAGAAAAGCGGTATTGCACAGGATTTTTGCCTACCTAAGCAGTCCTCTAAATTATACACTTCCTCTACACATTTAGAGCGGTATTGCAGGACTTCTACCTACGCTTTCCTAAGCGACCTGTAAATGCAGCCCTTTTCCTGATTCACTTTCTCGACACAGGAAAAGCGGTATTATACGGGATTTTTTGCCTACCTAAGCAGTCCTCTAAATGATACACTTCCTCGACACATTAGAGCGGTATCTGTAGGGCTTCTACCAATTTATTTTCTGATCGTTCAAACAGCTGGACAGCCGCCCGTGCCGAAATGACCCAGACAAAATGATCAGCAAGATGAATCAAATGAATCGACCGAATCAGATGAGCAGCCGAGTGACATTTGACGGGTACAAGACGCGTCAGACAAAACAGTCGAATTAGTCAAACGGATGCAATCACACTGACCAAATGATCAACCCAAACGAGACAGATAACCCACCCCACTTAACCACAATGAATGAACCAGACCGACCCAAGCAGACCATCCACCCACTCGGACCGAGCAGATCTACTCTTACTTAAGCTATTTTCTATTTATTGCAACCCTCGAGGCTTTTTCATTTAACATGCATTTTAAATCCAAAAGCTCCCAGTCTCTAATTTTCTGGTTCTTAAATTTGGAGAGACCTACTTGGTATTCTGCAGCTGAGGCCGGGCCCCGGATCGAACCACACAAACTTTATACTATATAAGTAAGAACTTGGCTTACCTTTTTTAAAAGCGGCCGCTTTGTTTGTATGGTCCGTACAAGCCGTTTCACAGCTGCAGATGTCCACCGTCTCTGGTCCCTGTTTTCAACTCCTGGCAACGCTCGCCATTTATTTCGTAGAAATATTTGACTCAAAAGTAGTCAACTCAAAAATATATCTCGAGACTGGAGCTTGTGAATCCAAAAATTAAGACTTTATTATTGCGTAACAAAGCCGAGCTTGCTCCATGGAACAACTGCTTGCCCTGACCCGGAGGTCTCCTTTTATACAGACACAAATGCATAGTCATGCTTATACAACATACATAGTTACTCCTCTCTATGTGAATGAATAACATCTTTCAGTATCACATGTTGGCTACTCACGAGGCTACGTGCATTTCTCTAAGTGGGGCTTCTGTCTCTTATTAGTGGCGTGACTCAAAAAATTATATACATACGTACGTTAAAGAACAATCACTCTCTGTGTTGACTATATTCACTATCCAGACATGCATCTGGAGTACAAAGTATCAATCATGTTCATTCTGTTTTACCTTTATCATTTCATAACACATTATAAAACATATAAATTAATACTTAAACATGGTTTAAACATGTCATGGCCATAACCCATTCTCAACCACATACATTTAAGCCAATCCCAAAAAGCATCCTCCCAGGACCCTGAGCCGCTATGGTTTTTCCTTGTGACTATGTGTATGTGGCTATGTGTCAGGTCATAAGCACAAACAAATGATAACACTAGTTCCATTGTTACTCCAATCTCCACACAGCCACCACAAGGAGTTGTATCTCCATCACGTCATTGACATACCCAGACCAGCTGCAGGGAGTTATCAAAAGCACAGCGTTTGCACTAAAGAAATGTCTCTGCTCTGTTTTAACCCTTCAACTGGTTCTCAATCCATAAGCATTTAAGGCATATAGGTGTTTCATTCTACAACATATGTACTAGAAAATCATCCATAGGACGAGTGGAAGACGGCATTTAGTACCACCTCTGGTCACTAGGAGTACCTCGTCATGCCGTACGGTTTGATGAATGCTCCCTCAGTCTTTCAATCCTTTGTCGTTTTCAGGGATCTGCACGGACAGGGTGTAGTGGTGGGTGTAGTGGTGTATATAGATGATATTCTCATCTATATACACCACTACACCCTGTCCGTGCAGATCCCTGAACATTTCATAGATGATATTCTCATCTACTCCGCTACACGCGACGAGCATGTGTCCCTGGTGCGCAAGGTGCTTGGTAGACTGTTGGAGCATGACCTGTATGTTAAGGCTGAGAAATGTCTGTTCTTCAAACTTTCTTAGGATACCACTTGTCAGAGTCAGGGGTCGAGATGGAGTGTGACCGCATTTCAGCCGTGCGTAATTGGCCGACTCCTACCACGGTAAAAGAGGTGCAGCGATTTTTGGGTTTTGCCAACTACTACCAGAGATTTATCCGGGGCTTTGGCCAGGTAGCAGCTCCCATCACCTCTTTGCTAAAGGGCGGACCGGTGTGCCTGCAGTGGTCATCTGAGGCGAACAGGGCTTTTGGTCAGCTGAAGGCGCTGTTCACCTCGGCTCCGGTGCTGGCTCATCCGGATCCTTCCTTGCAATTCACAGTCGAGGTGGACGCGTCCGAGGCTGGGATAGGAGCTGTACTGTCTCAGCGCTCAGGTACGCCTCCCAAACTCCGCCCCTGTGCTTTCTTTTAGAAGAAGCTCAGCCCGGCGGAGCAAAACTATGACGTGGGGGATCGGGAGCTGTTAGCTGTTGTGAAAGCTCTTAAGTTGTGGAGACATTGGCTTGAGGGGGCTAAACACCCTTTTCTCATTTTGACTGACCACCGCAATCTGGAGTACATACGGGCAGCGAGGAGACTGAATCCTCGTCAGGCAAGGTGGGCCATGTTTTTCACGCGTTTTGTGTTCACCCTATCATATAGACCAGGTTCCCAGAATGCTAAGGCAGACGATCTATCCCGGCTGTATGACTCAGAGGAGCGGACCAGGGAGCCCACTCCCATACTTCCGGCTTCTTGTCTGGTGGCCCCGGTGGTATGGGAGGTTGACGCGGACATTGAGCGGGCGTTACGCACGGAGCCCACTCCCCCCCAGTGTCCAGTGGGTCGTGTGTACGTTCTGTCTGAGGTTCGCAATCGTTTGATCTATTGGGCTCACACGTCACCCTCTTCTGGCCATCCTGGCATTGGTCGGACAGTGCGCTGTCTTAGTGGGAAGTACTGGTGGCCTACCTTAGCTCAGGACGTGAGGGTTTATGTTTCTTCCTGTTCGGTGTGTGCCCAGTGCAAGGCACCTAGACACCTGCCCAGAGGTAAATTACAACCTCTCCCCGTTCCACAACGGCCGTGGTCACACCTATCGGTGGACTTTGTTACGGATCTTCCTCTGTCACAAGGTAACGCCACGATCCTGGTCGTTGTGGATCGGTTTTCTAAGTCCTGTCGTCTCATTCCTTTGCCCGGTCTCTCTTCTGCCCTACAGACCGCAGAGGCCCTGTTTACACACGTCTTCCGGCACTACGGGATACCTGAGGATATAGTGTCTGATCGCGGTCCCCAGTTTACATCGAGGGTCTGGAAGGCATTTATGGACCATCTGGGGGTCTCGGTCAGCCTGACCTCAGGGTTTCACTCCGAGAGTAATGGGCAGGTGGAGAGAGTAAACTAGGATGTGGGTAGGTTTCTGAGGTCGTATTGCCAGGACCGGCAGGGGGATTGGTCAGTTTACATCCCCTGGGCAGAGATGGCACAAAATTCCCTCCGCCACTCCTCCACTGACCTGTCTCCCTTTCAGTGTGTACTAGATTACCAGCCGGTCCTGGCACCGTGGCATCAGAGCCAGATCGAGGCACCTGCGGTGGATGAATGGTTTCGGCGCTCGGAGGAGACATGGAACGCTGCCCATGTACACCTGCAAAGGGCTATCAGGAGACAGAAGGCGAGTGCCGACCGCCACTGCAGTGAGGCTCCGGTGTATGCACCGGGGGACCGGGTCTGGCTCTCGACCCGAAACCTGCCCCTTCGCCTGCCCTGCTGGAAGCTGGGTCGACGGTTTGTGGGGCCCTTTAAAGTCCTGAGGAGGTTGAACGAGGTTTGTTATAGGTTACAGCTCCCCCCTGATTACCGTATTAACCCCTCGTTCCATGTGTCTCTCCTCAGGCCGGTGGTAGCTGGTCCGCTCCAGGAGTTTGAGGTGCGGGAGGTTCCTCCGCCCCCATTGGACATTGAGGGGGCACCGGCGTACTCTGTCCGTTCCATCCTGGATTCAAGTTGCTGGGTTGGAGGCCTGCAGTATCTCGTGGAGTGGGAGGGGTACGGTCCAGAGGAACGGAGCTGGGTTCCCAGGAGGGACATCCTCGATCCCTCCTTGTTAAGGGAGTTCCATCGTCGTCATCCGACTCGCCCTGCTCCGCGTCCTCCTGGCCGTCCCGAGGCCGGGTGTCGCGACGCACGGCTGGGGCCGCGCGGCCGGGGGTACTGTCACGGATACAGCCGAGGGCCTCTCCTCCTTGCTTGGGCAGGCTTCGGCGTTCGTCGTCACCGGAGTACTAGCTGCCACCGATCGATGTTTCTGTGTCACACTAGTCCTGTCTTTATTATTCACACCTGTTACTCATTAGGCTTATTGGTTTCCCTATATTACCTCTGTTTTTCCTCCTGGGTTTGTGCGTGATTGTTCGTTGTTACGTCGTCTGTTGAGCTGTTGTTTCGCTCTTCCCTGCGTGGAGGGTTTGATATGGTTTACTTTGTGTTTAGTAAAGCCATACTTTTCTCAGTTCTGTGTCCTGCGCCTGATTCCGTTTCACCACTTCACCCAGACGCTGACAATAATGTGTCTGGGCAGGATATGTTTAAGGACTCTCAGTACATGATAAAACTTTCAGTACATGGTAAAACTCTCAGTATATGGTAAAACTCTCAGTACATGGTAAAACTCTCAGTACATGGTAACATGCCATATCTATGGGAATATGACATTTCTGGGATTAATTTATAATGGACTAAATAGAGGATTACATGATGTAGCAGGAAATTTAAATATTTGATCATGCCTTGTTATGTACATGGGGCAATACGTTATTCCTATCATTTCATAATGGCAGACATATACCCTTGTTCATGTAGGTTCACCCAGTGATGGGTTTCCCGGACCTTAATGTGATGCGTGCTGCAGAGCGCCTAGTGAGGGTGCACCAAGCCAAGTTCTCTCTAGACATCACGCATTCTACAACAGGTAGACTGTTTCGTTTCTTTCCACCTCAATATTCAAATTACAGCAACTCCTTTTTCACATAAAGTATCTAATTACACTGGAGGAATGTTTATGCATTTGCTTGTTCCAAGATGAAAAAAATCAATGTCATGGGATTGGTTTATTTTATTAAGGGGAATCCTCTTTTCCTCTCTCGCACTCTCTCTCTGCAGCGCCAGACCATCGAGATAATTCCCTTCACCAAGGTGACCTACAAGTGGAAGGGAGACACACATTTACTTTGTCTATGGGAATGAGTTTAAAGCCAGTGCTGATGACTATACAGCTACCTGTTGCTGCACAATGGTGCTGCACAATACTTTAATGTGTGGCCCTGTACGGCTCAGTCGGTAGAGCATGACGCTTGCAACACCAGGATTGTTAGTTCGAATCCCGGGGCTAACCATATGTAAAAATAATAATAATTGCATGACTGTGGATAAAAGTGGCTGGTGTAATGGATGGCTTTGATTATATTGAATATGTCTTTCTTCCAGAGGGAAGGTGATTGTATTGTAGTTTATTGTTGGCTTGGTAGTTTGCTAAGCTTGATAGTCATTCAACTTATGCAGTGAATGCTTTGGATATTGTATTTTCCACTTTAGAAGTATATGCTTGACTCCCGTGGTCATCCGTACACTAAGCGCTATGTACAGTGCATTCGGAAAGTATTCAGACCCCTTCACTTTTCCCACATGTATATAAGGTATTTCTGGTTGTTTTTTTTGTAATAAATTTGCAAACATAAAAACAAATCTGTTTTCGCTTTGTCATTATGGGGTATTGTGTGTAGATTGATGAGGGGAACATTTTCATTTAATCCATTTTAGAATAAGGCTGTAACATAACAAAATGTGGAAAAAGTGAAGGTGTCTGAATACTTTCCGAATGCACTGTATGCAGTAGGAAGTAGCTTATAAACTGTACATTACTCAAGTGTTATAGCGATTGTGTGTAAATGGGGTCTGATTGTTGGAGTGTGCCCCTGGCTGTCCTTAGAATTGTGCCATCTGGTTTGCTTAATATAAGGAATTAGATTTATAGCATTTACTTTAACTTTTGATACTTAAGTACATTTTAAACCAGATACTTGTAGACTTTTACTAAAGTAATATTTTACTGGGTGACTTTCACTTTTACTTGAGCCATTTTCTTTAAGGTTTCTTTACTTTAACTCAAGTATGACAAATGAGTACTTTTTCCACCTCTGGACAGATACTCTTTCTGGATCAGCACATCTTTGTTGTGTCACAATATTACATCCTACATTATGCATAAGTAACAACTTTTAATCAGATATAGCTGAAGATGGAGACAAGTGTACAAATCATTGATGTGTAATTCCTTCCACAATTCACAGTCACTTTGTGATGCCAACCATTAGGTATTTGCCAACCAGAAACACAATTCACCTTTGTTTTTAAATCTAAATCATTGATGGTGCCAGCTGTTGTTCTTCAGAAACATGGATTTCCAAAGCCAACATGATCTTGGAGTGCCTTGATCTCACAAAGAACTGCCTCTTTCTGTAGGTTCAACTGTGAAATAAAAGTAAATTACTTCATTAAATGCATATACATATAGATAACATTGTTTGAAACAATTCAGAGAGGACCAACCTTCAGGGCATATTTATAGGACTGCTCTGCCTCAAGTCTTCTGCCCATCTGAAACACAACCACGCAGCACATGCACACACACTTGAGGGTTAATACTCATGGATTTCACCTGAACTCTTTGTTTGTGTCAAAACCCCCAGTACACAGCCCTAAAGGAGCCAATTCTCTTCTGGCCCCCTTCTACACACACGATATACTGTACTGTCCTATAGCACTCAGTCCCACATTACAAGATCTCTTCACATCTCCTCAACCATTCCTGGGTGAAGTGACAACAGAGATCCTTTCATTCTATATGTAATTCTATGGTAGTGACATCATACGGTTTGGATCATAGAAACAGAATCCATAGAAAGGCCTTGAAACCTCTAACCCTGGCAATCTGTCTGGCCATCATTGACTTGAATGGAGAGGACCGTTTTATGAATTCTATTTCTATGGACTGGACGCTCACCTGCAGAGAAACTAGAGACAGGTAACCCCACACCTCCGCGTTCCCGTTGTTCAGGGTGTTGGCCTCTGTCAGTGCATCCTCTGCTTCAGTCAGCTCCCCTAGCTATGTGTGGGCACGTACACGTACACATACACATACACGTACACACAATCATTGCAACTAAGAATGTATTCCTAATTCCTAACTAGCCTGGTTAAATAAAGGTTAAATAAATAAAAATACACACACACACAAATATTGCCTTGATAGGTAATCAAAAAGAGTGGTATAATTTGAGAAGAGTAGATATGGTATTTTTACCCGGTAACAGGCAATCCCTAGTCCCAGCCAGGTGAGGCAGGAGGGGGTGCTCTTGCAGGCGCGCAGGTAAGTAGTTTTCGCCCTCTGAAACTTAAGTGTCAATACATAAAGGGTTAATTTCAATCATGTTGGCACACATAGGTAGGTAGGAGCTGGAGATGTACACCTAATTGGTTGATGAAGTGCAGAGTCAGACTAAAAACAACAAATCTCCCACACGCCTAGTGATTCTTAATTACAGGGCGTTATTTAGAGTGTGTAACTTTAATATTTTTTACTTTTTAGAATAATGTATTGTTCTCCACTAAAACAACTATCAACTCCTGAATATTCCCCAGTAGTAAATAAAGAGTTCTCAGGTCACAGGTGAGGTGTGTGTGTAGCCCCCACCTCCTCTTCCTGCAGGTAGATGGATCCCAGCCGCAGGTAGATGGGGTGTGTGTCTGTGGCATCCGTCACAAAGTCCAGGGTCCTCTCGTAACACTTCTGGGCCTTCCCAAACTCCCCAGTCAGGTGGTGTATGTGCCCAAACAACGCCCATACATCTGGGTCCTATACGTGTTCAGAATATACAGTGAGGGAAAAAAGTATTTGATCCCCTGCTGATTTTGTACGTTTGCCCACTGACAAAAAAATTATCAGTCTATAATTTTAATGGTAGGTTTATTTGAACAGTGAGAGACAGAATAACAACAAAAAAATCCAGAAAAACGCATGTCAAAATTTTTATCAATTGATTTGCATTTTAATGAGGGAAATAAGTATTTGACCCCTCTGCAAAACATGACTTAGTACTTGGTGGCAAAACCCTTGTTGGCAATCACAGAGGTCAGACGTTTCTTGTAGTTGGCCACCAGGTTTGCACACATCTCAGGAGGGATTTTGTCCCACTCCTCTTTGCAGATCTTCTCCAAGTCATTAAGGTTTCGAGGCAGACGTTTGGCAACTCGAACCTTCAGCTCCCTCCACAGATGTTCTATGGGATTAAGGTCTGGAGACTGGCTAGGCCACTCCAGGACCTTAATGTGCTTCTTCTTGAGCCACTCCTTTGTTGCCTTGGCCGTGTGTTTTGGGTCATTGTCATGCTGGAATACCCAATTACGACCCATTTTCAATGCCCTGGCTGAGGGAAGGACGTTCTCACCCAAGATTTGACGGTACATGGCCCCGTCCATCGTCCCTTTGATGCGGTGAAGTTGTCCTGTCCCCCCAAAAAAACACCCCCAAAGCATAATGTTTCCACCTCCATGTTTGACGGTGGGGATGGTGTTCTTGTGGTCATAGGCAGCATTCCTCCTCCTCCAAACACGGCGAGTTGAGTTGATGCCAAAGAGCTCGATTTTGGTCTCATCTGACCACAACACTTTCACCCAGTTCTCCTCTGAATCATTCAGATGTTCATTGGCAAACTTCAGATGGGCATGTATATGTGCTTTCTTGAGCAGGGGGACCTTGCGGGCGCTGCAGGATTTCAGTCCTTCACGGTGTAGTGTGTTACCAATTGTTTTCTTGGTGACTATGGTCCCAGCTGCCTTGAGATCATTGACAAGATCCTCCCGTGTAGTTCTGGGCTGATTCCTCACTGTTCTCATGATCATTGCAACTCCACGAGGTGAGATCTTGCATGGAGCCCCAGGCCGAGGGAGATTGACAGTTCTTTTGTGTTTCTTCCATTTGCGAATAATCGCACCAACTGTTGTCACCTTCTCACGAAGCTGCTTGGCGATGGTCTTGTAGCCCATTCCAGCCTTGTGTAGGTCTACAATCTTGTCCCTGACATCCTTGGAGAGCTCTTTGGTCTTGGCCATAGTGGAGAGTTTGGAATCTGATTGATTGATTGCTTCTGTGGACAGGTGTCTTTTATACAGGTAACAAGCTGAGATTAGGAGCACTCCCTTTAAGAGTGTGCTCCTAATCTCAGCTCGTTTCAAATACTAATTTCCCTCATTAAAATGCAAATCAATTTATAACATTTTTGACATGCGTTTTTCTGGATTTTTTGGTTGTTATTCTGTCTCTCACTGTTCAAATAAACCTACCATTAAAATGATAGACTGATAATTTCTTTGTCAGTGGGCAAACGTACAAAATCAGCAGGGGATCAAATACTTTTTTCCCTCACTGTACATCTGGGTCCTATAAGTGTCTTGAATATACAATATAGCAATCAGGTCCTGTGTGGATCACTTAGTCAGAGCATGGTGTTAATAACACCAAGGTTGTGGGTTCAACTCCTGCAGGGATCACACTCTGCTAATGTGCTAGCCATTTGATTCCTGTATGGAATAATATATAAATTTAGAAGCATCAGATTATCATCAGATTGCTGCAAAACCAATTTCCCTTTCGAACAATAAAGTCAAAAGTTTAACTTGAAGGGCCAGACACAGATTAAACCTAGTTCTGGACTAAAAAGCTCTTTCAATTGAGAATTTCCATTGAGCATGCTTTTTACTCCTGGACCAGGCTTAATTTGTGTCTGGGAAACGGGCTGGAAACATCTGTTGGCGCTACCTGAAAGCTGTCGTTGACCGCCTCCTTCAGGCTGGACTCGGCACTGCCGTACTCTGCCCTGAGCAGCTGCAGGCGGGCCAGGACCAGGTGGTAGGAGCTGCTCAGACCCCCCTCTGGACACAAGAGCTCCTGGGCCAGCGCTCTCTGGGCCATCTGTGGGAAAAGGGTCAGAATTGGACAAGATTAGTTACATACGCACAATAAAACACATGGATCATCAGAGTCTCTTATCATCTCATCTGTAGCAAACACAGGACACAGAGGGAAGGCTGCCAGATATGTGTCAGGAGTGATGCATAAATGCACACACACAATGTAAACACTGCACACACACACACAGTAAACAATGCACACACACACACATTCACACACACACACAATGTAAACCGTTCACACACAATGTAAACAATGCACATACACACACACAATGTAAACAATGCAAACACACACACACACAATGTAAACAATGCACACACACACACACAAACAAACAATGTAAACAATGCACACACACAACCAGAATGGGTCAGACACAAATAAAAGGTGAGATTCAGAGCTGAGATCAGCTCCACGCAACTCTACCTTTTGATACAGAGCTATAGTGGCTTACCAGTCTAACATACTGTATGTGTTTTTCACTCATTATCTTCTGTTGGATTGGGCCATGGTTTAGTGTATAAACATCAATAGGCTTCTATACAGCATGTGTGTCTAGTAGCTGAGTGTGTGTGTGTGTGTGTGTGTGTTGCTGACCTGTAGTGCGTTGTTCTGCAGCAGGAACTGCACTGTCTCCATATAGATTGTGGTGTTTAGTCTGGTGGGGGTTGCTAGATGTCGCATGGTGCTAGGTTCAGCCTCAGCACCTCCCTTGTATCCCTCCCCAGGCTTGCTGCCCTGGCAGCTCTGAGACCCGGTCACCACACTGGCTTCTGGAAGGCCATCTCTGTCTGGATGGAGTTCTCCTGGCCCTCATAGAACAGGCCTGACCAGTGGTCACATAATGAGACCCAAACAGAAAAAATACAGTCACCACCATTGGACTCTGCACATTTTTTGGAATTGACTCCCAATTGAAGAATCAGAATCGACTCCAATATTTCTAAAGTCATACAGCCCTATTACCACACATTATTCTAGTATTGTAACACTGTACAAAGTTTTATGCCGTGTCATTAGAAAGTGTCAGGCATTTCGTTGTATTGAATTCTTGGGATTAGATGATGTTTACTGACAAATGAAAGTAAGATGTCTGTTTGTGGTTGTGATTAATAGAGGAGTTTCCAGCCTTGTCCTAGATCAGTTTGTGCTGTAGAGTCAACTCCTAGGGTTGTTGTTACAAACATACAGTATCTGGGACCAGGTTAGCATCTCCCTCCCTGGCTCTCATCTCTTACCAAACAGAGTCCAGGCCACCACATTGGTCGGGTCCACACACGTGGCTCCCTCAAAGAATGTCTCTGCCTCCTCGAGGCGTCCACCCATCTCTGCCAGGATACCACACATAAGCAAACTGCAGACAGACAGAGAATATCCAGAATATCATTCAGTTAGACTTTATGTAATTCATTTATTTGCTCATAAAAGAAACAACACACATAAAAATAAAAAAAAGATTGTGCAGGGGTGAAAACCCATAGAAAGGGCTTGTAGGAAGGTCCTTGCCCTCATCCCATGAGAGGTATACATGCAAATGACAAGTTCCTGGTTTCACTGGATGTAAGTTTTAAGTATGGACCTCTATTCCCCTAGCCTGGTTAAACCAGACTGAATGCTAAACCAGGTTACTATCCCACTCCCTATTACCTGGGCAGGTGTGTCTGCTCCATGGACACAGCGTAGTGGAAGCACTCCTCAGCCTTCTGGTAGTCAGCCGTCAGCATGTAGAACACCCCGTAGTCAAACCAGTGGGCTGGGTCGCTACGGTCACGGGTCAGCTGCTGCAGCGGGGAGAACAATCACAAACAAACCAAGCTCACTAAAAGAGTTCGAAAATTCCTTTCTGAACCAACTAAAATCATACTTAGAAATGTCCATTGTTATGATGTTTTGTCCCTCCCGTCACAACTAAAGGTCCAATGGTTGAAAACATTCAAGAGCTTTTTCACAGGCACACTAGTGACGGCTCCACAAGGTGTGTGGTGCAGACAGTGTAACTACTCAGAATGTGATTAAGTTGAGTGCTTCAGCACCTCGCTTCGCCCAAACTGATCCCCTCAAACACTCAGTTTACCTCCTGGTAGTACTGGGCAGCTAGCTGGTAGTCCCCGTTGAGCTGGGCCTCCTTGGCAAAGTGGATGGCTGGGCACAGTCCACCAGGGGGCGAGGCTGAGTCTCCTGGGCATCCACTGACAACGTCTGGAGAGAGAAGAAGAGCAAGGCCGTTAAGTATTTTTTGTGATAGATTTTGTGGACACAAACATTTGCAATGTGGCACAGAATTAATTAATGTTTCAACAAATATAGCATGTTACAAACAGAAAGAAAGTTGGTTGCAATTTCAATTTAATCCTCCAGAAACGACAGAACAAATAATGCAACAAATATTGTGGTTAAACTCAAATATACTAATTGACAAAAAAACTTCTTTTTTTTTTGACAAAATGTTTAAAAAATGTATAGTCTTCGTAAATGATATAATCGGTAGGACTGGTGGAGTTATGTCGCACATGCAGCTAACAAAAACATATGGAAATGTCTGCTCTACCCAAAATTACAACCAAATAATTGCAGCCTTACCGCAAAATTGGAAGAGGAAAGTGGAAGGGGGAGAAAGTAAGGAACTTGTCTGTCGGCCTTGCATTAAAGAACATAATTGGTTAAGGAAAACTGTGATAAATAAAAAAGTATATCAGTTTCATTTAAGGACCAAAGGATTGACAGCCGTCCCATATAGATTGCAAAATAGTTGGGAAGAGATTTTTGACGTACCGATCCCATGGCATAGTGTTTATAAACTGATACGCAAAACGACACCGGATTCAAAACTTAGAATCTTTCAATTTAAATTATTATATAAAATTCTTGCTACCAATAGAATGTTATTTATATGGGGGATACAATCTTCCCAGCTCTGCAGATTTTGCTGCGAAGAGACAGAATCATTAGATCATTTGTTTTGGTACTGTCCATTTGTAGATTGTTTTTGGACACAGGTCCAGGAATGGCTAAAGGATTGCAATATTTACTTGGAGCTAACCTTGCAGATAGCATTACTGGGTGATCTGAAAAGTCATAGTCAATCGATCAATAATATAATAATACTTTTAGCAAAAATGTTTATTTTTAATTCGCGATCTGTGGAGGCAATGAGAATAGAAAGGTTCAGAACTTTTGTAAGACATCACAGTACAGTTGAAATATATATGGCAAATAGAAATCCTATATGGATGGTGTTAAGAGATAGATGGGAGGTGTTGAATGGAATTGAAGGATGGGACTAATAACAACTAACAACAAATAATAACAAGATAACTAATAATGTAAGCATACTGTGTCCATAATAAGTATATAGGTTGTAGGTTGGGAGCTTTTGTGAAAGAGCACAGTTAAAAAGATATGGCATATAGAAGCAAACTGGATGGACATCATGAAAATTATCGAGGAGAAAAAGGAGAAAAAACAAACAAAATATAATTATTGTAAAATTGACTGTGTCCATAAAATGTAGATAGTAAGTATAAGCTGGAAGTAGAGGCCTAAGCATTGTTGTTCACTAGTTTACTCCAAGTAGGGAAAGGGTGGCGGGGTTGAAAAGTAATAAAGGGGAATATATTTTTTTAATAGGATATGTATGTATGTATGTATGTATGTATGTATGTATGTATGTATGTATGTATATATGTATGTGTGTGTGTATATATATATGTATATATATTGAAAAACATGGGGGATTGGAAGTGATGCAGACAATTACATTGATGGAAGTTACAATCTATCTGAAATATTAAGCTGATCTACCCCCCAAAAAATAATAAAACAAATTAAAACGGATAAAGTAGTGACGTAGTTCCTCTATGCCAAAAGAGTCCATCATTGAAACCAGACCCTAGCCATGCTTTAGCCTGTGGTCGGGTTTAAGGGAGGGGGAAAAAGGGAAGAACAGAATATGCAGAAATCCATGTAAAGAAAGAGCTGGGCATGTACACTACCAGTCAAAGTTTGGACACACCAACTCATTCAAGGGTTTTTCTTTATTTTTACATTGTAGAATAAGAGTGAAGACATCAAAACTATGAAATAACACATATGGAATCATGTAGTAACCAAAAAACGTATTAAACAAATCAAAATATATTATATTTGAGATTCTTCAAATAGTCACCCTTTGCCTTGATGAAAGCTTTGCATACTCTTGGCATTCTCTCAACCAGCTTCATGAGGTAGTTACCTGGAATGTATTTCAATTAACTGGTGTGCCTTCTTAAAAGTTAATTTATGGAATTTCTTAATGCGTTTGAGCCAATCAGTTGTGTTGTGACAAGGTAGATAGCCCTATTTGTATACAGAAGATAGCTCTATTTGGTAAAAGACCAAGTCCATATTGTGGCAAGAACAGCTCAAATAAGCAAAGAGAAACGACAGTCCATCATTACTTTAAGACATGAAGGTCAGTCAATACGGAACATTGTGCAGTCGCAAAAACCATCAAGCGCTATGATGAAACTGGCTCTCACGAGGACCACCACAGGAATGGAAGACCCAGAGTTACCTCTGCTGCAGAGGATAAGTTCATTAGAGTTACCAGCCTCAGAAATTGCAGCCCAAATAAATGCTTCACAGAGTTCAAGTCACAGACACATCTCAACATCAATTGTTCAGAGGGGACTGTGTGAATCAGGCCTTCATGTTCGAATTGCTGCAAAGAAACTACTACTAAAGGACACCAATAAGAAGAAGAGACCTGCTTGGGCCAAGAAACACAAGCAATTGACATTAGACCGGTGGAAATTTGTCCTTTGGTCTGGAGTCCAAATTTGAGATTTTTGGTGACATGATCTCTGCATGTGTAGTTCCCACCGTAAAGCATGGAGGAGGAGGTGTTATGGTGTGGGGGTGCTTTGCTGGTGATACTGTATGTGATTTATTTAGAATTCAAGGCACACTTAACCAGCATGGCTACCACAGCATTCTGCAGCGATACGCCATCACATCTGGTTTGGGCTTAGTGGGACTATCATTTGTTTTTCAACAGGACAATGACCCAACACACCTCCAGGCTGTGTAAGGGATATTCTACCAAGAAGGAGAGTGATGGAGTCTGCATCAGATGACCTGGCCTCCACAAACCCCTGACCTCAACCCAATTGAGATGGTTTAGGATGAGTCGGACGGCAGAGTGAAGGAAAAGCAGCAAACAAGTGCTCAGCATATGTGGGAACTCCTTCAAGACTGTTGGAAAAGCATTCCAGGTGAAGCTGGTTGAGAGAATGCCAAGAGTGTGCAAAGCTGTCATCAAGGCAAAGGGTGGCTATTTGAAGAATCTCAAATATAAACTATATTTTGATTTGTTTAACACTTTTTTGGTTACTACATGATTCCATGTGTTATTTCATAGTTTTGATGTCTTCACTATTATTCTACAATGTAGAAAATAGTAAAATTAAAGAAAAACCCTTGAATATGTAGGTGTGTCCAAACTTTTGACTGCTACTGTATGAAAATGTATGCACTCATTAACTGTAAGTCGCTCTGGATAAGCGCGTCTGCTAAATGACTAAAATGTAAATTACATTTGAGTCATTTAGCAGACGCTCTTATCCAGAGCGACTTTACAGTTAGTGACTGCATACATTTTTTTTTTCCATACTGGCCCCCCCGTGGGAATCGAACCCACAACCCTGGCGTTACAAACGCCATGCTTTACCAACTGAACTACACGGGACTACAATGTACTGTAAATGTATGTATGATGGGACTGGGAAGGGTGAGCACGGGTGTGTGTGCGCAACGTGCATGCATTCCTGTGCTGGTGTGTGTGTGTGGACGTGTTTAACTATACTTGTGGGAACCAGAAGTCCCCACAAGAATAGTATACAAACAACAATCTGACCAACTGGGGACATTTTGTTAGTCCCTACAAGGTCAAATGCTATTTCTAGGGGGTTTAGGGTTAAGGTTAGAATTAGTGTTAGGGTTAGAATTAGGTTTAGGGTTAGGAGCTAGGGTTAGTTTTAGGGTTAGGAGCTAGGGTTAGGTTTAGGTTTATCTCTCACGATACGCACCACAGAGTACTGTCAATGACATGGCAGCAGAAACATCACCACTGAGTACTGACCATGACATGGCAGCAGAAACATCACCACAGAGTACTGACAATGACATGGCAGCAGAAACATCACCAGAGTACTGACCATGACATGGTAGCAGAAACATCACTACAGAGTACTGTCCATGACATGGCAGCAGGAACATCACCACAGAGTACTGACCATGACATGGTAGCAGAAACATCACCACAGAGTACTGTCATGACATGGCAGCAGAAACATCCCCACAGAGTACTGCCAATGACATGGTTGCAGAAACATCGCCACAGATGTATATCGTTAGTCTTATTATACATCCCACTTCTGAGATTGTATGAAAAACAATTGTTTCTGAATAACATACAAGGGGAAACATATGTATCAGACACCGTTGGATTGTCTTCTCAAACAGACTTAAAAAGGGACGACGGAGCTAGCCTGGTCCAAGTTGGCAAGACAGCACAAACAGATCTGGGACCAGGATACTAGGGATCCAGTTGATCCTTCTCTAAATCTATAATACAATGTAAGGAACCGGCCTCAGATGAGAAGAACAACAAGCAGACTGGCTTGTTTACCAGACTTTAGGAGAAAAGCACCAGCTGGCTACTGGTTAGTCCTGACCCCACTGTCTAAAAGCAGCTATTAAGCCCTCATGCAACTGTCATTCTCAACATTTCCCTAACCAGGATCATATTCATTAGGGTACACCATAGCAAAATGTTTTGCAACGGAAAACAAAAACAACTGTTTCTTAAGTTCAGGTAGTCTCACCCTGTTGCAGTCAGTACATTTTTTTTTGGGTGCCTAATAAATGCGACCCAGCCCTTTCTCACCTTAATCTGCTCCTTGAAAGCAAAGTACTTCCCAGAATAGTTGAGTTCTCCCAGGAGCTTGGTCTTGCGCTGCTCCTGGCTGGTTGGGTCCAGAGGCTTCTCTCCAGGCAGGAAGGCAGGCCCGAACAGCTGCTGGTACTGCTCCAACACCTGGCCTGCCACACTGGCTATCTGGGCCTGGTACTCCTGCACAGCCTGGTACAGCAGGATATAAGGAAGGAAGTAGGGAAGCAAGGAAGGAAGTAATGGCTAAAAATATACTTGTTTTCAAACAATTATGACATTTGGCAACGATTTACATTCCCAGAGCACGTTATAAGGTTAAGTGTGACGTTGGTTTGGGATGTGCTGGACCGCAGGAGACAGCAGCTATCATCACTGGAAACCACTGGCATTGTATGCCTCTACTTACCTTTGACTGTGTACACAAATCTAGATTATGGCCACAAGATGGCAATCACTCAGAGTGAATGTAATGATTGAGGGAAGTGTAATCATCAGACCATGTTATTGGATTGCATTTGTGGAATGTGTGTGATGGTTTACTCTCTCTGCTCCAGCAGGTCTGCGAGGCAAGGGAGCTCTAGGAGGTATCAGCTCCATCACCCTTTCAACAGAAATGCATAGAAAACGTGGTAAACCATAAAACAATGTTACAACAACGTTACTAGGATATTACTACAAAGTTACTACAACATCTTTTCAAACCATCCCTTTTTCTTCCCATTCCAATCTATATTACTGCAGTACTTCCACTCAATTACTTCAGACTTAAATGTTTATCTCTGAGGCCATTCCACATATTTGATTAAAGTTGAACAAACGTAACGTTACCTTTTGGCTAACTCTTCCGGTGATCTCTTTGGCACCAGCGACTTCTCAAAAGCGATTTCAATGATGATGTAGGTTCTGGAATCTGCATACATCTAAGTTCAAGGTTCAAGTTCATTTGCCATATGCAATAGATACATTGGAAATGGTACACAGAGATGATAGGTGCTTCCTATAGAGGGCGGAAGGTACCCTTGGGGGTAAGAGCGTTGGGCCAGTAAACGAAAGGTCGCTAGTTCGACTAGGTGAAAAATCTGTCCATGTGCCCTTGAGCAAGGCACTTAACCCTAATTGCTCCTGTAAGTCGCTCTGGATAAGAGCGTCTGCTAAATGACTACATTGTAAATGTATACATGACCCCTAGATTTGATATTGTTTATTGGTTCACAGAACCCCAACTCACCTGGCCCTCTGTGTTCACTTGTTGCTGCTGTTCAGGTTCAACCAGCGTCACACTATCAGTGCCAATGGGTGCTGACTTCCCCTGTGTCCCGGGCTGAAATAAAACAAATCACTATCTCCTTCTCTCCCACCAAGCAAGGGAAACAAGCACAGTATACTTCTCTTCTAGTTCACGCTTTACGAGTTAGAATATTGCCATGAGACATTGTAGAAAGACGAAGTTGGAAATGCACAATAGTAAACCACCTGTTTTCAAATGATACCATGGTTCAACCACGCTACAGTTCAAAACAGTTATTAAACAGTTATTTTCTAGGTGTATGTGGGCATGTGTAGGCAACACTTCTAGGCAACGCTTGTGTATGAACCACGAATGAGAGGGGGTTGTTTGTGTGGATGGATTCATGTACCTGTACGTACCTGTGCATGCCTGCATGTCTGTGTACTATATGAACATGAATGTGTACTTTGTGCACTTTGTGTGTGTGTATCCGTGGGCATGCTTGTGTGAGTGTGTGTGTGTGCACTTGTGGAGGCATGTGTGTGTGGGTGCGTGCCTGTGTGTAGGAGCCTGTTATTTGTCTGGCCGTGCCAGATGCTCAGTTGGTGGGGTGGCTGTGTACGTGTGTGTGTGTTTACGTGTATGTATGTGTGTGTTTGCAAATGAGTGTGTGTGTTCGCCGCTCCTTCTGCGGGGGGCTGTAGTGAGGGGCCAGATGAGCTAACAGCTAACGAGATGATTCACCGCTCTCTGACGAAGCTGGCAAACTGCTGCCATTAACGCTAATTGCTTTGGGAAGCGCTCCTGTTGGTGCCGACCCACAATTAAATCAGACAGGAAATCAGGGACTCTGATCTAAGATGCTCTGTGGGAGACCGCAGCTGGCCTATCACTGAATGCTATTGAGACCTTTTACAAAGAAGTAATATCCTGGCTCTATCTCAATTTGTTTTTCTGCGATTCCTTGCATCCTATCTCCTTACCTCCTTCTCAACCCTACTGGAGGAGAAGGTCAAAGGTCCCTCCCGTCTCACCTTGTTCTCCAATGTGTTCTGAGAAAGAGGCGAGGAGAGAGGGTGCTAGGCATCAAGGAAAGATGAATTGAGAAAGAGCCACTGTCTGAGACGCAGAGCCCCATCATGGTCAAAAAGGCAGTAAGTCCGTCGCTCACCCTTTTGGGCGATTCCTTGGTGTCCTTCCCGCCCTTGTGGCCGCCGTCGAACATCTTACTAGGGGCCGCCTTACAGGAGCCTACGGAGGAGAGGGCCCTACCTCAGCCCTGTGTGGCCGAAGCCCTGATACTCTCTCTCAGGACACTGATGTTTCTCTTAGCCTATCAAACACAATACAATGCTCATGTTCATTAGGGCACACCGTAACAAAACATTTTGCAACGGTAAATGAAAATGACGGTTCTTATTGGACCAAGTCCATGTAGTCGTCCCTCCTATTTCAGTCCGTTTTGTTCCGTTTGTCGCCTTATGAACATGACCCAGGTCACACATAATAACACCAGAAATCACTCAGCAGGGGGTGGTTTGGTTCCATGTTGCCAAGGTAATGCCAAAACTCACATTCAGCACCTCAGGGGGAGCACGAGAGCATTAGAGCACATCACAGGAGGTTGGTGGCACCTTCATTGGGGAGGGCGGGCTCGTGTTAATGGCTGGAGCGGTGGAATGGAATCAAATACATCAAATATGGTTTGATGCCATTCCATTTGCTCCGTTCCAGACATTATTATGAGCCGTCCTCCACTCAGCAGCCTCCACTGGAACACATTAGAGTGATCCTATTGGCTTCAAGGGTGTAATGAGAGAGGGATGAGACCAAGAGATAACGATTAACAATCCAAACTATGGCACAACAAGCCAATTAGCAATGAGTAATAACGATACCCGCAGGGATACAGTGCTGGCACAGCTGTGAAATAATAAAAGATGTGTCAAATGTGAGTTGTAGTTAACTGATGTATCTCATATTTCCACATTTGTTATTTACTGCGCTAACACAAACAATTTGTTTTAAGATTGTAACAACATGGACCATCAAGTTTTTTAGGATACTTGAGGGTATCATAGAAAAATGTTTTAAGGGCAATAAAGTGTTATCTATCTACATAGGAAATGTACTAAAACAAACCAAATGTCCTCAGCAACATGATACTTTGAACGAAACTCCAACTGACAGAGAGAGAGAGCGACAAGGACATGAAAACTGGCACGGAATGGAATGATGATAATCTGCTGTGTCTCAGAATGAATTAGTCAACATGGCTGCATCTGTTCTGGTAGTCTGTTCTGCAAGTCTGTTTCATTTCTCCACTCATATCAGTCTCACACACACACACACACACACAACTAAAGCAGTTCTGTAATAATAATGAGTGACAAATTAGTGTTGACCGTTCCTCCACACCTGCCACTGCCAGCCTATCTCACCTTAGCCTTGCGATACCAAACCTGTCAACACCATATTCTAAAGAAACCTTGAATGGCTGTAGTTGAAGATACTCTCACCTTGACCAGTAGGTCAGAGCCGTAGAAGGGGTAAAGCCGGTATGCCCCACGGATACGCCTCGCCCCGGGATACAACAGGGGCGCCATGTCCACGTATGCAACTGCATGGAAGGAGAGTTGGGTCTCATCCTCACCCTGTTGAAAAGGCACACCCACACACACACACAGACAGACACACACAAAGGCAGTTCAAACAATCATTAGTAAGGATATTAATAATAATGGCCAGGAGTGATTTAATCAGATCCTGTACAGGAGAAATTCAGCGTCTTACTCCCTTGTCTTTGCCAGCCTTCCCTCCCTTAGTGGCTCCAACCTGTGGTGACCTCATGACCTCTACTGGCCACAGTCTGCTCTCTGCTATCCTACGGGTCAGACTGAGAGAGGAGGATAGAACATAGATAAAGAATTCAATTAAATTCCATTAAATTCAATAAAATGTTATTGTTCCCAAAGGGCAATTTGGTAGTTGGCTTATATAAGCCAACTTTTTTCAATTAAATATTGAAAAACTTTATTGAGGATACTGTAGCTTCATACCCTCTCTATATACAGTACCAGTCAAAAGTTTGGACACACCTACTTATTCAAGGGTTTTTCTTTATTTTTTAAAACTATTTTCTACATTGTAGAATAATAGTGAAGACATCAGAACTATGAAATAACACATATGGAATCATGTAGTAACCAAAAAAGTGTTAAACAAATCAAAATATATTTTATATTTGAGATTCTTCAAAGTAGCCACCCTTTGCCTTGATGACAGCTTTGCACACTCTTGGCATTCTCTCAACCAGCTTAATGAGGTAGTTACCTGGAATGTATTTCAATTAACTGGTGTGCCTTCTTAAAAGTTAATTTATGGAATTTCTTTCCTTCTTAATGCGTTTGAGCCAATCAGTTGTGTTGTGACAAGGTAGGGGTGGTATACAGAAGATAGCCCTATTTGGTAAAATACCAAGTCCATATTATGGCAAAAACAGCTCAAATAAGCAAAGAGAAACATCAGTCTATCATTACTTTAAGACATGAAGGTCAGTCAATACGGATAATTTCAAGAACTTTTAAAATTTCTTCAAGTGCAGTCGCAAAAACCATCAAGCGCTATGATGAAACTGGCTCTCATGAGGACCGCCACAGGAAAGGAAGACCAGAGTTACCTCTGCTGCAGAGGATAAGTTAATTAGAGTTAACTGCACCTCAGATTGCAGCCCAAATAAATGCTTCACAGAGTTAAAGTAACAGACATCTCAACATCAACTGTTCAGAGGAGACTGCGTGAATCAGGCCTTCATGGTCGAATTGCTGAAAAGAAACCACTACTAAAGGACAATAAGAAGAGACTTGTTTGGGCCAAGAAACACGAGCAATGAACATTAGACCGGTGGAAATCTTTTTGGTTCGAACAACCATGTCTTTGTGTGACGCAGAGTAGGTGAATGGATGATCTCCGCCTGTGTGGTTCCCACCGTGAAGCATGGAGGAGGAGGTGTGAGGGTGCTTTGCTGGTGACACTAACAGTGATTTATTTAGAATTCAAGGCACACTTAACCAGCATGGCTACCGCAGCATTCTGCAGCGATCCGCCATCCAATCTGGTTTATGCTTAGTGGGACAGTCATTTGTTTTTCCACAGGACAATGACCCAAAACACACCTCCAGGATGGAGTGCTCCATCAGATGACCTGGCCTCCACAATCAACCGACCTCAACCCAATTGAGATGGTTTGGGATGAGTTGGACCGCAGAGTGAAGGAAAAGCAGCCAACAAGTGCTCAGCATATGTGGGAACTCCTTCAAGACTGTTGGAAAAGCATTCCTCATGAAGCTGGTTGAAAGAATGCCAAGAGTGTGTAAAGCTGTCATCAAGGCAAAGGGTGGCTACTTTGAAGAATCTCAAATATATTTTGATTTGTTTAACACTTTCTTGGTCACTACATGATTCCATATGTGTTATTTCATAGTTTTGATGTCTTCACTATTATTATACAATGTAGAAAAAAAATCGAAATAAAAAAAAACCTTGAATGAGTAGGTGTCCAAACTTTTGACTGGTACTGTATATTTGTTACAGATAAAATCCAAGATTTGTGTGTTTAAAAGCAGAACTCAATAGAAGCAGATCATTTGCAGTGAGGTGGTGTGGTGTATCTGTCTCACCAGGCTGCACCATCTGCATCCAGAAAGCAACGACGCTCTGTGTCCCAGCTCACTCTCTTCTTATTGGTCTCCGCTTCATTCCGGAAATCCCTGTCCTGGAAAACACAGGAAGAGATGAGGGGAAGAGATCCATACATTACACATAATGTATTGGTCAAACCACTGAGAGGGCAAACAACATTGACTCAATGACAATAATTGAAAATACGACAGAACAATAAAAACATTGTATTAATTTCGTATTAACGTGAGATCATGCAGCAGTACTAGAGATGGTTTACCTACCATAATACTAGAGTACAAGTAGGCTAGAGTACCTCTATGCTGGTGAGATCCCCATCCTCCATCTCAATGGGCTCGCCCTCCATGGAGACACCTGGTATGAATTGAGCTCCAGAAGCCAACAGGGGACCCAGGGGCCACTTCCTGGGTCTTCCCATGGGTTCACCTTCCCCGTCCACTTTCAGCAGCCCATTGGAGAACAACAGCACCTGCTCTTTCTGGGGGGAAACAAGAAATGTGTCAGGTACAAGTTAAAGTTAAATGTCATATGACATTAGGGATTGTGGGTTCATCTATGTGTGTGTATTATATCCTTGAATTACTGTCAATAGTTCAAAGTTGATAACATTTCCACAGTAAAAATGCTTTAGTGCATTAGCATGGGACTTGGTCTGTACTATTCCAGTGTGATTGTGAACTATAGAGTTGTCATTCTATTCAATAGCAAATATTTGCCAAAATCCATGAAAATAAGAGGAATTTCACTTTACTTCCTGTATTGACTCAATTGAAATGGAATTGACCCCAACCCTGATGGCAACATAGGTATTTTATCTCTTACCTCTGCAGTGAGGGGAACCTGCAGGGCAGCCACATAGCTGCAGGGAGGACCAGATCCAGAGACAGGGTTCCACACCTCCGGTACAGAGTAAGCTGTCTCCACAGTAACCTTCAGCAGGTTGGATTCAGACAGCTGGACGCCGGATAGCAGAGGCTCGGGAACACAGACGGTCACGTCTAGAGATGGCTGGGTGCCAGGCAGAGAGGAGGGGGATGTCAATTACAAACAAACATAGAGTACACACACACACACACAAACCCACAGTCACGTATGAACACACACACAAACCCACAGTCACGTATGAACACACACACACACACACACACAACCCACAGTCACGTATGAACACACTCACACTCACACGAAGACACACACACACACACAAAGTCTCTTGTGCTGGTTAGTCTTTACTCGTACCTTACAGCTGCCCTCCTGTGAGGCTGCATCCGCAGGTGAGCCAGGGGTTGGATGAAGTAGCACAGTGGATGAGAAGCTGACCTGACCTATCGAGGGTGAGAGAGAGAGGAATCAATTTAAATTTAAATTTTAACCATGAGTGAGTTTTTTTTGTCCCTGGAAGGTATTAAGTTAGATGGATACTTGATTGGATCTAATGTGTTGGTCTCTCACCATGCAAGATAGGTAGCAAGTCCACTATAGCTTGCCCTATAACTGCAGTCTTCTCCTCCTTCTGCTTCTTCTCCTTGGGAAGGAACTCAATCACTGTCACTAAATGACAACAACAACACAACAGAGAGGATTAATGTGATAAGCAACCGTCGATTAGTGAACGAGTGAGACACGGTACAATGAGGATATCGATCAATCCTCAAGATGAATAGTGGCTATAACATCTGAAATAGGCAGCATACATCATAATAATGGAATAGTTGGTAGTAGCTCACATATGACAGGTTTGTGTGCCATGTCATCTAATGTGTGGCCAGCATCTGAGCACTCAAAGCTGCAGGTGAAGTTGTAGTCCACGCCCTGATCCACAGCAGCATCTAGCTTCTGGGAATCTCCCAGGATGATGCCATTGAACTCAGCCCTCACATAGATCAGAATGGACTCAGCCTTGTTGCCCCTCTGGAAGTGAAAAAGAGACACCATTTTGTTAGAGGTGTGTTTATTATAATACTAACGTTAGCTAGCTAACATAATTTGATCAATGGAGCTCAGTCACAGTCGGGGGTGCACATTTTTGTCATAGCCTAACACACCTGATTCAACTGATCAATTAAGTTAGTCATCAAACTCTTGATTAACTGAATCAGTTCTACTTTCTGAGCTTGGACATAAAAGTGCACAACTGTGGATCCCCAGAACCCGAGAATTTAAAACACCGAGTTAGCCATATGCAAGCTGCTACTACTGACCTTTCTTATTATACCTCAGTGATACTACTGCAAACCAGATAGGGATGCAAGCTTACCAGGTTATTTCCACGTAGTACAGTTATTTTCACTGGTACTGCTTTGTCTCCCGCACCACGAAATTGTTCCATTATGGTTTTGTAAATCAGAGTGAGTAAAAGTCAAAGGTTTGTTGATTGTCCCGATAACTACAATTTCCCCCCTGCACTGCAGCAGATGAATACATCAGTGTCCCCGTTTCCATAGTAGCGAGTCTGAATATCGCGAGATGTTGTTGTTGTTGGCGTAACTTGGAGTTGGAGTTGGTGGAGTGGCTTGGTAGTAAGTCGTGTGTGCGATTTTTTACGCCAATAATATGTATGTTGTCCAGTATTTAAAGGATTACATAGTAGACGTTGTGTATGAACGCTAGACAACGTTGAATGGGTTTTGTCACAGTCGTTTGGGACTGTTTTGCCAGTTAGCTAGCTAGCGTAACTTCTGCTTTTTTCTTTCGCGGGTCAGTACAAAAATAGACACATGACAGCTTGCTAAAGTTGCAAGTGTCACACTTTCTCAAGATGCTGCTTTCAAATGTGTATGTGATGCATTTAAATTTGCAATGTGCCTATGTTTTCATTTAGCTATCTAACGTTAGTTAGACCAGGGGTGTATTCACTAGGACCCAAACGGAACGAAACGGAGAGGGACCTACCTGAATGTTCCAATATAAAATCTTCTTTTCGCTGTAAAACGTTTTCCGTTGCAAAACGTTTTGGACTAATGATTACACACCAGATACAGTAGCGCTTTTTTGTTTACGCATGTTCACTGTGAACTTTAATCTATTGTGCATGAAAGCGGCAGGCAGCATCATGTCACTGCATAGCCTTGTGGATGAAGCCATCAAGTTGTGCAAAGTAGAGGAGACCAAGATAAACGAGAACATCCTTCAATACAGGGAGATACTGCGCTCTTTGTAAGTACAATAAAACCTCCACGTCCATTGCTATCTGTTACGCTAATGGTCTAAAGTTATTCTGTATGAGTAGGTAACTACATAGGCCTATGTTTTAACTTGCTTGGCATCTGATCATTCACCAGGAGACCACAGCAGGAAGACTGCAAGGAAAAAGAACTGACAGATGATGTTGAAATGGGTATGATGATGATCCACAATCTGTTATTTTCTCTGAAAGCCCAGTGTACTAATTTAGTAGTAACTGGATATGGTAATATTTGTTTTTGTTTTTTTGTATCTACATTGTCAGCATATTTTTATCTTTCTGTGTTTAGACCCAGATGTCCAACCGGAGGAGAGACCGGAGATGGAACTGCTGAATCGAATGCTGGAGAAGGCCCTCAGAGTTCGCGTTGGCACAGCACCCCAAAAAGACCCTCAGAACTGTACAGGACCAAAAAAAGAACCAGTGGACGCTACACATTGCAAGGGAAGGGCTCTGACCCCAGGTGGCACCAAAGGGAATAGAAATGGCTTTAAAACTACCTCCAGACCCATCACGGTGGACAAAAAAGAGTCCAGGAAGTCTTCTGCGTCCCATCTCTACAGGGGTGGAAAGGGGAGGATGGGTCATCCGGTAGGTCATTCAGGACAAGGCAGGGCTAGCATAATCAGAGGCTCTGTCCAGATCCAGAAACGATCTGTCGTGTCATCAAAGGGGTTTCCTCCGCAGTCCTCTGGGAAAGCAGTGAAGCAGGCTGGTCCTCCAGGTCCTGTGTCACATGATCAGGGTCAATCACCACAGGCCTCATCAGCACATCATCAGGTTGAGGTGTCCCACAGGTGCATGTCAGCTGCAGCCACTTCCTTCCAGACCCCTAACGAGGAACCGGTGTCTGTTTCACACATGGAGGGGACGCCAAAAGCACATGTCGTTTCACCTCCACAGAATGGGTAGGCTGCAAGACAACACTAGACCGCTGCATCGTGAACAAAGTCTGACCGTGTCAAATTCCTTTGCCAAAAGTAACATAGCAAATGAAAATGGAACGTCAAAGTACCATACTGATATCGTTAAGATGTTGTCTAGAAGCAACTCAACATTGGTGATATAATATGACTAGTCTGTTGTGACAATAAGTAGTTTGAGTGTGGTTTAATGACACTTTACATGTTTGATTGTGTTTTTGTGGCAGGGTTCCCTCCCAGTTGCTAACTAAATGGATCAGTCTAAGGACCAAACAAAGCAGGTCAGCCAGTGAATCATATCTTCTGTGGATGAAATGTCTGACTCATATCATTCTCCATGTAACCTTTTCCATCCAGTGTTCTGTAATGCATACAGAATTTTCTCTAATGTATTATGTGCAAAAGGGTAAATTCCCTGTGCACAGCAGTGTGTGCAGGTGCTATGGTTCTGGCAGGAACAGCTAACTAGGTATCCAAAACAAACGTCCAAAAAGTGATTGTTTTTTCTTCTTCTACACATGGCACCTTAATTGGGGAGGACGGGCTCGTGTTAATGGCTGGAGCGGAATCAGTGGAATGGTATCAAATAGATCAAACACATGGTTTGATGCCATTCCATTCTCTCCGTTCCAGCAATTATTATGAGCCGTCCTCCCCTCAGCAGCCTCAGCTGATGTATACTTGTATACCGCTGTATTGGTGGCTGGGACATTCATTTGACCCTTTCAGTTTTTTTTCTACCCTCAGGTTATGGGACAACGTCCTGGCTCAACAATCCAAACCTGTGGCGGAGAGGAGTCACTTCACGGAGAGAGTGAAAGCCACTGTATCCTTCCTCAGATGAACTGAACATTTAACACCCACATATAGCTAAACCTGATTTAATGCACCCTCATGCTTTACGTTAAATCTATGCATTAATGAGTAGTTAAATAGTGTTTTAATAGTATATCTTAGATGTGACATGGGACCTGCAGAGATATCAATCGTTCAACGAGTATAGACTCATTACTAATTCTCTCACTCCCACTCGTTCACACAGCCTACGTGAGCGAAATTAGCACGGCATCAAATTCAGTGTCTACCAGTGTTTCTCAAAATAACACACCAGTTTTTAGAATTAACACACAGAAAATGAAATGTGTGTGTCTTCTAATATAATCTCCCAGAGTCTTGTCTGCTTGTTCTCCTTGACCCGTCCACTTATGGGTCAGTTCCCCAGAGAGTGGCCAACCAGTGGCAGCCCGGCCGACACCGGGGCTCAGGTGGACAGACTGACACAGCTTTGCACGGACCTGAGTCATTGCTACCAGAGCGAGCGGCTGCTACTGCTGACTGGCCAGACCTTCAGAACCACTGGCACTGAGCCAGGTACAGCCCAGCCAGAGGAGATGCAGAGGGGGGGTGGAAGGAGGGATGAGTAGCAGAAATTATGGAGAACTAGTAAGGAATAGGAAATTACAGAAGTGGGGGGAGAGATGGATGGAGAACTAGTAAGAAATAGGAAATTACAGAAGTGGGGGGAGAGATGGATGGAGAACTGGTAGGAGATGACAGAAGTGTGGGTGATGAGAGAGCAAGAGTCTGGAAAGAAAAGCAGTAGGGGGTGGAGAAGGGGTCCATTTATCCAAGAGCTAAGGATGTAGTTAGCTTAGAAATTAGAACGTTCAGTGTTAATAATTTTTCAGCTCATCACCTCTTAGTCCTCTGGACTCATTAACTGCTGAACTTATTAATTCTGCTGAAGCCTTTAGCGTTAGCAATAATTTGCTACAGATAACAATTAATTACAGTAACTTCTAATGAGTAATGTAAAGCAATTAGATACAGCAAAACCTTTACATTTTTTATAGCACCATTACCAATACATTTGAGATTGATTTGCATTGTGCTTTATCACTGCATTTGTTTAATTTCATGTCCAAATACTGAAGAGAGAGTCATTCTTTGTCAATGTGTAATAATAATGGAATAATAATGCTTAGCTCATGTCTGTTATATACACACTACCATTCAAAAGTTTGGGGTCACTTAGAAACTTCCTTGTTTTCGAAAGAAAAGCAATTTTTTTGTCCATTTAAAATAACATCAAATTGATCAGAAATACATTGTAGTCATAGTTAATGTTGTAAATGGCTATTGTAGCTGGAAACGGCTGATTTGTAATGGATTATCTACATAGGCGTACAGAGGCCCATTATCAGCAACCATCAGTCCTGTGTTCCAATGGCACGTTGTGTTTGCTAATCCAAGTTTATAATTTTAGAAGGCTAATTGAACATTAGAAAACCCTTTCGCAATCATGTTAGCACAGCTGAAAACTGTTGTGCATCATGTAGTAACCAAAAAAGTGTTAAACAAATCAAAATATGTTTTATATTTGAGATTCTTCAAATAGCAACCCTTTGCCTTTGTATTTGTATTTATTACGGATCCCCATTAGCGGCTGCCAAGTCAACAGCTACTCTTCCTGGGGTCCAACCAGAATTTACATACAATAAAACAATACATAACACAACACCTTATTACACACTACTCTACCATAACATATTTACAATACAAAATCAACAATACAGCAAAATAACTATATTAAAATGTGTGTGTGTGTAGAGTGCGTGTGTTAGCATGTGTTTGCGAATGCTGTGTGTGTGTCTCTTCACAGTCTGCGCTGTTCCATAAAGTGTAGTTTAATCTGTTTTTTAAATCCTATTCTACTGCTTGACTGAGTTACATGATGTGGAATAGAGTTCCATGTAGTCATGGCTCTATGTAGTACTGTGCGTTTCCTGTAGTCTGTTCTGGACTTGGGGACCGTGAAGAGACCTTGATGACTGCTTTGCACACTCTTGGCATTCTCTCAACCAGCTTCATGAGGTAGTCACCTGGAATGCATTTCAATTAACAGGTGTGCCTTGTTGAAAGTTAATTTTGGGAATTACTTTCCTTTTGAGCCAATCAGTTGTGTTGTGACAAGGTAGGTGGTGTATACAGAAGATAGCCCTATTTGGTAAAATACCAAGTCCATATTATGGCAAGAACTGCTCAAATAAGCAAAGAGAAACGACAGTCCATCATTACTTTAAGACTTGAAGGTCAGTCAATACAGATAATTTCAAGAACTTTCTTCAAGTGCAGTCGCAAAAACCATCAAGGGCTATGATGAAACTGGCTCTCATGAGGACCGACACAGGAATGGAAGACCCAGAGTTACCTCTGCTGCAGAGGATAAGTTCATTAGAGTTACCAGCCTCAGAAATTGCAGCCCAAATAAATGCTTCACAGAGTTCAAGTAACAGACACATCTCAACATCAACTGTTCAGAGGAGACCGTGTGAATCAGGCCTTCATGGTCAAATTGCTGCAAAGAAACAACTACTTAAGGACACCAATAAGAAGAAAAGACTTGCTTGGGTAAAGAAACACAAGCACTGGACATTAGACCGGTGGAAATTTGTCCTTTGGTCTGGAGTCCAAATTGGAGATTTTTGGTTCCAAACGCCGTGTCTTTGTGAGACGCGGTGTGGGTGAACGGATGATCTCCGCATGTGTATTTCCCACCGTAAAGCATGGAAGAGGAGGTGTTATGGTGTGGGGGTGCTTTGCTGGTGACACTGTCTGTGATTTATTTAACCAGAATGGCTACCACAGCATTCTCAGCGATACGCCATCCCATCTGGTTTGGGCTTAGTGGGACTATCATTTGTTTTTCAACAGGACAATGACCCAACACACCTCCAGGCTGTGTAAGGGCTATTTTACCAAGAAAGAAGGAGAGTGATGGAGTGCTGCATCAGATGACCTGGCCTCCACAATCACCCGACCTCAACCCAATTGAGATGGTTTGGGATGAGTCGGACCGCAGAGTGAAGGAAAAGCATATGTGGGAACTCCTTCAAGACTGTTGGAAAAGCATTCCAGGTGAAGCTGGTTGAGAGTGCCAAGAGTGTGCAAAGCTGTCATCAAGGCAAAGGGTGGCTATTTGAAGAATCTCAAATATAAAATATATTTTGATTTGTTTAATACTTTGTTGGTTACTACATGATTCCATGTGTTATTTCACAGTTTTGATGTCTTCACTATTATTCTACAATGTAGAAAATAGTCAAAATAAAGAAAAACCCTGGAATGAGAAGGTGTGTCAACTTTTGACTGGTACTGTACATGCATGCATACATACAGTGCCTTCGGAAAGTATTCAGACCCCTTTACTTTTTCCACATTTTGATACGTTGCAGCCTTATTCTAAAATTGATTAAATTGTTTTTTCCCCCCTCATCAATCTACACACAATACCCCGTAATGACAAAGCAAAAACAGGTTTTTAGAAAGTCCTTTAGGTGCCTTTTGGCAAACTCCAAGCGGGCTTTCGTGCCTTTTACTGAGGAGTGTCTTCCGTCTGGCCACTACCATAAAGGCCTGAATGGTGGAGTGCTGCAGATATGGTTGTCCTGGAAGGTTCTCTTATCTCCATAGAGGAACTCTGGAGCTCTGTCAGAGTGACCATCAGATTCTAGGTCACCTCCCTGACCAAGGCCCTTCTCCCCCGATTGCTCAGTTTGGCCGGGCGGCCAGCTCTAGGAAGAGTCTTGGTGGTTCCAAACTTCTTCCATTTAAGAATGATGGAGGGCACTGTGTTCTTGGGGACCTTCAATGCTGCAGAAATGTTTTGGTACCCTTCCCCAGATCTGTGCCTCGACACAATCCTGTCTCGGAGCTCTACGGACAATTCCTTTGACCTCATGACTTGGTTTTTGCTCTGACATGCACTGTGAACTGTGGGACCTTATATAGACAGGTGTGTGCCTTTCCAAACCATGTCCAATCAATTTAATTTACCACAGGTGGACTCCAATCAAGTTGTAGAAACATCTCAAAGATGATCAATGGAGACCGGATGCATCTGAGCTCAATTTCGAGTCTGATAGCAAAGGGTCTGAGTACTTATGTAAATTAGGTATTTCTGTTTTTTATTTGTAATACATTTGCAAAAATTTCTAAAAACTTGTTTTTGCTTCGTCATTATGGGGTATTGTGTGTAGATTGATGACAAAACAATTAATTGAATCCATTTTAGAATAAGGCTGTAACATAACAAAAAAAGGGGTCTGAATACTTTCCCTAATGCACTGTTAGTTTATTTATTTATTATTGTTTCTGTGTTATTATGTGAAGCAACATGCCAGAATAGGGAATATGAATCCTTGCTGATGCTGGAAGGCCTGGAGAAGATGGTGGCAGACCTCTGGAAACGTGCTGGACAGATGAGAAAAGGTACTAAATCTTGCTTCACTCTATACACTCACTCACACACATCTCCACTCGAAGTGAGAGCTCTCCCTCTCAATGTTTTTCACAGGCACAGTGTAGAGTATAATCAAATGTCAAGAGAATTAGTTCGGATTTAAAAAATCATTCTTGGAATGTAGGTATATTACCCTCCAATTCCCCATTTACTGACTTTTCCAGGGACTTAACTTGTGGTGAAATTGTGACCCTTTGCAATTTATTCACCCATCAGAATTTAAATTAGCCTACAGTTGAAGTCGGAAGTTTACATACAGTGAGGGAAAAAAGTATTTGATCCCCTGCTGATTTTGTACGTTTGCCCACTGACAAAGACATGATCAGTCTATAATTTTAATGGTAGGTTTATTTGAACAGTGAGAGACAGAATAACAACAAAACAATTCAGAAAAACGCATGTAAAAAATGTTATAAATTGATTAGCATTTTAATGAGGGAAATAAGTATTTGACCCCTCTGCAAAACATGACTTAGTACTTGGTGGCAAAACCCTTGTTGGCAATAACAGAGCTCAGACGTTTCTTGTAGTTGGCCACCAGGTTTGCACACATCTTAGGAGGGATTTTGTCCCACTCCTCTTTGCAGATCTTCTCCAAGTCATTAAGGTTTCGAGGCTGACGTTTGGCAACTTGAACCTTCAGCTCCCTCCACAGATTTTCTATGGGATTAAGGTCTGGAGACTGGCTAGGCCACTCCAGGACCTTAATGTGCTTCTTCTTGAGCCACTCCTTTGTTGCCTTGGCCGTGTATTTTGGGTCATTGTCATGCTGGAATACCCATCCACGACCCATTTTCAATGCCCTGGCTGAGGGAAGGAGGTTCTCACCCAAGATTTGACGGTACATGGCCCCGTCCATCGTCCCTTTGATGCGGTGAAGTTCTAGCAGAAAAACATCCTCAAAGCATAATGTTTCCACCTCCATGTTTGACGGTGGGGATGGTGTTCTTGGGGTCATAGGCAGCATTCCTCCTCCTCCAAACACGGTGAGTTGAGTTGATGCCAAAGAGCTCGATTTTGGTCTCGTCTGACCACAACACTTTCACCCAGTTCTCCTCTGAATCATTCAGATGTTCATTGGCAAACTTCAGACAGGCCTGTATATGTGCTTTCTTGAGCAGGGGGACATTGCGGGCGCTGCAGGATTTCAGTCCTTCACGGCGTAGTGTGTTACCAATTGTTTTCTTGGTGACTATGGTCCCAGCTGCCTTGAGATCATTGACAAGATCCTCCCATGTAGTTCTGGGCTGATTCCTCACCATTCTCATGATGATTGCAACTCCACGAGGTGAGATCTTGCATGGAGCCCCAGGCCGAGGGAGATTGACAGTTATTTTGTGTTTCTTCCATTTGCGAATAATCGCACCAACTGTTGTCACCTTCTCACCAAGCTGCTTGGCGATGGTCTTGTAGCCCATTCCAGCCTTGTGTAGGTTTTGGGTAGCCTTCCACAAGCTTCCCACAATAAGTTGGGAGAATGTTGGCCCATTCCTCCTGACAGAGCTGGTGTAACTGAGTCAGGTTTGTAGGCCTCCTTGCTCGCACACACTTTTTCAGTTCTGCCCACAAATGTTCTATAGCATTGAGGTCAGGGCTTTGTGATGGCCACTCCAATACCTTGACTTTGTGGTCCTTAAGCCATTTTGCCACAACTTTGGAAGTATGCTTGGGGTCATTGTCCATTTGGAAGACCCATTTGCGACCAAGCTTTAACTTCCTGACTGATGTCTTGAGATGTTGCTTCAATATATCCACATAATTTTCCTTCCTCGTGATGCCATCTATTTTGTGAAGTGCACCAGTCCCTCCTGCAGCAAAGCACCCCCACAGCATGATGCTGCCACCCCCGTGCTTCACGGTTGGGATGGTGTTCTTCGGCTTGCAAGGAACCCCCTTTTTCCTCCAAACATAACGATGGTCATTATGGCCAAACAGTTATATTTTTGTTTCATCAGACCAGAGGACATTTCTCCAAAAAGTACGATCTTTGTCCCCATGTGCAGTTGCAAACCGTAGTCTGGCTTTTTTATGGCGGTTTTGGAGCAGTGGCTTCTTCCTTGCTGAGCGGCCTTTCAGGTTATGTCGATATAGGACTTGTTTTACTGTGGATATAGATACTTTTGTACCTGTTTCCTCCAGCATCTTCACAAGGTCCTTTGCTGTTGTTCTGGGATTGATTTGCACTTTTCGCACCAAAGTACGTTCATCTCAAGGAGACAGAGCGGTATGACGGCTGCGTGGTCCCATGGTGTTTATACTTGCATACTATTGTTTGTACAGATGAACGTGGTTCCTTCAGGCGTTTGGAAATTGACTTGTGGAGGTCTACAATTTTTTTTCTGAGGTCTTGGCTGATTTCTTTGCATTTTCCCATGATGTCAAGCAAAGAGGCACTGAGTTTGAAGGTAGGCCTTGAAATACATCCACAGGTACACCTCCAATTGACTCAAATGATGTCAATTAGCCTATCAGAAGCTTCAAGAGCCATGACATCATTTTCTGGAATTTTCATTTCATTTACATTTAAGTCATTTAGCAGACGCTCTTATCCAGAGCGACTTACAGTTAGTGAGTTATTATTATTTTTATTTTTTAATTTCAAGCTGTTAAAATGCACAGTCAACTTAGTGTATGTAAACTTCTGACCCACTGTAATTGTGATACAGTGAATTATAAGTGAAATAATCTGTCTGTAAACAATTGTTGGAAAAATTACTTGTGTCATGCACAAAGTAGATGTCCTAACCGACTTGCCAAAACTACAGTTTGTTAACAAGACATTTGTGGAGTGGTTGAAAAACAAGTTTTAATGACTCCAACCTAAGTGTATGTAAACTTCCGACTTCAACTGTATATAGCATCTCACAGTATAATGCAACATATTCTCCACGGCCTTGAACCAATACAATTATAAGCTGAGCTCTCTTTTTCCCCTCACCAATCTCACTGTGACAGTGTGGAGCGGATGGTGGGAACTTTTCATTAGAATTGACCGTTTTTAGTGCTCCCAAAGCCTCTGAGATTCACTGGCTAGGGGCCAGATTGTGACAGAATGTTCCAGAATACACACACTCTGTCCAGAGTCAAAGCCAGAGTCCCCACTTAAAATTGAGAGCCTCGACTGGCTGCCTTGCTGGCCCTGGCCTTCTCGCTCTCTCATTCACTCACGCACAAGCACACACACACATAAATATCTAATTTACATGTACATAAGTATTCACACCCCTGAGTCAATACTTTGTAGAAGCACCTTTGGCACTGATTACAGCTGTGAGTCTTTCTGGGTAAATCTGTAAGAGCTTTCCACACCTGGATTGTGCAACATTTTCCCATTATTCTTTTCAAAATTCTTCAAGCTCTGTAAAATTTAAGTCAAAACTGTAACTCGGCCACTCAAGAACATTCACTGTCTTCTTGGTAAGTAACTCCAGTGTAGATTTGGCCTTGTGTTTTATGTTATTGTCCTGCTAAAAGGTGAATTAATCTCCCAGTGTCTGGTGGAAAGCAAGACTGAACCAGGTTTTCCTCTAGGATTTTGCCTGTGCTTAGCACCATCCCGTTTATTTTTTATCATGAAAAACTCCCCAGTCCTTAACAATTACAAACATAACCATAACATGATGCAGCCACCACTATGCTTGAAAATATGACAGTGGTACTCAGTAATATGTCTGGGGCAAATCCAATACTTTGTATTCAGGACAAAAAGTGAATTGCTTTGCCACATGTTTTGCAATATTACTTTAGGGCCTTAGTGCAAACAGAATGCATGTTTTGGAATATTCTTATTCTGCACAGGCTTTTGTCTTTTCACTCAGTATAACAGTGTAATTCTTATATCTTCTTATCTCTAATCTACATTCTGGTAGTCATTCTGAAGGAACAGTATAATTCTTATCTCTGATCTACATTCTGGTCGTCTGATGATTATGCAGCTTTTTATTTTGGGACATTTCAATTCAATTCAGTGCAAATGTCCAACAATAGAACGGTACAGTGACGCTTTTGTTGCAGCATTGTCATGAGTCAACTCACGACAGGACGATGAGCAGATTAATTCTCACGTCACGATCCCCCAATGGAGAAATGTGCTCCCTTAGAGTCAATCTCCACCGGACGCACACTAACGAGCTAATTGAACCCCTCACTGTCATGACTTAAAGAAAATAAAAATAGAAACCGTCAGAGTAACACCGTAACACGCCGGAGAAGGATCTGTTCTTGTTTCCTTGGGCTCCATTTGAGGTGTGTGTGTGTCTGACTGACGGTGAGGCTCCTTCTCAAGTCCCCCTGTGTGAGTGTGACGGTGAGGTTTTAAAGCCGTCAGTCAGTCCATCCCTGACGACGCTCGATGCTTGGCTTGTCCCTGCTATTTAAACTGAGGCAGCAGCAAGCACACAGGAGGCGCAAACGTTTTCGGCTTCGGTTGCTCACGCTCCTCGCACTCTAAAAATAACCACAATTTTGCTCCTCGCACTCTAAAAATAACCACCATTTTGCTCCTCGCACTCTAAAAATAACCACCATTTTGCTCCTCGCACTCTATAAATAACCACCATTTTGCTCCTCGCACTCTAAAAATAACCACCATTTTTCTGACCAGAGCAGGAGGCATGGGATCGATGGAGGAGGCCGAAGGGGGAAGGAGCGGGAGCGTTCTGCCCCGTCAGGAGAAGGGGCGAGTGGGGTGACCTGAGTGGGGTGACCCCCTTGCCCCCCACCCTGACCTACATCAGCCAGGCAGAGCTCCAGGAGGTGGAGAGGCTGAGGCTGAGAGTGGAACTGCTACAGCAGGAGGTGCACCTGCATCAGGTAAGAGGCACAACTGTCTCATATATATATATATATATATACAGTGGGGAGAACAAGTATTTGATACACTGCCGATTTTGCAGGTTTTCCTACTTACAAAGCATGTAGAGGTCTGTAATTTTTATCATAGGTACACTTCAACTGTGAGAGACGGAATCTAAAACAAAAATCCAGAAAATCACAATGTATGATTTTTAAGTAATTAATTTGCATTTTATTGCATGACATAAGTATTTGATCACCTACCAACCAGTACGAATTCCGGCTCTCACAGACCTGTTAGTTTTTCTTTAAGAAGCCCTCCTGTTCTCCACTCATTACCTGTATTAACTGCACCTGTTTGAACTCGTTACCTGTATAAAAGACACCTGTCCACACAATCAAACAGACTCCAACCTCTCCATAATGGCCAAGACCAAAGAGCTGTGTAAGGACATCAGGGATAAAATGGTAGACCTGCACAAGGCTGGGATGGGCTACAGGACAATAGGCAAGCAGCTTGGTGAGAAGGCAACAACTGTTGGCGCAATTATTAGAAAATTGAAGAAGTTCAAGATGACGGTCAATCACCCTCGGTCTGGGGCTCCATGCAAGATCTCACCTCGTGGGGCATCAATGATCATGAGGAAGGTGAGGGATCAGCCCAGAACTACACGGCATGACCTGGGCAATGACCTGAAGAGAGCTGGGACCACAGTCTCAAAGAAAACCATTAGTAACACACTACGCCGTCATGGATTAAAATCCTGCAGCGCACGCAAGGTCCCCCTGCTCAAGCCAGCGCATGTCCAGGCCCGTCTGAAGTTTGCCAATGACCATCTGGATGATCCAGAGGAGGAATGGGAGAAGGTCATGTGGTCTGATGAGACATAAATTTAGCTTTTTGGTCTAAACTCCACTCGCCGTGTTTGGAGGAAGAAGAAGGATGAGTACAACCTCAAGAACACCATCCCAACCGTGAAGCATGGAGGTGGAAACATCATTCTTTGGGATGCTTTTCTGCAAAGGGGACAGGACGACTGCACCGTATTGAGGGGAGGATGGATGGGGCCATGTATCGCGAGATCTTGGTAAGAGCATTGAAGATGGGTCGTGGCTGGGTCTTCCAGCATGACAACAGCCCGAAACACACAGCCAGGGCAACTAAGGAGTGGCTCCGTAAGAAGCATCTCAAGGTCCTGGAGTGGCCTAGCCAGTCTCCAGACCTTAACTCAATAGAACATCTTTGGAGGGAGCTGAAAGTCCGTATTGCCCAGCGACAGCCCCGAAACCTGAAGGATCTGGAGAAGGTCTGTATGGAGGAGTGGGACTAAAATCCCTGCTGCAGTGTGTGCAAACCTGGTCAAGACCTACAGGAAACGTATGATCTCTGTAATTGCAAACAAAGGTTTCTATAACAAATATTAAGTTATGCTTTTCTGATGTATCAAATACTTATGTCGTGCAATAAAATGCAAATGAATTACTTAAAGATCATAAAATTTGATTTTCTGGATTTTTGTTTTAGATTCCGTCTCTCACAGTTGAAGTGTACCTATGATAAAAATTACAGACCTCTACATGCTTTGTAAGTAGGAAAACCTGCAAAATCGGCAGTGTATCAAATACTTGTTCTCCCCACTGTATATATACACTACCGTTCAAAGGTTTGGGGTCACTTAGACATTTCCTTGTTTTCGAAAGAAAAGCAAAAAAAATTGTCCCTTAAAATAACATCAAATTGATCAGAAATAAAGTGTAGACATTATTAATGTTGTAAATGGCTATTGTAGCTGGAAACTGCAGATGTTTTATGGAATATCTACATAGGCGTACAGAGGCCCATTATCAGCAACCATCAGTCCTGTGTTCCAATGGCACGTTGTGTTTGCTAATCCAAGTTTATAATTTTAAAAGGCTAATTGATAATTAGAAAACCCTTTTGCAATTATGTTAGCACAGCTGAAAACTGTTGTGCTGATTAAATAAGCAATAAAACTGGCCTTCTTGAGACTAGTTGAGTATCTGGAGCATCAGCAATTGTGGGTTCGATTGCAGGCTCAAAATGGCCAGAAACAAATAACTTTCTTCTGAAACGTGTCAGTCTATTCTTGTTCTGAGAAATGAAGGCTATTCCAATCGAAAATTGCCAAGAAACTGAAGATCTCGTACAACGCTGTGTACTACTCCCTTCACAGAACAGCGCAAACTGTCTCTAACCAGAATAGAAAGAGGAGTGGAAGGCCCCGGTGCACAACTGAGCAAGAGGACAAATACATTAGTGTCTAGTTTGAGAAACAGACGCCTCACAGGTCCTCAACTGGCAGCTTCATTAAATAGTACCCGCAAAACACCAGTCTCAACGTCAACAGTGAAGAGGCGACTCCGGGATGCTGACCTTCTAGGCAGAGTTGCAAAGAAAAAGCCATATCAGACTAGCCAATAAAAAGAAAAGATTAAGATGGGCAAAAGAACACAGACACTGGACAGAGGAAGATTGGGGAAAAAAAGTATTATGGACAGACTAATCGAAGTTCAAGGTGTTCTGATCACAAAGAAGAACATTCGTGAGACGCAGACCAAATGAAAAGATGCTGGAGGAGTGCTTGATGCCATCTGTCAAGCATGGTGGAGGCAATGTGATGGTCTGGGGCTGCTTTGGTGGTGGTAAAGTGGGAGATTTGTACAGGATAAAAGGGATCTTGAAGATGGAAGGCTATCACTCCATTTTGCAACACCATGCCATACCCTGTGGACGGCGCTTGATTGGAGCCAATTTCCTCCTACAACAGGACAATGACCCAAAGCACAGCTCCAAACTATGCAATAACTATTTAGGAAGAAGCAGTCAGCTGGTATTCTGTCTATAATGGAGTGGCCAGCACAGTCACAGGATCTCAACCCTATTGAGCTGTTGTGGGAGCAGCTTGACCGTATGATACGTAAGAAGTGCCCATCAAGCCAATCCAACTTGTGGGAGGGGCTTCAGGAAGCATGGGGTGAAATCTCTTCAGATTACCTCATCAAATTGACAACTAGAATGCCAAAGGTCTGCAAGGATGTAATTGCTGCAAATGGAGCATTCTTTGACGAAAGCAAAGTTTGAAGAACACAATTATTATTTCTATTAAAAAGCATTATTTCTAACCTTGTCAATGACTACATTTCCTATGCATTTTGCTATATATCCTATTCATGGAAAACAAGGAAACGTCTAAGTGACCCCAAACTTTTGAACGGTAGTGTGTATATACACACACACACAGAGACACACAGAGACACACACACCTGTAACAGGTAGCTAATAACACACCTTTTACACATTTCTACCAAGAGCCATGCCTTTACACAAAAAGGTAGAAGTTGATTTCTCCACAAAGGTCAATATCGAGACTACTGTGTGTTTTTGCGTCTGTGTGTATGTATGCATTTGTCACTTTTTTGGTGTGTGTTTTGTTTCTCTGACAGGCTCTCTCTGACACCATGGTTATGCTCTACACTCCTGGACCTCCCAACCCCGCCGCGCTCCGTGACATTTACTCCCTGCTTGGAGAGGGAGGGGTGATGTTCCCTACTCTGGTCCTGGACACGGAACCTGACTAAAGGAACAGGTCAAAGGAACTGAACCGGCCAAATCACCTGGGTCATGTTTATTAGGGCACACGATGCAACGGAAAACAAAAATGAAAGTTTCTAATTGGACAAGTCCAGGTTGCCCCTCCTTGTTTCATTCGGTGGTCTTCCGTTTGGTGCCTAATGAACACGACTAAGAAAGACTATTGAAGAATAGACCAATGAATGGAATGTCTTAGGAGGGGACACTGAGAACAGAGGAAGAAGAATGGAGAATCTTCTGAAAATAGGGATTTTTGTGTGTTGGGAGTGTTGATCTGTGTATTTATTGGAGTAATAATATAATAATATGCCATTTAGCAGACGCTTTTATCCAAAGCAACTTACAGTCATGTGTGCATACATTTTTACGTATGGGTGGTCCCGGGGATCGAACCCACTACCCTGGCGTTACAAGCGCCATGCTCTACCAATTGAGCTACAGAGTGATTGCGTATTGAGAAGGCTGTCTGGTTTATGTGAGCATTTTGGTTTTACAATCATTGTTCATTTTTGTATATTGTAAGACTCTTATAATTAGATTAAATTATTTAAATGTATGGATATTGAGAGAAGTACTTTGCATTCTCCATTAGGAAGTTTACATCTACAAATGTGTAATAATTTTTGTTTAATAATTTAAATTAACTAAGTTGGGGTCAATGGTAGATGCTGTGATTAAATATTTAGCAGCAGATGGCGCTATACCCATGACGCGCCTATCAAATCAAGAACAGCCTACATGCTGTACATTAGTACTTGTTATACAGACTACATTCCCTCTTATCTATTTAATGCATGTTAAGTTAGAATTTTAAATATCAAGTACACCCAAAAATTATTTGAAATAAATACTGTGGGGGCCTCCCGAGTGGCGCAGCGGTCTAAGGCACTGCATCGCAGTGCTAGAGTCGTCACTACAGACCCGGGTCGCTCTGGATAAGAGCTTCTGCTAAATGACTAAAATGTAAATGTAAATGATCCCGGGCTGTATCACAACCGGCCGTGATCGGGAGTCCCATAGGGCGGCACACAAATGGCCCAGCGTCATCCGGGTTAGGGGAGGGTTTTGCCAGGGGGGCGTTACTTGGCTCATTGCTCTCTGGTGACTCCTTGTGGCGGGCCGGGCGCCTGCAGGCTGACCTCGTCGTCAGTTGAACAGTGTTTCCTCCAATACATTGGTGCGGCTGGCTTTTGGGTTAAGTGGGCGGGTGCTAAGAAGCGCGGTTTGGCGGGTCATGTTTCAGAGGACGCATGACTCGACCTTCGCCTCCCGAGCACGTTGGGGAGTTGCAGCGAAGAGACAAGATCGAAAAAGGGGGTAAAATACAACAACAAAAAATATATACTGTGGTTGATACAACAGGAAGCACTGTGGTTGATGCAACAGGAAGCACTGTGGTCTCTGTGCAGAGTTTGCTCTTATAAGGACAGCAAATAAGGAGGCAGGTGACTCATTTGGGTAAAGAAGGCCTAAACTAACTCTGTCCTTCTGGTCTGTGGGATGCTGTGGTGTGGAAGGAGAACAATGTAGGAGATTCACCATTATCCATCCTGGCCCTGGGCTGCATTCAAAACACAACAGGGATGCTGTGAATAGGACAAGCAAGCAAAAATCCAGTGGGGAAAAACTTGGCAAAACAGTTTAATGACGGCTGGGGGGGGGGAGCTGAAGAGGTAGATCAACTGCATGAGCCTCACCTGCCCGGCCAACACTCCTCCGATCGACAGGTGGTGTAGGTACGCACCAGTGGAGGCTGCTGAGGGAGGACGGCTCATAATAATGACTGGAACGGAGCAAATGAAATGGCATCAAACACATGGTTTCCATGTATTTGATACCATTCCACCTATTCCGCTCCAACCATTACCACGAGCCCGTTCTCCCCAATTAAGGTACCTTCAACCTCCTGTGGCACGCACCAAATCAAATTTGTCACATGCGCCGAATACAACAGGTGTAGACCTTACCGTGAAACGCTTACTTACAAGCCCTTAACCAACGATGCAGTTCAAGAAATACAGTTAAGAAAATATTGACTAAATAAACTAAAGTAAAAAGTAAAATAAAAAAGGCAACACAATAAAATAACAATAACGAGGCTATATACAGGGGGTACCGGTACCAAGTCAATGTACGGGGGTACAGGTTAGTCGAGGTAATTTGTACATGTAGGTAGGGGTAAAGTGACTATACATAGATAATAGGCAGTGGGTAGCAGCAGTGTAAAAACAAATGGGGGTGGGGGCGGGTGACTGGAGTCTTTGACAGTTTTTTGGGCGGTCCTCTGACACCGCCTGGTATATAGGTCCTGGATGGCAGGAAGCTTGTCCCCAGTGATGTACTGGGCCGTATGCACTACCCTCCATAGCGCCTTATGGTCGGATGCCGAGCAGTTGCCATACCAGGCGGTGATGCAACCGGTCAGGATGCTCTCGATGGTGCAGCTGTATAACTTTTTGAGGATCTGGGGACCCATAGCAAATCTTTTCAGTCTCCTGAGGAGGAAAAGCTGTTGTTGTGCCCTTTTCACGATAGTCTTGGTGTGTTTGGACCATTATATTTTGTTGGTGATGCCAAGAAAGTTTCACCAAAGAAAGTTTCACCAAGAAACTTGAAGCCCTGTCGATGTGAATGGGGGTGTGTTCGTCCCTCCTTTTCCTGTAGTCCACGATCAGCTCCTTTGTCTTGATCACATTGAGGGAGAGGTTGTTGTCCTGGCACTACACTGCCAGGTCTCTGACCTCCTCCCTATAGGCTGTCTCATCGTTGTCTGTGATCAGCCTACCCCTGTTGTGTTATCAGCAAACCTAATGATGGTGTTGGAGTCGTGCTTGGCCATGCAGTCGTGGGTGAACAGGGAGTACAGGAGGGGACTGAGCACGCACCCCTGAGGGGCCCCCGTGTTGAGGATCAGCGTGGCAGATGTGTTGTTGCCTACCCTTACCACCTGGATCCAGTTGCAGAGGGAGGTATTTAGTCCCAGGGTCCTTAGCTTAGTGATGAGCTTTTTGGGCACTATTGTGTTGAACGCTGAGCTGTAGTCAATGAACAGCATTCTCACATAGCTGATCCTTTTGTCCAGGTGGGAAAGGGCAGTGTGGAGTGCAATTGAGATTGCGTCATCTATGGATCTGTTGGGGCGGTATGCGAATTGGAGTGGGTCTAGGGTTTCCGGGATGATGGTGTTGATGTGACCAGCCTTTCAAAGCACTTCATGCCTACCGACGTGAGTGCTATGGGGCGGTAGTCATTTAGGCAGATTACCTTCGCTTTCTTGGGCACAGGGACTATGGTGGTCTGCTTGAAACATGTACAGTTGAAGTCAGAAGTTTACATACACTTAGGTTGGAGTCATTAGAACATGTTTTTCAACCACTCCACAAATTTCTTGTTAACAAACTATAGTTTTGGCAAGTCGGTTAGGACATCTACTTTGTGCATGACACAAGTAATTTTTCCAACAATTGTTTACAGACAGATGATTTCACTTATAATTCACTGTATCACAATTCCAGTGGGTCAGAAGTTTACATACACTAAGTTGACTGTGCCTTTAAACAGTTTGGAAAGCTTGGCCTGTCATGGCTTTAGAAGCTTCTGATAGGCTAATTGACATAATTTGTGTCAATTGGAGGTGTACCTGTGGATGTATTTCAAGGCCTACCTTCAAACTCAGTGCCTCTTTGCTTGACATCATGGGAAAATCAAAAGAAATCAGACAAGACCTCATAAAAAATTTTTGGGACCTCCACAAGTCTGGTTCATCCTTGGGAGCAATTTCCAAATGCCTGAATGTACCACGTTCATCTGTACAAACAATAGTACGCAAGTATAAACACCATGGGACCACGCAGCCCTCATACCGCTCAGGAAGGAGACGCGTTCTGTCTCCTAGAGATGAACGTACTTTGGTGCGAAAAGTGCAAATCAATCTCAGAACAACCGCAAATGGACCTTGTGAAGAGGCTGGAGGAAACAGGTACAAAAGTATCTTTATCCACAGTAAAACGAGTCCTATATCGACATAACCTGAATGGCCGCTCAGCAAGGAAGAAGCCACTGCTCCAAAACCGCCATAAAAAAGCCAGAATATGGTTTGGAACTGCACATGGGGACAAAGATCGTACTTTTTGGAGAAATGTCCTCTGGTCTGATGAAACAAAAATAGAACTGTTTGCCCATAATGACCATCGTTGTGTTTGGAGGAAAAAGGGGGATGCTTGCAAGCCGAAGAACACCATCCCAACCGTGAAGCACGGGGTGGCAGCATCATGCTGTGGGGGTGCATTGCTGCAGGAGGGACTGGGGCACTTCACAAAATAGATTGCGGAAGGAAAATTATGTGGATATATTGAAGCAACATCTCAAGACATCAGTCAGGAAGTTAAAGCTTGGTTGCAAATGGGTCTTCCAAATGGACAATAACCCCAAGCATACTTCCAAAGTTGTGGCAAAATGGCTTAAGGACAACAAAGTCAAGTGGCCATCACAAAGCCCTGACCTCAATCCTACAAAATTTGTGGGCAGAACTGAAAAAGCGTTGGAGAGCAAGGAGGCCAACAAACCTGACTCAGTTACACCAGCTTTGTCAGGAGGAATGGGCCAAAATTCACCCAACCTATTGTGGGAAGCTTGTGGAAGGCTACCCGAAACATTTGACCCAAGTTAAACAATTTAAAGGCAATGTTACCAAATACTAATTAAACTTCTGACCCACTGGGAATGTGATGAAAAAAATCATTCTCTGTACTATTATTCTGACATTTCACGTTCTTAAAATAAAGTAGTGATCCTAACTGACCTAAGACAGGGAATTTTTACTAGGATTAAATGTCAGGAATTGTGAAAAACTGAGTTTAAATGTATTTGGCTAAGGTGTATGTAAACCTCCGACTTCAACTCTAGGTATTACAGACTCGTCAGGGAGAGGTTGAAAATGTCAGTGAAGACATTTGCCAGTTGGTCCGCGCATGCGCTGAGTAAACCGTCTGGCCCCACGGCCATGTGAATGTTGACCTGTTTAAAGGTCTTGCTCACATCGGCTACGGAGAGCGAGATCACACATTCGTCTGGCACAGCTGGTGCTCTCATGCATGCTTCAGTGTTGCTTGCCTTGAAGCGAGCATATAAGGCATTTAGCTCGTCTGGTAGGCTCGCGTCACTGGGCAGCTCACTGCTGGGTTTCCCTTTGTTTGCAAGCCCTGCCACATCCGACGAGCGTCATAGCTGGTGTAGTAAGATTCAGTCTTAACCCTGTATTGACGCTTTGCCTGTTTGATGGTTAGTCTGAGGGCATAGTGGGATTTCTTATAAGTGTCCAGATTAGTGTCCCGCTCCTTGAAAGCGGCAGCTCTAGCCTTTAGCTTGGTGCGGATGTTGCCTGTAATCCATGGCTTCTGGTTGGGATATGTATGTACGGTCACTGTGGGGACGTCGTCCTCAATGCACTTATTGATGAAGCTGGTGACCAAGTTGGTATACTCCTCAATGCCATTGGATGAATCCCGGAACATATGCTACCAAAACAGTCGTGTAGCGTAGCATCCGCGTCATCTGACCACTTCCGTATTGAGCAAGTCACTGGTACTTTCTGCTTTAGTTTTTGCTTGTAAGCAGGAATCAGGTGGATAGAATTATGGTCAGATTTGCCAAATGGAGGGTGAGGGAGAGCTTTCTATGCGTCTCTGTGTGTGGAGTAAAGGTGGTCTAGAGTTATTTTCCGTCTGGTTGCACATGTGACTTGCTGGTAGAAATGAGGTAAAACAGATTTGTTTGCCTGCATTAAAGTCACCAGCCACTATGAGCATTTTCTTATACGCTAAAGGCCTTATATAGCTAGTTGAGTGCGGTCTTAGTGCCAGCATTGGTTTGCGGTGGTAAATAGACGGCTACAAAAAATATAGATGAAAACTCTCTTGGTAGAGCTTATCATGAGGTACTCTACCTCAGGTGAGCAATACCTCGAGACTTCCTTAATATTAGACATCGCGCCACCAGCTGTTATTGACAAATAGACACACACCCCCACTCAGACGTAGCTGTTCTGTCCTGCCGATGCACGGAAAACCCAGCCAACTGTATATTATCCGTGTCGTCGTTCAGCCACTACTCGGTGAAACATAAGATATTACAGTTTTTAATGTCCCGATGGTAGGATAGTCTCGAACGGAGATCATCCAGTTTATTCTCCAGTGATTGCACGTTGGCCAATAGAACAGATGGTAGAGGCGGGTTACCCACTCGCCGACCAATTCTCACAAGGCACCCCAATCTCCGCCCTCTGTATTTCTGTCTTTTCTTCACGCGAATGACGGGGATTTGGGCCTGGTCTCGGAGAAGCAGTATATCCTTCACGTCGGATTTTTAGATTTTGAAGGTGTAAGCATTATGGTGGACGCACCACCACTACACTCCCTATCGAGACCCTTCAGATCGGCCAACATCGAAGGGTAAGGCCCAAGGGACCAGCTGTCTGTGTTCATCTCCATGTCTTTTAGTCATAGGCACAAACCTGATAAATGATTTAGATCTGTGTCTTTGACTGGCCAGAATCCATGCCCAATCTAAGAGGAATAGCCTCTGTCTGCTGTTTCATACATTTTGACGGAATTTCCTATCCTGTCTGCTTCTGGCATAGATTTATACAGCATGTATGGGTCTGGCATGACCACATCTATTATTCTACCAATCTGATCCTAGGATCTGTTGTGATAGAATATGAATTGATGGGTCTGTCAAACACTGATGCGATATGAGAGATTATGAGGGTGGGTGTGAGAGGTAGGGGGGCCAAGAGAGGACAAAAAGGGCCAATTCAATGCGTGCCCAGTCTACCCACAGTCAAATGACGTGAGGATGGCACAAGCTGGTCCAGACTGGGCGACAGGTGGCACCGGGTTTACACAGCGGGCCGTGGGTGTGTGCGCTCTGCCACACAAGCCCTCACACAGGCACACAACACACACACACACACACACTCCTCCAGGGTGACTGAGTCACCAGGGGAACAGGTTCCATGGAAAGCTACTCAGAGGGATGTCAGCTGGGGTGAGCAGAAAGAGACAAAGAGACATAATAACATACAGCAGGACAGTAGTCATGGTGACATGAGGGTGGTGTTCAGTAGGCACAAAATGGAAGATAATGGGGATCTTCTGGTTTCTAGATAGCACACCACAAAGTAAAAATTGGCTAACAAAAAGCCCACGCAACTCAGCCTTCCTGTGTCCCCACCCGCCTGACACAGGAAGTCCCACCCAGGTGACATACTGTAGTACATATGCTTCAGACAACTGAACAATTTTCAGAAATTTCCTAGTCTTTACATAAAGGGCAATTCCGCCACTTTTGAACCTCATATTCATTATTTTCAGCACCATACCAGTGTCAAAATATGTGAAAAATGCACGTTTCTATGATCTGTGGTTAAAAAGACAAGAGTTCTTAAAATATGCTTCTCTGTGACATCACACGGTAGGATTAAAAGTAAGAAAAACAGTGATTTTTAAAAACCTGCAACGAGTTTCTAGCCAGTTAAGGGTATTTTCTTGCTCCCTACGTCACTGCGAATCTCAATGTTTGAAAATCACTGTTTTTAAAATGTTTTATCTTTTGATGCCATCAGGTAGAACTTTTTAACTTGATATATTTTTACTACAAAACATAGAAATTGGTATTGTGCTGGCGATAATGAAAATGAGGTTGAAAAGTGGTGGAATTAAATCAAATCAAATTAAGTAATTTATTATTTATTATTTGTTATTTGTCACATGCGCCGAATACAACAGGTGTAGACCTTACTGTGAAATGCTTACTTACAAGCCCTTAACCAACAATGCAGAGGTTGTTGTTTTTTTAAGAGAAAAATGTGCTAAATAAACTAAAGGAAAAATTGTAACAAAATAAATGAACCTTTTAAGTTTTCTGTGTAACTGTTCTATATTCCTCTTACTCAACTGTTATCTTTCTCTCACTCCCTCTTGCTTTTCCTTTTAGTAATTGCCCTAAGGGGACAACAAGTTGATTGAATTGAATTCTCCTCTACTCTCTATTATTTCTCCGCCTGGCACTTTCCTGTGATTTGTCCGTCCCCTCTGTAATTTGAATGGGGGTGCAGAAGAACAAAACCTATAGTGCTTTCTAAATAGCAGTGTCCAAGTACACAACCACAGAAACCATGCTGCGTTACCAAGAATCCACCTCGCTTTTCATTGAGCCTTCTTTCTCCTTCACTCCTTCTCTCCCTCCCGCTCTTCTCTGACACCCCTGGCCCTTCTCACCCCATCCATCCCCCTCCTCTTCCCCTCCTCTCCTCCTAAATCTCCTGTATGCCTTTCTCTGTTGGTATTCCGTTACAGCAGGCAGCTAGTGTTGAGTCACGCTGTTTCATCAATTACCCCTTCAGCAATGTTTATTATTTGATTTCCTCCCTGACCACCCTGCCTGTGTGTGTGTGTGTGTGTGTGTGTCAGTTTACTCCGTCACAGAGAGCTTTTCACCGGAGGACAGGGCGAGGCAGGGAGGGAGAGAGGAACGTCTTAATAAAGGTTCAATCTTGTCATTGTGTGTTTGTGGAGGAGATCTATTCCCATGACCTCCTATTTCCTTTCAGACTATGGAGGAAAAGATATTCAGCAACTCTTGCTTTGTTTGTTATTGTTGAAACCAACACGTTTTAGTAAATAAATAATACTAATAGGTCATTGACTGTCCCCTGACCCCTCAGTAAACCCCCTTCAGGTTGTTGTGACCAGTGGAGGCTGCTGAGGGGAGGACGGCTCATAATAATGTCTGGAACGGAGCAAATGGAAACCATGTGTTTGATACCAGCTCATTGATTCCGCTCCAGCTGTTACCACGAGCCCGTCCTCCCCAATTAAGGTGCCACCAACCTCCAGTGATTGTGACTATAGACCTAGTTTTATTTCTAAGGTTGTGAGTGACACCCTCCACCTCTCTGGTAGTGTGGTAGTATATTTTGTTAATCTCTCTGCCAGACATGAGGGAGACATGATGACAGGTAAAGAATGTAGGTGGGCTTCTGTTCAATGGCTGACATCAATAACCAGTTATCCCCCTGTCTATGAACTGGTTCTGTTCAATGGCTGACTTCAATAACCAGTTATCCCCCTGTCTATGAACTGGTTCTCATCATTGGCTGACATCAATAACCAGTTATCCCCCTGTCTATGAACTGGTTCTCATCAATGGCTGACATCAATAACCAGTTATCCCCCTGTCTTGGAACTAGTTCTGTGCAATGGCTGACATCCATCACCAGTTATCCCCCTGTCCATGAACTGGTTCTCATCAATGGCTGACATCAATAACCAGTTATCTCCCTGTCTATATTACCGCAGGACATCCGTGCAGGGACACTCATCCTCCTTCTCAGCCCCGACACAGACACACACATGCATGTACTCATACAAACACACACACACATGCACACTGTGCACAGATAGGCATGTACACAATGGAGGAGATGTCTGGGACCATATGGCGTGGCTCTTTGTAGATGGCTTTAAGACGTGACATTCTTGGTTAGCATGACATGGTCTATTTAGTTAAAATGACACTGTCCTTCCTCTTGCATATTAAGGAACACACACCCACACACGCACACGCACACACCCAGACACAAAATGACTATCTGTGCTAATCATTCATTAAAATCATGCGTACAATATTCATAGTTGAATTAATATATCCCATCCCATTCTACTCATCCCATGAGCGTGCATTCTAAATTAAACAACATTCAAACTGGTTAGAATGTCATCCCAGTAGAGCCTTACACACCAGTAGTCCCTAGCGAGGCATCTTTCTGGAACTGGGTTTAGGTGAGCTGGTATAGAGGCTGAAGGCTCCAGAGGCTGGTCCTGGTGGTATAGAGGCTGAAGGCTCCAGAGGCTGGTCCTGGTGGTATAGAGGCTGAAGGCTCCAGAGGCTGGTCCTGGTGGTATAGAGGCTGAAGGCTCCAGAGGCTGGTCCTGGTGGTATAGAGGCTGAAGGCTCCAGAGGCTGGTCCTGGTGGTATAGAGGCTGAAGGCCCCAGAGGCTGGTCCTGGTGGTATAGAGGCTGAAGGCTCCAGAGGCTGGTCCTGGTGGTATAGAGGGGATCAGTGTCTCTGTCATCCATACGCTGCCTTCATTCCATTTAGTTCCATTCAGCCATTTGGCAGGAGGCTGTGTGTGTGTGTGTGGTGGTGGAGGAATAGGTGTTGCGTCATGTGTGTGTGGGCGGAGAATGAATGAATGCTGCGTGTGGGCGGAGGAGGAGGAGGAATGGGTGCTGAGTGTGTATGTGTGCAATTACTGCAATTACGTGCATTTGTGTGTAAATCAGAGGGATCACTCCAGATCTAAGGCGAAATTCACAGTTTGTGCAGGTCCGCTGGACGTCGGGAGACACTGTCAAAACCGCCCCCAAAATTAAATAAATAAATAAAGAGCCCTGCACTGGGATTGAACCCACAGTCTACAGAGCAGGAGTTCATGGCCACTCCACCAACCGTCCACAACAATTTAGCAAGCCCAGTCAGAGTTGTCTCTGTTTTAACCCTATCCCAAACCTTAACCCCTAATTAACCCAGTCGGAATTAATGCCTACACTTCACACTAGAGTTGTTTCTGTGTGCCTACATTTTACAAGTCAGTTTACTCGTCAAAAATAGACGTTTGTCCAAGGACCTCAGGACACCAAGTCAGACTGTAATATCTTGTTGGTATAAATATAGGTTTGCATGTATGGACTGTATGTCTGTGCCTATACTGTATGTCTGTCTGTGAATGTGTTTCTAAATGTATCTGTGTGTGTGTGCGGGGGCGGGTGTGTGTGGGTTCCACTCTGTGTGTTTGCGAGTGCGTTTGCGCGCATCCGTGGGTTCTGCTCTGTGTGCGCACATGCGTATGTGTGTGTGTGTGTGTGGTCCCTCTGTGTTGTGGCAGGGTGCAGTGGGAGTGCCGTTGGTGTATAATTAGTATGTCGAGCGTGATACAGCTGTGCCGTTGCGGCGAGGTGTGTGTGTGAGAGAGAGAGAGAGAGGTGACAGATGCTCCAAACACTCCCCTTCCTCTCTCTACTCTTTGATAAAAGAAACGCTAGCTCTACCTCCAGTGATTTAGGGAATCTATTCCCATTGTGCTTGTATCTTTTCTATATTTGAATGCTGGCAGAATCGTGCTCCCCTCCCTGCAGAAAAGGTAGCAGTAGTTGTTTCCTCTATTCTCCAGGGGAGACTTTAACTCTCTACCGCATGGAGGTAAAAAACAGAATAAAGGAGAGGGAGGATGGAGAGAAGAAACGGAGAGGGAGCAGTTAAATTGTTCTTCTCCCTTCCCCCTTCCCCCTTCCCCCTTCCTCGTCTCTCTTCCCACTTCCTGTTCTCCCACCACTCCCCATTCCTCCCTGCCCCGGTCTTTGACATCACGTGCTGCGGCCAATCGGAGGCTTTGGTCCGCCCACTTTCCTCTCCCTGGCTCCACCCCCTCCGCTGGGCCCTTATATATCTCCCCACAGTCCCGGCAGCAGAGTGTACAATGTGCTGCCAGAGAATCAGCAGCAAGCAGAGCACAGCACAGCAGCAGAGGGAGAGACAGGGAGAGTGTGAGTAGGATTTCTGCGCTTTCTGACCAAAACCTCACAATACTTTCCACTCTAGCTCTTCCTCCCTGTCTCCTCTGTGCTCTGAGACAGAGAAACCTCCTCTAGTTGTCTCGATTTCTTGCTCCAGGCCAGTGCTGACTACTACTCAGGAAAAGATAGCAGAGGCAGAGGCAGCACCAGGAGGATCTGCTGCCTGGTCTGCACCTCCAACCTCCACCTCCTATCCCCTTGCGGAAGGCCGGGTTAGTCCGCTAGGATGGGCTGCACCACTGGTAACCTGGCCTGCCAGCCTCCACCCCAGCCCCCAGGAGCACCGGCCCCTGGACAGGACAACCAGGCCCTGAGCCAGCTGGAAGCCCAGGGTCCCAAAGTCCCGGAGGTCCTATCCAGCCTGGAGCGCCTTTCCCAGGCCACGGGCGGCATGGAGAAGTCCTGGTACCGCTGCATCTTCCCCTTTGGCATCATCTCGTTGGTGATTGGTGTGTCCGGCACGGCTGTCACTTGCACATATAACGACCTGCCCCTGACCAAAGTGGTGACAATAGTGTTGCTTATAGCCGGCCTGGTGCTGACGCTGACCGCCACCGCCTGCTGGATGGTCCACAAGAGAAAGAAGAGGAAACAGACAGAGAGGGCTGCAGGAGCCGGAGGAGGGAGCTCGTTTACCTCGGAGCAGTGCCCCTTGTGAGGAACGCCTGGAGCCTGGGATATTCAGACGACACAGGGACATGAGAGAGGAGAGAAGCCCCAGGAAGGGAGCACCGCTGGGGGGTGGGCTAGCCACCCCCACCAGCCCTCCCTAGTCTTTATGGAGCCTGGCTGCTCTTGGCTCAGCTCATAGCTCAGGAAGAGGTGTGGAGATGAGGAGGTCGAGGACTCAGGAAGAGGTGTGGAGAGGAGGATGTCGAGGACTCAGGAAGAGGTGTGGAGAGGAGGAGGTCGAGGATGACTCAGGAAGAGGTGTGACGAGGAGGAGGTTGAGGACTCAGGAAGAGGTGTGGCGAGGATGAGGGCTCAGGGTTCACGGACAAACGAGCGGACGGGACTCTGAAGTACCTATGGAACTCTGAGGAGAGAGACAGAGAGAGGGAGATGGATGGGTCTTGCACGTGGGTTCAGCACCTCCTCACACACACACACTTTTACCATCAGACAGCAGGTGTCCAGTGTCAAAACAACCTCTCAGGAGACACGCACACACACAAACACCCTGAGACCCCTTCACACACACTGACAAACGCAGCGGGAGCCTCACACAGACACTTGACCTGCTATGCCGAGCTGCTGCCGGAGTCAGTGCTGCCGTCACCGGCCGCGTCAGTCGCGGCATTCCTCCCGGCCAGGACAGGTGACAGGCCGTCCGACCGGGGAAAAGTGGGCCAGCGACGGCAACTCGACACCGGGCCGAAAGAGGAGTGCACCCGTGTCAGTGCCCCGCGTCATTCACTCGTCCTGTGACACCGCAGCAATGTGTTGGGGCTTTTTTTACGCAACGGGAGAGTGGAACCTGAGTCCACCAGGATCTTACTGGCAGCTGGTGGGAGAGGAGCAGGAGAGGGCAGGAAAATTGTGTATTTATTTGAGAGAGAGAGAGAGAGAGAGAGAGAGAGAGAGAGAGAGAGAGAGAGAGAGAGAGAGAGAGAGAGAGAGAGAGAAGGGGGGGGGGGGGGGGGGGGGGGGGGGGGGGGGGGGAGAGAGAGAGAGAGAGAGAGAGAGAGAGAGAGAGAGAGAGGGAGAGAGAGAGAGAGAGAGAGAGAGAGAGAGAGAGAGAGAGAGAGAGAGAGAGAGAGAGAGAGAGAGAATCTGTGTGCAAGCATATATGTGTATATGTATGTGTGTGCGCATAACAAGAAATACATTCTGCTGGACCGAAAGAGTATGTATAGAACCTGTGGACTTTTTCCAGTGTAAGGACACAAGGAGTAATGTATGGAACAAAGAAATCACACATCCAGTGTGACCAGTCCCTTCAGTATTACAGTAGTAGGTCAATGTCTGTGCCTTTCAGAGGCACAGAAAAGACTACTATTCTAGATGGTGGAATACAGACCAAGGAGGAGAATATTCCACATGGAGACATAAAGGCCCTAAAGGAAACGATGTCTCTCTGCCTCATCCATTGGTAACACAAAAGTCTGAGTTTTTAGGTCAAGCACCGGTGTTACTCCCTGTAGTGGAAAAGGGACGTAATGGCATTTCCCCCCATGTTTTTCTCCATGAAGCCAGTCTGAGAGTGGAGTAGAGAGAGCTGAGTGAGTGACTGGACTGCACACCTGACACACTGTAGTGTGACTATGAGCCTTGACCTCTGTCAGTTTCTCTGCAGTCATAGGACCTCAGCTCCTCTCTCATGGAGGGAGATCTCACAGAGAGAGAGAGAGAGAGCAGGGGACAGGATGGGATTAATGAAGGACATTACTGCTGAGGGGACATGCCACCGAGGGACACTTTGACTTGGTGACACTTCACTCTGAGGGACCCCTCCCGTCCCCGTTTCAGTGCCTTGAGCGAGTGGAGCTGGATCATGGAAAAAGGCTCTGACTCTTTCCTCCACCTCGACCCTGACAGACAGACAGCTATCTCAGGGGGAGATCAACCCCCCCTCCCTCCCTCACATTACTATTACCATTCAAACATTTCACACTCCCTCCTCCTCACCCCTCACCATTTTTCTAATCTCTCTCTGAACACCCCATTATGACTGGGGCTACTGCAGCACGACACACACACACACACACACAAACACAAACACACACACACACACACACACACAAACACACACACACATGCACATACACACGCAAACACACACACACGCAAACACACACACACACAAACACACACACGCACAAACACACGCAAACACACACACGCAAAAACACACACGCAAACACACACATACACACAAACACACACACAAACAAACACAAACACACCAAGACCAGTTTTCCATCCTTTCCTCCATTTCCTCAATGTTCCCGAAAAATGTGGAATTGCGGAATTTTCTCTCTCTTAGAGGAAACTGCTCAGTGATTTGATTGGACCATCCTCCTTTTGTACTGATGAATCAGTGTTTTAAAATGATCTGTACAGGTTTGTGTCATTAGGGAATAGAAGTAATGTACTCATCTAGCTTCTCTCAGTAGATGTTCTGAGAATGAGTAGGCTAGGCTACACAGTGTTACTGAGACAACCACTTGGACTGATTGTATTGATGATAGAACTAACATTGATGGTTGTCTTGATGATAAAACTAACATTGATGATTGTCTTGATGATAGATCTAACATTGATGGTTGTCTTGATGATAGAACTAACATATTGATGATTGTCTTGATGATAGAACTAACATATTGATGGTTGTCTTGATGATAGAACTAACATATTGATGGTTGTCTTGATGATAGAACTAACATTGATGGTTGTCTTGATGATAGAACTCATTATGTTGTCTGATAGAACTAACATATTGATGGTTGTCTTGATGATAGAACTAACATATTGATGGTTGTCTTGATGATAGAACTAACATTGATGGTTGTCTTGATGATAGAACTAACATTGATGGTTGTCTTGATGATAGAACTAACATATTGATGGTTGTCTTGATGATAGAACTAACATTGATGGTTGTCTTGATGATAGAACTAACATATTGATGGTTGTCTTGATGATAGAACTAACATTGATGGTTGTCTTGATGATAGAACTAACATATTGATGGTTGTCTTGATGATAGAGCTAACATTGATGGTTGTCTTGATGATAGAACTAACATATTGATGGTTGTCTTGATGATAGAGCTAACATTGATGGTTGTCTTGATGATGAACTAACATGCGTAGAGAGAGTTATATGGGAAAATGGAGGACTGAGTGTAGATTAGAATGCACAGACACGTGAACAGAGGTAGAGAAGGGAGTCTGGCCTTCGGTCTGGAGCGGAGCCTGTATTGAACGGGCTCTCCCCTTGAGAAAAGGGTAATTGATTAGCCAAGTAATGACCCAGTCCCATAGATCACCAATGGCGTCTAGCAAGGTGTTAAATGTGTCTATAGATAAAGAGAAATCCGATACATAACCTTTCAGTGCCAAAGACTCTGTCTGCGTCCCAAATGGCACCCTATTCCATATACAGTGCACTACTTTTGACCAGAACCCTTGTCATATATAGTGCACTAAATAGGGAAAAGGGTGCCACTTCAGACGCAGCCTCTCTCCCCTCATAGGTCAGCCTCATCTCTATGGTTACATGTCTAGTGTAGTAGGATAGACATGCAATGGCATGGATCAGCCCATTCTCCTGATTTTGCCTTTGGCCTCAATATGTTGCAGCTTATTGTGTGTAAATGTACTGTAAGTATGGCGTCTATTGAAAGTGTTAGTCAGCACAGCTTTTTCTTATATCGTCTATTCTACTGATCCGAACCAAACTGAGGTGAGCTGTACTGCGCTGGCCTACTGGAATTATGCTGGAAACATTTTATGAACTAGCACAGTATGGTTCGGGTTAGAGAGAGAGAGAGAGAGAGAGAGAGAGAGAGAGCACCAAGGCCAGTCATGCAGAAGGGAATACAATTATTCTTCGGAGTAAGAATGCTTTACTGGAAACGGCACAAAAAATGTCAAGTTAACTGATTTCTAAACTCTGGCGCAGGATAAAGGCAGCGGTCCAGGCGCCAAGCCACAGAGGAGGAATGCTGCCTTCTTGTCCTTTTTGTTAATGGACAGAGTAACAAGTTTACTAGCTTGTTGGCGTTTCTTAGTGAAAAGACTTTCCGGCTTTACTGGCTGAAGTAACTGGGTTCTCCAGTACTCCCACTGGGCACAGATGTCAATTGAACGTCTATTCCACGTTGGTTCAACGTAATTTCATTAAAATTATGTGCAAACAACGTTGATACAACCAGCGTGTGCCCAGTGGAATGTGTGTACTATTCTATGTGCTTTACAGCCAACTCTTCTGACTTGCGTCGTCACGGCATGCCATACATTGTTAGTCATGTTTGGCATGACAACGGACACGACCAAGGAGTCAGGCTGAAGCTCAAACAGGTCTGCCACCAGCAGGCTAGCTTCAAAAGGCCTTTTCACATTGTGGTTAGCCCAAGTCTATCCTTAACCCCAGACGCTCTTAGTCCAGGGCCATACCAGCTAGAGCAGGGGTCCTCAAAGTGGAGTCCGCCGACCCCTGGGGGAGGGGAAAACTGAAAAGTAGCTGTTATTGGCAGAGAGGTTTGGAACTCTCTTTCTTATTGGTCTATTAACTAATTTACCGTCAGGCAGGCCAAAAGTCCATCCCACCAAAACAGGCTGAAATTTCAGGTGGTCTTTTCAAACAGCTCTTACACTAAAAGGGCATTATCATAATTTTCACAGTATTATTCCAACCTCATAGTGTGGAAATAATACAGTGTGAACACGATTAAAGAAGACTGAGAAACATATTTATTTTATGAGTCTCTGGTAAGTTATGCTCCTGCATCAGCATTTCTCTTTCCGTTGAGTATTTACCACAAATAGTAAGAGAGAGAGAGTATATACTTGCTTTGGCAATGTTAACACACGTTTCCCATGCCAATAAAGCCCTTAAATTGAAATTGAATTGAAATTGAAATTGAATTGAATTGAATTGAAATTGAATTGAGAGAGAGAGAGAGAGAGAGAGGGCCCCAGGTGGTTATGATGTTTACTGATTACATTTTAACCAAATCTTTCTCTCCCTCTCTACCTTTATATCTCTCTCTCGGTCTTGGTCTGTCTCCACGCTGTGCAGGGTGTTAATCTATTAGTGTTCAGCCTGAGGCTCTCTCCAAGAGACTTTCTAACAGGCTGCTGCTAACAGTAGGATTAAGCTAAGGGATCACTTGAAAGATCTGTCCTAAATGGCACCCTATTCTGTTTATAGTGAACTACTTTTGACCAGGACCTATAGGGAGAGAGAGAAAGGAACAGTATGAGAGAGGAGAGTTGTGTCATTTCATTCAGAGAAACACTGCAAAGTGCTACATGCTGGGAATACAGTCACAAGCAGTTAGGCTGTCAATTCTAGACACACACACACACACACACACAGACAAACAGGGACACACACACAAACAGGGACACACACACGCGCGCACGCACACGGATACGCACAGTCCGACACGTAGGTCTCTGAATACCTACGCAATCCCACATGCATGTACTCTGTGTGTGTTCAGCTGTGTGTGTTCAGCTGGGGAAAATCTCATTATGTAATCATATATACTGTACATAGTAGTACTTGATGTGATGCTTGAATAGCACTTAGGTCGTATTCATTAGGGCACACTGTAGGAAAATGTTTTACAACGGAATATGAAAACTAACATTTCTCATTGGACAAGTTCAGGTAATTCCACACTGCTTCGGTCTGTTTTCTTCCATTCGGTCCCTAATGAACACGTCCCTGGTATGAGATGATGTGATGTAAAGATGGAATGATGATTATGCTGCAAAAGAGAAGAGAGAAAAAGAGGGAAATCTACCTCTACTACGGGTGAGGGATGTCTTTAACAAATAGTGGACAGCCATGTCTGTCTGCTGAAACCAATGCTGTTTATTTGTCACTCTAGTGACAGAAAATATATGTCTGTCTGCCCAATATGAATATTCTATGGTGAATACAACTGTATTTATATTTGTATATTTATATATCTGAACGTGTATATTTTAATTGTTTTAGTAGCCCTTTCCTGCAGTCAAATGACCTATTGGCCTCATGGGTGGAATGTTATTCATATTTTTTATAATTTCATAATTAATAAACATTACTTTTTTTTTACCCGCAGAAAATTCAGTGTTTCTGTGTCAAACAGTTTTGTTATATTTCACTCTTCTGTGATGTATTTAAAGTGTAATATTGGGATACATTTTAACTCTATATCTGACATCTTATTTTTTTGTGTGTGAGGTGTATACTTTTGTTCCAAAGTAGATTTGCTTAAGACTAACAAGAAACACTGTGTGACCCTGATTTAGCCCACTGCAGTAAAAGGTTATTTAAAGCAGTGATATGAAAGTCCTGTCTCTTTCTGTCATCTCTTGGTATAAGGATTTGATCGAAGAAAGGATAACTCTGTTTTGGCTAAGAGGTTTAAAGGGATAGTCTGCCTTCAAAGTAAGGAAACACTTATCTAAATATGTAATTTAGCTGAACTGTCCCTTTAATTTGACCATAACACAATTAGTGTTTGTGCATTGTGAGGTGTTTACAGAGCTGCTGAGTCTCCATTGATGCTCAGGCAAACCTGGACTCTTGGTTTATCCCTATAGATCTGTCAGGATTTCTGTTCCGTAGGACTGGGCTAAAAATAGAGGAAGAGTAGGGGGAGGGAAGGAGTGGGTGGAGAAAGAGAGAGCGAGAGAGGGGGAGAGAGAGAGAGCGAGAGGGAGGGGGGGGTCGAGAGCGAGAAAGACAATGTGCTATTTTTCTTGGAAAGCCTGGAGACCGATATATGCATGTTTGTGTGAATGGTGGTCATGTCGTATTGAGTCATTTTGACTAATTGTTTTTCCAAATAATTATCTGTTTATTTAAGGGACAACAGAATTCACAGAACACAACCTCTTCGTCATAACTAGATCATAACAACATTATACCAACAGTATGAAGAGAGAGAGAGTGCTTCCATTCATAAACACGTCTTCATTGCATCACCTCTCAGTGCCAGAGTCATTAAACCAGCTATGTTCTGTCTTGATTCATGTAACCTGTTGTGTGAATTCTAACTGTCATTTCAAAACAGGAAACCTGTCTCATCACAGAACATTGTAGTGAAGAAACTCAAGGAATAAATAAATCTGCTATCACTAAGGCCCAGAGATGTTCCATGTCAAGTCACATGGTCAAGGAAAACCTTAGGGCCCGGGAAGTTGGCTCAACGAAAGGCACCACCTACTGGTGAAATGGGGATATCAGAAAATCATATTCACAACAAAAGCCATCTATCCTCATTTGTCCGGCCCTGCCTCTGACACAGACACACACACACACACACATATTATCACTCTCTCATTATCATTATCATTCTGTCCCATTCTCCTCCTCTGTCTCTTTCCCTTAGTTTTTTCCTCCCATCTCTCCTGCTCTATTTAACTATCCCTTCCTTCATTATCTCTTCCTTTACTATCTCTTCCTTCACTATCTCTTCTTTCACTATCTCTTCCTTCATTCTCTTCTTTCACTATCTCTTCCTTCACTATCTCTTCTTTCACTATCTCTTCTTTCACTCTCTTCTTTCACTATCTCTTCATTCACTATCTCTTCCTTCACTATCTCTTCTTTCTCTCTGTCTTCTCATCACATGGTAGGAGTGATGCATGGTGGGTGTTCTCTTTTGTGTTGAGGCAGCCATGCAACATGAAAACACCATTCAGCAGCGTTGCTTAGCCTACATGTGAGCCACCAGATTATCATATCTATTCACCAATTTCAGCTCAGCAGAATCTCATTTTTGGTGTATCATGAACACTGCACTGAAAACCACATAGAGATCCAGCCATAACTATAACAACACATTACCTCCAAATGTAGCATAAATCATTGTTGTCAATGATCACCACAGATGCCGTATAATGCATGTATTATTAGTCGCTCTGAATAAGACTACATGACTAACATGTGAAATAGGTTATAGATGTCAGGTGGCATTCACATCAACCGAAAGCACTGTACCAAATAGATGCCATATAATGCTCTTATTGTAAGTTGCTTTGGACAAGACTATAGCCTAGGTGACTGTAATGTGAAATATACATGTGTTGATGTAGCATTCCATGAACTGAAAGCCCTGTACAAGGTACAGATGGCCTAGTAGTCAGTGGTGATGGGAAACGGGTGTGGATGTAGGGACTGGGGTGAGTGTGTTTGGGGTTGGGTGGAGGGAGGGTGGAGTAGAGGGGTGGAGCAGAGGGGTGGAGAGGGGTGAAGGGATCAGTCTGGCCAGAGTGCAGATGGAGGGGAAGTAGTTAGCTGGATGTTCGAGGTCTGTACAGATACAGATTACAGGAATTTGGCTGGGGTGCTCATCCGCCCCCTGCAGCCTCACCCATCCACAGAGACTTGACACACTATTCTGCCAACTTGGTTAAATCATGTACTGAATTACATACTGTCAGTGTTCTATTCTGACATACTGTCAGTGTTCTATTCTGACATACTGTCATTGTTCTATTCTGACATACTGTCAGTGTTCTATTCTGGCATACTGTCAGTGTTCTATTCTGGCATACTGTCATTGTTCTATTCTGGCATACTGTCAGTGTTCTATTCTGACATACTGTCAGTGTTCTATTCTGACATACTGTCATTGTTCTATTCTGACATACTGTCAGTGTTCTATTCTGGCATACTGTCAGTGTTCTATTCTGGCATACTGTCATTGTTCTATTCTGACATACTGTCAGTGTTCTATTCTGGCATACTGTTAGTGTTCTATTCTGGCATACTGTCAGTGTTCTATACTGGCATACTGTCAGTGTTCTATTCTGACATACTGTCAGTGTTCTATTCTGACATACTGTCAGTGTTCTATTCTGGCATACTGTCAGTGTTATATTCTGGCATACTGTCATTGTTCTATTCTGGCATACTGTCAGTGTTGTATTCTGGCATACTGTTAGTGTTCTATTCTGGCATACTGTCAGTGTTCTATTCTGACATACTGTCAGTGTTCTATTCTGGCATACTGTCAGTGTTCTATTCTGACATACTGTCAGTGTTCTATTCTGACATACTGTCAGTGTTGTATTCTGGCATACTGTCAGTGTTCTATTCTGGCATACTGTCATTGTTCTATTCTGGCATACTGTCAGTGTTCTATTCTGACATACTGTCAGTGTTGTATTCTGACATACTGTCAGTGTTCTATTCTGGCATACTGTCAGTGTTATATTCTGACATACTGTCAGTGTTCTATTCTGACATACTGTCAGTGTTCTATTCTGGCATACTGTCAGTGTTCTATTCTGGCATACTGTCATTGTTCTATTCTGGCATACTGTCAGTGTTCTATTCTGACATACTGTTAGTGTTCTATTCTGACATACTGTCAGTGTTCTATACTGGCATACTGTCAGTGTTCTATTCTAACATACTGTCCGTGTTCTATTCTGACATACTGTGTCACGCTCTGGCTCCGGGACTTTGTATGTTGAGCCAGGGTGTGTTCGTTTCGTTGTGTTCTGTTTGGTTGGGTTGTCTATGTGGTTGTTTTTCCTTGTTTGTATTGAGTGACTCCCAATCAGAGGTAACGAGTGTCAGCTGTTGGCTCGTTAGCTCTGATTGGGAGCCATATTTAAACTGTGTGTTTTCACCTTGTGTTTGTGGGTTTTTGTTCCTTGTCAGTCATTGTTACTGTGGACTTTACGAATCGTCTATTGTTTGGTTTTGGCACTTTAATTAAATAAAGTCATGTTCGCTCAACGCGCTGCGCTTTGGTCTACTCCTTTGGAAGACGATCGTGACAGAAAAACCCACCTAAAAAGGACCAAGCAGCGTGTCCAGGAGCAAGGAGACTGGACATGGGAGGAAGCGCCGGGTAAGGAGATAGAGAGGCTGGCGATGGCCCAGGTGGGCAAATCGTGGTCCTGGGAGGACATGCTCGGGGGCAAGGGACCTTGGGGTAGGATCAAGGCCCTGGCGAGAGAGGAGCAACGGCGTCAGCAGGGCCATCGTCGGAAGGACGAGAGGCAACCCCAAGAAATTTTTTTGGGGGGGCACATGGCTTGGGCGGCTGGGCAGCAGGAGGCTGCCACAGGGCAATTTGGAGAGGAGGCCACCGGGTTTTGGGGGCCAGAAGGCAGGTTGGCGAGGCCGGGATGGAGAGCGGAACCAACTTCCCGTACTCAGGCATGGCAGCATGGGACGGGGCAGGTTCCGCGGTATGCGGAGCAGCGTACGGTGCCACGAGTGGTCCGGCACAGTCCTGTACGTCCTGTGCGAGCACCCCGCACGTGTCGTGCGAAGGGGGGTATGCAGCCAGGACGGAGTGTGCCGGCTCAACGCTCGTGGTCTCCTGTGCCTCTCCGCGGTCCCGGATATCCTGCTCCAGTATCACGTGCTGTCATGTCGGTACGGGTACACAGCCCTGTACGTCCTGTGCGGATGCCTCACACAGAGTGTGTGAAGGTAGGCATTCAGCCGGGACGGGTTGTGGCCGCTCTTCATTCCAGGTCTCCTATCCGTCTCCACAGTCCGGTGAGGCCTGTCCCTGCTCCACGCACTAAGTTAATGGTGCGCGTCGCCAGCCCAGCCCGGCCTATCCCTGCTCCACGCACCAAGCCTACGGGGTGCGTTGCCAGCCCAGCCCGGCCTATCCCTGCTCCACGCACCAAGCCTACGGGGTGCGTTGCCAGCCCAGCCCGGCCTGTCCCTGCTCTACGCACAAAGCCTACGGTGTGCGTCGCCAGCCCAGCCCGGCCTGTTCCTGCTCTACGCACAAAGCCTACGGTGTGCGTTGCCAGCCCAGCCCGGCCTGTCCCTGCTCTACGCACAAAGCCTACGGTGTGCGTCGCCAGCCCAGCCCGGCCTGTTCCTGCTCCACGCACAAGGCCTACGGTGTCGCGCGCGGCCTGTTCCTGCTCGCACAGAGTTGCGCGCCAGCAGTTCCTGCTACTCGCACCAAGCCAAGGGTGCGAGTCGTCAGCCTGGTCCAGCCTGTTCCTGCTCCACGCACAGAGCCTACGGTGTGCGTCGCCAGCCCAGCCCGGCCTGTTCCTGCTACTCGCACCAAGCCAAGGGTGCGAGTCGTCAGCCTGGTCCAGCCTGTTCCTGCTACTCGCACCAAGCCAAGGGTGCGAGTCGTCAGCCTGGTCCAGCCCGTTCCTGCTACTCGCACCAAGCCAAGGGTGCGAGTCGTCAGCCTGGTTCAGCTCGTCCCTGCTACTCGCACCAAGCCAAGGGTGCGAGCCGTCAGCCTGATCCAGCCCATTCCTGCTACTCGCACCAAGCCAGGGATGCGAGTCGTCAGCCTGGTGAGGCCCGTTCCGAATCCACGCATCAAGCCTAGGGTGCGTATCGTCGGCCAGGTCCGGTCCGTTCCTGCCTCACGCGCCAAGCCAGGGGTGCGCGTCGTCAGTCCAGATCCTACCAGCTGGGTCAGATCGGACCGGGGGCGCTACGGGGGGATTGAAGAAGGGTGGTGGTCAAGCCCGAGCCGGAGCCGCCTCCGAGGAGTAATGCCCACCCAGCCCTCCCCTGTTTGGGGTTTTTGAGGCGCGGTCGCAGTCCGCGCCTTTAGGGGGGGGTACTGTCACGCTCTGGCTCCGGGACTTTGTATGTTGAGCCAGGGTGTGTTCGTTTCGTTGTGTTCTGTTTGGTTGGGTTGTCTATGTGGTTGTTTTTCCTTGTTTGTATTGAGTGACTCCCAATCAGAGGTAACGAGTGTCAGCTGTTGGCTCGTTAGCTCTGATTGGGAGCCATATTTAAACTGTGTGTTTTCACCTTGTGTTTGTGGGTTTTTGTTCCTTGTCAGTCATTGTTACTGTGGACTTTACGAATCGTCTATTGTTTGGTTTTGGCACTTTAATTAAATAAAGTCATGTTCGCTCAACGCGCTGCGCTTTGGTCTACTCCTTTGGAAGACGATCGTGACATACTGTCAGTGTTCTATTCTGACATACTGTCAGTGTTCTATTCTGACATACTGTCAGTGTTCTATTCTGCCAAACACTCTGAGACATCAGGGCCCATATTCATAAGGCGTCTCAGAATAGGAGTGCTAATCTGGGATCAGTCTTGCCTTTTAGATCATCATGAATATGATTACATGGACAGTGAGGACCTGATCCTAGATCAGCATTCCTACTCTGAAGCTTCATGAATATGGGCCCTGAATGAAAGATAATTAATTCAGAAGCAGCACTGTGCGGGATAATGCACTCCAGACCATAGAAAGAGGAATTGTGAATAGTAATTGAACAGGATCTCTATGCTCCAGACACTGCTGTACTGAGCAGCAGTGTTGAGTGTAAATTACTACGATAATCTCTCTCTTTGTTTGGGAGATATCCAACAATGCCTGGTAGGGGAAATTTAAAAAGGACAATTATTTCTCAGTGCTGATGACTCACTGCCTCTCTGCTGCTTTGTTCATACTGTATGTTGATGATGGTGGAGGTGGTGGTGGTGGCGATGGTGGTGGTGATGAAGATGATGATGATGATGATGGAGCAGAATGGAGCAGGTCAGAAATCAAGTACTAAACAAACAGCATAGGGCTGGGATGTTTGGATGAACATTACAGATTAAGAAAAAAGCTGCAACATTAATCACAGTCCACTTACTCTGTCTTGGTGCTTTCTACTCTGGTTGACAAAATTGAGCACTGTAACCACAAACATGGGTGCTCTCTCTCTTTCTCTCTCTCTCTCTCAATTCAATTTCAGTTTAAGGGGCTTTATTGGCATGGGAAACATATGTTTACATTGCCAAAGCAAGTGAAATAAATAATAAACAAAAGTGAAATAAACAAAACAAAACAAACAGTAACCATTACACTCACAAACGTTCCAAAAGTGTCATATTATGTCTATATATAGTGTTGTAATGACGTGCAAAAGTACAAAAGGGGAAATAAATCAACATAAATATAGGTTGTATTTACAATGGTGTTTGTTCTTCACTTGTTGCCCTTTTCTTGTGGCAACAGGTCACAAATCTTGCTGATGTGATTGCACACTGTGGTATTTCACCCAATGGATATGGGAGTTTATCAAAATTGGATTTGTTTTCAAATTCTTTGTGGGTCTTGGTAATCTGAGGGAAATATGTGTCTCTAATATGGTCATACATTTGGCAGGAAGTTAGGAAGTGCAGCTCAGTTTCCACCTCATTTTGTGGGCAGTGTGCACATAGCCTGTCTTCTCTTGAGAGCCAGATCTGCCTTCGGCGGCCTTTCTCAATAGCAAGTCTGTACATAGTCAAAGATTTCCTTAATTTTGGGTCAGTCACAGTGGTCAGATATTCTGCCACTGTGTACTCTCTGTTTAGGGCCAAATAGCATTCTAGTTTGCTCTGTTTTTTTGTTAATTCTTTCCAATGTGTCAAGTAATTATCTTTTTGTTTTCTCATGATATGGTTGGGTCTAATTGTGTTGCTCCTCTCTCTCTTTCTTTCTCTCTCTCTCTCTCTCTCTCTCTCTCTCTCTCTCTCTCTCTCTCTCTCTCTCTCTCTCTCTCTCTCTCTCTCTCTCTCTCTCTCTCTCTCTCTCTCTCTCTCTCTCTCTCTCTCTCTCTCTCTCTCTCTCTCTCTCTCTCTCTCCCTCCCCCCCCTCTCTCGTTGGTACATCCAGTATGTCCTATTCTCTCCTGAAAGCTTTTAGTCAGGGAAACCTGAATAGATCACACACTCTACTGAATACGTGGTTACTTCTGAATTGGCCGAGAGAGCCTGTGTGTGGTAAATTGCTCTTCCATCTGTAGTAATTTCTCTGAACAGGTAGAATTATAGCTTCTGATAGTGTGTATGCCTCACTCATCTCTTCCACCAACCATGGCTTTTTATAGAAATTACACTTTTTGAGAGCAAATGTATGTTTGTAAAGCAACCTGAATGACACAGTCTGTTGAATTGTATTACCAAAAGAACACAGCTAAATATTACATGCAGATTCTCCAGAGAGAGTAATAATTCCCACTAAGCAACAATGTTTGTTCTCACTCCAGAATGCAATTAAATGGAGCTGTAACGTCAGTGGAATAACTAATCAACATGCTACAAAGTATGAACATAGCCGTACTTTTAGAAATAAGCCTGGGGACAATAGAACTGTTCTTTTGCAGTAAACACCATAAATGTATGCTTTGGACTGCACTGGAGAATACAACTCATCCAACCAGATTGCTTATCATATGCCTACCTCACCTTATTTTAACCCTGAGGAGTTGCTTTTGAAACAGTAAATGGGTCATAATATAGATGAAATATCATAGGTCACTCACCAACAACAAAAATCTGTTTACAATTTCAAACAAACAGGCCTGTGTAGCCATGAAGAGTGGTACAGTTGTAATATGTACATGCAATGTACATTACATTACAACACCCTTTACATTACATAGGTAATTCCCCTTTACATTACATAGGTAATTCCCTTTACATTACATAGGTAATTCCCCTTTACATTACATAGGTAATTCCCTTTACATTACATAGGTAATTCCCCTTTACATTACATAGGTAATTCCCCTTTTCATGACATAGGTAATTCCCCTTTACATTACATAGGTAATTCCCCTTTACATTACATAGGTAATTCCCCTTTACATTACATAGGTAATTCCCTTTTCACTACATAGGTAATTCCCCTTTACATTACATAGGTAATTCCCCTTTACATTACATAGGTAATTCCCCTTTACATTACATAGGTAGTTCCCCTTTACATTACATAGGTAATTCCCCTTTACATTACATAGGTAATTCCCCTTTACATTACATAGGTAATTCCCCTTTTCACTACATAGGTGATTCCCCTTTACATTACATAGGTAATTCCCCTTTTCACTACATAGGTAATTCAGTATAAAAAATAAATATATAAAAATATATAAAATAATGTATGCACTCACTAACTGTAAGTCGCTCTGGATAAGAGTGTCTGCTAAAATGACTAAAATGTAAAATGTAAATGTAATGGTAGTGGTGGTGGTGGTGGTAGTGGTGGGTGTTGTGGGGGTGGTGAAAGGATGAGAGCGTATCTTGGGTCAGGTACTGAAGATTAAATGATGAACTAGGGAGAAAATAAGGATTAGGCTTGTGGCTGTCCTATATGGGATGTTTAAAAATTTTACCCAGACAGGTCAACAAATTCTTATTTACAATGACGGCCTGGCAAATGTTGGTTCAGGAACTGAAGATGAATGGAGGAAAAATACAAGATAAATATATAGAGAGTACTAGGGAGAAAGGAAAGGTTAAGGGTGGGGTAGGGTGAATTCGGAAAGAGTAGGACATCATATAAACTGGGAAAGCTTAATCCTGACACATTTATTTATTGGTCTGACAAGAGAAAATCTAAGATATTGTTACTAAGCCCTTGCAAAGAAACCACATGATCAAAATCACATAACTTAATTGGTGTTATATCCTAGAGGGGGGCAGAGCAAGCTTCAAACAGGAAGCTCACCCCACAAAGCACACGGTAAGATCAGTGACATAGCTTTTTTCTGTTTCGATGTTAAGGTTACAAAACTGTCATAAATAATGCACTGTGCCAAATTGTGATGTAAATGTGCATACTATGAACTTGTGCATCAAAATACATTTTAAAAAGTTGCCAATATTATGTTTCAATTTTGTAATTCAGTCATTTTTTTGGTTTACCAACCATAGCTAGCTAAAGTAGTACAGAATTGAGTAGTTAAAGTGATACCATTTACATTGGGTACCCCCTGTACTTAGGTTAGGCAGGGCTCTTGTTCTTGTAGTACTATATCCTGTGAATTGTTTTATTGTAGTACTGTTATTACTACTGTTATTAGTTCTGCTATTTGAGTGAAATCAGAATAAATGGGACACTATTTGCATTTCCGTCCTCTGTAACCTCTTCAGACATCTATCCAACATATTAGCCCAACACATCATACATTTCTGAAAATCTCAGATGTTTCCTAATAACACAAAATTGAATTGAATTGTCATTGGGGTACAATTAGGACTATAATAATGGTGTCCCAGTTTATATATTCTGCTGTCCCAGTCTACCAAATGCGAACTGAAAATATGATTTTGACTCAGTGTACACAAATGGGTGTGTCATGCCTCCTGTGAATATGCTATCATGATTTTGTGTGTGTGTGATTAGGAAACATATTGAGGGTTTCAGAAATGTATCATGTGTTGGGCTAACATGTTGGATAGATGTTGAAAGAGGTTACAGAAGACGGAAATGCTAAAAGAGTCCCACTTTTTCAGAATTCACCTTACAGAAGAAGATGAAGGTGAGGTCACTAAAGAGAGAGCCAGGAAGAACATAAGGACCACATTGTCTGTGGTGGTTCAGCTGCACTGTGCTCGCTTTGATGACATTCAAGTGGTCAGCGATCAAAGGGAGCTACTATTATTGGAAATACCATCGCCCTCTTTATTTCCATGGGGAACAGAGTAGACCTAACCATCACATCATGTCCACAGACACAGCAGCTGCTGTCTCACTTAGGGTAAACATCCAATCTCTGCCTCTGCCAACTACCTGTCTGCATCATCACCCCTGATTATGATTCATGTTTATGTGTGTGTGTGATGGAGAAGGGTCTGGAATGTGTCTGTGTGTGCTTGAGGATGAAAATGACTTCATACGATGCCTGTATTGATTATTTATTGTGGTGTTTGATTATTGGGAGGACAAATGAATGATGCTGATGCATGGCTGCTCATCCATAATACAACTATCTACATTTCCCTCTACGTCATGGTATTTCTCATTTGCTCATTCTTTGTCTAGCGTCTTATTACAGAGTCTTTGACCACCATGGTGCTATATTTCCGCCATCCGTTCCATGATAACTAATGAATGTGTCCTTGCCTCCTCGTCTCTATGATGAGAAGCTGTCTGCAAAGGTTAATCTATGCATCCCATTTCATTCAAGTCCACCATTTAGTATTCAGGTTCATCACTTCCTGTCACGGAGGTGACTCCACTAAGATAGATCAGGAGATATTTTGGATCTTCTGAGAATGTGAGGTTGCAATGTGAGGGGAAATTCTGACTGCACTGATTTCAAATGGTTAAGATGGCTTCTATTTTTAGTAATGAAGTTCTGACAAGGAGGAAAAAATTCAGAATATTAATAGGATATTCACATTATTCACACATTGTCACGAGACATGAGTCATTATAAAAAGTATATGGCATGGTGGGGAAATTGTGAAGAAAACCATTATTCAGATAAAAAAATCACTGTTGCTTGACAAGACCCATATCTGTAATAATCGCAGCTGACTGTGACCTTCTGAGTTGTAAACTTTTCAGAGGAACCCCAACCCAGTCATGTCCCTTGGGACTTAAATGATACGTAGGCCTGTTCTTCAATGTGGAATGATTTAAAAACTTCACTTAGATTTGATTTGACCTGTCAAACACACATAGGTAATCAAACACCAAGCCAATCAACTTCTATAGAAGTTTTGCCTGAGATGATGAAACAAAAACAAACAATCGGCAATCATCTTTCCATCTTCCTCCTCAGAGCCAGTTTCACTCCTTTCCGTCTTGGATTGACTGGGTTTATTCAAGTTTGAAGCTCATCATTTTGGAAAAGATTGCTAGAGCTCATATTTGAAAAGATTGGTTTGAGTCAGTCACAGTTTATCTGGCTTGCCCCCCTAATCTTTCTGGTTATTTCCTACCCCTCCTTTCCTTCCCCATAAGACCCATTTAATAAGCATCCTGTCTGGGTTTCTGAAAAGAGTTTCAACAGAGACGTAGGCCTATCTGTAAACTTTGCTTCATAAAATGTATCCTAATAAGGCATTTTTTGTTTCATTATTATTTAATTCTAAGTAATTTATTTCATTTTATACAGCCTAAATACGAAATGTATAGGTATGTTGTTAGGTTCTGTTGTTGATGTGTTGTTGAAATGCTGAGCGCTCATGCCAGCGTGTCACAAATGCTTCACAATTGATTTCATAAATGGCAGGCTATAGCCTTGAAATAATAATAATATAGCCTAAATATTTCATTTTCGTTCCTTCTTAGGCTAGCTGGCTTGCTCCTGACTGATTTGGAGTTAGTGTGTTGTTTAATAGCCTGTTAAAATGTTGAATGTCAATTGATAGTGACAGAATCACACATTACTTCCCAAGCAAAGTACATTCTTTGTCTCCTTGGCTATAGAAGGTTGCAGTGTAGCCTCTGAATGTCATAGAGATAAACCAAAGATATCCCATATGCATCGAAGTCACGTCTTGCCCCAGCATTTTACAGCTTGTTTGTAGCATTGCGGACTAAAGCCTCGTTATAGATGGCTTTATATAATCAGGTCCATCATTTTGTAGATTGTTTTATTTTAAGCTAACAAGGGGTAGGCCTCTGCTTTTAGCCATTTTCTTTTTTTTAAAGCCCCAATACCCTCACATGCTCTCACATACCCCCTCAATTCCAGCCCTGGTTTTAACTTAACACACCAAGCCCTTCACTGACACTGAGATCTTTAAGGAGTGCATGGTGACTGAAAGAATTGGCTGACAAAATCTATGGATAGTAGACTATAATTTTGTTTGTCAAACAGGTAGGCCTACCTCTTATGTCTTGAAAGCCCTCTTGTTGTTAGTAGCTTAATGTCAAATTAAAATTAACTGTTTAAATGAATTAGGCCTTTTCAAATTAGCCTACTTTCAGCACCCATGCACTGTCCATCTCCACGCCTGCCGCTTCATAGTAATGTAAGTTATGCAAATTACTTGAATATGCCTTATTGTGAGGTCAATAACGCTGATAAATAGCTTCATTATGGGCAATGAAACATTTTGTTTTTATTCAAAACAATTATAGCAGTAGCAAGCTTACCTCCGGTCCTCCTTTTCATCTTTGGCTCTCCCTTTCAAACTGAACAGGACATCAGTAGTCCTAGTCTGCCCGCACAAATATAATTTTTTACTAATATTTTTTTTTCCGGAAGAAGCCTTTGACTCGGCTCCTGAAGTGCCACAGCACAGCCATTGGTTAGGCAGCACAAAAGGGTTTACATCAGCAAGTGCAGGGCTTATGGTTGGAATAGCCTATCCATTGCAGTGTGTAATGCAGTGTTGCCTAGTTTTATATGCACCATCCCAGCAGCGGAAAAAATCGGGAAGGAAGTACATTTTCTTAGAAATATTAATTTGCCCTGTACTTCTCCGAGCATGCTCTTCGTATAGCCTAGGCCTATAGCCTATAGTATAGGCTATGGATAATTTGATTGAGAACACACTAGGTGACCCTTGATATTGTGCGCCCAGCAGAGAATCAGGGATGAGGGGCAGCATCAGGCACACATCGAGATATAATAAGCAACTAATTCTCAAACACTGAGCAATATGATATTTAATCGATTACAAATGACATGACCCTCCCCTGGACTAAATAAACAAATACTAAACCCTCCCCCTTACTGGAATTGAAAAAGCCTGACCCTCCCCCATTTTCCTCCAGGTAATAATTCTGTAAATGTCGACGCTCCCTTAGCTATGTAAAATTGTCATTAATAAAAATTATACCATTAACATATTTAAGAAATATGTTTTTATTCAATTAATAATCTTGAGCGATACCCTATTTTATTTTTAATGTCTCTTTAAATATGGCACGTTTAAAACGTAAATTGTGACTACTACATATCCCAAAATTCGTCATCGTTTTTGGTAACCCCTTTGACCAACCAAATGCATCTATTTGGAAGCGCGTACTTCGAAAATGGTTTGATGTTATCCAATCAGTGGTCTCTATTTAATTATTTGTAACGACAAACCAATCGAAGTTGTCGCTCTTCTCCTAGACGAATCGGAAGCTCGCTAGATAATAGCTGGGCTTTCTCGTTTTCCGCCAATAAAATCGAAGTTGATGTTTAAACTCTGCGCGCAGGCGGTGCTTAGCCAATTTTGGGAGGATCTCAAAAGTTGAGAGGGATGCATGCATGGATTTGAATTCAAGCTATCAATTTCACAACATCACAACAAGCTAGACAGCCCTCTCAGGCTGTGTTTTAGAATTAGACAAATTGACCATTCATTAGAATTGCCATAGTTTATAACACAAGTTATATTTACTCGTATTTTGTTCACACTGTCAGCTTTGTGTTTGCACAACTTTAAAGCTAGGGAGCTTGCCAGAATTAGGGTGATCTCTCCACGAAATGAAAGCGGGCGGTAAGTATCTATCGGACTCAATTAGCTAGCGTGTGAATGTGTTATCTATCTAGCTAAACATTTAAACGTTTTAGTCAGAAACCTGTTTCAGCTTATACAATTTAGGTTAGAGAACTTGCACTGTGTAAGAGTGAATAACATGAACAGTTTATAGCTACAGTAGCTAACTGACTTGGTAACGTTAGCTGCTAACTAGCCTGCTAGCTAGCTATCTATTCTGGTTTGCTAATGTAATGATGGCTGGTTAGCTAGCTAGCTACTACTGGTACCCAGCTTGGTGCCAATACTAGAACCAGTCGTTAATTCAGTGGCTAACGTTATAAATGTGCCTTATTTGAAAATAGAGCATTCGTAACATTTATATCATAGTTAACTACGTTGTAAAGTCAATACCTTTGTGTGGTTTTGAAAGCGACGCAAATAGATAATTCATGTTTTTGGATTTGACTGAAATAAGAAGCTTTACAGTTGCTTGTAAGTGAACGTAGGTTTGAGGAGGGAAATTTGGGCGCTGAGTTAAACTGAGCTCAAACATTAGGCAGAACTCGGCCAGCTAACTTAATTAGTCAAAATAGATTCCATTGGTTATAACTACCGATATATCATGCAATTATTAATTATATCTAACTGGGTCACTTTTGCCTGTTTTGATTTAGTTTGAGCCAGCAAGCTGTAGCAACCGTTAACTGACATTCAGGTTGGAATTACTGTTTCTGGTGCAGCACATAGATGAGAACTGTAAACAAATACTATTGAATAAACAGTGTCTGAAACATTGTCAGTAGTAAACGGTGTCCCACAGTTAGGATGAAGACTAAATGTATTGGGGCACTGTGAGTAAGAGTCAGTTTAGTTGGAGAGTCAGTTGAGTAGGAAAGAGGGATGTTTTTTGCATTTGATGGTTATCTGTATCTAAAATGGCAAGAGTGATTAAATTTTTTATTTCTCCCTCTTTCCTTTCTTCTTTAGTGCTACACTGTCGTTGTTCCAAATGCTTCACGGTTCCAGCACGGAAGCGGATCCGTAAGCGTGTTCCAGGCCTGACACTGCTGTCTCTACCCGAAGAGGTGCTTCTGTGTGTGCTCCAATGCCTCTCTGCTGAGGACCTGTTGGCTGTCAGAGCTGTAAGTCACACAAACACACAGTCTTGTTTAACTAACGTTGTGGCAACATACAATTCAGGCCCATTCAAAATCCCATTTTCCCTAACATTAACCTGAAAACCAAATGTTTGTTTTTAATATTCTTGTGGTGACTTCTGGTCCCCACAAGTATAGTTAAACACGTCCACATACACACACCTAAAACACACGCCTAAACCACACTCACACTCCTAAAACACTCTCACACACACTCAAACAATTGAACAGCCTCTGGAGTACACATATCATTTGAGCTAGTCTCTTCTGAACATCTTGTCACCACCTGAATTGGTGAGTCACAATGTGTGTCAGTCTCCTCTTATATACACCTCCTTTAGCATGTATAAGGAATGTTATGTTTACTCAGTTATTGAAAGGAAGAAGAACATGCATAGAGGATTGCCATGTTGGAGGCTAACTGAGGCATTTGGTTGTTATCTCCCAGGTACACTCTCAGCTCTGTGACATCATTGATAACCACTCCAGTGTTTGGGCCCGGGTCAGTTTCAGGGATACCTGGCCATCCCCCAACACAGTCTGGCTCTTTGAGAGGTAGGATAGACTCCTCCCACACCCCAACCATGCCCTCAACTCTGTACATCTTCCAATATGTTAGTTTCACATCAGGGAGACTGAAGGTCTGCATACCCTAATACGTTTCTCGAATTCTGTCTCCTCTTTCAGGGCTGCAGAGAAGGGAAACTTTGAGGCAGCTGTGAAACTAGGGATTGCATATTTGTACAATGAAGGACGTAAGTCTCACTGCACTTGTCTTCCATTGTTTCTCACTGAATTGGTTATGAGGTTGATCACTGATTGACATTGACCAAATCACTTAATATATTCCTGTATAATAATCACCCTCTTCTCTGTCCCAGCGTTGCTGAGTGACGAAGGGCGGGCCGACGTGTGCGGCCGGAAGGCATCCCAGTTCTTCAGCCTGGCGGAGAGCCTGCGTTCCCCTACCGCCGACCCCTTCATCTGGGTGTTCATCCGTCCACCCTGGTCCCCCACTGGGAGCTGCTGCAAGGCTGTGGTGTTCGATAGGCTCAAGGCCGAGTGTGAAACCAATGTGGTAAGTGGTTACCAGGCTAGGCCTGGTTGAGCTTGGCTGGGGGAGATGGGCAGCCATAGACACAGCCAACCTCAGCAACCATCACTGTCATCTCCCTTGGTTCCTATTGGATAAACACAAGTTTAGTCTAATATCCTGGATACAAATTAGAGGGCTGTTTTACCCATAGAAATACAGTGGGGAGAACAAGTATTTGATACACTGCCGATTTTGCAGGTTTTCCTACTTACAAAGCATGTAGAGGTCTGTAATTTTTATCATAGGTACACTTCAACTGTGAGAGACGGAATCTAAAACAAAAATCCAGAAAATCACATTGTATAATTTTTAAGTAATTAATTTGCATTTTATTGCATGACATAAGTATTTGATCACCTACCAACCAGTAAGAATTCCAGCTCTCACAGACCTGTTAGTTTTTCTTTAAGAAGCCCTCCTGTTCTCCACTCATTACCTGTATTAACTGCACCTGTTTGAACTCGTTACCTGTATAAAAGACACCTGTCCACACACTCAATCAAACAGTCTCCAACCTCTCCACAATGGCCAAGACCAGAGAGCTGTGTAAGGACATCAGGGATAAAATTGTAGACCTGCACAAGGCTGGGATGGGCTACAGGACAATAGGCAAGCAGCTTGGTGAGAAGGCAACAACTGTTGGCGCAATTATTAGAAAATGGAAGAAGTTCAAGATGACAGTCAATCACCCTCGGTCTGGGGCTCCATGCAAGATCTCACCTCGTGGGGCATCAATGATCATGAGGAAGGTGAGGGATCAGCCCAGAACTACACGGCAGGACCTGGTCAATGACCTGAAGAGAGCTGGGACCACAGTCTCAAAGAGAACCATTAGTAACACACTACGCCGTCATGGATTAAAATCCTGCAGCGCACGCAAGGTCCCCCTGCTCAAGCCAGCGCATGTCTAGGCCCGTCTGAAGTTTGCCAATGACCATCTGGATGATCCAGAGGAGGAATGGGAGAAGGTCATGTGGTCTGATGAGACAAAAATAGAGCTTTTTGGTCTAAACTCCACTCGCGGTGTTTGGAGGAAGAAGAAGGATGAGTACAACCCCAAGAAAACCATCCCAACCGTGAAGCATGGAGGTGGAAACATCATTCTTTGGGGATGCTTTTCTGCAAAGGGGACAGGACGACTGCACCGTATTGAGGGGAGGATGGATGGGGCCATGTATCGCGAGATCTTGGCCAACAACCTCCTTCCCTCAGTAAGAGCATTGAAGATGGGTCGTGGCTGGGTCTTCCCGCATGACAACGACCCGAAACACACAGCCAGGGCAACTAAGGAGTGGCTCCGTAAGAAGCATCTCAAGGTCCTGGAGTGGCCTAGCCAGTCTCCAGACCTTAACTCAATAGAACATCTTTGGAGGGAGCTGAATGTCCGTATTGCCCAGCAACAGCCCCGAAACCTGAAGGATCTGGAGGTCTGTATGGAGGAGTGGGCCAAAATCCCTGCTGCAGTGTGTGCAAACCTGGTCAAGACCTACAGGAAACGTATGATCTCTGTAATTGCAAAAAAAGGTTTCTGTACCAAATATTAAGTTCTGCTTTTCTGATGTATCAAATACTTATGTCATGCAATAAAATGCAAATTAATTACTTAGAAATCATACAATGTGATTTTCTGGATTTTTGATTCTGTCTCTCACAGTTGAAGTGTACCTATGATAAAAAATTACAGACCTCTACATGCTTTGTAAGTAGGAAAACCTGCAAAATCGGCAGTGTATCAAATACTTGTTCTCCCCACTGTATATAATGAGGAATGTTGATTCTGTTTCTATGGTTGTACCTTCCTGGTTCATTCACTCAGAACTGTCCATCGTCTATCCATCCATTATCAACACTGATTAAGATGTGTAAAGCTGGCAGGTAGCCTAGCATTTAAGAGCGTTGTGCCAGTAACCGAAAGGTCGCTGGTTCGAATCCCTGAGCCGACTAGGTGAATGTGCCCTTGAGCAAGGCACTTAACCCTAATTGCTTCTGTAAGTCGCTCTGGGTAAGAGCGTCTGCTAAATTACTTAAATGTATGCATCTAATACTGCATGGGAAGAAAGGCGAGATGGATAGGGAAACATGTTGCCAAAAATAGTCTGCCGAAGGCCTACTAGACCTTGGTAGTGAAGACAAATGGGGAGAGACTGTTATGCTGCTTTGTGCAACGGTGTGTCTCGCCCCCCATTTATTTATGACCAACAGGCACCGCCAGAAAGTTCCATCCCTTATAGCCTGTTTTTGCCTGTCCTCTCTTGTTGTGCCCTGCATGTATCACCTATGTTTTGTCCAGCGATTTTGTAAATAGATGGGCCTGTCTTATTTGCTCATTGGAATGAATGGACTTTAATGAAAACTCCAGTGTTTCTATAAAAAGAGTGAAATGTTTTGTTGACGATATGGTTGCGCTCTAACAATGATTTTATTAAGCAACATTTTCACATTTTGCCGTTGCAATTTTTTATAGGAGAGGAGGGGACCGTTGCTGCACTGTCTGGCCAGAGTCCTCCAGCTTTTTGATGTAAGTGCACACACACACACCTCTGCGATTCTTCCAGAAAGGCACAGGTGTTGCAGTGTGGTGATTTTTTTTGTATAACAGCTGTCTTCCATTTCTATGGTAACCAAACCACCACACAGTTCCAGTTAGTTTCTGATGAGGCTGTGAAGGCACCGTCACACTGTAGGCAGCCCTGCTAGTCATCAGCCCAGATGGGATAAATGTTGTTTTATACGTACACACATTCACACTCACAAAATATATATTAATTATTATTATGATGGGCTGGTCTTGACTAACATACTGCATACTCAGAACCCTGTGTTACATATTCAGTAGGCCTTGTGCTGGATAGAGAGGAGTATTTAATATGCTGTATGCTGTGTGAAACATCCAATATTGAAAACATGGTTTAATGTGTGTGTGTTTCAGGAGGATGACAAGCGCTCCGAGGCCCTGACATTACTAGAAGAGTCGTCTCAGTCGGGCTGTCTACAGAGCTCTTACCTGCTGTGGGAACATAACCGTAAAACCGCAGTGAGTTTCACTCCTCTCTGGTTGTCCCCATCTCAAAAGGCTTTGTTTATGTTACAATGTATGTTGTGTAGCTAAAGGTTGTAAAATGTGATGGGAAACCCATGTGTTGTGTTGATGTAAGTGTCGGGTAAGTCAAAAAACGACCTCATAACTTACTGTGGTTCTGTGCTGTCTCTCTTCTCAGATGGCGGACCCAGGCAGGTACCTCCAGTTCATACGCACGCTCAGGGACTACGCAGCCAAAGGATGCTGGGAAGCACAGGTGTGTGTCTATTTGGCTTCGTTTACACAGACAGGCCAATTCTGATTAATTCTGATCTTTAATAAAAAAAGATCTGATTGGTCAAAAGAACAATTAGTGGAAAAGGGTCAGAATTGGTCTGTCTGTGTAAACGCAGCCTTGGTGTGTGTTTACGGAGAGAGACTCCTCTATATCCAATGGCATAGACATGATAATGTATCCATTGACTGTAACAGGCAGTCCAAATCTACACACAAACCAAATCTATGGTTTTGTTTATTCTCCCAACCAATTAAAGTGGATGAGTCATTGAGGCTGTTACTGAGCACAGGTGATGTTTAATTACATTTGCCCTCCTGTCCAGCTTGCTTGGTAAGCCTGGCATGACTTTTGACCTGTGCCCTTTGACCCTCTCTATCTCTTTCTGTGTGTATGTGTGCGTCCAGCTGTCCCTGGCCAAGGTGTGCAGCAGTGACAACCCGCTGGGTCTGGAGCAGAGGGCCTGTGCCGACCTTGTGGCCCAGCTGTTTCGCTCCTGTCCCCCCGTGCCCCGACGCAGGGCAGAGGAGGTGCTCCGACAGGGCATCAATGACACTATGAGGTAATATACCGGTTTGGTCTGGAACTGACGCTGAAGATCACTTGACTCTGTACCAATTGAGTTGTTTTATCAATTTTGGTTAATGGCTCGAGTTAAGGGCGAAGATTCTTAGTCTGAGGTGGCTTTCAAAATTCTAAGCACTCTTTCTCATGCAATTTACTACCATAACCACACATTTTTCTAGGTACGTAACAGTATGAGTCTCTCTCTCCCGTCCCTCTCCTCTCCCCTCTCTAGGTACATAACAGTAGGAATCTCTCTCTCCCGTCCCTCTCCTCTCCCCTCTCTAGGTACATAACAGTAGGAATCTCTCTCTCCCACCCCTCTCCTCTCCACTCTCTAGGTACAGTGCCTTGCAAAAGTATTCATCCCCTTGGCGTTTTTCCTATTTTGTTGCATTACCACCTGTAATTTAAATATATTTTTATTTGGATTTCATGTAATGGAGATGCACAAAATAGTCCCAATTGGTGAAGTGAAAAAAATTAAAAATAAAACTTGTTTCAAATAATTCAAAAAAATACATAACGGAAAAGTGGTGTGTGCATATGTATTCACCCCCTTTGCTATGAAGCCCCTAAATAAGATCTGGTGCAACCAATTACCTTCAGAAGTCACATAATTAGATTGCACACAGGTGGACTTTATTTAACTAAGTGTCACATGATCTGTCACATGATCTCAGTGTATATATACACCTGTTCTGAAAGGCCCCAGAGTCTGCAACACCACTAAGCAAGGGGCACCACCAAGCAAGCGGCACATTGAAGACCAAGGAGCTCTCCAAACAGGTCAGGGACAAAGTTGTGGAGAAGTACAGGGTTGTGTTATAATTATTTTTATCCGAAACTTTGAACATCCCACGGAGCACCATTCAATCCGTTATTTAAAAATGGAAAGAATATGGCACCACAACAAACCTGCCAAGAGAGGGCCGCCCACCAAAACTCACGGCCCAGGCAAGGGAGGGTATTAATCAGAGGCAACAAAGAGACCAAAGATAACCCTGAAGGAGCTGCAAAGCTCCACAGCGGAGATTGGCGTATCTGTCCATAGGACCACTTTAAGCCGTACACTCCACAGAGCTGGGCTTTACGGAAGAGTGGCCTGAAAAAGCCATTGCTTAAAGAAAAAATAAGTAAACACATTTGGTGTTCGCCAAAAGGCATGTGGGAGACTCCCCAAACATATGGAAGAAGGTACTCTGGTCAGATGAGACAAAAATTGATCTTTTTGACCATCAAGGAAAACGCTATGTCTGGCGCAAATGCAACTCCTCTCATCACCCCGGGAACACCATCCCCACAGTGAAGCATGGTGGTGGCAGCATCATGCTGTGGGGATGTTTTTCATCGGCAGGGACTGGGAAACTGGTCAGAATTGAAGGAGTGATGGATGGCACTAAATACAGGGAAATTCTTGAGGGAAACCTGTTTCAGTCTTCCAGAGATTTGAGACTGGGACGGAGGTTCACCTTCCAGCAGGACAATGACCCTAAGCATACTTCTAAAGCAACACTTGAGTGGTTTAAGGGGAAACATTGAAATATCTTGGAATGGCCTAGTCAAAGCCCAGACCTCAATCCAATTGAGAATCTGTGGTATGACTTAAAGATTGCTGTACACAAGCGGAACCCATCCAACTTGAAGGAGCTGGAGCAGTTTTGCCTTGAAGAATGGGCAAAAATCCCAGTGGCTAGATGTGCCAAGTTTTTATTGAGACATACCCCAAGAGACTTGCAGCTGTAATTGCTGCAAAAGGTGGCTCTACAAAGTATTGATTTTTTTTTGGGGGGGGGGTGAATAGTTATGCACGTTTTCTTTTTTTTCTTTTTTCTTGTTTGTTTCACAATCAAAAAAATAATTTGCATCTTCAGTGGTAGGCATGTTGTGTAAATCAAATTATACAAACCCCCCCCAAAAAAATTCAATTGTAATTCCAGTTTGTAATGCAACAAAATAGGAAAAATGCCATGGGGGGTGAATACTTTAGCAAGCCACTGTACATAAGTCCCCCCCCTCTTCTCTAGGTACATAACAGTATTCATCTCTCTCTCTCCCATCAACCTCTCTAGATACATCCTGGTGGACTGGCTGGTGGAGGTAACCACCATGAAGGACTTCTCCAGCCTGACCCTCCACGTGACGGTGAGCTGCGTGGACCGCTACCTGGCCCTGCGCTCTGTACCCAAGGCCCGCCTGCAGCTGCTGGGCATCGCCTGCATGGTCGTCTGCACGCGGTACGAGACAGAAAAACGCTGTATGTCGATGTAGCATGATTAGGGTTGCAACATTCTTGTAATTTTCCCAGAATTCACAGGTTTTCCAGAAATCCTGGTTGGAGAATTCTGGTTTTCCTGCTTATTCCTTCCTGATTTTGGGAAAGTAACTGGAATTATGCAACCCTAAGCATGATACAAACTGGTCTGTATTTGATCCTCTATGTAATCTGCCCCGATGATGTACTTCTGTATTCACTTGATCAGCTTTGGCTAAAGGCTCGAGCTGAAGTGCAATAAAAAATCTTTCTGAGGGGTTTTTAATATTCAGAGTTCTGAGACAAGCGTTTTATTTATTGGACTAGTTCAGGTAGTTCCTCCGTGTTTGTCTGTTTTCTTCAGTTTGGTGCCTAATGAATACGACCCACGTCTCTCTCTAGGTACATCAGTAAGGACATCCTGACCATCCGGGAGGCGGTGTGGCTCACAGACAACACCTACAAGTATGAGGACCTTGTCCGCATGATGGGGGAGGTCATCTCTGTGCTGAAGGGCAAGATCAGGGTGAGTGGAGTGGACACGCACCACACATACAGCCACACACACGTAGTCTATACTCATCTTCTGTAAAAATTTTATAATCTGCCCCAATGATGGCTTCTGTATTCGTTTCATCAGCTTGGGCTAAAGGCCTCTGTTGAGGGGTTTTCAAAATTCACAACAGTCTTGGCTGTTGATGTCTTGTTGTAGTCCTGTCTAGTCATTGTATATTTATGGGTTTAACTCATTTGGTGTTGTGCCTCTGCAGACTCCCACCCTGCTGGACTACGGCCAGGTGCTGCTGTCTCTGTTACCCCTAGAGAGGCTCAGTATCCACATGTTCAGCTACTTGTGTGAGCTCACCCTGCTCTACTCAGCCCTCACTACATACTCCTCAGCCCACCTGGCCAACGCCACCCTGCTGCTCACACGAGCACTGCACCACTACGGTAAGGCGGGTGAACACGCGGTCTACGGCTGTGTCCCAAATGGCACATAGGGCACTATATAGTGAATGGGGTGCCATTTGGGACACGGCCCGTTTGTCTTCTACACACTGTCTGTTTGTCTACAAACTGATATGTAATCTGCCCCGATGATGTACTTCTGTATTCACTTGAGCTGAAGTGCAACAAAAAAATCTTTCTGGGGACGTCTTCAAAATTGAGAGTTATCTACAGTGAGGGAAAAAAGTATTTGATCCCCTGCTGATTTTGTACGTTTGCCCACTGACAAAGAAATGATCAGTCTATAATTTTAATGGTAGGTTTATTTGAACAGTGAGAGACAGAATAACAACAAAAAAATCCAGAAAAACGCATGTCAAAAATGTTATAAATTGATTTGCATTTTAATGAGGGAAATAAGTATTTGACCCCCTCTCAATCAGAAAGATTTCTGGCTCCCAGGTGTCTTTTATACAGGTAACGAGCTGAGATTAGGAGCATACTCTTAAAGGGAGTGCTCCTAATCTCAGTTTGTTACCTGTATAAAAGACACCTGTCCACAGAAGCAATCAATCAATCAGATTCCAAACTCTCCACCATGGCCAAGACCAAAGAGCTCTCCAAGGATGTCAGGGACAAGATTGTAGACCTACACGAGGCTGGAATGGGCTACAAGACCATCGCCAAGCAGCTTGGTGAGAAGGTGACAACAGTTGTTGCGATTATTAGCCAATGGAAGAAACACAAAAGAACTGTCAATCTCCCTCGGCCTGGGGCTCTATGCAAGATCTCACCTCGTGGAGTTGCAATGATCATGAGATCGGTGAGGAATCAGCCCAGAACTACACGGGAGGATCTTGTCAATGATCTCAAGGCAGCTGGGACCATAGTCACCAAGAAAACAATTGGTAACACACTACGCCGTGAAGGACTGAAATCCTGCAGCGCCCGCAAGGTCCCCCTGCTCAAGAAAGCACATATACAGGCCCTTCTGAAGTTTGCCAATGAACATCTGAATGATTCAGAGGAGAACTGGGTGAAAGTGTTGTGGTCAGATGAGACCAAAATCGAGCTCTTTGGCATCAACTCAACTCGCCGTGTTTGGAGGAGGAGGAATGCTGCCTATGACCCCAAGAACACCATCCCCACCGTCAAACATGGAGGTGGAAACATGCTTTGGGGGTGTTTTTCTGCTAAGGGGACAGGACAACTTCACCGCATCAAAGGGACGATGGACGGAGCCATGTACCGGCAAATCTTGGGTGAGAACCTCCTTCCCTCAGCCAGGGCATTGAAAATGGGTCGTGGATGGGTATTCCAGCATGACAATGACCCAAAACACACGGCCAAGGCAACAAAGGAGTGGCTCAAGAAGAAGCACATTAAGGTCCTGGAGTGGCCTAGCCAGTCTCCAGACCTTAATCCCATAGAAAATCTGTGGAGGGAGCTGAAGGTTCGAGTTGCCAAACGTCAGCCTTGAAACCATAATGACTTGGAGAAGATCTGCAAAGAGGAGTGGGACAAAATCCCTCCTGAGATGTGTGCAAACCTGGTGGCCAACTACAAGAAACGTCTGACCTCTGTAATTGCCAACAAGGGTTTTGCCACCAAGTACTAAGTAATGTTTTGCAGAGGGGTCAAATACTTATTTCCCTCATTAAAATGCAAATCAATTGATAACATTTTTGACATGCGTTTTTCTGGATTTTTGTTGTTATTCTGTCTCTCACTGTTCAAATAAACCTACCATTAAAATTATAGACTGATCATGTCTTTGTCAATGGGCAAACGTACAAAATCAGCAGGGGATCAAATCCTTTTTTCCCTCACTGTAAGTGCTGTATCCCCAGTCCCAAGGGAGTTGCTGAACAACCATACATGACACACACACTGTTGACCTAGGTTTTCAAACACCCCTAGAGCAGTGGTATTCAAATATTTTCAGCAGGGACCCCGTTTATTTCCCACCAGAAGTTCTGGGGACCCCATTTTTTTCCAAAAGAATTTCTCGCAACCCACATTTTTTTGACCACCCCACTGCAGTTCCCCGCGACCTGACTTTGAATACCACTGCCTTAGAGTCTAGCTGTAGTTCATCAGCTTCTCATTAAGACTTCTGAGGCATTATTTTATTATTTGCTGAACAGTTGGACGTCATATCAGTATTAATGCTCTAGTGTAGTTTATCCTTGACCCCTGCTCTAGTTTATATCCTTGACCCCTGCTCTAGTTTATATCCTTGACCCCTGCTCTAGTTTATATCCTTGACCCCTGCTCTAGTTTATATCCTTGACCCCTGCTCTAGTTTATATCCTTGACCCCTGCTCTAGTTTATGTCCATGACCCCTGCTCTAGCTTATATCCTTGACCCCTGCTCTAGTTTATATCCTTGACCCCTGCTATATTTTATATCCTTGACCCCTGCTCTAGTTTATATCCTTGACCCCTGCTCTAGTTTATATCCTTGACCCCTGCTCTAGTTTATATCCTTGACCCCTGCTCTAGTTTATATCCTTGACCCCTGCTCTAGTTTATATCCTTGACCCCTGCTCTAGTTTATATCCTTGACCCCTGCTCTAGTTTATGTCCTTGACCCCTGCTCTAGTTTATGTCCTTGACCCCTGCTCTAGTTTATATCCTTGACCCCTGCTCTAGTTTATATCCTTGACCCCTGCTCTAGTTTATTTCCTTGACCCCTGCTCTAGTGTATATCCATGACCCCGGCTCTAGTTTATATCCTTGACCCCTGCTCTAGTTTATGTCCTTGACCCCTGCTCTAGTTTATATCCTTGACCCCTGCTCTAGTTTATTTCCTTGACCCCTGCTCTAGTTTATATCCTTGACCCCGGCTCTAGTGTATGTCCTTGACCCCTGCTCTAGTTTATATCCTTGACCCCGGCTCTAGTGTATGTCCTTGACCCCTGCTCTAGTTTATATCCTTGACCCCGGCTCTAGTGTATGTCCTTGACCCCTGCTCTAGTTTATATCCTTGACCCCGGCTCTAGTGTATGTCCTTGACCCCTGCTCTAGTTTATATCCTTGACCCCGGCTCTAGTGTATGTCCTTGACCCCTGCTCTTCCCCTCCTCTCTCTGCATTGCAGCTCCCATCTGGCCCATCCAGCTGGCTGAGTATACAGGCTTCTCCAAGCAGGACCTGGTCCCCTGCGCTGTACTACTCTATGTCAAGTGGTAAGTTATACTACATACCACGGAGATCTTAGAAATCACTATTACAGGTTATAAAACAGTTATATATGGAATTCAATGTTATATACATACTAGATACACTGGCTAATGTTAGTCTGGGTCAGAGTCCAGAAAGTCTACTACCTCTAGTATATCTTTGTCCCCCTCTCTCTTGGACTGTTCTTTCTCCAACATTTATTCCTTCTATTTCTCTCCCTTGTAAATCCAATGTCTGACAAGCAAGGGGTACTCGCTGTCAAGTGGTAAGTTATACTACATACCACGTAGATCTTAGAAATCACTATTACAGGTTATAAAACAGTTATATATGGAATTCAATGTTATATACATACTAGATACACTGGCTAATGTTAGTCTGGGTCAGAGTCCAGAAAGTCTACTACCTCTAGTATATCTTTGTCCCCCTCTCTCTTGGACTGTTCTTTCTCCAACATTTATTCCTTCTATTTCTCTCCCTTGTAAATCCAATGTCTGACAAGCAAGGGGTACTCGCTGTCAAGTGGTAAGTTATACTACATACCACGTAGATCTTAGAAATCACTATTACAGGTTATAAAACAGTTATATATGGAATTCAATGTTATATACATACTAGATACACTGGCTAATGTTAGTCTGGGTCAGAGTCCAGAAAGTCTACTACCTCTAGTATATCTTTGTCCCCCTCTCTCTTGGACTGTTCTTTCTCCAACATTTATTCCTTCTATTTCTCTCCCTTGTAAATCCAATGTCTGACAAGCAAGGGGTACTCGCTGGCTTGACTCTGTTCTGATGAGTGTTACCTAGGTGATATAGTGACATGGGAGGAGGGGGGGGGGCTGGTGTATAGGAGTGCTAGCTGTGAAAGCAAAACACACAACCCTCACCCCACTGCGACAAATACACAGTAAAAGTTGATTGGCTAGAGAGATTTGACCTTAGGTCTTCAAGCTGATAGTTCCACGATGTTAGCAATTACATAGAGAAAAGAAAGTCCTCCATACTGCAACTGCCAGTATGGCTTGTTTTATTAAGTTTACACATCGTCCAGCCTTAGTCTGAGAGCTTTTGTGACCATTCATTGTTGACTACAATTGAAACCCAGCTGTTTCTATTGAAGCTTGTCTGGTGGTTGTGGTAGTAAACAACCTTGTTAGCATGCAAGGCTAGCTGTGGTGAGTATCAATAGCCCCTCTTCCTGGAGATCCCCATTGTTCCTCAGCAGGCCCATCCTGCTAGCAATTAGTATTCTAGCAATTAGCATTTCCCCCCTTTTTCGGGTTGTTACTAGTTAACACAGCCACAAAGCCATAAACCCTGCCTATTTCAGATTTTAAGAAGATACACTTAACCTTAACCCACACTGCTAACCTTGTGCCCAATCCTAACCGTAAATGATTTTTTGCGATGTAGCTAATTTTTGACTTTGTGGCTGTGTTATCTAGTGGCAACTCTTTCGGGGAAGCAGCAATGGGGGAATAACTAAGACGGAGGGTAGTTGTGCTAATTCACTAGGCGATAATTAACGCTGTCAGCTAACTGCTAACCCTCCACAGACTCTCCTGGAGGTTCCCTTTGACAGCTCATCACCTGCTGCTCTGGGTTTGATTAGCCGGGCCTGTTGGATAGGAGGATCAGGCAGATGGGAATGCAACAGGCGTTTAGCTCCTATTGAGTAATTAGCCAATTAGAGCAAATCATTAGCTTGATTTTTTTTTTAAATACTTAACTTGGAGTCTTCATTAGGGGAAAAAGGCAACGTTAACGTACATGCAGCTGTGTTCTTTAGAACGTGTTTGTGCAAAGACAACTTGATATAACTTACTGAGATGTTTTTTTCGTTCCTCGGTTCATTTTCCACACACGGTAGTCAATGTGAAGTGCTATTTAAATGACTGCTACAGTAGATTTCATTATTACCATCTGAAGTGCTCTTTGGGCACCATTACTGTGGGACCCCCTGCAGGTCAGAAAGGTAGCAGTTCTGATGAATGCCTTGCTTCTTTTCAATACGAGTGTGATTTCCAGCAGGCGAGGAATGCCAATCTCTATAGTGATTTTATTTGAAGAGGTGAAAGGTGTTGTTTTGGTCCTCTTAGCCCTTTGATCAGACTGGGTTTGTTCTCGGTGTGTGCTTGTGTGTGGCAGGTTGTTTTACCACAGGGATGGTTGTTAAGACTGCCCACTCACAACCTCCCCCCACCTCCCTCTCCTTCATGGCCCCGGCTGGAGGGCTGTCCGTTGCCGTCTCATTATAAAGCCAGTAAAATACACCGACCGCTGTTTGTCATTCACCGCACACGTACAGAGGCCAGCTCTTAACGTTCTGCGTTTTCCCTCCTGCAGTTCTTTGAGCACTCGTTGTATTTCCACAGCCACTGTTGAAAATCACATGAAGTCACATACTTATAAAGACAAATGAACCAAGTGGTGTGGCGATGTCTTGGACTGTTGCTAGCCAGCGCTGCAGACAGACAAATTGGACAATGGTATTGATTAGAAGATCAGGTTGGTTGTTTGTGGCTGTGTCCTAAATGGCCTCCTATTCTCTAGTGCACATGTTTTCCAACGTAGTGCAATGTGTAGGGAGTGGGATGGAGACTGTTTATCTGCTCGTGTTAATCACGATGTAGATCATCATTAGCGAAGGGCCACAGTGACCAGGATGCAGAGAGCCGTAGGGGTGGGGTGTTGGCTGGGATCGAAAGGTGAGTGGGAGGGAGCTGCACCTAGGGTTTGTGTGTAACAGGGAGGGAGGGGGTGTGTGTGCGGGATGGTTAGGTGTGTGTAAGGGTGGATGGGAGGCTGCTGGACTTTGGGTGTGTGGGTGATGATGACTCAGCCCTGCACCATACGTGTGTGAGTCAGACTAGTGAGAGGCACTGCACTTTATCGACAACGTCCAATTTTCAAACAGAAGGTAATATCATATACTAATATGATTTCCCATTGGGTATAACACAGTTGGAGAACATATAGACTGGATGATTAACCACGCTCCTCTTGTTCTCCTCTCTCTCTTTCTCCTCTCTCTCTTTCTCCTCTCGCTCTCTCTCTTTCTCCGCTCGCTCTCTCTCCTCTCGCTCGCTCTCTCTCTCCTCTCGCTCGCTCTCTCTCTCCTCTCGCTCGCTCTCTCTCTCCTCTCGCTCGTTCTCTCTCTCTCCTCTCGCTCTCTCTCCTCTCGCTCGCTCTCCTCTCGCTCGCTCGCTCTCTCTCTCCTCTCGCTCGCTCTCGCTCGCTCTCTCTCCTCTCGCGCTCTCTCTCGCGCTCTTTCCTCTCGCGCTCTCCCTCTCTCTCTCGCGCTCTCGCTCTCTCCTCTCGCGCTCTCCCTCTCTCCTCTCGCGCTCTCCCTCTCTCCTCTCGCGCTCTCTCTCTCTCCTCTCGCGCTCTCTCTCTCTCCTCTCGCGCTCTCTCTCTCTCCTCTCGCGCTCTCTCTCTCTCCTCTCGCGCTCTCTCTCTCTCCTCTCGCGCTCTCTCTCTCTCCTCTCGCGCTCTCTCTCTCTCCTCTCGCGCTCTCTCTCTCCTCTCGCGCGCTCTCTCTCCTCTTGCTCGCTCTTTCACCTCTCTTTCTCCTCTCTCTTCTCTTTCTCTCTTCTCTCTTTCTAACAGCTTCAGTAAGGATGTACCCAAAGACTACAGGCACATGTCTCTGACAGGCGTCAAGCAGAGGTTCGAGGATGAGGCCTACCAACACATCAGCAAAGAAAAGGTGAGCTTGTCATCTCCTCTTGACATGGACTGTTGCTCTTTTCAAACTAGTATGTCGACCCAAAGTGCACTGTGCTGGGCTGCTGGCCCGGATATTCTCCTTTTGGCTGTACCGGTGTTGTGCTCATTAGGACACACCGTCGCAAAACCAGGGCTGGGAATTGCAATACGTTATTATTACAATACTTTGGTGCTGATACGATATGTATTGCGATTCTCACGATTCTATATGTATTGCGGTTCGATACTGTGATTCTGTTGCGATTTGATGTTCCAAACATATTGGTCACTATATGTCTGCTACAGAGAGAATGAGTTTTGATTAGCCAGGGAAATAAAAGTGCTAAAAACATGTTGGCTCACAAAAAAAAAAAAAAAAAAAGATGGGAGTGTCGTTACCTAGCTGTATGTGTATGTATATATATATATATATATATATATATAATATTATACACACACATACACACACACTACATTAATGTTCAAAAGTTTGGGATCACTTAGAAATGTCCTTGTTTTTGAAAGAAAGAAAAAAAAAAAAGTCCATTAAAATAACATCAAATTAATCTGAAATACAGTGTACATTTACATTTTAGTCATTTAGCAGACGCTCTTATCCAGAGCGACTTACAGAAGCAATTAGGGTTAAGTGCCTTGCTCAAGGGCACATCGACATATTTTTCACCTAGTCGGCTCGGGGATTAGAACCAGCAACCTTTCGGTTACTGACACAACGCTCTTAACCACTAAGCCACCTGCCGCCCAGGTGTAGACATTGTTAATGTTGTAAATGGCTATTGTAGCTGGAAACGGCTGATAAAAAAAAAAAAAAAAGAATATCTACATAGGCGTACAGAGGACCATTATCAGCAACCATCAGTCCTGTGTTCCAATGGCACGTTGTGTTTGCTAATCCAAGTTGATAATTTTAAAAGGCTAATTGATCATTAGAAAACCATTTTGCAATTATGTTAGCACAGCTGAAAACTGTTGTGCTGATTTAAAGAAGCAATAAAACTGGTCTTCTTGAGACTAGTTGAGTATCTGGAACATCAGCAATTGTGGGTTCGATTACAGGCTCAAAATGGCCAGAAACAAATAACTTTCTTCTGAAACTCGTCAGTCTATTCTTGTTCTGAGAAATGAAGGCTATTCCATGTGAGAAGATCTCGTACAACGCTGTGTACTACTCCCTTCACAGAACAGCGCAAACTGGCCCTAACCAGAATAGAAAGAGGAGTGGGAGGCCCCGGTGCACAACTGAGCAAGAGGACAAATACATTAGTGTCTAGTAATGGGCCTCTGTACGCCTATGTAGATATTCCATAAAAAATCAGCCGTTTCCAGCTACAATAGCCATTTACAACATTAACAATGTCTACACTGTATTTCTGATTAATTTTATGTTATTTTAATGGGCAAAAAAATTTGCTTTTCTTTCGAAAACAAGGACATTTCTAAGTGACCCCAAACTTTTGAACGGTAGTGTGTGTGTGCGTATAGACAGACAGACAGACAGACAGACAGACAGACAGACAGACAGACAGACAGACAGTCAGTCAGTCAGTCAGTCAGTCAGTCAGTCAGTCAGTCAGTCAGTCAGTCACTCAGTCACTCAGTCACTCAGTCACTCAGTCACTCAGTCACTCAGTCACTCAGTCACTCAGTCACTCAGTCAGTCAGTCGAACAAGTACCGGTATTTGATACACTGCAGGTTTTCCTACTTACAAAGCATGTAGAGGTCTGTAATTTTTATCATAGGTACACTTCAACTGTCACATTGTATGATTTTTAAGTAATTAATTTGCATTTTATTGCATGACATAAGTATTTCATACATCAGAAAAGCAGAACTTAATATTTGGTACAGAAACCTTTGTTTGTAATTACAGAGATCATACGTTTCCTGTAGGTCTTGACCAAGTTTGCACACACTGCAGCAGGGATTTTGGCCCACTCCTCCATACAGACCTTCTTCAGATCCTTCAGGTTTCGGGGCTGTCGCTGGGCAATACGGACTTTCAGCTCCCTCCAAAGATTTTCTATTGGCTTCAGGTCTGGAGACTGGCTAGGCCACTCCAGGACCTTGAGATGCTTCTTACGGAGCCACTCCTTAGTTGCCCTGGCTGTGTCTTTTGGGTCGTTGTCATGCTGGAAGACCCAGCCACGACCCATCTTCAATGCTCTTACTGAGGGAAGGAGGTTGTTGGCCAAGATCTCGCGATACATGGCCCCATCCATCCTCCCCTCAATACGGTGCAGTCGTCCTGTCCCCTTTGCAGAAAAGCATCCCCAAAGAATGATGTTTCCACCTCCATACTTCACGGATGGGATGGTGTTCTTGGGGTTGTACTCATCCTTCTTCTTCCTCCAAACAAGGCGAGTGGAGTTTAGAACAAAAAGCTCTATTTTTGTCTCATCAGACCACATGACCTTCTCCCATTCCTCCTCTGGATCATCCAGATGGTCATTGGCAAACTTCAGACGGGCCTGGACATACGCTGGCTTGAGCAGGGGGACCTTGTGTGCGCTGCAGGATTTTAATCCATGACGGCGTAGTGTGTTACTAATGGTTTTCTTTGAGACTGTGGTCCCAGCTCTCTTCAGGTCATTGACCAGGTCCTGCCGTGTAGTTCTGGGCTGATCCCTCACCTTCCTCATGATCATTGATGCCCCACGAGGTGAGATCTTGCATGGAGCCCCAGACCGAGGTTGATTGACCGTCATCTTGAACTTCTTCCATTTTCTAATAATTGCGCCAACAGTTGTTGCCGTCTCACCAAGCTGCTTGCCTATTGTCCTGTAGCCCATCCCAGCCTTGTGCAGGTCTACAATTTTATCCCTGATGTCCTTACACAGCTCTCTAGTCTTGGCCATTGTGGAGAGGTTGGAGTCTGTTTGATTGAGTGTGTGGACAGGTGTCTTTTATACAGGTAACGAGTTCAAACAGGTGCAGTTAATACAGGTAATGAGTGGAGAACAGGAGGGCTTCTTAAAGAAAAACTAACAGGTCTGTGAGAGCCGGAATTCTTACAGGTTGGTAGGTGATCAAATATTTATGTCATGCAATAAAATGCAAATTAATTACTTAAAAATCATACAATGTGATTTTCTGGATTTTTGTTTTAGATTCCGTCTCTCACAGTTGAAGTGTACCTATGATAAAAATTACATATCTCTACATGCTTTGTAAGTAGGAAAACCTGCAAAATCGGCAGTGTATCAAATACTTGTTCTCCCCACTGTGTGTGTGTGTGTGTTTTTTTTTTTTTTTTTTTTTTTTTTTATAAATATATATATATATATATATATATATATATATATATATATATATATATATATATATATATATATATATATATATATATATATATATATATATATATAATTATTTAAAAAAAATCGGTATCAATATAATATTGTCCAAAAATGTCTTATTGGACAAGTTCAGATAGTACCTCTCTATTTAAGAGCTTTGTCTTCCATTTCATGCCAACTGAACACTACCCTAACCAGTGCGTTTGTGTACCTGTGTTCTCTCACGCTCTCTCCCAGGTGATTGACTTCAAGGAGCTGTGTCAGATCCTGGAGGTGCCGGAGGTGGAGCCCCACATGGTGCTGCCCAGCCCCACGGGCCAGCCAACAGACATCCACACCTTCCTCTCCTCCCCCTCTAGCAACAGCAAGAGGTGAGTTACTGCCGTTAAGCCACACAAATGTAAGATCGGATTCATACGGAAAGTGCACAGTGGCTCTCTCACCCTAACCTAAGTCGACCCCACTACCCCTCACCTAGACAACAGGGTTCAAACTGTAGAACCCAGTTCCTACATTTTGAATATAAAAATGGATTTTATCAAACAAAACTATGCTACATTTTATCTCTGGGACCCTTAGGATGACAAATCAGAGCAAGATTACTGAATGTAAGTACATTATTTACCTTCAGAGGTGAATGTATCAAACCAGTTACTGTGATACGTTTTTGTTGTTGTGCACTCTCCTAAAACAATAGCATGGTATTTTTTCACTGTAATAGCTACTGTAAATTGGACAGTGTAGTTAGATTAACAAGAATTTAAGCTTTAGAGGTTAAATAGAAAATATGCCTACTCTGGTCTTGGCACGTGCGCTCTAGCCAACAGCCTCCAGTGCGGGTAGGCTAGTCTACATGATGAGATTATTATGGAGAAGAGCGAGAATATTTTCATTTGTGAAGCATTGATTGCCATGTCAATAGAATAAGACCCTCGATATTTATTGGAAAGGAGCATCAAGCTCATCGTGCACTTTCTCCACCCTGTGACGTTAATCATAACTTTCTTCTGTAGCCTAATAAACTGCATGGTTTCCCAAGTGAGAGGACCACACATCATATCGCGTGACTCCAAGTTTACTTCGATATGATGGGTATTATATCAATATTTGCGCATAAAGGTGTTTCCGCCGCCATTTCTTTCATAATTAATTTTACCGTCACAAGAAGATCCCACCGCGTCAAAAGAACAAATTATCTGTCTGCATTTATCAAATTGTAATGAAACTTCCTGTTTCCATCACAGCTGTTGTGGTTACTGACTCACTGCAATCTGCTGTGTTTCTCTCCCCCAGGAGACGGGAGGAGTCCTTGCCTGTGTACCGAGGCAGCTTTGTGGCCACACCCACGGCTGAGCTGTCCACTCAGGAAGAGACCCTGTTGGGGGACATGCTGGACTGGAGCCTGGACACCTCCTGCTCCGGATACGAGGGGGACCAGGAAAGCGAAGGAGAGAAGGAGGCCAAGGAGGGAGAGAGTGAGTGGAGGGAATCAACTACATGAGTTCTGATAATTTATGATCACCTCTATACCAGGGGTGTATTCACTAGGAACCAAATGGGCAAAAATGGGGAGGGACCTACCTGAATGTGTCCAATAAGAAACGCCTGTTTTCCGTTGCAAAACTTGCACTAATGAATACACCCCAGCCCTATCTATAGATGGGGGGTTAATGGAAGACGAGTGTGTCACGCTGGCCATTCTAACTGGTTTACTGGATGTAGTGGCATCACTATGTACTGGAAGACTTAGTCAGACATTATCCTCCAGATGTGGGGTACAGACCAGACTGCTCAGAGGCAGACACACATGCTTAACGCAGCATCATATGATGCAAAATGCATCGTACCGGCTGTATTTATGTATTTTGAAAGTGTATTGATGACATGCACAACATTTTGTGAATATATCAACTATGGACTAATTAAACAAATACCAATAGTTTTTGTGTGGAGTTTTCTTTTAAGGCATCCATAATTGATAGTGATTGGGGGGAGAATCGATAGTTGCATATCGCAATATCGATAGTTGACTCCCACGTATTGATTTGTAAAAAATAAATACAAAATATCTACTGTAACTAGCGCCAAATCTCCGGTATTTGGCGTCGTATAGCTTGTTCTCAATCTTTTTTAAATAGTGAGACATATTTTCAGCACTTATTTCCGTGACTGATCAAAACTCGTTTTCTTATGTTCTCTTGTCTCTCTGCAGCAGACAGTGAGCAATATGTTGGGAACATCAAATCGTAATATAATTGCAGTATCAAATCGCAATACATTGAGAATCGTAATACATATAGAATCGTGTATCGTGAGGTCCCTGGCAATTCACAGCCCTAATAATTGACATGGGTTGGATTTTTGTTCACAGTAAGTCAATACACTTCACTATGATATGCTGCCAAGCTAACGGTCTCTTCTTCTGTGCAGCCTCCGTTCTGGCCATGACACTGGAGCTAGCAACAGAGCCCGAGGACTCCAAACTGCACTGCCGAGCCCTCTCCAGCGACGATGACAGTTTCTGTGAGGGGGACAAAGAGGAAGGGGAGGGGAGCGCCAGGAGCCGACCGCGAGAGCCCCTCTCCTCCTTCATCACAACCGACCTCCACAGCTCGGGCTACTCCTCTGTCCAGAGTGTCAGCCCTTGCTCCAACTCCTCTTCCCTCCTGATGCCCTGCACCTTCACGGCGGTGCCCCCCACACCAGGCTCCGCCTCCAGCGCCACGGTGGCTCTGCCTGGGTTCCGCCTCCTAGTGCCGGTGCAAAGACCCCGGGCTGCAGCGGCTGCAGCTCGCAGACAGGTGAAGAGGAAGAACGCAGCAGCGCACAGCGGAGGAGAGATGGAGAGGGAAGGGGAAGATGAAGAGGTGGTATATGCCTCAAGTGTAGGTTTCCTAAGCCTATAAGAACTGACTTAACTGACAGTTGAATGGATCCCGATGTTTTTCTACCACCTTGCCTTAACTTCACCCTCTTTTGCCATGGTCGTGTTCATTAGGCACCAAACTGAAGACAAACAGACCCAAAAGCAGAGGGACTACCTGTTGTAAAACGTTTTTAAACGTTCCTGCCCTAATGAACACAACCCAGGAGCACTGTCTTGTCGTTGTTGACGATACTCTTCTTCACTCCATAAAGGCCTGAAATCTGCACTGGTTCCCGGAATGCCATAAGATCACAAAGACCTATTGTAAGCTTTAAGAAGATAAAGGGAAACGAGAACACGCCAACTCAAACAGTCATACCAGAATCCTGCCTTTTCTTCTTTCATTCCTCACATTTCACACGAGTACACAACAGACATCTTCTGCTTGACAAAGATAAGGTGTCTCCCTCTCATCTTTCACTGACTTTGTCTGCGTCCAAAATGACACCCTATTCCCTATGTAGTGCACTACTTTTGACCAGATTCCTACGAGCCCTGGTCAAAAGTAGTGCACTACATGGGGAATAGGGTGTTATTTGTGACAGACACTTCATCATCAGCCTGAACCACTGGAACAACACTTCACTCTCCACCTCAGGACTTTGTTACATTGCATTGATCCAGATTGTGTTCTGCGCTGGTCTCACACATTGACTTTTGCAACAACAACCTATCTCAGATGTCAAAGGATTGCAGCTACCACCTAAAAAAAAGACCTCATGGACCATTTTGAAATATGTCTGTATGAAGACTTTCTCATGTGAAAAGAACCACAACCTGCGTTATTGTGACTGTATTGACTATAATTGATTACAATTATTAATCAATGCAACAGTTTTGTTTTGCTCTCTGCAACTCTCCTAATGTTGGGAGTTTCATGAATCACCGTTTATACCAGTGAAGAGATTCTGATATATGCACTGCCTGTACAGAATGGTCAGGATTTGGCTACTCTGTACTAGCCTGGGGTCCAAACAGAGTAGTGAAACACAGCCATATTCAGTTTGGATTCCAGGTTCAATCAGTTCTTTAGATATCTACGATTGTGAAGTCTAAAGCCTTATTTTGATTGTATGAATTTTCTCTGATCCATTTTTGTCATTTGTCTGTTCACATGCCAAAGGTACTTTTAAAACTTCATTGAGGTGACTATTGGTGGGTAAATAGCTTTTACCTGTGAAGACTGATATGATAGTAATTCAAGTGTACGGAAATAAATTATTAGCTACAGTTTTGTATGTACTGAGACATTACCAATACAATATGCGGTTTGTGCTGCATCTACTGTACCCTGTTACTGTTCAGAGTTGGAGCACAGGAGAGAACCTATACTATAGAAACAAATCAATTCTACAAGCTTTAACAAGACCAAGGTATTGTTTCATTTGAAAACAGCATAAGATTTTGTAAAAGGAGAATATTTCAGTCAAGCCCCACCACTCCTAACCTTTGACCCCATAAGCTAATTCCATTGGTGAGAGCACATGATTTCATCTGTCTGTTAGAAACCACTAAAGTTGATGCCGTAGAAATATAATAGATTTATATAGATTTTATTTCTATGGGTGAATCATCAGTGATGTCATCCGAACATTTAGAGCCATGAACATTGACCAATGGGGTCACAGTTTAGTAACTAAGAGGTGCACAGTGCGACATGAAATTTGAAGTACAGAACATCTAACAAGTTTTGTCAAAGCAAGTCTTCATTTTGCCCACCGTCTTTCCCAATGGGTTCATCTTGAATGAGGTCTAGCACTCGCTTCTCCCAATGGGTTCATCTTGAATGAGGTCTAGCACTTCTACTGAATGAGAAGTGTTTTTGTTTTTCACAGTAACATTTTCTACGCTTGAACAATCAACTACTAGTGTTATTCAGATGGTGTAAGTGGAGTTGCATTGCCTCCTTTTGGAGAAATGGAAGTAAAGACACTACAAGGCAAATTATTACTTGATGTATTGTTGATAAGTACTGTATGCCTAGTTCAGGACACAGAGGAGTCCTTTGTCTCTGTCTGAAATGGCACCCTGTTCCATATGTAGTGCACTTCTTTTGACCATGGCCCCATTGGTCTCTGGTCAAAAGTAGTGCGCTAAATAGGGAATAGGGTGCCATTTCGGACGCACCCATTGTGCACAAATGATTGTGACTGACTGTAAATGTTTTAACTCTTAGATCAGACTGTTTTATATCCCTGGTCTGTTATGTACATATGTAAATTAATAGGGGGAAAAGAAAGAACTGTGACAACATGCCTTTTACTTGAAATTGGATGTTTTGTTTTGGCTTCATTCCAAAAAGGACAAGTAAACTGCCTTTTTCTACATAAAGGTTGACTTTTGACTTGTTTTTTCTACATTGTACCGTCAAGTGACTTGTGTGAAGATATTTCTGTGCACCATGTATCAATTTCTATTAAAACAAACATCTGCAAGTCTGCCTGTGTGTCTTCTGAGTTGAATATCAACTTTGACTGCTACACCCTCCACCTCTTCCAACTGCCCTGCAGGGGAGCAGTATGACCGCCAGGATAGTACTTGCACTTGCACATGAACACGAAATTATGTGCAGAGAGTTGCACTGATGAGAAATGGTTTCTTTCTCCTGAAATAATATTATCACATACTGGTAGAATTCAAGTATTGATGTTTATAGAATTATTGGACAATGCAATTGTCACAAGTTTAATTGATTATACGAAAGCACCCTATCTACAGAATACCCAGAGCCATACATGTTTAATGTCCCCAAATGACTTCTGTATTTGGAAAGAAAAGGGAACAGGCGGCCAAAACGGTTAACGCTATTCGGGATCTTTGGGACTTCCCGGATAGCAAGGACCCAGCCAAAACCCGCACACAGCTGGTGCGAGGTCACGTGATGGTTGACAGGATCAGGTCACGTGATTGCATCTGTTGACGATTGTATCTGCATTTGCACAATGAATTCGGCCTTGCACGGTGTCTGGTGCAATGTCATCACCTCAGTAACTGGCATTTACTGAGCAAAAATACACAGGGCTGTCAACAACACACATCTACAGGCTAACGAATGTAACCTCGGGTGTTTAGGCAAAAGTAAACGGAGAGGAAATGTGAAGCCATCGTTTTAATAAAGGAGGAATTTTATACGCCGACTAAGGACAGCCCATGAAGTTCACATACGGAGCCTTGCTTTTATAAGGTAAGGTTGCCTTGCATTTTGAATTATTCAATTAGGTTTCATAAAACTGTATTTAATAGTTGTTCTGAGACTGAAATAAATGAAATATCAGAAAGCAAACGTTATTTTAGGGAATTATTAGGGATTGGGGGTCGTTTGTCCTGTCATTTAGGCCGAATAATTCGGTTGGACCAATAACCGTGAAGACAGGAGGGCGTAATATCTATGAAAAATACAGATGTATTATTTGCGTTACATCTATGATGTTCATATCAAGACCAACATCATCACTTGGATGTTTAGATTAGTTTAGTCAGCAACTGACGTTCAAATTTCACACAAACGACAAATCGTATATAATCTAACTGCATCAGCATTGCATTTGTAAATGCATGTAGGTAATGCCCTTTATCTATCCCCTATACAATGATTAAAAATAAAACATTAATAGCTTAATTCTAGCCCTTAGACAGAGTATTTGTTGATTAAATGAATTTGGGCCTAATATTAGATCATGAAAGAGATGTATTCATCTTTGAGATTAATGACACTGCTTTTTCTATCATACATTCGTCTTTAATTAGCTCTACAGCACATGAACTTTAGCATGAAGACACTGCCTCTGAGACAGTTTTATTCCCTACCTTCCTCACCCAGTTAACAATTATTATTATTATTATTATTATTATTATTATTATTAGTAGTAGTAGTAGTATTCTGGTGTGATCCTCTGCATGTGACACAAGCAGACACACTGACAATTGGCAAGAAGCACAAGGGTTGATTCTTGTTTATAACTACCCTTTCACAGAGAGACCCTATTTCTTTGAGGCCAGTCACAACAGCAGGCCCTTTGTCTAAACAGAAAGACGTTATCGGATTTATAGCAACTGAGGATAAAGATGCCTTATATTTCAAAAGGAAATTACCTGCCTTGCCTTCACACACAGTGAATGTAGTGGTGATATAGGTCTTGGTGGTGGTGAATGATATGACAGGCGGTTGACGGTTGTCATCTGTCAGCAGCAGACAGTTTATTGTTGCTCTCCAAGGCTGTTGAAACACAGTGTCGGGGCCATTGAAGTAGAATGACAGGAAAGAGTATGGCTCACAACTGGATAATAACCTTTTTACACCGCCGAGTGTAGCCGGCCTGAGCCGAGCTGTACTGCACTGGCCCAGTTCTGCATCAAACATACACTACATGACCAGAAGTATGTGGACACCTGCTCGTTAATATGGAGTTGGTCCCCCCTTTGCTGCTATAACAGCCTCCACTCTTCTGGGAAGGCTTTCCACTGGATGTTGGAACATTGCTGCGGGGACTTGCTTCCATTCAGTCACAAGAGCATTAGTGAGGTCGGGCACTGATGTTGGGCGATTAGGCCTGGCTCGCAGTCGGCTTTCCAATTCATCCCAAAGGTGTTCGATGGGGTTAAGGTCAGGGCTCTGTGCAGGCCAGTCAAGTTCTATGCATTGGGGCAGGTAGCGTTCTCCTGGCATCCGCCAAAACCAGATTTGTCTGTCGGACTGCCAGATGGTGAAGCGTGATTCATCACTCCAGAAAACACATTTCCACTGCTCCAGAGTCCAATGGCGATGAGCTTTACACCACTCCAGTCGACGCTTGGTATTGCACATGGTGATCTTAAGCTTGTGTGCGGCTGCTTGGCCATGGAAACCCATTTCATGAAGCTCCTGACGAACAGTTCTTGTGCTGACATTTGGAACTCGGTAGTGAGTGTTGCAACCGAGGACAGACCATTTTTTAGCGCTTCAGCACTTGGCGGTCCCGTTCTGTGAGCTTGTGTGGCCTACCACTTCGTGGCTGAGCCGTTGTTGTTCCTAGAGGTTTCCACTTCACAATAACAGCACTTACAGTTGACAAACTGACTTGTTGGAAAGGTGGCATCCTATGATGGTGCAACGTTGAAAGTCAATGAGCTCTTCAGTAAGGCCATTCTACTGCCAATGTTTGTCTATGGAGATTGCATGGCTGTGTGCTCGATTTTATACACCTGTCAGCAACGGGTGTGACTAAAATAGCCAAATCCACTAATTTGAAGGGATGTCTACATACTTTTGTATGTATAGTGTAGTTGCCGGAACAGTGCGGTTCAGGTCACGATAGTATGAAAACTGTATAATAGCTAAGGACGGCCAAACACCAGAATTAAATCCAATCAAATGTTATTTGTCACATGTGCCGAATACAACAGGTGTAAACTTTACCCTGAAATGCTTACTTACGAGCCCTTCCCAACAATGCAGAGTTAAAATGTAAGAGAATTAGCAGCAAAAAAAAATTATGGTAACACAATAAATAACAATAACGAGGCTATATACAAGGAGTACTGGTACTGAGTCAATGTGCAGGGTTACGAGGTAGTTGAGGTAATTGAGGTAATACCGTATGTACATGTGGGTAGGGGTAAAAGTGACTAGGCAATCAGGATAGATAATACACAGAGTAGCAGCAGCGTGTGTGTGTTTGAGTGTGCATAGAGTCACTGCAAGGGAGTCCGTGCAAAACAGGGTCAATGCAAATAGTCCAGGTAGCCATTTGACTGACTGTTCAGCAGTCTTATGGCTTGTGGGTAGAAGCTGTTCAGGAGCCTTTTGGTCCCAGACTTGGCGCTCCAATACTGCTTGCCGTGCGGTAGCAGAGTGAAGTCTATGGCTTGGGTGGCTGGGGTCTTTGACAATTTCCAGGGCCTTCCTCTGACACCGCCTGGTATAGAGGTCCTGGATGGTAGGGAGCTTGGCCCCAATGATGTACTAGGCCATCCGCACTATCCTCTGTAGCACATTGCGGTCGGATGCCAAGCAGTGATGCAGCCAGTCAAGATGCTCTCAATGGTGCAGCTGTATAACTCTTTATGGATCTGAGGGCCCATGCCAAATCTTTTCAGCCTCCTGAGGGGGAAGTGGTGTTGTCGTGCCGTCTTCACGACTGTTGCTGTGTGTGGACAATGTTAAATCCTTAGTGATTTGGACACGGAGGAACTTGAAGCTCTCGACCCGCTCCACTACAGCCCCGTCGAAGGGATAAAGACAGGTTATTTTAGATGGGTGTGATAGGTGTGTGGGGTTTTTCTTCTTCTTAACGGTCGTCTGAACACGTCTAATTCGGCCCAATTTTATCCAATTAGCTCAACATTCCATAGAATTGGTCTATTATAACCTTTTTCCTGTCTGTCTGCCTGTCATAGGCCTACTCTGTGGAGGCAGTCCAAAAACATTTAAACAAGCATGTCCTGTCAACACTCACTAAACAAACTAGGTTCAACTGCTTTGGTGAGCGATTGTCAACAGTATACTTTTAGCTTAGTATTGTTTTCTTCTCACCCTCTCTTCCCTTGTTTGGCTCCTTCCCACATGTTTCTCCATGTCCTCCATTGAGCTCAGTGGCATCATTCCCCAGTTGTCAGACTCAGACATGGTGTTTCTCTTCCCCCACTTCAAATTCCTTTTGTAGAACCCGGAATTAGGTTTTCTGATTGTGTTTGACATGTACAGTCTATACAAATACCGAGCTGGGAAACTGTAGCCAACAACCAGTTTCAGTTCTTTCTTTTTTGCTTGTTTGATTTTCTTTGTTTGTATTGTGAAATGATGGTTATCTGGAGGTGAAAAGCCTCTGTGGACCTACTGTGTTTGGTAGGATAGCTCAAGTACAGGCACTATCAAATTTCCCTAAACACACCAAATGCATCAATAGGCATAGTTCAGAACCAGATAAATGTAGTAACTGAACATTTCTCTTTTTGTCTGTCCAGGTCCTGCAGTAGTTCTGGTCAGTCTCCAGTCTCCTCTCTAAATGGCGATAGCACGCCAGTTTGGATTACTCCTGTGGAAGAACTACATTCAGCAGGTGGGTGGTGTAGGGAGAACTGACTTCAGCAGGTGGGTGGTGTAGGGAGAACTGACTTCAGCAGGTGGGTGGTGTAGGGAAAACTGACTTCAGCAGGTGGGTGGTGTAGGGAGAACTGACTTCAGCAGGTGGGTGGTGTAGGGAGAACTGACTGACTTCAGCAGGTGGGTGGTGTAGGGAGAACTGACCCGACTTCAGCAGGTGGGTGGTGTAGGGAGAACTGACTGACTTCAGCAGGCGGGTGGTGTAGGGAGAACTGACTGACTTCAGCAGGTGGGTGGTGTAGGGAGAACTGACTGACTTCAGCAGGTGGGCGGTGTAGGGAGAACTGACTTCAGCAGGTGGGTGGTGTAGGGAGAACTGACTTCAGCAGGTGGGTGATGTAGGGAGAACTACCTTCAGCAGGTGGGTGATGTAGGGAGAACTGACTTCAGCAGGTGGGTGGTGTAGGGAGAACTGACTTCAGCAGGTGGGTGGTGTAGGGAGAACTGACTTCAGCAGGTGGGTGATGTAGGGAGAACTACCTTCAGCAGGTGGGTGATGTAGGGAGAACTGACTTCAGCAGGTGGGTGGTGTAGGGAGAACTGACTTCAGCAGGTGGGTGGTGTAGGGAGAACTGACTTCAGCAGGTGGGTGGTGTAGGGAGAACTGACTGACTTCAGCAGGTGGGCGGTGTAGGGAGAACTGACTTCAGCAGGTGGGTGGTGTAGGGAGAACTGACTTCAGCAGGTGGGTGGTGTAGGGAGAACTGACTTCAGCAGGTGGGTGGTGTAGGGAGAACTGACTGACTTCAGCAGGTGGGTGGTGTAGGGAGAACTGACTGACTTCAGCAGGTGGGTGGTGTAGGGAGAACTGACTGACTTCAGCAGGTGGGTGGTGTAGGGAGAACTGACTGACTTCAGCAGGTGGGTGGTGTAGGGAGAACTGACTGACTTCAGCAGGTGGGCGGTGTAGGGAGAACTGACTGACTTCAGCAGGTGGGTGGTGTAGGGAGAACTGACTTCAGCAGGTGGGTGGTGTAGGGAGAACTGACTTCAGCAGGTGGGTGGTGTAGGGAGAACTGACTTCAGCAGGTGGGTGGTGTAGGGAGAACTGACTTCAGCAGGTGGGGGGTGTAGGGGATATGAATATAAAGGTTCAGGGGGATGCTACAGTTATCCATCTGAATACGATCTATAACTGTATTGTGAGTTGTACTTTGCAGAGAGTGAAATGTGTACAGTACTATTATTATTATTGTTAATAATAATAATACATGGGACTTATATGGTGCTTTTCAAGGACCCAAAGTAGCTTTACAATTATAGAAATGAAAAGAAAAACAACAGAACAGTAGACAGAACATCAGACTAAACAGAAACATGAATAAAGAGAGGGGTGTGCTCAAAGAAGGGAAAGAGTGTGATGTATCAGTAGGGTAGGGTTGGAATTTGGATACGAACCTGGTTTAGGGTAAGGGGCGGGATTGGGGTTAGTATACGAAGCCTGTTTGGTGTAAGGGGCGGGATTGGGGTTAGTATATGAAGCCTGTTTAGGGTAAGGGGCGGGATTGGGGTTAGTATACGAAGCCTGTTTGGGGTAAGGGGCGGGATTGGGGTTAGTATACGAAGCCTGTTTGGTGTAAGGGGCGGGATTGGGGTTAGTATATGAAGCCTGTTTAGGGTAAGGGGCGGGATTGGGGTTAGTATACGAAGCCTGTTTAGGGTAAGGGGCGGGATTGGGTTATATCGCCTGTTTAGGGTAAGGGGCGGGATTGGGGTTAGTATACGAAGCCTGTTTAGGGTAAGGGGCGGGATTGGGGCTTAAGGGTAGGCCTTGTCAAAGAGGTGGGGCTTTAGGAGGGACTGAAAGATGGGATCAGCACTCATACTTTGAGACTCTTTATGAATACGGGCCCTGAAAGGTATCTCTGTTGACTACCCTCAGTCTTTTGATATATCGCCAAGCTTCATGCTGCATTGAAACAGTAGGTGGTGAAACACACTGGGCTGGGATATTTATTCACTGATGAAATATTGAATTGAATGTTAAGTAAATACACTTCTGTAGTCTTTCCTGTGTATATAAGACGTGCTGGTGTGTTTGAGTTTGTTACACAGTAGTTTGGGCTGTTTATTAACGATAGCTCCTCACAATGGCTCTCGTATCAAAGACTTAGTCAAACCCCTTCACAAATCTGGGAGGGTGGTTGCACAACGAAGCACGCACACACACACACATGCACAACAACATCACACCACAGTTCCTTGTGTTAGTGTGTGTGTAGCTGCTTCCATTTCCTGCTTTCTGCCTCCCTTTAAGATTGTTGCTTTACCCTTAACCCACACTCCTGCTGCTCCAGTTGTGGTTGCTAGGAGACTCCATTGAGCCCAGGCAGGAAGAGTGTGTCTATCTTGGCCCCACCACAGAGACACAGGTTCATACCAGGCAACCAGAGATTGACCCAGAGAGAACTGATCTGTGAGCGTCAAAGTCTGTATTCAAAAATAATCTAAGAGTAGGTGGAGTAGTAGGAGAGTGCTGATCTAGGATCAGGTAAAACCCTGTTCAGGTAATAGTATTCATTTTTATCTAAAAGGCAAAACTGATTCTATATTAGCACTCTTACTGTGAGACTGTTAATACAGACCCTAAAGTACATAGTTAGCTGACTATTGTTAATACAGACCCTGAAGTACATAGTTAGCTGACTATTGTTAATACAGACCCTGAAGTACATAGTTAGCTGACTATTGTTAATACAGACCCTAAAGTACATAGTTAGCTGACTATTGTTAATACAGACCCTGAAGTACATAGTTAGCTGACTATTGTTAATACAGACCCTGAAGTACATAGTTAGCTGACTATTGTTAATACAGACCCTAAAGTACATAGTTAGCTGACTATTGTTAATACAGACCCTGAAGTACATAGTTAGCTGACTATTGTTAATACAGACCCTGAAGTACATAGTTAGCTGACTATTGTTAATGCAGACCCTGAAGTACATAGTTAGCTGACTATTGTTAATACAGACCCCGAAGTACATAGTTAGCTGACTATTGTTAATGCAGACCCTGAAGTACATAGTTAGCTGACTATTGTTAATACAGACCCTGAAGTACATAGTTAGCTGACTATTGTTAATGCAGACCCTAAAGTACATAGTTAGCTGACTATTGTTAATACAGACCCTGAAGTACATAGTTAGCTGACTATTGTTAATGCAGACCCTGAAGTACATAGTTAGCTGACTATTGTTAATGTAGACCCTGAAGTACATAGTTAGCTGACTATTGTTAATACAGACCCTAAAGTACATAGTTAGCTGACTATTGTTAATACAGACCCTAAAGTACATAGTTAGCTAACTATTGTTAATGCAGACCCTGAAGTACATAGTTAGCTGATGCGAGGAGTTCATTGTAGGGGAAAAGCATTCCAGGTGACTACCTCATGAAGCTGGTTGAGAGAATGCCAAGAGTGTGCAAAGCTGTCATCAAGGCATACAGTAGAAAAGTTTTGAAGTCTATGATGTAAGAGTATTAATAGATACATTGCTTGAAAGTTTGCTCGCGTTCTTTTAACATCCAAAAATAAATAAATTGGTAGGGTAAATCCATTTGAATTCAATCATAGATGACATTTAAGAAGAATTTCTATATGGCCTAGAATTCAATCTAGGTTTGATCTTGTTTGTTTTGGGTATTGATCCCGCACTATAAAGCGCATGGGGATGTTATTTATTTTCAGAAACTTTTAACCTTAGACTTCCATTATTTTGGATTTCTCTTTTAGACAGTATACTGTATGTGTATCACACTGTAGGTGTTCTGACATTACACATGACTTAGCATGACTTGGGTGGTTGGAGTCTTTGACACCGCTTGGTATAGAGGTCCTGGATGGCAGGGAGCTCGGCCCCAGTGATGTACTGTGACCCCAGTACCATCGCCAAGGGGACTCAGTGGCCCCATGAAACTGTCTCTTGGATACTGTTGTTCTCTACTGTACACTCTGTATGGCAATGTCTCAGAAATGTCTGTTTAGGTTCAGCCCTGACCTGTGAGAGTGAGATGAGGGCAGCTCCACTGTGATTACTGAACACTGTCCAAGCTGCTGCTTTCTCCAGTCACTGTACAAGGGGTGGCGTTCACGTATCTTATGAGCAGAGGAACTTGTGAAATGCACCATATCTCTCCTATGAGCATTCAAATAATTGATGTCTCGACTCATCTGGTCAAATGGCAGCTTGGACATTTCATCCAACATTGTTAAATCACCCATTGTTTTCTGAAGCTATGGGAATGTACATTACAGTACTTCAAATGGATTGGCTTTTTCAGTCTGAGCCACCTCCGGTGTGTCAGAGGAGGTCATTGAGAAAATTCCTATGCCATAGTAATCACTGTGATTTACTGTCTACTGAGTCCAAGCTTTTGATTTAGATGACGAATGTTCTGTCATTTACAGCTCACTCATCTCGCTCGCTCGCTCTCTCTCTCTCTCATTTGCTCTCGCATTCTCGCTCTCTCTCTCTTGCGCGCTCTCTTTCGCTTGCTCTCTCGCTCTCCCTCTCTTCTCTCTTTCTAAAACCTTTGCCAATGTTCCTCTACCACTGTAGTTGTTCTCTCCCCCCTACAGAAGCGTCAGATCCTGGTGACTCTCGTGGAGATCGCCCTGCCCCTGCTCTTCGCGGGCATCCTCATTGTGCTGCGTCAGCGCGTGCCCTTCAAGGACTACCCCAACGCCACCCTCTACCAGAGCTTCTCTGTGGATGGCCTGCCCAACCCACTGGACCAGTTCTACCATCACTACCAGTTGGCCTACGTGCCGGGCAACGCCAGTGTGGTGCGGAGGGTGGCGGAGGACGTGCAGCGCAGCCTAGGCCCCGCCATCAGTTCAGGTGAGTAAAGGAGAGAGTGTGAGGGCTGTGGAGAGCCTAGAAATAGAATGGTGACGAGGATGTGGCAGAGTGGAGCTTTTAACCATGGTTGTAGCCATATGGTTCTGATGATGTGATGATGATAGTGATGATGATGGTTTAGATGGGAACGGATGATGATGTTGAGTTTGACTAAAACCTCAGAACACAAGATGATCCTCTGCTGGAAAAAACAATACTGTCTTATCATGAAAACAAGCTAATTTCTGCCAGTTTAAGTGCATCCTATAGTGAGAGGCCATCTCATAGAGAGAAGATGGGACTGGTCTACCAAGTCTTTGTAGCGGTTTGGGTCAGAGGCTCCGTCTGTAGGTCCAGCCTGTGTCTGTGTTCTGCTGTGAGGTGACTGGGACCTAATCTCTGTGCTGGTCACTGTCCTGCATGGAGTTGTATCTTATAATGGATACAAAAATTGATGGAAAATGTAATGCAAACCCTAATGCAAATGTCACAGTTTAGTTTGGGTTGCCCAGGTGTAGTCAGTGTGTCATTGTCTCGAACAGAGAACATTATTGCCTTTGTTGAGTTCAATTTCATTTTGGGTTACTTACAGCTTGCCTGTGTGTGCGTGAAAGCTTGTTACTGCATCCTGACCTGTGAATGATGACCCCTTAGCTGTTCAGAGGAAGGTTGTATGGCCATACACAACATCAGGACAATAATTTTATCATCACTTAAGTGCAGATTTGTGAGATTCTATAAGCATGGACCTGTAAAGATAATTGGCTATACTGTTAAAGAAAGCCCTGAGCATTTGAAACCCAGTCACATACAATACTGTTACTGTAATGACCCCATTTTCCCTGGAAAGCAAAGCCCACATTGCCATTCATTGAATTACTAGATTGAATCACAGTTTTGTCCCAGTGCCACTGTAGGTCAATAATCTCTTCCTGTGGCATGCATTTAGCCAATTACACTCTATGCTAGGCATTATGGGTGGAAGTTGCTGTTTCTGTGACCAGTGGCACAGCTTTGATACTGTAAAGGCAAATCTATTCAATAGGAATCTACTATGTTATAGTTAAGCCTGTGTCACTGCCTTGTATGTTGTTGTACTGTTGTAGGCTGATCTATTCAATAGGAATCTACAAATGTTGTTATAGTGGGCTCTGTAGCCTGTTATAGTAGGCTGTTATAGTAGCCTGTTATAGTGGGCTATGTAACCTATTATAGTAGGGCATGTAGCCTGTTGTAGTGGGCCTGTAGCCTGTTATAGTGGGCTCTGTAGCCTATTATAGTGGGCCTGTAGCCTGTTATAGTGGGGCCTGTAGCCTGTTATAGTAGGCCCTGTAGCCTGTTGTAGTAGGCACTGTAGCCTGTTGTAGTGGGCCCTGTAGCCTGTTATAGTGGGCCCTGTAGCCTGTTATAGTAGGGCCTGTAGCCTGTTCTAGTGGGCCCTGTAGCCTGTTCTAGTGGGCCCTGTAGCCTGTTCTAGTGGGCCCTGTAGCCTGTTCTAGTGGGCCCTGTAGCCTGTTCTAGTGGGCCCTGTAGCCTGTTCTAGTGGGCCCTGTAGCCTGTTCTAGTGGGCCCTGTAGCCTGTTCTAGTGGGCCCTGTAGCCTGTTCTAGTGGGCCCTGTAGCCTGTTCTAGTGGGCCCTGTAGCCTGTTCTAGTGGGCCCTGTAGCCTGTTCTAGTGGGCCCTGTAGCCTGTTCTAGTGGGCCCTGTAGCCTGTTATAGTGGGCCCTGTAGCCTGTTATAGTGGGCCCTGTAGCCTGTTATAGTGGGCCCTGTAGCCTGTTATAGTAGGGCCTGTAGCCTGTTATAGCGGGCCCTGTAGCCTGTTATAGCGGGCCCTGTAGCCTGTTATAGCGGGCCCTGTAGCCTGTTGTAGCGGGCCCTGTAGCCTGTTGTAGCGGGACCTGTAGCCTGTTGTAGCGGGACCTGTAGCCTGTTGTAGCGGGACCTGTAGCCTGTTGTAGCGGGCCCTGTAGCCTGTTGTAGTGGGCCCTGTAGCCTGTTGTAGTGGGCCCTGTAGCCTGTTGTAGTGGGCCCTGTAGCCTGTTGTAGTGGGCCCTGTAGCCTGTTGTAGTGGGCCCTGTAGCCTGTTGTAGTGGGCCCTGTAGCCTGTTGTAGTGGGCCCTGTAGCCTGTTGTAGTGGGCCCTGTAGCCTGTTGTAGTGGGCCCTGTAGCCTGTTGTAGTGGGCCCTGTAGCCTGTTGTAGTGGGCCCTGTAGCCTGTTGTAGTGGGCCCTGTAGCCTGTTGTAGTGGGCCCTGTAGCCTGTTGTAGTGGGCCCTGTAGCCTGTTGTAGTGGGCCCTGTAGCCTGTTCTAGTGGGCCCTGTAGCCTGTTATAGTAGGCCCTGTAGCCGTTATTTTGGATACCATGGCTATGCCCCCATAGGATGACAATGCCCCCATCCACAGGGCACGAGTGGTCACTGAATGGTTTGATGAGCATGAAAATGATGTAAACCATATGCCATGGCCGTCTCAGTCACCAGATCTCAACCCAATTTAACACTTATGGGAGATTCTGGAGCGGCGCCTGAGACAGTGTTTTCCACCACCATCAACAAAACAACAACTGATGGAATTTCTTGTGGAAGAAAGGTGTCGCATACCTCTAATAGAGTTCCAGACACTTGTAGAATGTATGCCAAGGCACATTGAAGCTGTTCTGGCTCGTGGTGGCCCAACACCCTATTAAGACACTTTATGTTGGTGTTTCCTGTTACCTGTAGGCTCATCTATGAAATATGGCTGAATGTTGTTGTGCTAGTATAGCATGTACCACTGCCCTGGTGTTATTGTAGGCTCACATAACAGCCTCAGCTGACCTGAGAATACTGGTTCCTTCAGAAACGTTTCCTGAGTCCTCAGGACCCACAGGACACATTAACACACACACACACACACACACACACACAATGGAAGTGCATCTAGGCTGAGCTGCTCCCATAGAGTGCTTGTTTACACTGGTGTGGTTTGGCAGCAGCTTTCATTGAACTGTTTTAAAATGAGAGCGCTTGTATGTGCGTGTGGGCCTGAATACCAGTGCTCAAGATAAGGTAAACAGAGTAAGTTGAAATCTATGGGATAGGTAGACAAATATATAAATAAATGGAAAAGATCATTTGAGCTGAAGATGTGATATTGTTTGTTTTCCATAACTGGAACACGGGGTGAAATTGAGGCTTATTTCAACACTTCACTGTGTCTATATCATACCACTGTTATATCAGCCTGTTGTGTGTTCAGCTGGCTTTCATATCAGGGTAGTACAGATAGTGTGTGTGTGCGTCTCTCTCTCGATGTCAACTGGTAGAATTCACAAGGTTAAAGGGAGAGTCCGGTGTGGGTAGACATGTCATGGGAATTTCTCACTTCAACTAATGTCAATCTCTCTCTCTGTTTGCCCCAACAGTGCGTGGGTTTGAGACGGAGGAGCAGTTTGAGGACTTTGTGAGGAAGGACCCTCTGTCTCGGAAGGTTCTGGCTGCTGTGGTGTTTGAGCACTCCTTCACTCACGATGACGAGCCACTGCCCCAACAGGTTGGTTTAACAGTGTATTCATATAGTTTGTATTGCACTTAGGGCTGACCCCAATTAGTCGACTGGTCGATTGTTTGGTCGATAGGCTGTTGGTTGACAAATATTTTTTTTAGTTGCGCTGTAGCAAATATAAATTATATACACTGCTCAAAAAAATAAAGGGAACACTTAAACAACACAATGTAACTCCAAGTCAATCACACTTCTGTGAAATCAAACTGTCCACTTAGGAAGCAACACTGATTGACAATAAATTTCACATGCTGTTGTGCAAATGGAATAGACAACAGGTGGAAATTATAGGCAATTAATAAGACACCCCCCAATAAAGGACTGGTTTTGCAGGTGGTGACCACAGACCACTTCTCAGTTCCTATGCTTCCTGGCTGATGTTTTGGTCACTTTTGAATGCTGGCGGTGCTTTCACTCTAGTGGTAGCATGAGACGGAGTCTACAACCCACACAAGTGGCTCAGGTAGTGCAGCTCATCCAGGATGGCACATCAATGCGAGCTGTGGCAAGAAGGTTTGCTGTGTCTGTCAGCGTAGTGTCCAGAGCATGGAGGCGCTACCAGGAGACAGGCCAGTACATCAGGAGACGTGGAGGAGGCCGTAGGAGGGCAACAACCCAGCAGCAGGACTGCTACCTCCGCCTTTGTGCAAGGAGGAGCAGGAGGAGCACTGCCAGAGCCCTGCAAAATGACCTCCAGCAGGCCACAAATGTGCATGTGTCTGCTCAAACGGTCAGAAACAGACTCCATGAGGGTGGTATGAGGGCCCGACGTCCACAGGTGGGGGTTGTGCTTACAGCCCAACACCGTGCAGGACGTTTGGCATTTGCCAGAGAACACCAAGATTGGCAAATTCGCCACTGGCGCCCTGTGCTCTTCACAGATGAAAGCAGGTTCACACTGAGCACGTGACAGACGTGACAGAGTCTGGAGACGCCGTGGAGAACGTTCTGCTGCCTGCAACATCCTCCAGCATGACCGGTTTGGCGGTGGGTCAGTCATGGTGTGGCATTTCTTTGAGGGGCCGCACAGCCCTCCATGTGCTCGCCAGAGGTAGCCTGACTGCCATTAGGTACCGAGATGAGATCCTCAGACCCCTTGTGAGACCATATGCTGGTGCGGTTGGCCTTGGGTTCCTCCTAATGCAAGACAATGCTAGACCTCATGTGGCTCGAGTGTGTCAGCAGTTCCTGCAAGAGGAAGGCATTGATGCTATGGACTGGCCCGCCCGTTCCCCAGACCTGAATCCAATTGAGCACATCTGGGACATCATGTCTCGCTCCATCCATCAACGCCACGTTGCATCACACACTGTCCAGGAGTTGGCGGATGCTTTAGTCCAGGTCTGGGAGGAGATCCCTCAGGAGACCATCCGCCACCTCATCAGGAGCATGCCCAGGCATTGTAGGGAGGTCATACAGGCACGTGGAGGCCACACACACTACTGAGCCTCATTTTGACTTGTTTTAAGGACATTACATCAAAGTTGGATCAGCCTGTAGTGTGGTTTTCCACTTTAATTTTGAGGGTGACTCCAAATCCAGACCTCCATGGGTTGATAAATTTGATTTCCACTGATAATTTTTGTGTGATTTTGTTGTCAGCACATTCAACTATGTAAAGAAAAAAGTATTTAATAAGATTATTTCATTCATTCAGATCTAGGATGTGTTATTTTAGTGTTCCCTTTATTTTTTTGAGCAGTGTATATTTCTTATGGCACATGAGACGCCTGTCTTATTCGCACCCAGCTCAGTGAAATAATCCATTGCGGTGGCAGAGACTAGTCCATTGCGGAGGCCGTGGGGATGTTTACTTCACCTCAAACAGCAAGCAAACAAAGTCTATTTTTACATCCATTGAGAATGAAAATAGTTCCTCGATGTATTTGAAAAATTGTTCCAGCTCTCTCCCTTTCAATAATCACTCAGTGTGAAAGGGAAAAATGTCATGTTCTGATCCAGTGGAAACGTCATAAAATAGGCTTACCTGGTTACTTCTTATCCCTTGCGCAAATAGCCTGCAAATAGCCTACAGCTGTGTCTGTCCCAAGCTCCCTGGGGCAGGAAACTCTGAGGGCCCAGAATATTTTATACAATGTTGCAAGTTTGCTAGCTTCGGGCCAGACCCAAGTTAATAGTTGTAAACCATAACTGGCATGCGGATTGGTAGAAATAGTAAGATAAATTGTCATTCCACATGAGAAAGGTTGCCAACTCCTTGTGTAGACTATTACCGGAAACTTCAGGAGAGTAAGGGCAGAATCTGCGAAAGCCATCAGTTGTGGGAGGAGGATGGTCAGGTTACGTTTATTTTTAATTTTTCTGGTTATCTTGATGTCTTGCTCCCTCTTGAGTCATGTGTGTCTTATTTCATCAAAGTGTGCTTAAAGCATCAGACAAGCTCAATTACCAGTCGTGGTCAAACGTTTTGAGAATGACACAAATATAAATTTTCACAAAGTCTGCTTCCTCAGTTTTTATGATGGCAATTTGCATATACTCCAGAATGTTATGAAGAGTGATTCTTCCCTCTTTGCCATGAAAATGAACTTAATCCCCAAAAACATTTCCACTGCATTTCAGCCCTGCCACAAAAGGACCAGCTGACATCATGTCAGTGATTCTCTCGTTAACACAGGTGAGAGTGTTGATGAGGACAAGGCTGGAGATCACTCTGTCATGCTGATTGAGTTAGAATAACAGACTGGAAGCTTTCAAAGGAGGGTGGTGCTTGAAATCATTGTTATTCCTCTGTTAACCATGGTTACCTGAAAGGAAACACGTGCCATCATCATTGCTTTGCACAAAAAGGGCTTCACAGGCAAGGATATTGCTGCTAGTAAGATTGCACCTAAATCAACCATTTATCGGATCATCAAGAACTTCAAGGAGAGAGGTTCAATTGTTGTGAAGAAGGCTTCAGGGCGCCCAAGAAAGTCCAGCAAGCGCCAGGACCGTCTCCTAAAGTTGATTCAGCTGTGGGATCGGGGAAACACCAGTACAGAGCTTGCTCAGGAATGGCAGCAGGCAGGTGTGAGTGCATCTGCACGCACAGTGAGGCAAAGACTTTTGGAGGATGGCCTGGTGTCAAGAAGGGCAGCGAGGAAGCCACTTCTCTCCAGGAAAAACATCAGGGACAGACTGATATTCTGCAAAAGGTACAGGGATTGGACTGCTGAAGACTGGGGTAAAGTCATTTTCTCTGATGAATCCCCTTTCTGATTGTTTGGGGCATCCGGAAAAAAGCTTGTCCGGAGAAGACAAGGTGAGCGCTACCATCAGTCCTGTGTCATGCCATCAATAAAGCATCCTGAGACCATTCATGTGTGGGGTTGCTTCTCAGCCAAGGGAGTGGCTCACTCACAATTTTGCCTAAGAACACAGCCATGAATAAAGAATGGTACCAACACATCCTCCGAGAGCAACTTCTCCCAACCATCCAAGAACAGTTTGGTGACGAACAATGCCTTTTCCAGCATGATGGAGCACCTTGCCATAAGGCAAAAGTGATAACTAAGTGGCTCGGGAAACAAAACATTGACATTTTGGGTCCATGGCCAGGAAACTCCCCAGACCTTAATCCCATTGAGAACTTGTGGTCGATCCTCAAGAGGCGGGTGGAGAAACAAAAACCCACAAATTCTGACAAACTCCAAGCATTGATTATGCAAGAATGGGCTGCCATCAGTCAGGATGTGGCCCAGAAGTTAATTGACAGCATGCCAGGGCGGATTGCAGAGGTCTTGAAAAAGAAGGGTCAACACTGCAAATATTGACTCTTTGCATAAACTTAATGTAATTGTCAATAAAAGCCTTTGACACTTACGGAATGCTTGTAATTATACTTCAGTATACCATAGTAACATCTGACAAAAATATCTAAAAACACTGAAGCAGCAAACTTTGTGAAGCCCAATACTTATGTCATTCTCAAAACTTTTGACCACGACTGTATATAGTTGATTTTATTCAAACACATACGGTGTGTCTATATATAGAAAAATACAATCGATTGGTCAAAAGAACAGACTACTTTCGGTCGACTAAGATGTTTTTTAGTCTGGGACAGCCCTACATTTCGCACTGTATGCCTGCCCGTTTCCTAACAAACCAATAAACTGTGTCTTAGTTTGTTCATTCATCATTGATGAAGGAGAGATGCAGGCTTCAAGACTGGGAAGGGAAGGGGTGAGGGAACGGGCGAGAAGGTAGAGGGGATGGGGTAGAGGAGATTCATGGCAGTGAGCGTATTTGGGGGAATTGGGAAAGTCTCTTATCTGAATCCTGTCCTTTCTGGATAGAGGGGGAAGACCTACCCTCTGAACCACGTGGATGTGGTGTTGATAGACAGATAACACATGCATTTATTACAGTATGTTTGTGACCAGTCACACTGGCTGGACAGCTTCACTGTACTTGAACCTAGGGTGACCACATTTAAAATGCCCAAATGCGGGACAACGGTATGATTTTGCGGGACATTCATGGGACAGTGTAGCCTACACTTGAATAGTTTTTCCCAAGTTACACGCACACAAATCTCCCTACTGCTGCACCGAGCGAGCTAATTGAAGTGTACCTTGCCTACTGTTTTTCCTCAAGCAAAATGTTGTGATGCATAAACGAGAGACCACTTGCGTGGCAGTTTTATGGAAATCTGGGAATATATGGTCAAGGAAACATTTCAGGTTGGTCTCAGGAAATGTAAAACAGTTAGGAGGAGAGACTTTTTAAAATGGGATTGAGTGAAGTAGTAGCAAATATGTTGAGCAACTAATGAGCATGAAGAGTCTCACAAGTTTGACGAAATGACCTTTCAGTCTAATACGGCTATTTACTTACTTTTGTAGCTCTTCGTTAGACGCACGCACGCTTTTTGTAAGTAGTTAACGATCCTCTCCAAGTTTAGCTGGAATTTAGCCTGAAAGGATTTGACAAATGTGATTGGGTGATGATATGACATTGGCCTACTTCTCTTCTTGCGCTGTGCAGAATATCAGATCTCAACAACGATTGGAGAAGTGTTTAACATCACCAGCCCCACATCCTTGATATTTATCTTGTCATAAGTGCAACGTGACTGCAAAAGAGACAGGTTGGAATGTCAATTCTCATCAAATGAATAGGAAGTCTGACCGAAATACGTGACAAATGTACCTTTTTCCTAAATTAGTGGTGTTTTATTTTGTTGATAAAATGCGGGACATGATTGTTTGGTTGCGGGACGAAGGGCCAAAATGCGGGACTGTCCCACACAATCCGGTACATGTGGTTACCCTACTTGAATCTTGAACCCTGAATCAGCTCTTTGTTTACAAATGAAAGCATCTGGTTCTCACTGACGGTATTATTGCCACTCATTCAAATACTTTAATCCTGGAGTCACCTGCAGTCCAGCCAAGTCCTTGACGTGCTAACATTTAACCACACTTAGTATTTCCTCCTGGTTGAAGAGGCTATACAGAACTTTTGCCTCTGGGGGTGCTCTTGAGCCAAAAGGGGTCCCCTATAGAGACAGAAATATTCTACAGAAATGACCTCATTGGACAGAAAGCGGCTGACCTCGCCACACCCATTTAGGTGCACCAAAAGCTAAAGTTTCACAGTGTATTTTTAACCTGTGCAGCAGGAATTACCTGCTGGAAGGAAATCAGGAAAAAGAGACAACAGAATTCCCTGGCTGGGTTGATACTGTTAAATCTCCATAGGGAGGATGGTGTCTGTCTGAAACAGTAAGTCTATTGCGCTCTCCCAAAAGTTTGGTTGATGAGTAAAACGCTCTGTGTATGCTATCCTGATGCAGTAAAAACAAAAATATAAAAATGAAGTAAGCTTTATGCAACGTCTTTTTGAGTGCAGACCAATCACACTCTATTGCTTATCTGAAGCAGTTAGTCTGACTGACAGGTTTATGAAGCTGGACCATGTTTAACCTGAGAGAGGCTCACTCACAGCCCGCTCTGATGGGTGGATGGAGAGCTTGGGTGTGTCCCAAAATGGCACCCTATTCCCTATATAGTGCACTACTTTAGACCAGGGCCCGTTGGGAGATGAATCGCAGTGTGTCTTGTCTTCTTTTCTCTCTCTCATTCTCCCTCTCTCTCTGCCTCTTTTCATCTGTCTTTTAGCGAGACCTGTGGTCAGTCAGTCATGAGCAGACTGAGCTGATAGCTTGGTGATCTCAGGCCCAGCGTCTGTCTGTCTGTCTGTCTGTCTGAGGAGTACAGAGAGAGGGTGTGTCTGTCTGTCTGTGTCATAGTGGAATGTGGTGGTGCTTAGGTGTGGGGTGGGCAGAGAGGTAGATGGTGGTGGATCAATATACACTACCGTTGAAAAGTTTGGGGTCACTTAGAAATGTCCTTGTTTTCAAAAGAAAAGCAATTGTTTTGTCCATTTAAAATAACATCAAATTGATCAGAAATACAGTGTAGACATTGTTAATGTTGTGACTGGCTATTGTAGCTGGAAACGGCAGATTTTTTTATGGAATATCTTCATAGGCGTACAGAGGCCCATTATCAGCAACCATCAGTCCTGTGTTCCAATGGCACGTTGTGTTTGCTAATCCAAGTTTATCATTTTAAAAGGCTAGTTGATCATTAGAAAACCCTTTTGCAATTATGTTAGCACAGCTGAAAACTGTTGTGCTGATTAAAGAAGCAATAAAACTGGCCTTCTTGAGACTAGTTGAGTATCTGGAGCATCAGCAATTGTGGGTTTGATTATAGGATCAAAATGGCCAAAAACAAAGAACTTTCTTCTGAAACTCGTCAGTCTATTCTTGTTCTGAGAAATGAAGGCTATTCCATGCGAGACATTGCCATGAAACTGAAGATCTCATACAACGCTGTGTACTACTCCCTTCACAGAACAGCGCAAACTGGCTCTAACCAGAATAGAAAGAGGAGTGGGAGGCCCCGGTGCACAACTGAGCAATAGGACAAATACATTAGAGTGTCTAGTTTGAGAAACAGATGCCTCACAGGTCCTCAACTGGCAGCTTCATTAAATAGTACCCGCAAAACACCAGTCTCAACGTCAACAGTGAAGAGGCGACTCCGGGATGCTGACCTTCTAGGCAGAGTTGCAAAGAAAAAGCCATATCTCAGACTGGCCCATAAAAAGAAAAGATTAAGATGGGCAAAAGAACACAGACACTGGACAGAGGAAGATTGGGAAAAAAGTGTTATGGACAGACGAATCGAAGTTTGAGGTGTTCGGATCACAAAGAAGAACATTTGTGAGACGCAGACCAAATGAAAAGATGCTGGAGGAGTGCTTGATGCCATCTGTCAAGCATGGTGGAGGCAATGTGATGGTCTGGGGGTGCTTTGGTGGTGGTAAAGTGGGAGATTTGTACAGGGTAAAAGGGATCTTGAAGAAGGAAGGCTATCACTCCATTTTGCAACGCCATGCCATACCCTGTGGACGGCGCTTGATTGGAGCCAATTTCCTCCTACAACAAGAAAATGACCCAAAACACAGCTCCAAACTATGCAAGAACTATTTAGGTAAGAAGCAGTCAGCTGGTATTCTGTCTATAATGGAGTGGTCAGCACAGTTACCGGATCTCAACCCTATTGAGCTGTTGTGGGAGCAGCTTGACCGTATGGTACGTAAGAAGTGCCCATCAAGCCAATCCAACTTGTGGGAGGTGCTTCACGAAGCATGTGGGGAAATCTCTTCAGATTACCTCAACAAATTGACAATTAGAATGCCAAAGGTCTGCAAGGCTGTAATTGCTGCAAATGGAGCATTCTTTGATGAAAGCAAAGTTTGAAGGACATAATTATTATTTCTATTAAAAATCATTATTTCCTATTCAAACTCATTTCATGTATGTTTTCATGGAAAACAAGGACATTTCTAATTGACCCCAAACTTTTGAACGGTAGTGTACATCAACTGACCTTTCACATCTACAAAAAGAAAATATACTCTTCCAGTTGTTCATAATGTCTTTCTCTTTCTCTCTTTTACTCTCCCTCCCTCCCTCCTTCTCTTCCTCTCCTCCTCCTCTTATACCCTACAGGTCAGCTACCACCTACGGTTCACCTTTAGTCCCCGTAACGCCCCGGCCAAGGAGAAGTCTGAGCTAAACATCAACAATGACTTTGACTGGCACACCCTCAACCTGTTCCCCCTCTTCCAACTTCCCGGTCCCAGGGAGCAGTACGACCTCCAGGGGGGCACGCCCGGTGAGCCCTAACCCTAATTGTAACCCTAAACCTATCCCCTAAGTTTAACATGGCCTTTGTACTCGTGGGGAAGTGGGAAATGTCCCCACAATGGAGAATTTTCCTTGTTTTACTATCCTTGTGGGGACTTTCAGTGATTTCCGGTACCCACGAGGATAATAATACACACACACACACACACACACACACAGTCAGTCTCAGGCTTTATATGTTTGTCTGTTTGTCTGCTCCAGGTCATCTATAAATCACTGCTAGGAAAATCCACGTCTTATCTTAGCTCACTGGTCACCATAGCAACACCCACCAGTAGTCTGCGCTCCAGCAGGTATATCTCACTGGTCATCCCCAAAGCCAACACCTCCTTTGGCCGCCATTCCTTCCAGTTCTCTGCTGCCAATGACTGGAACGAACTGCAAAAATCTCTGAAGCTGGAGACTCTTATCTCCCTCACTAACTTTAAGCGTCAGTTGTCAGAGCAGCTTACCGATCACTGCACCTGCACACAGCCATTCTGAAATTAGCCCATCCAACTACCTCATCCCCATATTGTTATTTATTTTGCTAATTATCACCCCAGTGTCTCTATTTGCACATCATCTTTTGCACATCTATCATTCCAGTGTTAATACGAAATTGTAACTATTTTGCACTATGGCCTATTTATTGCCTTAGCTCCATAATTTACTACATTCGCACACACTGTATACAGTGGGGGAAAAAAGTATTTAGTCAGCCACCAATTGTGCAAGTTCTCCCACTTAAAAAGATGAGAGAGGCCTGCAATTTTCATCATTGGTACACGTCAACTATGACAGACAAAATGAGAAAAAAAAATCCAGAAAATCACATTGTAGGATTTTTAATGAATTTGTTTGCAAATTATGGTGGAAAATAAGTATTTGGTCAATAACAAAAGTTTCTCAATACTTTGTTATATACCCTTTGTTGGCAATGACACAGGTCAAACGTTTTCTGTAAGTCTTCACAAGGTTTTCACACACTGTTGCTGGTATTTTGGCCCATTCCTCCATGCAGATCTCCTCTAGAGCAGTGATGTTTTGGGGCTGTCGCTGGGCAACACGGACTTTCAACTCCCTCCAAAGATTTTCTATGGGGTTGAGATCTGGAGACTGGCTAGGCCACTCCAGGACCTTGAAATGCTTCTTACGAAGCCACTCCTTCGTTGCCCGGGCGGTGTGTTTGGGATCATTGTCATGCTGAAAGACCCAGCCACGTTTCATCTTCAATGCCCTTGCTGATGGAAGGAGGTTTTCACTCAAAATCTCACGATACATGGCCCCATTCATTCTTTCCTTTACACGGATCAGTCGTCCTGGTCCCTTTGCAGAAAAAACAGCCCCAAAGCATGATGTTTCCACCCCCATGCTTCACAGTAGGTATGGTGTTCTTTGGATGCAACTCAGCATTCTTTGTCCTCCAAACACGACGAGTTGAGTTTTTACCAAAATGTTATATTTTGGTTTCATCTGACCATATGACATTTTCCCAATCCTCTTCTGGATCATCCAAATGCACTCTAGCAAACTTCAGACGGGCCTGGACATGTACTGGCTTAAGTAGGGGGACACGTCTGGCACTGCAGGATTTGAGTCCCTGGCGGCGTAGTGTGTTACTGATGGTAGGCTTTGTTACTTTGGTCCCAACTCTCTGCAGGTCATTCACTAGGTCCCCCCGTGTGGTTCTGGGATTTTTGCTCACCGTTCTTGTGATCATTTTGACCCCACGGGGTGAGATCTTGCGTGGAGCCCCAGATCGAGGGAGATTATCAGTGGTCTTGTATGTCTTCCATTTCCTAATAATGTCCTTTGAGAGCTCTTTGGTCTTGGCCATAGTGGAGTTTGGAGTGTGACTGTTTGAGGTTGTGGACAGGTGTCTTTTATACTGATAAGAAGTTCAAACAGGTGCCATTAATACAGGTAACGAGTGGAGGACAGAGGAGCCTCTTAAAGAAGTTACAGGTCTGTGAGAGCCAGAAATCTTGCTTGTTTGTAGGTGACCAAATACTTATTTTCCACCATAATTTGCAAATAAATTCATTAAAAATCCTACAATGTGATTTTCTGGAAAGAAAATTCTCAATTTGTCTGTCATAGTTGACGTGTACCTATGATGAAAATTACAGGCCTCTCATCTTTTTAAGTGGGAGAACTTGCACAATTGGTGGCTGACTAAATACTTTTTTTCCCCACTGTATATATTTTCTGTTGTATTTTTGACTTTATGTTTTGTTTACCCCATATGTAACTCTGTGTTGTTTTTATCGCACTGCTTTGCTTTATCTTGGCCAGGTCGCAGTTGTAAATGAGAACTTGTTCTCAACTGGCTTACCTGGTTAAATAAAGGTTAAATAAAAAAAATTAATAAAATAAGATATTGCCTGTGTGCATGTTAAGACGGATTACTGATAAGACAGACAGAGCGAAGAGAGAGATGGTGAGGGAAAGTGTTGGGAGGGAGGGAAGAAGATGAGGAATGAGGGTGATAAATTCAGAGCGAGTCAGAGGGAATTGGAGAGAAGGGTGTCAACATATGTTTATGGGTGATTGTCCATTCCAATAATTTCTGTAATCAAAATCCTGATTATTTGACAGGGCAGAGGAGCAATATAATATTTAAAAGATAAGTACTGCATTATAGATTCACTGGATGAGAACTCCAGGGTTGTGTTCATTAGGCACCAAACGGACTGAAACAGGGAGGAACTATCTGGACTGGTCCAATAAGAAATACTCCTTTTTGTGTTCCATTGCAAAACATTTTCAGTTGCGTGCCCTAATGAACACCACCCTGATCTGTCATCCATGTTGGTTAATGAGACATTATTGACAGTGAATCTTTTCAAGCATAAACACAGTAAATATAGTAAACAAACACCAACTGTTTCTGCAGGCTCCTTCGGGAACAGTGGATCAGAGCCAGATACGAGAGGAATGAGTTTGTGTGTGTGGAGAGACAGTAGCTGTCTGAAGCATGACAAACACTTTTTTTTTATTAAACACAACTCTACTTTGCATAAAAGTGTCTCCTAAGTGGCATATACTATATCAAATGTCAAAATCTGTACTCCTACACAGGTGGGTTTAACCAACTGCCGTCAGCATATGTTAATATGAACTTTTGGTGGGGTGAAGGAATGATCTGGTAAAAAGGTCAGATAATGAGTCATAATTTCCTGTTTATCTCCATGGTAATGGAAGAGTGTCATACTTAGAACCAGATGTTTTTTCCCACCAAAATATGACATGAACAGGAAAAACAATGGGCCCTAGGGATAGGCTCTAACTAGGTCTCTGAGTTTTGCCAGGTCAAGTCAGGTGGTCAGGAAAAACTTGTGTCCGTGTCGTCATGACTTGTGTCCGTGTCGCCATGACTTGTGTCCGTGTCGTCATGGCTTGTGTCCGTGTCGCCATGACTTGTGTCCGTGTCGCCATGACTTGTGTCCGTGTCGTCATGGCTTGTGTCCGTGTCGCCATGACTTGTGTCCGTGTCGCCATGACTTGTGTCCGTGTCGCCATGACTTGTGTCCGTGTCGCCATGGCTTGTGTCCGTGTCGTCATGGCTTGTGTCCGTGTCGCCATGGCTTGTGTCCGTGTCGCCATGACTTGTGTCCGTGTCGCCATGACTTGTGTCCGTGTCGCCATGACTTGTGTCCGTGTCGCCATGACTTGTGTCCGCGTCGTCATGGCTTGTGTCCGTGTCGCCATGACTTGTGTTTGACAACATTGTCAGGAGACTGATGAAAGAAACTCCCTAGGCTCCAGCCCATGCTTGCACTGATCCATAGGGAGGAATGCACAGGGGCCCACATTGTGAGAATTGAGACGCATTTATTCTAACATAACCTGGCTCCTCTTTGTAGGTTACTTCCGCGAGGGCTTCCTGGCGGTGCAGCATGCGGTCAACCGGGCCATCATGCGTTCCTATAACAGCACGGGAGCAGCCTGGCTCCTCTCCCGCACCCGGGTGGTCCTCCGCCGGTTCCCCTTCCCACCGTTCATCTACGACGTGTTCATACTGGCCATCCAGAACCAGCTGCCCCTCCTCCTGGTGCTCAGCCTCACCTACACCTCCCTGAACATCGTGAGGGCCGTGGTGCAGGAGAAGGAGAGGAAGCTCAAGGTGGGTGAAGGGGTGAGGTGGTGGATTACCTGTCTGTCAATCAAGCAAACTGTTAATCTCACTCTACTCACTCTCTACAGGAGTACATGCGGATGATGGGCCTCAGTAACTGGCTGCACTGGATGGCCTGGTTCCTCATGTTCTTCCTCTTCCTCTCCATCTCCATGTTCTTCGTCACGCTGCTCTTCTGCATCAAGGTGAGTTTACACTTTACATAACTGTTATGTTACAAAACAAAAACACTTCACTTGTTTTTTCTTTCTATTGCTTAGAGAAGGGGCATGATTCTAAATTGTCAATTGTTTTTTCAACTGTTCACCTCTTGACTAAGGAGGTCACGTCAAGAGAATGTCTCTGACTAACAGTACCTGGCTGAATAAGGTTGTTATAATAAAGCTGAGTGTCCTCAACAGTACCTGGCTGAATAAGGTTGATATAATAAAGCTGAGTGTCCTCAACAGTACCTGGCTGAATAAGGTTGATATAATAAAGCTGAGTGTCCTCAACAGTACCTGGCTGAATAAGGTTGATATAATAAAGCTGAGTGTCCTCAACAGTACCTGGCTGAATAAGGTTGTTATAATAAAGCTGAGTGTCCTCAACAGTACCTGGCTGAATAAGGTTGATATAATAAAGCTGAGTGTCCTCAACAGTACCTGGCTAAATAAGGTTGATATAATAAAGCTGAGTGTCCTCAACAGTACCTGGCTGAATAAGGTTGATATAATAAAGCTGAGTGTCCTCAACAGTACCTGGCTGAATAAGGTTGTTATAATAAAGCTGAGTGTCCTCAACAGTACCTGGCTGAATAAGGTTGTTATAATAAAGTTGAGTGTCCTCAACAGTACATGGCTGAAATAAGGTTGTTATAATAAAGATGAGTGTCTAATTGATCGCGATCTGTCCAGGGTTGTGTTCATTAGGCACTAAACGAAAGAAAACCATCTGAAACGTGGAGGGACTACCTGAAATTGTCCAATAAGAAATGTTTTCGTTTTGTGTTGCAAAAGGTTTTCCTACGTTTTGCTACAGTGTGCCCTAATGAACCCAAACCAAGGTGTCGGTGTCCAATACAGTGTGTTTAGTATTGATGATGATAATGATGTTCCTTCCTGTCCTGGCCTTTTCTAGGTCAGCCCTAATGGAGCTGTGTTGACCTATAGTGACCCCACCCTGGTATTAGTCTTCCTGCTCGTCTTCGCCGTGGCAACCATCAACTTCAGCTTCATGATCAGTGCCTTCTTCTCAAGAGGTGTGTGTGTGTGTCTCAAGAGGTGTGTGTGTGTGTGTGTCTCGAGGTTTGTTAGTGTGTCTCTCAAGATGTCTGTCTGTCTATCCATTCTTCTGTCTGTCTGTTTATTCATGGTTTTCTAAAACCTTAGCTGTTCTCTGCTATCTGAGAGATGCTCCATTGTGTATAGTATGTTCTGTTCAATGTACTGTAGGTCATATTATTTGACTCTCCTGTGGTTGTTAGTCTTTCCTCTCTGAGTGAACAGCAGTAAACCAGCTCCATCAATCATTGGAGCCTGGAAGATGGTCAATCAAATGTCAATTCAGCTTCATGGAATAATAGAACAATCACTCAGCGTGACGAACTGGAACAAAGGGGAGAGGAGATGTGGTGAAAAACATGTATGTGAACAGCGAATACGCTTGCTTGGGCGTTTAGAATAATGAATTGTTTATGTTATAATCGAAGGCGATTGATGCTATATGATACATTACATTTCCAGTTCTACACATCCTGGGTCTTGAGCTAATGTAGGCTCGGCACAATGCGGATGTTGCTTTCTTAGCCCTGCTGGTGTGGTCAGAGTTGTGCTGTACTGTAATGATGACTTGTGAGGTCAGCAGACAGTCATGTCAACAAGTCTACGTACTGACTTTTACAGAGGCTGTTTGGTTGTTTCTGTCCACCGTTGTCAGGGTCCAGAAAGGCACATTGTAGCAAAACGTTTCAAAACGTAAAACAAAAATAAGTGTTTCTTATTGGACAAGTTCAGATGGTACCTCCTCATTTCACTCAGTTTGGGGAGGTTTTCTTCTGTTTTGTGCCTACTGAACACGACCGAGGATTAAAGCACAGCCAATCACACACAGCCAATCACACACAGGCTCATTTGGTTATTGCTAATATAATACCCTCACACAAAAAGGAAATTGTGATTTATTAAGTGGCCTTCAGTTGATTACACTTGATAGTCCTTTATCATTTCTCCTTCTATACTTTCTTATCATTTCGAACAAAAAAGTCCAGTCCAGACCCTCCAATTTCTCCAAATCGTTCTTCAACAAAAGAGTGCAGATAGAGTTTCAAATGATCTGTGATTGTGTTCAAGGCCATTTTGGACTCTGGTGTAATCAGGCAAGCTGTTATTTACTCCCAGCAGTCATACAATTTCTGTCAGGCTTTGGCTTTTAAAAGAGTAGCTGAAAGCTTAGCAAATTAAAATCTTGAAATTGCGTCTGATTGCAATGTGAATTATATGTATTTTCTCCTGCACCTTCTTTGAGCCTATTGGTTGGGTGTGTGACATACAGTATAATGTCATTATTAGAGTAGAGTGAGAAAGGGCTTTTAGCTGGCCTCAGCTGTGCCTGGCCCCTAGTCACAACAGGACCCCTCTCCAGGTGGCCTTCCACTGCCCGAAACTCTGACCTCCTGCAGAGTTAGGTGAGTGGGTACTCACATTCAGATCTGACCTGCAGAGTTAGGTGAGTGGGTACTCCCATTCAGACAGGCTCCTCAGCATGACTCGGCAAAGGGTGCTTCATTTAAATTCAGGAAGCAAACTGAAACATTATTTCTTCATTGCTTTTTGCTTCTTGCTGGTAGTAATGGAGGAATCAACCAGGCCTGAACATTGGGGTCCACTGGGGACTGGATCAGGGGCTGATATGGGAGGAGCGCCCCTTTGTGGGCTGTAGTCTGAGGTTTTTAGTGTCTTGCATTTAAAGATGAGGCATTTCTTCCTTTGTCTTTCTTTCTCCCTGTCTCTGTCTCGTGCTCGCTCTCGCCTAATTTATTTATATTTTCTACCACTCTCCCCCATTTGTCAGGAAAAGGTAGAGTAGCTCATATCCCCTTCTCTCTCCACCTCAACCTCTCTCTTTCTCTCTCTCCTACTGTCCGGTAGGCAGCCTGGGCTCTCTGGGGACTGAATTATTAATGTCCCTAGGTGGGAAAGCAGGTGGAATCTCTGCTCAAGATGATGAATGTTTTCTGTGAGTAATGTTTCTCTCTTTCTCTCTCTCTCTCTCTCTCTCTCTCTCTCTCTCTCTCTCTCTCTCTCTCTCTCTCTCTCTCTCTCTCTCTCTCTCTCTCTCTCTCTCTCTCTCTCTCTGTCTCTGTCTCTGTCTCTGTCTCTGTCTCTGTCTCTGTCTCTGTCTCTGTCTCTGTCTCTGTCTCTGTCTCTCTGAATGTGTGTGTCCGTGAGTGCTAGTCTGAATGGAATGCAGAATGACGAAGGCCTTGTATATTATCAGGAAGTGTCTTTTGTGTCAGACGGTGAAACTTTCTCTGTCTCTCTTGAAGAAGATATTTTATCTCAACGAGGCTAACCTTGATAAATAAAGGTTGAAAGAATCACAGATAACAAATACAGATAGCCTATCTCTTGTTCAGCAGACGGGCACAGAATAACTATATCCAGTTATCTTAAGATGAATCTTCGACCCTGGCATTGCACACACAGGACCAATGAATCCCCTGTTCTAACTACCTCTCCCTGGCCCAGAGTTGTCTTCTATGTAATTTCGTAAAACTACAATTATCAAATCAAATCAAATTTGATTGGTCACATACACATATTTAGCAGATGTTATTGCGGGTGTAGCGAAATGCTTGTGTTCCCAACAGTGCAGTAGTATCTAACAATTCACAACAATACACACATCTAAAAGTAAAAGAATGGAATTAAGAAATATATAAATATTAGATTGAGCAATGTCGGAGTGGCATTGACTAAAATACAGTAGAATAGAATACAGTATATACATATGAGATGAGTAAAGCAGGATGTAAACATTATTAAAGTGACTAGTGATCCATTATTAAAGTGGCCAGTGATTCCAAGTCTATGTATATAGGGCAGCAGCCTCTAAGGTGCAGGGTTGCGTAACTGGGTGGAAGCTGCCTAGTGATGGCTATTTAACAGTCTGATGGCCTTGAGATAGAAGCTGTTTTTCAGTCTCTCGGTCCCAGCTTTGATGCACCTGTACTGACCTCACCTTCTGGATGATAGCGGGGTGAACGGGCCGTGGCTTGGGTGGTTGATATTTTTTGCCTTCCTGTGACATCGGGTGCTGTAGGTGTCTTGGTAGTTTGTCCCCGGTGATGCATTGAGCAGACCGCACCACCCTCTGGAGAGCCCTGTGGTTGCAGGCGGTGCAGTTGCCGTACCAGGCGGTGATACAGCCCGACATGATGCTCTCAATTGTACATCTGTAAAAGATTGTAAGGGTTTTAGGGGCCAAGAGAATATTCTTCAGCCTCCTGAGGTTGAAGAGGCTCTGTTGCGCCTTCTTCACCACACTGTCTGTGTGGGTGGACCATTTTAGATCGTCAGTGATGTGTACGCTGAGGAACTTGAAGCTTTCCACCTTCTCCACTGCGGTCCCATCGATGTGGATAGGGGCGTGCTCCCTCTGCTGTTTCCTGAAGTCCACCTTGTTTTGTTGACGTTGAGTGAGAGATTATTCTCCTGGCACCACTCTCCCAGGGCCCTCACCTCCTCCCTGTAGGCTGTCTCGTTTGTTGTTGTTAATCAGGCCTACTACTGTTGTGTCGTCTGCAAACTTGATGATTGAGTTGGAGGTGTGCGTGGCCACGCAGTCATGGCTGAACAGGGAGTACAGGAGGGGGCTGAGCACGCACCCTTGTGGGGCCCCTGTGTTGAGGATCAATGAAGTGGAGGTGGTGTTTCCTACCTTCACCACCTGGGGGTGGCCCGTCAGGAAGTCCAGGACCCAGTTGCATAGGGCGGGGTTCAGACCCAGGGCCCCGAGCTTAATAAGCTTGGAGGGTACTATGGTGTTGAATGCTGAGCTATAGTCAATGAACAGCATTCTTATATAGGTATTCTTCTTGTCCAGATGGGATAGGGCAGTGTGCAGTGCGATGGCGATTGCATCGTCTGTGGATCTATTGGGGCGGTAAGTTTATTGATGTGGGTCTAGGGTGTCAGGTAAGGTAGAGGTGATATGATCCTTAACTAGCCTCTCAAAGCACATAATGATGACAGAAGTGAGTGCTACGGGGCGATAGTCATTTATTTCAGTTACCTTTGCTTTCTTGGGTACAGGAACAATGGTGGACATCTTGAAGCAAGTGGGGACACAGACTGGGACAGGGAGAGATTGAATATGTCTGATGAACTCAGTCACCGTATCCGTGTATTCGTCAATGTTATTCTCAGAGGCTACCCAGAACAAATTCCAGTCCACGTGATCAAAACAATCTTGAAGCATGGATTCCGATTGGTCAGACCAGCGTTGAATAGACCTTAGCACGGGTACTTCCTGTTTGAGTTTCTGCCTATCGGAAGGGAGGAGCAAAATGGAGTCTTGGTCAGATTTGCCGAAGGGAGGGCGGGGGAGGGCCTTGTAGGCATTTCGAAAAGTTGAGTAGCAGTGGTCCAATGTTTTCCCAGAGCGAGTGCTACAGTCAATGTGTTGGTAGAACTTCGGTAGCGTTTTCCTCAAATTTGCTTTGTTAAAATCCCCAGCTACAGTTGAAGTCGGAAGTTTACATACACTTAGGTTGGAGTCATTAAAACTTGTTTTTCAACCACTCCACAAATTTCTTGTTAACAAACTATAGTTTTGGCAAGTCGTTAGGACATCTACTTTGTGCATGACACAAGTAATTTTTCCAACAATTGTTTACAGACAGATTATTTCACTTATAATTCACTGTATCACAATTCCAGTGGGTCAGAAGTTTACATTCACTAAGTTGACTGTGCCTTTAAACAGCTTGGAAAACTCTAGAAAATGATGTCATGGCTTTAGAAGCTTCTGATAGGCTAATTGACATCATTTGAGTCAATTGGAGGTGTACCTGTGGATGTATTTCAAGGCCTACCTTCAAACTCAGTGCCTCTTTGCTTGACATCATGGGAAAATCAAAAGAAATCAGCCAAGACCTCAGAAAATAAATTGTAGACCTCCACAAGTCTGGTTCATCCTTGGGAGCAATTTCCAAAAGCCTGAAGGTACCACGTTCATCTCTACAAACAATAGTACGCAAGTATAAACACAATGGACCACGCAGCCGTCATACCGCTCAGGAAGGAGACGCGTTCTGTCTCCTAGAGATGAACGTACTTTGGTGCGAAAAGTGCAAATCAATCCCAGAACAACAGCAAAGGACCTTGTGAAGATGCTGGAGGAAACACGTACAAAAGTATCTATATCCACAGTAAAATGAGTCCTATATCGACATAACCTGAAAGGCCGCTCAGCAAGGAAGAAGCCACTGCTCCAAAACCGCCATAAAAGCCAGACTACGGTTTGCAACTGCACATGGGGAGAAAGATCGTACTTTTTGGATAAATGTCCTCTGGTCTGATGAAACAAAAATAGAACTGTTTGGCCATAATTACCATTGTTATTTTTGGAGGAAAAAGATGGGTGGCTTGCAAGCCGAAGAACACCATCCCAACCGTGAAGCACGGGGGTGGCAGCATCATGCTGTGGGGGTGCTTTGCTGCAGGAGCACTTCACAAAATAGATGGCATCATGCGGAAGGAAAATTATGTGGATACAGTGAGGGGAAAAAAGTATTTGATCCCCTGCTGATTTTGTACATTTGCCCACTGACAAAGACATGATCAGTCTATAATTTTAATGGTAGGTTTATTTGTACAGTGAGAGACAGAATAACAACAAAAAAATCCAGAAAAATGCATGTCAAAAATGTTATAAATTGATTTGCATTTTAATGAGGGAAATAAGTATTTGACCCCTCTGCAAAACATGACTTAGTACTTGGTGGCAAAACCCTTGTTGGCAATCACAGGGGTCAGACATTTCTTGTAGTTGGCCACCAGGTTTGCACACATCTCAGGAGGGATTTTGTCCCACTCCTCTTTGCAGATCTTCTCCAAGTCATTAAGGTTTCGAGGCTGACGTTTGGCATCTGGAACCTTCAGCTCCCTCCACAGATTTTCTATGGGATTAAGGTCTGGAGACTGGCTAGGCCACTCCAGGACCTTAATGTAGTTCTTCTTGAGACACTCCTTTGTTGCCTTGGCCGTGTGTTTTGCGTCATTGTCATGCTGGAATATCCATCCACGACACATTTTCAATGCCCTGGCTGAGGGAATGAGGTTCTCACCCAAGATTTGACGGTACATGGCCCCGTCCATCGTCCCTTTGATGCGGTGTAGTTGTCCTGTCCCCTTAGCAGAAAAACACCCCTAAATCATAATGTTTCCACCTCCATGTTTGACGGTGGGGATGGTGTTCTTGGGGTCATAGGCAGCATTCCTCCTCCTCCAAACACGGCGAGTTGAGTTGATGCCAAAGAGCTCGATTTTGGTCTCATCTGACCACAACACTTTCACCCAGTTCTCCTCTGAATCATTCAGATGTTCATTGGCAAACTTCAGACGGGCCTGTATATGTGCTTTCTTGAGCAGGGTGACCTTGCGGGCGCTGCAGGATTTCAGTCCTTCACGGCGTAGTGTGTTACCAATTGATTCCTCACCGTTCTCATGATAATTGCAACTCCACAAGATGAGATCTTGAATGGAGGCCCAGGCCGAGGGAGATTGACAGTTCTTTTGTGTTTCTTCCATTTGCGAATAATCACACCAACTGTTGTCACCTTCTCACCAAGCTGCTTGGCGATGGTCTTGTAGCCCATTCCAGCCTTGTGTAGGTCTACAATTTTGTCCCTGACATCCTTGGAGAGCTCTTTGGTCTTGGCTATGGTGGTGAGTTTGGAATCTGATTGATTGATTGCTTCTGTGGACAGGTGTATTTTATACAGGTAACAAGCTGAGATTAGGAGCACTCCCTTTAAGAGTGGGCTCCTAATCTCAGCTCGTTACCTGTATAAAAGACACCTGGGAGCCAGAAATCTTTCTGATTGAGAGGGGGTCAAATACTTATTTCCCTCATTAAAATGCAAATCAATTTATAACATTTTTGACATGCGTTTTTCTGGATTTTTTGGTTGTTATTCTGTCTCTCACTGTTCAAATAAACCTACCATTAAAATTATAGACTGATCATTTCTTTGTCAGTGGGGAAACGTACAAAATCAAATACTTTTTTCCCTCACTGTATATGGAAGCAACATCTCAAGACATCAGTCAGGAAGTTAAAGCTTGGTCGCAAATGGGTCTTCCAAATGGACAATGACCCCAAGCATACTTCCAAAGTTGTGGCAAAATGGCTTAAGGACAACAAAGTCAAGGTATTGGAGAGGTCATCACAAAGCCCTGACCTCAATCCTATAGAACATTTGTGGGCAGAACTGAAAAAGCATGTGCGAGCAAGGAGGCCTACAAACCTTACTCAGTTACACCAGTTCTGTCAGGAGGAATGGGCCAAAATTCACCCAACTTATTTTGGGAAGCTTGTGGAAGGCTATCCGAAACGTTTGACCCAATTATTACTACTATTATTCTGACATTTCACATTCTTAAAATATAGTGGTGATCCTAATGGATTTAAGACAGGGAAGTTTTACTAGGATTAAATGTCAGGAATTGTGAAAAACTGAGTTTAAATGTATTTGGCTAAGGTGTATGTAAAATTCTGACTTCAACTGTACAATAAATGCGGCCTCAGGATATGTGGTTTTCAGTTTCCAGTGTAGTTCTTTGAGGGCTGTCGTGGTATCGGCTGGAGGGGGAATGTACATGGCTGTTTCTACATCCGAAGAGAATTCTCTTGGGAGGTAATACGGTCAGCATTTGATTGTGAGGTATTCTAGGTCGGGTGAACAAAAGGACTTGAGTTTCTGTATGTTATCACAATCACACCAAACATACACCCCCGCCTTTCTTCTTCCCGGAGAGTTCTTTATTCCTGTCTGTGTGATATACTGAGAACCCAGCTGGCTGTATGCACGGGGACAGTATATCCCGAGAGAGACATGTTTCCGTGAAACAGAGTACGTAACAATCCCTGATGTCTCTCTGGAAGGAGATCCTCGCCCTGAGCTCGTCTACTTTATTATCCAGAGACTGAACATTAGCGAGTAATATACTCGGAAGCGGTGGATGGTGTGCACGCCTCCTGAGTCGGACTAGAAGTCCACTCCGAATACCTTTTGGAGCAGCCTCTGGAATAAGTTAAATTGCCCTGGAGGGTATGAACAAATGATCCAATTCGGGAAAGTCGTATTCCTGGTCGAAATGATGGTGAGTTAGCACCGCTCTGATATCCAAAAGTTCTTTCCGGCTGTATGTAATAACACAAACAAATTCCTGGGCTAAAAATTGAAGAAATAACACACAGAAAACCAAAATACTGCAAAGTTGCTTAGGAGCTAGAAGCAGAGCTGCCATATCTGTTGGCGCCATATTATAAAGATGAATTAATAGTCCAGTGTTTATTTGCTTCAATAACTAAACACAACAAGCACTTACTAGACAGGCTTCTATTTGAGCCAGGCGTCTATTTTCTTACTAACCTTCAGTTCAACTTTTTGACTTTGCCATTCTGTCTCTCGTTTTGGATCAATCCCAAAATGCCTGGCTGTTGCCTGGCCCGAATTTTGCTCTGCGAATTTGATCACTGCTAGCTTGATTTTGATGTCGTGTTTTCTTATTGATGGTGCCATGGCTAGCAACGTTGACAGAATAAAAAAATAAAAAATGACAGTGGGAATATGAGCTGTGTCCATGGTAACCGTGTAAACAATTAATTTAGACCCAGCATTTATTTGAAACAGACGTTTATTTGCTGACATGTGTGCCGATGCCCGACTATTAAAAGGGACAGGCGGATATTTGAGACTCAACGTTTAATTTAAGTTTTACGGTACAATGAAGTTATGGGTTGGGATTAGGTGCCAGACTAGATAGTTATGGGTTGGGATTAGGTGCCAGACTAGATAGTTATGGGTTGGGATTAGGTGCCAGACTAGATAGTTATGGGTTGGGATTAGGTGCCAGACTAGATAGTTATGGGTTGGGATTAGGTGCCAGACTAGATGGTTGTGGGTTGAGATTAGGTGCTAGGCTAGATAGTGATAGGTTGAGATTAGGTGCCAGACTAGATAGTTATGGGTTGAGATTAGACGCCTGACTAGATGGAGTTATGGGTTGAGATTAGGTGCCAGACGATATACAGTGGGGGAAAAAAGTATTTAGTCAGCCACCAATTGTGCAAGTTCTCCCACTTAAAAAGATGAGAGAGGCCTGTAATTTTCATCATAGGTACACGTCAACTATGACAGACAAAATGAGATTTTTTTTCTCCAGAAAATCACATTGTAGGATTTTTAATGAATTTATTTGCAAATTATGGTGGAAAATAAGTATTTGGTCAATAACAAAAGTTTCTCAATACTTTGTTATATACCCTTTGTTGGCAATGACACAGGTCAAACGTTTTCTGTAAGTCTTCACAAGGTTTTCACACACTGTTGCTGGTATTTTGGCCCATTCCTCCATGCAGATGTCCTCTAGAGCAGTGATGTTTTGGGGCTGTCGCTGGGCAACACAGACTTTCAACTCCCTCCAAAGATTTTCTATGGGGTTGAGATCTGGAGACTGGCTAGGCCACTCCAGGACCTTGAAATGCTTCTTACGAAGCCACTCCTTCGTTGCCCGGGCGGTGTGTTTGGGATCATTGTCATGCTGAAAGACCCAGCCATGTTTCATCTTCAATGCCCTTGCTGATGGAAGGAGGTTTTCACTTAAAATCTCACGATACATGGCCCCATTCATTCTTTCCTTTACACGGATCAGTCGTCCTGGTCCCTTTGCAGAAAAACAGCCCCAAAGCATGATGTTTCCACCCCCATGCTTCACAGTAGGTATGGTGTTCATTGGATGCAACTCAGCATTCTTTGTCCTCCAAACACGACGAGTTGAGTTTTTACCAAAAAGTTCTATTTTGGTTTCATCTGACCATATGACATTCTCCCAATCCTCTTCTGGATCATCCAAATGCACTCTAGCAAACTTCAGACGGGCCTGGACATGTACTGGCTTAAGCAGGGGGGACACGTCTGGCACTGCAGGATTTGAGTCCCTGGCGGCGTAGTGTGTTACTGATGGTAGTCTTTGTTACTTTGGTCCCAGCTCTCTGCAGGTCATTCACTAGGTCCCCCCCGTGTGGTTCTGGGATTTTTGCTCACCGTTCTTGTGATCATTTTGACCCCACGGGGTGAGATCTTGTGTGGAGCCCCAGATCGAGGGAGATTATCAGTGGTCTTGTATGTCTTCCATTTCCTAATAATTGCTCCCACAGTTGATTTCTTCAAACCAAGCTGCTTACCTATTGCAGATTCAGTCTTCCCAGCCTGGTGCAGGTCTACAATTTTGTTTCTGGTGTCCTTTGACAGCTCTTTGGTCTTGGCCATAGTGGAGTTTGGAGTGTGACTGTTTGAGGTTGTGGACAGGTGTCTTTTATACTGATAACAAGTTCAAACAGGTGCCATTAATACAGGTAACGAGTGGAGGACAGAGGAGCCTCTTAAAGAAGAAGTTACAGGTCTGTGAGAGCCAGAAATCTTGCTTGTTTGTAGGTGACCAAATACTTATTTTCCACCATAATTTGCAAATAAATTCATAAAAAATCAGATAATGTGATTTTCTGGATTTTTTTCCCTCAACTTGTCTGTCATAGTTGACGTGTACCGATGATGAAAATTACAGGCCTCTCTCATCTTTTTAAGTGGGAGAACTTGCACAATTGGTGGCTGACTAAATACTTTTTTCCCCCACTGTAGTTATGGGTTGATGTTAGGTGCCAGACTAGATAGTTATGGGTTGAGGTTAGGTGCCAGACTAGATAGTTATGGGTTGAGGTTAGGTGCCAGACTAGATAGTAATGGGTTGAGGTTAGGTGCCAGACTAGATAGTAATGGGTTGAGGTTAGGTGCCAGACTAGATAGTAATGGGTTGAGGTTAGGTGCCAGACTAGATAGTAATGGGTTGAGGTTAGGTGCCAGACTAGATAGTAATGGGTTGAGGTTAGGTGCCAGACTAGATAGTAATGGGTTGAGGTTAGGTGCCAGACTAGATGGAGATGAAAGGAGTTGATGGGTGAACAGAGGCTAAATACTGCCTTCACATCTAATCTGAAAGGATGGAGGAGGTTATTTTTCTCTTCTCTCTCTCTCGTTCTCCAAAGGAACAGATAATGGAGACGTAATAGTTTCTCTGTAGGTTGGCTCCATTCAGGCCTAAAGCAGCACATTGTCAGCCGACAGTGGGTTTTCACAGGACCCTTCTTTCACAGGAACAATGAGGAGCAAGATGAACGTGTTGAGTGATTTCTCTTCTTGCACAATGCATCTCTCCTCTCTGTTTTCTCTCCTCCCTTTCTCCAACCGTTTCTCCCCTCCTTTACTGTCTTCTTGTCTGAAGGTTCTGTAGTAGCTGACGAGCCAACGACAAAAAAGTTTGACAATTGCTTTATAAAGCACTGATGGTGCAGTGGACCCATGCGTTGTGACTATAGCTCTCCCGACGTTGCGCCATGTCACAACTTTTCGGGAATCCTATCGGTGTAGACTATTATCATACAGACTTTTCTAAGCATGCAGACCATTCGTATACAGACCTTCTCAAGGCTGTGCCTGTGGGGTCATTGCCTGGATGTCGGTGAAGCTGAAGAGAAGCGTTGATTCACACTTTATGTACCCGTCATCACACTTGTCATGTTTCTCACACCTCTTTGTGTGTGTGTGTGTGCATGCCGAGATGTTGCCTCTGACAAGGATGACTAGTGTGACAGGAGCTATAAAAGCCACAAGTACCACATACTTTTGTTATTCATAAAATGTTGAGCATTTACCACAGACTGTCTATTGATTTGGCATCCATTTTGCATCTACACTGTTTCCCCCCCCCCTCCTGACCTTTCCCTCTCAGCGTGTTTAAGGAGATCAGTTTGATCAAGGCCAGCTGCAAAATCACTAATCTTTATCACATAATGAGTAGTTATTTGGTATGCAAGGTGATTTGTAGATCAGTGATTCTGTGCAGTCCGACTGCTATAATCTATCTCAAACACACTCTGTCTCTCTCCCTCTCCAGCCAACGTGGCGGCGGCGGCGGGAGGCTTCATCTACTTCCTGTCCTACCTGCCGTACCTGTTCCTGTGGCCTCGCTACGACCTGCTTAGCCACGCCCAGAAGGTGTCCGCCTGCCTCATCTCCAATGTGGCCATGGCCATGGGAGCGCAGCTACTGGGCATGTTTGAGGGCAAAGGTGAGCCATGGTCACATGTTAACACACATGCAGCCACATACACACAGATAGACTCACAGAGAGACACACAGAGAGACACACCAATTCCCTCATACCAATGTTGTGTTTAAATACCAACACTCCAATTATGAGTCTTCACAATGTATACATTTCAAATTTCTCTACCCAACTTTACTCACTCTCTCCCCTCCCGTCCATCTCCCCCTTCCCTCAGGCACGGGGATCCAGTGGTGTAACCTGTTTGAGCCGGTGACAGTGGACGATGACTTCTCCCTGGCCCAGGTGCTGGGGCTGCTGCTGCTGGATGCCCTGCTCTATGGTCTGGTGGCCTGGTACGTGGAGGCTGTGTTCCCAGGGGAGTACGGAGTCCCCCTGCCCTGCTACTTCTTCCTACTGGTACGAAGGGGTGGGTGTAGGTTGGGTCTGGGGTCATTAGGGTTAGGCGGATGTCTTTGATGGTTTCTTTAAGTTCCACTAGGGTTAGGGTTAAACAGATAGCAATTTGAGTTCAACCAATGAGCTTCAGAGTGACAGCTAGCAAGAGGCGCACACACAGCAGAGTGAGAGAGAGAGCAATGACATGGTGCACATATCTGCACATATGTGACGTGGAACGCAATTTTCAGGGACCATGGGTGCTACTTTCATAACTACTGGCTAAAAAAGTAGGGCTATGGTTAGACGGATGACTTTGATGGTTCCTTTAAGGTCCACTAGGGTTAGGAGAATGTCTGATGGTTCCTTTAAGGTCCACTAGGGTTAGGAGAATGTCTGATGGTTCCTTTAAGAGGGGAGGGAGATGTTCTTAATAGCCACTTAGCATTAAACAGGCCAGACTAGGATGACTTAGATTGACTACCAGTAAAATAGACTAAGATGATCACATTTTCATTGACTCTCTGCTGGAAGGGAAACATGTATTTCATTTGCTGACGTTGCATCCAGTAATGAACAATAGTCTTAGTCAGCATGAGTTGGCTTGATAGAGAGAGAGAGATGAGAATAGACAAGGAAATGACTCTAGACAACTATACAATGCAATGCTTGTATTGTCCATTTCCATGGAAATTAATTTTGTGAGGTCAGCAATACTTTGCAGCAATAGTGCTTATTCCCTCCCTACTCAATTAAACATTCCATAGAGTCCTTTAGATTATTGTAATTGATATGCTAACTGCTTAACGAGAATGGGATGGATAACTATTTAATTAAGCATAAAACAGCCCACCCACATCGCAACCTTAATTTACAGTCACAGCTGTTGTTCTCCTTCAAGAGGGACGTTTTGTTGATTTAGTTTGGTGTGTGTGTTTCCAAACTCGGTCCTCGGGACCCCAAGGGGTGCACATTTTGGTTTTTGCCCTAACACTACACAGCTGATTCAAATAATAAACAAATCATCCAGCTTTGATAATTTCAATCAGCTGTGTAGTGTTAGGGCAAAAACCAAAACGTGCACCGAGTTTGGGAAACGCTGGTGTAGTGTCTTGATAAGGAGCAAAGAGACAGAGAGACAGTTTTTCTAACAACTCAATTACTTCCCCATTAGCGGCTGTATAGGGTGGTTTTGTTTTGTTTTGTTTTGGATGCATTGCCATTGACCTTAGTTTGGGTCTCATTGAATTGTTTTCGATCCAAAGCCCCTGCTAATACACCTGACTCCAATAACCAACTAATCATGATCTTCAGTTTAGAATGCAATTAGTTTAATCAGCTGTGTTTGCTAGGGATGTGGAAAAAGTGTGACACCACTCCGGCCCGAGGACTGGAGTTACCCATCCCTGACTAGGTCAAGGTTTACTCCATAGACAAGACCTTTGATAGAGGCATCTTTCTGATACTGACCATAAGGGTACGAGCTGAGGAAAGAGAAGCATTCCACTGATTCTCTCCTCTCTCTCTCTCTCTCTCTCTCTCTCTCTCTCTGTCTCTCTCTGTCTCTGTCTCTCTCTCTCTGTCTCTCTCTCTCTGTCTCTCTCTCTCTCTCTCTCTCTCTCTCTCTCTGTCTCTCTCTCTCTGTCTGTCTGTCTATTAATCTAATCTAATCTATAGCCATCCTACTGGTGCAGTAGCCCCCGCATGGCCATGGAGAAGGAAGAGGAGGACGTGGAGAAGGCACTGAAGGGAGAGTTCATTGAGGAGGAGCCAGCCGGCCTGGTCTCAGGAGTCAAGATCAAACACCTGAACAAGGCAAGGTCTTAAATGCAACCTGTCCACCCAGTCCCAAAATCGATCCCTACCCCTCCCCTTGGCTGTAACCCTATGATGTCTTTAGATCTGTAAGGTGGAAGCAACACGGCGGAAGCTCCTCCACTACACTGCTTATGCTGTCCAGACCCTTCAGTTCCCTAAGCATAGAAGGTTAGGGCCAAGGAGTTGGGAGCGCATTGGGACTGAGACATCAAGTGATAGAACACGTTAAAAAAATAAAGAACGAAACCCCCTTGTAGCTTTACCATTATGGGAGTGTGTGTTTATTTCAGAGTGGTCCTCAACATGTAAAAGAGCATCTCATTTCATATTGTTATGTAATGATAACTTTGAACCTGAACTAGGCAGGAGGAGATTTTTTGTACGTTTTTAGTAAGTTTTCTTCCGTTTGAAGATTAATGAACACAACCCAGGGCTGGGTGGATAAAAAACGTGGCTAAATTTGGGAGAAGGAGATGAGGAGAAGGTGATTATGATGCTGGGCCCTTAGACCCAGGGGTGGAGATGGACAATAAAGACCATAATAATGACTTCCCCCAGGGATAGGTTGGCCATTGTAATCATTTATATGTAATGCTTTTAATCCAGGATTGGCTGGCCATTGTAATCATTTATATGTACAGGGCGGCAGGGAGTTTAGTGGTTAAGAGCATTGTGCCAGTAACCGAAAGGTCGCTGATTCTAATCCCCGTGCCGACTAGTTGAGAAATCTGTCGATGTGCCCTTGAGCAAGGCACTTAACCCTAATTGCTCCTGTAAATCGCTTTGGATAAGAGCCTCTGCTAAATGACCAATTTATTTTATATGTAATGCTTTTAATCCAGGGATAGGCTGGCCATTGTAATCATTTATATGTAATGACTTTAATCCAGGGATAGGTTGGCCATTGTAATCATTTATATTTAATGACTTTAATCCAGGGATAGGTTGGCCATTGTAATTTATATGTAATGACTTTAATCCAGGGATAGTTTGGCCATTGTAATCATTTATATGTAATGCTTTTAATCCAGGGATAGGCTGGCCATTGTAATCATTTATATGTAATGACTTTAATCCAGGGATAGGTAGGCCATTGTAATCATTTATATGTAATGCTTTTGATCCAGGGATAGGTTGGCCATTGTAATCATTTATATGTAATGATTTTAATCCAAGGATAGGCTGGCCATTGTAATAATTTATATGTAATGCTTTTCATCCAGGGATAGGTTGGCCATTGTAGTCATTTATATGGTTGGCCATTGTAGTCATTACATTTTAATCTTGCCAGGAGTTCAAAGTGGGTAACAAGACGTGGCAGGCTGTCAAGGACCTGACGGTGAACATGTTCGAGGGCCAGATCACGGTTCTGCTGGGGCACAATGGAGCCGGAAAGACGACCACACTGTCCATGCTGACAGGTGGGACACACGCACACACAGCCATACACATTGCTACTTTTCCCTTGTACAATCTACAGACGGAATTGAAAACAGTAATGATGCTAACAGAACCAAAAGCATAGACAGTCCAGTGTTTTCACTCTAAAACCAAACTCACAATAGGCTTTGTATTGTATAACTCACTCCTTATGTTTCTCTGTGTATCCTCCAGGTCTGTTTCAGTGGCAGGGCCTACATTAACAGCTATGTTTCTCTGTGTATCCTCCAGGTCTGTTTCCTCCCAGCAGTGGCAGGGCATACATTAACGGCTATGACATCTGTCAGGACATGGCTCTGATTCGCCACAGCCTGGGCCTGTGTCCGCAGCACGACGTGCTCTTTGACAACCTCACTGTCCGGGAGCACCTGCTCTTCTACGCACAGGTAAGACATGCAAACACGCACGCAGAGACAGACAGGCGCAGAGACAGACAGGCGCAGAGACAGACAGGCGCAGAGACAGACAGGCGCAGAGACAGACAGGCGCAGAGACAGACAGGCGCAGAGACAGACAGGCGCAAAGACAGTCAGACAGACACCATTCCTTTCCCCTCTACGTTCCTTATCTTCTGTCCTCTTATCGTTCCTTCTAAGTTTACTTTCTCATTTTCACTTCCCCACACTTTAACTTTTCCTCACATTCCATACTTCCCTTCTTCCCTCTCTCTTGCGCTCTCGCTCTCTTTTTTTTGGTCATTTTAGCAGACGCTCTTATCCAGAGTGACTTACAGTTAGTGAGTGCATATATTTTCATACTGGCCCCCCGTGGGAAATGAACCCACAACCCTGGCGTTGCAAGCGCCATGCTCTACCAACTGAGCTACAGGGGACTACATTACTGAGTACCACTCTTGCGCTCTCTCTCTTATGCGCTCTCTCTCTCTTATGCGCTCTCTCTCGCACGCGCTCTCTCTCTTGTGCATCTCTCCAGCTGAAGGGGTATTCCTTATGTCTCTCTCTCTCGTCCCCAGCTGAAGGGGTATTCCCAGGAGAAGATTCCGGCGGAAGTGGACCGGATCATCAGGATCCTGAACCTGGAGGACAAACGGCATTCCCACTCCAAGACCCTGTCAGGTGGGATGAAGAGGAAACTATCCATCGGCATCGGCCTCATCGGAGACTCCAAGGTCCGTATTGGTCTGCGTCCCAAATGGCACCCATTTCCCTATTCAGTGCATTACTATTGACCCAAAGGTATTGTCTCGTCACTCAATTCAAAATGACTTTATTTATCGCAGAGGGGTAGTTAGCATGGCATTGTCAGTGTACAAGCATACAATAATACCATGAATAAATACATATTCACATGCACAGTGCCTTCAGAAAGTATTCACACCCCTTGACTTTTTCCACATTTTGCCTGAATTTAAAATGGATTCAATTGAAATGTTTGTCACTGGCCTACACTTTATACCCCATAATGTCAGTGGATTATTTTTATTTTTTTATCTGTACAAATTAATAAAAGCTGAAATATCTTGAGTCAATAAGTGTTCAACCCCTTTGTTATGGCAAGCCTAAATACGTTCAGGAGAAAAAATGTGCTTAACAAGTCACATAATAAGTTGCATGGATTCACTCTGTGTGCAATAATTAGTGTTTAACGGGATTTTTGAATGACTACCTCATCTCTGTACCCCACACATACAATTATCTGTAAGGTCCCTTGGTCGAGCAGTGAATTTCAAACACAGATTCAACCACAAAGACCAGGGAGGTTTTCCAATGCCTCGCAAAGAAGGGCACCTATAGGTAGATGGGTAAAAAAAAAAGCAGACATTGAATATCCCTTGGAGCATGGTGAGGTTATTAATTACACTTTGGATGGTGTATTAATACACCCAGTCACTACAAATATACAGGCATCCTTTCTAACTCAGTTGCCGGAGAGAAAGGAAACTTCTCGGATTTCACCATGAGGCCAATGGTGACTTTAAAACAGTTACAGTGTTTAATGGCTGTGATATGAGAACTGAGAATGGATCAACAACAATGTAGTTAGTCCACAATACTAACCTAATTGACAGAGTGAAAAGAAGGAAACCTATACAGAATACAAATATTCCAAAACAGGCATCCTGTTTGCAACAAGGCACTAAAGTAATATTGCAAAAAATCTGGCAAAGAAATTAACCTTTTGTCCAGAATATCAAGTGTCATGTTTGGGGCAAATCCAATACAACACATTACTGAGTACCACTCTCATATTTTCAAGCACAGAGATGGCTGCATCATGTTATGGGTATGCTTGTAATCGTTAAGGACTGAGGAGTTTTTCAGGATAAAAAGGAAACGTTATGGAGCTAAGCACAAGCAAAATCCTAGAGGAAAACCTGGTTCAGTCTGCTTTCTACCAGAAACTAGGAGATTAATTCACCTTTCAGCAGGACAATAACCTAAAACACAAGGCCAAATCTACACTGGAGTTGCTTACCAAGAAGAAGTGAATGTTCTTGAGTGTCCGAGTTACAGTTTTGAATTAAATCTGCTTGAAAATCTATGGCAAGACCTGAAAATGTTTGTCTCGCAATGATAACAACCAATTTGACAGAGCTTGAAGAATTTTGAAAATAATATTGGGCAAATGTTGCACAATCCAGGTGTAGAAAGCTCTTAGACTTACCCAGAAAGACTCACAGCTGTAATCGCTGCCAATTGTGCTTCTACAAGGTATTGACTCGGGTGTGAATACTTATGTAAATTATACTTTTCTGTATTTAATTTTCAATACATTTGCAAACATTTCTAAAAACATGTTTTCACTTTGTCATTATGGGGTATTGTGTGTCGATGGGTGAGAAATCTATGTAATCCATTTTGAATTTGGGCTGTAACACAACAACATGTGGGATAAGTCAAGGGATATGAATACTTTCTGAAGACACTGTATGTGCAACACACAAGGCTATTTCAACACATTTTACCCCTCTGGCTCTTTTTCTGTCCCTTCCCTTCCCTTCCACCCCCTCCCTCTCTCAATCTCTGTCCATCCATCCCTCCATCTCACGACTCCTCCCCTCCAGGTGGTGATGCTGGATGAGCCCACGTCGGGCATGGACCCGTCGGCGCGGCGGGCCACCTGGGACCTGCTCCAGGGCGAGAAACGCGGGCGCACCATCCTGCTGACTACGCACTTCATGGACGAGGCCGACCTGCTGGGGGACCGTATAGCCATCATGGCCGGGGGAGAGCTGCAGTGCTGCGGGTCGCCGCTGTTTCTCAAGAACAAATACGGTGAGAGAAAAGAGTGAGAAAAAGAGGGATGGTAGAGAGGATAAAGGATGGGGCAAAGGGAAGAGAGGAGGGAAGGTAAAATGAACAGGTGTGATGGAGAGGTTGTAGAAAGTGAGAGAAAAGAGGTGGAATAGAGTGGTGAAAGGAAATGGGTTGGACAGAATGGGTGGGAGGTGGAAGAGTGGGGAGTGAAGAATACAAGACAGAATGTGCTGAATGTGAATAGTGTGAATAACTAGTAGTTGTAGAATGTCTTGAGGTGATAAGAGAATGTTTCAGAGATCTAACTTCATCTTCCTTCTCCTGCATCTCAGGTGCTGGCTACCACATGGTGATCGTGAAGGACGCGCTGTGCAACGTGTCTGAGATCACACGGCTGGTCCACATGTACGTTCCCAATGCCACGCTGGAGAGCAGTGCCGGGGCTGAGCTCTCATACATACTGCCCAAAGAGAGCACCAACAGGTAAGACAGATGCACGCAGACACACACACACACACACCTGTATGTCTCATTCCCTCCCAACCTAAAATCAATACCCAATCTTACACAGGCTATCAGTGCCGATGGCCACAGCTCTGAGTTTAGTGTGACATACTATTTCAAGTTGGGTCCAATCTGAGGGTGTTGCTACTTGCTACAGTATGATTACAGAGACCTCTACTTCTAGAGGTGAGGGTGATATTTCAAGTAGATACAGTTGGGGAAAAAAGTATTTAGTCAGCCACCAATTGTGCAAGTTCTCCCACTTAAAAAGATGAGAGAGGCCTGTAATTTTCATCATAGGTACACGTCAACTATGACAGACAAAATGAGAAAAAAAAATCCAGAAAATTACATTGTAGGATGTTTTATGAATTTATTTGCAAATTATGGTGGAAAATAAGTATTTGGTCAATAACAAAAGTTTCTCAATACTTTGTTATATACCCTTTGTTGGCAATGACACAGGTCAAACATTTTCTGTAAGTCTTCACAAGGTTTTCACACACTGTTGCTGGTATTTTGGCCCATTCCTCCATGCAGATCTCCTCTAGAGCAGTGATGTTTTGGGGCTGTCGCTGGGCAACACGGACTTTCAACTCCCTCCAAAGATTTTCTATGGGGTTGAGATCTGGAGACTGGCTAGGCCACTCCAGGACCTTGAAATGCTTCTTACGAAGCCACTCCTTCGTTGCCTGGGCGGTGTGTTTGGGATCATTGTCATGCTGAAAGACCCAGCCACGTTTCATCTTCAATGCCCTTGCTGATGGAAGGAGGTTTTCACTCAAAATCTCACGATACATGGCCCCATTCATTCTTTCCTTTACACGGATCAGTCGTCCTGGTCCCTTTGCAGAAAAACAGCCCCAAAGCATGATGTTTCCACCCCCATGCTTCACAGTAGGTATGGTGTTCTTTGGATGCAACTCAGCATTCTTTGTCCTCCAAACACGACGAGTTGAGTTTTTACCAAAAAGTTCTATCTGACCATATGACATTCTCCCAATCCTCTTCTGGATCATCAAAATGCACTCTAGCAAACTTCAGACGGGCCTGGACATGTACTGGCTTAAGCAGGGGGACACTGCAGGATTTGAGTCCCTGGCGGCGTAGTGTGTTACTGATGGTAGGCTTTGTTACTTTGGTCCCAGCTCTCTGCAGGTCATTCACTAGGTTTGAGGTTGTGGACAGGTGTATTTTTATACTGATAACAAGTTCAAACAGGTGCCATTAATACAGGTAACGAGTGGAGGACAGAGGAGCCTCTTAAAGAAGAAGTTACAGGTCTGTGAGAGCCAGAAATCTTGCTTGTTTGTAGGTGACCAAATACTTATTTTCCACCATAATTTGCAAATAAATTCATTAAAAATCCTACAATGTGATTTTCTGGAAAAAAAAATCTCAATTTGTCTGTCATAGTTGACATGAAAATTACAGGCCTCATCTTTTTAAGTGGGAGAACTTGCACAATTGGTGGCTGACTAAATACTTTTTTCCCCCACTGTATATATAGCTGACGTTCCAAATGGCACCCTATTCCCTATTTAGTGCACTACTTTTGACCACTTTTGACCTGGTGAAAAGTAGTGCACTAAAAAGGGAATAGGGTGCCATTTTGGTCACAGCCATAGTTGTTGGTTTTATCTGTATTGAGTGACTGTTGAGAGGTGGTTTAACGGCCTGAGATGTATCCATAGCTCCCCCATGACACAAGACTGTTTTAGATCCGGGTCTGATTGATCTCTGATGGATCAATGTTTTTACCTCTCCAGGTTTGAGCTGCTGTTTGCAGAGCTGGAGATGAACAGAGAGGAGCTGGGCATCGCCAGCTATGGAGCCTCTGTCACCACCATGGAGGAGGTCTTCCTCAGGTATGGGACCACACTCACCACAGCTCCCAGGGAGAGTACCAGCTATGTCTGGATCTCTCACCACAGCTCCCAGGGAGAGTACCAGCTAAGTCTGGATCTCTCACCACAGCTCCCAGGGAGAGTACCAGCTATGTCTGGATCTCTCACCACAGCTCCCAGGGAGAGTACCAGCTAGGTCTCTCGGTACTGGTTCATATGAGTCAAATATTGATAATACACTTTACTTAAAGCCTGCCGTTGTAATTAAGACTTGTCATGAGTATGTATGTACCTGCAGGCTTTTAAGTGTACACACACACACATACATACACACACACACCAGTGGTGGTCGGTGCCGTCTAAGATGAGGGAGGATGATTATTTCTATTACAGCATATTGGATGACTGTCTTTCATATTCCATTCACCCAATTCAATGTAACAGCGATAGGTTTAGGCTACTACGTGATACAAAAAATTTCCCTATACCCATCATGAGTTTGCTACAACCTACGAATGAAAGTTTACAACATAGATGCACGCAGGTCGAGAGAAACATTTGAGGTGACAGACAGTATATACCGCCTTGCACACTCTTGCCTGCATCTAGCTGATCTAGGGTGTAATCATTAGTCTAACAGTTGCAAACAAGAGTTTCTATTGGACAAATTCAGGTATGTTTATCCCCGTTTCGTTCCGTTTGCTTCCGTTTAAGAAAAGTTTTTCAACAGAATCGGCGGAATGAATACACCCCTGATCACGCGTAAACACAGTTCACTTTCATAGCAGCCGCGTTGTATTCCTTCTCACATCTATGTGCTGTCCTCCTCTCACCTTTTCTCTTCGTTTGTGGACTTCAATGCACAACACATCAGCTGTATGTGACCAGGCGAAAAAACCTTTCCAAGCCAAACCATATCATAACCACTACAGCCTACATCGTTGTCACCATATTAGTAGTCAACATACAGTTGAAGTCGGAAGTTTACATACACCTTAGCCAAATACATTTAAACTCAGTTTTTCACAATTCCTGACATTTAATCCAAGTAACAATTCCCTGTCTTAGGTAAGTTAGGATCACCACTTTATTTTAAGAATGTGAAATGTCATAATAATAGTAGAGAGAATGATTTATTTGAGCTTTTATTTCTTTCATCACATTCCCAGTGGGTCAGAAGTTTACATACACTCAATTAGTATTTGGTAGCATTGCCTGTAAATTGTTTAACTTGGGTCAAACGTGTCGGGTAGCCTTCCACAAGCTTCCCACAATAAGTTGGGTGAATTTTGGCCCATTCCTCCTGACAGAGCTGGTGTAACTGCGTCAGGTTTGTAGGCCTCCTTGCTCGCACATGCTTTTTAAGTTCTGCCCACACATTTTCTATAGGATTGAGGTCAGGGCTTTGTGATGGCCACTCCAATACCTTGACTTTGTTGTCCTTAAGCCATTTTGCCACAACTTTGGAAGTATGCTTGGGGTCATTGTCCATTTGGAAGACCCGTTTGTGACCAAGCTTTAACTTCCTGACTCATGTCTTGAGATGTTGCTTCAATATATCCACATAATTTTCCTTCCTCATGATGCCATCTATTTTGTGAAGTGCACCAGTCCCGCCTGCAGCAAAGCACCCCAACAGCATGATGCTGCCACCCCCGTGCTTCACGGTTGGGATGGTGTTCTTCGGCTTGCAAGTCTCCCCTTTTTCCTCCAAACATAACGATGGCCAAACAGTTTATATTTTTGTTTCATCAGACCAGAGGACATTTCTCCAAAAAGTAAGATCTTTGTCCCCATGTGCAGTTGCAAACCTTGGTCTGACTTTTTTATGGCGGTTTTGGAGCAGTGGCTTCTTCCTTGCTGAGCGGCCTTTCAGGTTATGTCGATATAGGACTCGTTTTACTGTGGATATAGATACTTTTGTACGTGTTTCCTCCAGCATCTTCACAAGGTCCTTTGCTGTTGTTCTGGGATTGATTTGCACTTTTCGCACCAAAGTACGTTCATCTCTAGGAGACAGAACGCGTCTCCTTCCTGAGCGGTATGACGGCTGCGTGGTCCCATGGTGTTTATACTTGCGAACTATTGTTTGTACAGATGAACGTGGTACCTTCAGGCATTTGGCAATTGCTCCCAAGGATGAACCAGACTTGTGGAGGTCTACAATTTATTTTCTGAGTTCTTGGCTGATTTTGTTTCATTTTCCCATGATGTCAAGCAAAGAGGCACTGAGTTTGAAGGTAGGCCTTGAAATACATCCACAGGTACACCTCCAATTGACTCAAATGATGTCAATTAGCCTATCAGAAGCTTCTATAGCCATGACATCATTTTCTGGAATTTTCCAAGCAGTTTAAAGGCACAGTCAACTTAGTGTATGTAAACTTCTGACCCACTGGAATTGTGATACAGTGAATTATAAGTGAAATAATCTGTCTAAACAATTGTTGGAAAAATTACTTGTGTCATGCACAAAGTAGATGTCCTAACCGACTATCCAAAGCTAGTGGTTGAAAAACGAGTTTTAATGACTCCAACCTAAGTGTATGTAAACTTCCGACTTCAACTGTAGCTACAATCATGCAGTAACGTTACAGTGTACAGTCAGTAAGCAGTTTAGTACTTGCACCGGCGGGCCCCGGTGGCAATAAATTAGTAAAACCAAAAGCTTACCTTGACTTGGAAGAGTTCCAGTGTTGTTTTGGATAGTCATAGCCAGCTAGCTAACATAGCATCCCTCTATTTGAGCAGGGTGTTTGAGTAGGCTTAACTAGCTAGCTGCATTTGCTAGCTAAGTAAGTGAAACTGAAAGTAAAAAAACTAAATGACAATCTCTATCGCTCTCTTGCTTCTCCTTCATCTTTCTCTCTCTTTGAGTCAACTACTCACCACATTTTATGCACTGCAGTGCTAGCTAGCTGTAGCTTATGCTTTCAGTACTAGATTCATTCTCTGATCCTTTGATTGGGTGGACAACATGTCAGTTCATGCTGCGAAAGCTCTGATAGGTTAGAGGACATCCTCCGGAAGTCGTCATAATTACTGTGGAAGTCTGTGGAAGAGGGTGAGAACCATGAGCCTCCTAGGTTTTGTATTGAAGTCAATGGACCCAGAGGAGGACGGAAGCTAGCTGTCCTCTGGCTCCACCATGGTGCTACCCTACAGAGTGCTGTTGAGGCTACTGTAGACCTTCATTGTAAAAAAGTGTTTTTTTAATCAATTATTTGGTGACGTGAATATACTTTGTGTATTTGTATCTAAAAAGGATAACTTTTTTAACGTTTTACCATGTTTATTTGTATGAAATTCACAGAGGAGGATGGTCCTCCCCTTCCTCCTCTGAAGAGCCTCCACTGACACCCACACTTATTCCAGTTCTCATCTTCCGCTCAATTACTCCATCACCAGCCAGCTGCCTTCAGCCTACTTCTGAGCAATTATTTCTGTCTGTGTGTTTAAAGCCTGTTTGTCTGTGTGTGTTTTGAGAGTAATTTCATGTGTGTGTGTGGGGGGGTTTAGTACAGTTTGTGTTACTGTCTGTTAGTACAGTTTGTGTGCGTGCACACGTTCTTGTAGGCATGTGTTCTTTCAGTAGGACACAGCTGTAAAGGCTCTAAACAGAATGTAGCAATTACGTCCAAAATGTCTCATTTCAGGCGTCATTATTTTTACATCATGCTGTGGGTCTATCAGTGAGTGTCTCAGTCATTAACCGTATACAAAAGCCTCATTAGTCCTCTATTTGTTTTCAACTACACTAAAAGCCACCATCTTAACACATGTTCAATCTGTTCACACTGGTACATACTGTAGCTGAAGGTGTAACACCATTTAAATTAATCCTATCATTAGGGTTTATTTTTAACTACACTAAAAGCCACCATCTTAACACGTGTTCAGTCTGTACATACCCTGGCTGGTACATGCTGTAGCTAAAGCCTTAACTGGTCTTTTCAGTTTATTTTCAGCCCTACAACATACAGCCTCTTTCCATTATTAATTTCATTCAGCTTTATTCCCACCCTGCTCTTTGAAGGGGTGGACCATCTACATTAGTCCTGTCATTTCAGTTTCTGTTCACATATGCTGAAAGCTACCTAATTTAACACCTGTTCAGACTGTTCTTACTTTGGCTTAGTAATATCTGCTTCTTTTCATCTTACTACATACAGTGGGGAGAACAAGTATTTGATACACTGACAATTTTGCAGGTTTTCCTACTTACAAAGCATGTAGAGGTCTGTAATATTTATCATAGGTACACTTCAACTGTGAGAGACGGAATCGAAAACAAAAATCCAGAAAATCACATTGTATGATTTTTAAGTAATTAATTTGCATTTTATTGCATGACATAAGTATTTGATACATCAGAAAAGTAGAACTTAATATTTGGTACAGAAACCTTTGTTTGCAATTACAGAGATCATACGTTTCCTGTAGGTCTTGACCAGGTTTGCACACACTGCAGCAGGGATTTTGGCCCATCCTCCATACAGACATTCTCCAGATCCTTCAGGTTTCGGGGCTGTCGCTGGGCGATACGGACTTTCAGCTCCCTCCAAAGATTTTCTATTGGGTTCAGGTCTGGAGACTGGCTAGGCCACTCCAGGACCTTGAGATGCTTCTTACGGAGCCACTCCTTAGTTGCCCTGGCTGTGTGTTTCGGGTCGTTGTCATGCTGGAAGACCCAGCCACGACCCATCTTCAATGCTCTTACTGAGGGAAGGAGGTTGTTGGCCAAGATCTCGCAATACCTGGCCCCATCCATCCTCCCCTCAATACGGTGCAGTCGTCCTGTCCCCTTTGCAGAAAAGCATCCCCAAAGAATGATGTTTCCACCTCCATGCTTCACGGTTAGGATGGTGTTCTTGGGGTTGTACTCATCCTTCTTCTTCCTCCAAACACGGCGAGTGGAGTTTAGACCAAAAAGCTCTATTTTTGTCTCATCAGACCACATGACCTTCTCCCATTCCTCCTCTGGATCATCCAGATGGTCATTGGCAAACTTCAGACGGGCCTGGACATGCGCTTGCTTGAGCAGGGGGACCTTGCGTGCGCTGCAGGATTATAATCCATGACGGCGTAGTGTGTTACTAATGGTTTTCTTTGAGACTGTGGTCCCAGCTCTCTTCAGGTCATTGACCAGGTCCTGCCGTGTAGTTCTGGGCTGATCCCTCACCTTCCTCATGATCATTGATGCCCCACGAGGTGAGATCTTGCATGGAGCCCCAGACCGAGGGTGATTGACCGTCATCTTGAACTTCTTCCATTTTCTAATAATTGCGCCAACAGTTGTTGCCTTCTCACCAAGCTGCTTGCCTATTGTCCTGTAGCCCATCCCAGCCTTGTGCAGGTCTACAATTTTATCCCTGATGTCCTTACACAGCTCTCTGGTCTTGGCCATTGTGGAGAGGTTGGAGTCTGTTTGATTGAGTGTGTGGACAGGTGTCTTTTATACAGGTAACGAGTTCAAACAGGTGCAGTTAATACAGGTAATGAGTGGAGAACAGGAGGGCTTCTTAAAGAAAAACTAACAGGTCTGTGAGAGCTGGAATTCTCACTGGTTGGTAGGTGATCAAATACTTATGTCATGCAATAAAATGCAAATTAATTACTTAAAAATCATACAATGTGATTTTCTGGATTTTTGTTTTAGATTCCGTCTCTCACAGTTGAAGTGTACCTATGATAAAAATTACAGACCTCTACATGCTTTGTAAGTAGGAAAACCTGCAAAATCGGCAGTGTATCAAATACTTGTTCTCCCCACTGTATGTGGTCTCATGGCCATTATCAATTTGATAGAGCTACTGCAGAGGCCCCTAATCCATTTTCATTGCTGATCTCTTATAGAACTGTTAGATGAAGCTCCTTGAAAATTTAGCTGTAGATGGAATCAAATGTTGCCGCTCTGTCTCTCTCCTCTACCTGTCTTTGTCTGCCTGTTGTAACAGACAGATGTCTGTCAGGCATTGTGGGAGTGGAGATTGGCTGGCTGAATTCATCATAGATTTGTAACGAACAGAAATAGTGTTCTGGCTATTGTGGTTGTCCAAGCTCCTGTCCATCCCCTCTGAGAGGGAGAAGGCAAGAGAGTTAGCAGGGCTGGAACGACATAAAATGCTCACCATCACCAATAACACACACACTTATTAAGTACTCTCCGATGTGCTCCTTTGTTTTGTGTACAATAGACACCCCCCTGGGGTGTGTTCCTGAGTCCTGTGAAGAGATTTCAGCATCAAAATCCCATCTGATTCGCACAGAGTGCTCTCTCCATAAGCCACTTCCTGAACACGATGATTCATCCAATTATGAATTAATGTTTAATGTCTATAATTAAGTTTTGTACAAACTGTCAAGATGTCATACAGTACAAAGAAAGGGTCCTACGTTCTTCCGGACCACCTGACATGATTAGGAAAAACTAAAGTTTCCTGGTCAGATCACATGTTCTGGGAAAAACTCAGCATAGTTCATTTAATATACAGCTGAATTAAATTGTCATAATCTCATCATTTAACACTAGGTATCTAACTACTTTAAATTGTATATTTCCTTATATGTTGTCATGATAAAGCTCAGTTCAGTAGGGTAGCTCAATAAAATTGTTATAACTAAGTTGTATTCGTCCCTGTGTACTGTCAGACTAGAGAAGTGCACTAAGTTGCATACAGTGCCTTGGGAAAGTATTCAGACCCCTTGACTGTTTCCACATTTTGTTACGTTACAGCCTTATTCTAAAATGGATTAAATAAAGGTCCCCAAGAACACAGTGGCCTCCATTATTCTTAAATGGAAGAAGTTTGGAACCACCAAGACTCTTCCTAGAGCTGGCCGCCCGGCCAAACTGAGCAATCAGGGGAGAAGGGCCTTGGTCAGGGAGGTGACCAAGAACCCGATGATCACTCTGACAGAGCTCTAGAGTTCCTCTGTGGAGATGGGAGAACCTACCAGAAGGACAACCATATCTGCAGCACTCCACCATTCAGGCCTTTATGGTAGAGTGGGCAGATAGAAGCCAGTCCTCAGTAAAAGGCACATGACAGCCTGCTTGGAGTTTGCCAAAATGCACCTAAAGACTCTCAGACCATGAGAAACAAGATTCTCTGGTCTGATGAAACCAAGATTGAACTCTTTGGCCTGAATGCCAAGCGTCATGTCTGGAAGAAACCTGGCACCATCCCTACGGTGAAGCATGGTGGTGGCAGCATCATGCTGTGGGGATGTTTTTCAGCGGCAGGGACTGGGAGACTAGTCAGGATAGAGGCAAAGATGAACGGAGCAAAGTACAGCGAGATCCTTGATGAAAACCTGCTCCAGAGCGCTTAGGACCTCAGACTGGGGTGAAGGTTCACCTTCCAACAGGACAACGACCCTAAGCACACAGCCAAGACAACGCAGGAGTGGCTTCGGGACAAGTCTCTGAATGTCCTTGAGTGGCCCAGCCAGAGCCCGGACTTGAACCCGATCGAACATCTCTGGAGAGACCTGAAAATAGCTGTGCAGCAACGCTCCCCTTCCAACCTGACAGAGCTTGAGATGATCTGCAGAGAATAATGGAAGAAACTCCCCAAATACAGCTTGTAGCATCATACCCAAGAAGACTCAATGCTGTAATCGCTGCCAAAGGTGCTTCAACAAAGTACTGAGTAAACGATCTGAATACTTATGTAAATGTGATATTTCATTTTTTCATTTTTACTAAATTAACATTAACATTTAAAAAAAACAACATGTTTTTGCTTTGTCATTATGGGGTATTGTGTGGAGATTGAGGGAATAAAACAATTTAATCCGTTTTAGAATAAGGCTGTAACGTAACAAAATGTGGAAATAGTCAAGTGGTCTGAATACTTTCCGAAGTTACTGTATGTCCCTGTGTACTGTCAGGCTAGAGAAGTGCACTGAGTTGCATATGTCCCTGTGTACTGTCAGAGTGGGAAAGATAAGTTATAGATACAACATCAACCATATTATAATGTTTGTATTTCCTTGTGTGTGTCCTCAGAGTGGGGAAGCTGTTGGTCTCTAGCCTGGACATCCAGGGTTAGGGTTAGATATAATGCTACTGTACTAAGCTGTACATTCCTGTGTATTTCCAGAGTGGGGAAGCTGGTGGATTCTAGCCTGGACATCCAGGCCATCCAGCTGCCGGCGCTGCAGTACCAACACGAGAGACGCTCCCACGACTGGACCTTGGACGACGCCAGCAGCTACAGCGCCATGACCGACGTTACCGACTTCACTGACAGCGGCACGCTCATCTCTGAGGACTGCTCCAACATCAAGCTCAACACAGGGGTGAGAGAGGAGAGTTTTTTGTGTGGATTCAGGCAGAAAGTAAGCTGAATGTCAATATAGAAGGTTGCCTGTTAACACATCTTCTCTTTCTTTCATCAATATGGTTTATTAATAGGAAAGTTTAGGAGCTTACAAAATATAGGAACATACTGTATCAAATCACAGATGATATGGAAATAATCTCTCCTTTTCGTTCTTTCTTTCGTTCTTTCTTTCGTTCTTTCTTTCGTTCTTTCTTTCTTTCTTTCTTTCTTTCTTTCTTTCTTTCTTTCTTTCTTTCTTTCTTTCTTTTCTCTCTTTCTTTCTTTCTTTCCTTTCTTTCTTTCTTTCTTTCTTTCTTTCTTTCTTTCTTTCTTTCTTTCTTTCTTTTCTTTCTTTTCTTTCTTTCTTTCTTTCTTTCTTTCTTTCTTTCTTCTTTCTTTCTTTTCGTTCTTTCTTTCTTTCGTTCTTTCTTTCTTTCTTTCTTTTCTTTCTTTCTTTCTTTCTTTCTTTCGTTCTTTCTTTCTTTCTTTCTTTCTTTCTTTCTTTCTTTCTTTCTTTCTTTCTTTCTTTCTTTCTTTCTTTCTTTCTTTCTTTCTTTCTTTCTTTCTTTCTTTCTTTCTTTCTTTCTTTCTTTCTTTCTTTCTTTCTTTCTTTCTTTCTTTCGACCTCTAGGCCAGACTGTACATGCAGCAGTTCTATGCCATGTTCCTGAAGCGGGCGCTCTATAGCTGGAGGAACTGGAAGGTGATTGTTGCCCAGTTCCTGGTGCCCCTGGTGTTCACCGTGCTGGCCCTGGTGGTGGCGAAGACCTTCCCCGGGCGCCACGACTCACCGCAGTTGAGGCTGGCACTGGGCCACTACGGGCCCACCACCGTACCCGTGGCCCTGGAGCCCGGCAAGGGACCTCTGGCAATCGCCCTGGCACAGGTGTATTCCTCGCAATTGGCCGCCCAGAAAGCCCAGGATGTCAATATTAGCGGTAAGCGTGTCAGCATGTTGGAAGGGATCGCATGATCACATAATGAGTAGTTATTTGAGATGCAAGGTGATTTGTAGATCAGTGATTCTGTGCAGCCTGTCTGCAATCTAGTCAATCTCAAACACGCATGGTGGAATCTACTTCAGGCTTTAGACCATAGAGATGCACCCATGGAAAAAGCTTATCTTTACTGATCCACCCTATCCCCTGCTCCTTTTCCTTAGACTTCACTGAGTACGTGCTCACCAAGACCGAGGAGGAGGGCGGGGCATTCAACGAGCGCTGCGTGGTGGGTGCATCGTTCTGCGGCGGCACGGGGAAGTTCGCCGAGGTCACGGCCTACTTCAATAACCAGGGCTACCACACGGCCGCCACGGCCCTGATGATGGTGGACAATACCCTGTTCAAGATGCTGGCCGGGCCCAACGCCGCGATTATGACGGGAAACATGCCAATGCCCCGCAACGTCTCCGAGAGTGCTCAGAGTCAGCTGACAGAGTGAGTGGAGGATGGCAGGGATGTAGGGGAGGAAATGGGAGAGGAAGGGGGGAGGGAGGGATGGTTGGATGGGGGAATGGAAGTGGAGCGGGTGTTATGAAAAGAGGAGAGAAGTTGTAGGGACGGAAAAGTGGGTATAGAAGGAGCACAGGTGTTTTCTTTAACAAATTTGAGAAGAGGAGGGAATGTTTAGTTGGGTACTCTGCATGAGTCACTCTGACTCAGTCGATTATCTTCCTTATTGTTGTTAGATAGAAGTTGACTTTTCCATCAACCACCTTGTTTTGGGTCCCTATTATGGTCTCTCCTTTAAACACCTGCGGTCGACACTTCCGTTACAGCCACTAAATCCCAATTAAACCAGGGTATGTCCCAAATGGCACCCTATTCCTTATATAGTGCACTACTTTTCACCATGGCCCATAGGGCTCTGGTCAAAAGTAGTGCACTATGTAGGGAATAGGGTGCCATTTGGGATGCAGACCAAGTCAATGAGCTCCCGGCCCTGCTGGCTGGATCGATGGGGAAGCAACAGAGGTTGATGATAAGTTAGGGTCTGAGGGGGAGATATTGACCAACACCATTCATCAGGAGGTGTTTTTTAGAGGTGAGAGGATAGAGAGAGTGGTAGTGGTTCGGTCAGGGAAGGTATATTGATGGGAGGAAGGACTGAGTGAGAGAAGGATGAGAGGATAGAGGTCTGATGAAGATGTTCTCCTGGCTATCAGAATATTTCTAGTTTCATAATACTCCTCCATCTCTCTCTCTCCTTTTCCCCTCTGCCTGCCTACCTCACCACTCAATACATCATTTGCCTCCTCCCTTACTTTTCTTTCTCTTTTTCTGTCACTCCTCCCAGCTCATCCCCTTCTTTCTTTTCCTCCCGTCTCTTTCTCACTTGTTTACCCTCCTCTCTCTTTCATTGCGCTCTCTCTTTCGCTCGCTCTCTCTTTCGCTCTCTCTCTCTTTCTCTCTCTCTCCCCCTCACTCTCTCAATTCAAATTGCTTTTTTGCTTTAGGGACAGTTTAAATAATAAATAGTAATCCCCCCCCCCCCCTCTCTCTCCCTCACTCCTTCCCTCCTCGACACAGAGGTCAGACGGGATTCGCCATCGCCATCAACCTGATGTACGGTATGGCGTCCCTGTCCAGCACCTTCGCCCTGCTCCTGGTCACCGAGCGCTCAATCAAATCCAAGCACGTGCAGCAGGTCAGCGGCGTCTACCTCTCCAACTTCTGGTTCTCTGCACTGCTCTGGGACCTGGTCAACTTCTTCCTGCCCTGCGTGCTCATGCTGGTCAGTATACCATCTGGATTTACTGAAAGGCCCAATGCAGCTGTTTTTATATCAATATCAAATCATTTCTGGGTAACAATTAAGTACATTACTGTGATTGTTTCCAATGAAAATGCTCAAAAGGAAACAAAAATAGCTTGTCTGTGGAGTGGTCTGAGTGGGGAGGGTAAACTGAAAAATAGCGGCTATCCCCCCCAAACATCCCTCCCTCCCAACAGGTGGTGTTCCGGGCGTTTGCGGTCAAGGCCTTCGTAGCGGACAACCACCTGGTTGACGTGTTATTACTCCTGCTGCTATACGGCTGGGCCGTCATCCCCCTCATGTACCTGCTCAGCTTCCTGTTCTCCACTGCCGCCTCCGCATACACCCGCCTCACCATTTTCAACATCATCAGCGGCACCGCCACCTTCCTCACCGTCACCATCATGACCATCCCAGGTGAGAGCCAAGGCCAGCATACTAGATACTAGCGTTTCACACTATCGTGCCGACCCAAACCAAACTGTGCTGGCTCTGATATTTTCAGGATGGTCCAGCGACTGTGGGGTTGCGTAGCCAGTGCCAGCCTGGTGCTCTTATTTGCTTCACAACTGGGGATTAGGCTGGCAAAATACGCTGTGGAAATACATTTGATGAATTTCCCTTACCTTGATTCTCTTTTCTCATTACCTCTCCTCCTTCCCCTCCTCCCTCCTCTCCTCCTCCTGTTTCCCCTCCTCTCCCTCTCTCCTCTCCCCTCCTCCCTCCTCTCCTCCTCCTGTTTCCCCTCCTCTTCCTCTCCCTCTCGTTTACCCTCCTCTCCCTCTCCCCTCCTCCCTCCTCTCCTCCTCCTGTTTCCCCTCCTCCTCTCTTCTCCCCCTCTCAGAGCTAAAGCTACAGGACCTGTCTCGTATCCTGGACAAGGTGTTCCTGCTCTTCCCTAACTACTGCCTGGGCATGTCCTTCAGCCAATTCTACCAGAACTACCAGTTCATCACCTTCTGCACCTCCAACCCCATGGCCACGGGCGTCTGCCGTTTATTGAGTGAGTAGTGCACGATGCTCTGCTACAGCAGGGAGAGAGAAACCGTAGCTGTATTACATTTACATTTTACATTTTAGTCATTTAGCAGATGCTCTTATCCAGAGCGACTTACAGTTAGTGAGTGCATACATTATTTTTGTTTGAGTATTTTTATTTTTTTCATGCCCCCCCTTGGGAAACGAACCCACAACCCTGGCGTTGCAAACACCATGCTCTACCAACTGAGCTACATCCCTGCCGGCCATTCCCTCCCCTACCCTGGACGACGCTGGGCCAATTGTGCGCCGCCCCATGGGTCTCCCGGTCGCGGCCGGCTACGACAGAGCCTGGATGTTTGGAGGAAAAAGGGGGGCCGCTTTCAAGCCGAAGAACACCATCCCAACCGTGAAGCACGGGGATGGCAGCATCATGCTGTGGGGGTTCTTTGCTGCAGGAGGGACTGGTGCACTTCACAAAATAGATGGCATCATGAGGAAGGAAAATTATGTGGATATATTGAAGCAACCTCTCAAGACATCAGTCAGGAAGTTAAAGCTTGGTCGCAAATGGGTCTTCCAAATGGACAATGACCCCAAGCATACTTCCAAAGTTGTGGCAAAATGGCTTAAGGACAACAAAGTCAAGGTATTGGAGTGGCCATCACAAAGCTCTGACCTCAATACTATAGAAAATATGTGGGCAGAACTGAAAAAGCGTGTGCGAGCAAGGAGGCCTACAAACCTGACTCAGTTACACCAGCTCTGTCAGGAGGAACGTATCACAGTGTCCGTAGTTCAGTAGGACTACCTATTGTATTAGTAGTTTTTGGGGAGTGGGTGGGGACCAAAAATGTAGAGTATTATTTTATTGGACAATATACAAATGTTATTGAGAAAGATAATTTGAAAAATGTAATGTTATTGCATAAATATATGTATTGGTTCTCTTAATTTTGATAGGAGAGATACAAATGTAATGAGTAAAAGGTTGTTTGTTGATATTTGTTGATGTGAAAATCAAAATTTACATATTTTAAGGTTGTCATTAGATTTGGGGTGGGGTGGGGTCGCCACAATAAAAAAATAAAAAAAGGTGTCTCCAGAAATTCCTGCGTAAAAAATAAATAATGGGGTCCCCGCTGAAAAGGTTTGAATACCACTGTGTTACATGATATGTAGTTGTAGGAATATTGTGTTGATGATGATGATCACAATAATGTTGATGAGAATGATTCTGACTACGACGATGGTAATGAGGATGATGAAGAACCTGTCCTGCCATTTTCTAGTTAACCCTTCGTAGCCCTGACTGGTCTTGTTGCTCCTCCCTCCTCCAGACATCACGTACCAGGAGAACTACTTCTCCATGTCGGAGCCGGGGGTGGGCCGTTTCCTGGTGGCCCTGTCCCTGCAGGGTGTAGTCTTCATCACCCTCCTCTTCATCATCGAGATGCAGTGTGTCAAAACCCTCCGCCGCTTCCTCACCCACCTCGCCAGGAGACGTAAACAGGTCAGCAGGGGAGGGGCCAGAGAGTTGACCATATGGTGCTGCCTCATGCCCCAGGTGGGCGGAGTTTTCACTTTATGACCAATGGAATTGTCGAAAATGTGCATACTCCGCCCACCTGGTGCCCTGAGCGAGATGAAACTAATGCCCCCTTTGTTTCTGTAGGGCTGTATACAAGAGGAAATTATACACATTTCTTTGAAGAATTTCTGATTTCTGAAAAGCTGGTATATTTTGGTGTGGTTGGGTACAAAATTCAACATAATGTTCCCTGTTGCAAATTCTTACAGCTGTATTATGCCAGTAGTATAAAAAGAGCCCATTGATAGTAATAGTCTGTATGTGTCTCCTAGCTGCCTCTGATAGGGGATGTGGCCCTACTGCCGGAGGACAGGGACGTAGCGGAGGAGAGGAAGAGGGTTCTGGAGTGTCAGCCCATAGTAGAGTCTATGGTGGGGAGCCCTCTCATACTGCAGGACCTCAGCAAGGTACAGCACCTGTCTGTTAGTCTGTTCTCCCTCCCAGAGGCATCCAGTAGTGGTGAGGGTCTCTGTCTGTCTGTCTCTCTCTCTCTGTCTCTTTCTCTCCTCTCCCTCCAGGTCTACAGCAGTGATCTCCCACCCTCTCCTCTCCCTCCCTCCCTCCAGGTGTACAGCAGTGATCTCCCACCCTCTCCTCTCCCTCCCTCCCAGGTCTACAGCAGTGATCTCCCACCCTCTCCTCTCCCTCCCTTCCTCCAGGTCTATAGCAGTGATCTCCCACCCTCTCCTCTCCCTCCCTTCCTCCAGGTCTACAGCAGTGATCTCCCACCCTCTCCTCTCCCTCCCTCCAGGTCTACAGCAGTGATCTCCCACCCTCTCCTCTCCCTCCCTCCAGGTGTACAGCAGTGATCTCCCACCCTCTCCTCTCCCTCCCTTCCTCCAGGTCTACAGCAGTGATCTCCCACCCTCTCCTCTCCCTCCCTCCAGGTCTACAGCAGTAATCTCCCACCCTCTCCTCCCCCCAGGTCTACAGCAGTGATCTCCCACCCTCTCCTCTCCCTCCCTCCAGGTCTACAGCAGTGATCTCCCACCCTCTCCTCCCCCCAGGTCTACAGCAGTGATCTCCCACCCTCTCCTCTCCCTCCCCCCAGGTCTACAGCAGTGGTGAAACAGCATTGGCGGTAGACAGACTCTCTCTAGCAGTGGGGAAAGGAGAGTGTTTTGGCCTGCTGGGTTTCAATGGAGCAGGGAAGACCACCACCTTCAAGATGCTCACAGGGGACGAGACCGTCACCTCTGGTGATGCCTACATTGACGGCTACAGCATCCTGAGGGATGTCAAGAAGGTAGGAGAGCGAGAGGGAGGTAAGGAGAGGGAGAGAGAGAGGGAGGGGGAAATTAGCACTTTTGAAAAATTATTTAAATTGTTTTTGTCACATACACCGGATAGGTGCAGTGAAATGTGTTGTTTTACAGGGTCAGCCATAGTAGTATGGCATCCCTTGAGCAAATTAGGGATAACTACCTTGCTCAAGGGCACATCGGTAGATTTTTTATCTTGTCGGCTCGGGAATACTCAAATCTCTAAGCTAACTGCCGCCCTTACTTGAAAGTTCATTAGGGCACACCATAACAAAGCATTTTGCAACAGAAAACAAAAACTAGCATTTCCTTTTGAACACGTACAGATAGGACCTTCTCAATTAGGGGCTGTTTTCTTACACTTTGTGCCTCCTGAACACGAACCAGTTCTAATATACGATGAAACTCACAAAATCACCTTGCATGACACCACCCTCTCTCCCATGTGTCGTAGGTACAGCAGCGGATTGGCTATTGCCCGCAGTTCGACGCTGTCCTGGATCACATGACAGGAAGAGAAACGCTGTGCATGTACGCTAGGCTCCGGGGGATACCAGAGAAATACGTGTCGGGCTGCGTGGAGAACGTGCTACGGTCCTTACTACTAGATCCCCATGCTGACAAACTGTGCCGCAGCTACAGGTAAGCATTCAGGGGAGAGAGTAGGGGGGGAAGGGGTTGGGTGTGTGTGTGTTGGTTTTGGGGGTGGGGGACAGAGTGTGTGTGTGTGGGGCAATTGCTGGTCATGGAGTCCTTTTCTTGCTCTATATTTGTTGTGCTCCTTCTGTCCCTCTAGACATAGCATGTCCTATAGTGTACACTCCTCCTTCTGTCCCTCTAGACATAGCATGTCCTATAGTGTACACTCCTCCTTCTGTCCCTCTAGACATAGCATGTCCTATAGTGTACACTCCTCCTTCTGTCCCTCTAGACATAGCATGTCCTATAGTGTACACTCCTCCTTCTGTCCCTCTAGACATAGCATGTCCTATAGTGTACACTCCTCCTTCTGTCCCTCTAGACATAGCATGTCCTATAGTGTACACTCCTCCTTCTGTCCCTCTAGACATAGCTCACGAATGTCAAGAGATTGCGGAGTACAAACACACTCCCTTTCCTCCTTCCTCCCTCCTACATACATCTCTCCATCTTGCCCCCCTCCCTCTCCCTCCCCATCCCTTCCTATCCCTCTCGCTCTTTCCCTCCTTTACCCCCTCCCCTCTCTCTCTCTTCCCCCCTCTCTCGCTCTCTCCTTCCATCTTTCCCTTCCTATCCCTCTCTCTTTTTCCCTCCTTCACCTCTCTCTCTCTCTCTCCCTGCAGTGGGGGCAATAAGAGGAAGCTGAGTGCGGCTGTGGCTCTGATTGGCGGACCCCCGGTCATCTTCCTGGACGAGCCATCCACCGGCATGGACCCAGTTGCTAGGCGACTGCTGTGGGACGCCGTGACGCGCACCCGAGAGTCTGGAAAGGCCATCATCATCACTTCTCACAGGTGAGCATAGCGCGCACACACACACCATCCTCTTCATCGCTAACATGATCATCCTAATTTCTTCATCATCTTCCACCTTCCAGTACAGCCATTACTGTGTTTCAGGAAGGAACAGAGAGACTCAGAGATTAAAATAGATGTTGTCATGCTTGGTGTCTTCTTTTTATCTTTCTCAATCTTTCTCCCTCTCCTCTCTTTTTCCCACTGTTCTTCCCCTTCTGTCTTGCTCTCTCTGCTGTAGTATGGAGGAATGCGAGGCCCTGTGCACCAGGCTGGCTGTGATGGTGAACGGTCAGTTTAAGTGTCTGGGCAGTCCCCAGCACCTGAAGAGTAAGTTTGGCAGCGGCTACACACTGCTGGCTAAAGTACGAGTCGACAAGGAGGTGGAGGACAGCGACCTGCAACTCTTCAAGGACTTCATCGAGAGCACCTTCCCAGGTCAGAGACAAACACACACACACACACACACACTTTTCCCACATTTAGTTACGTTACAGCCTTATTCTAAAATGTATTACATTGTTTTTTCCCCTCATCAATCTACACACAATACCCCATGATGACAAAGCAATTTTTTTATTTTTTTTTATGTTTGCTAATAAAAAATTAATAAAAAACTGAAAGTATTCAGACCCTTTACTCAGTACTTTGTTGAAGCACCTTTGGCAGCATCGAGTCTTCTTGGGTATGACTCTACAAGCTTGGCACACCTGTATTTGGGGAGCTTCTCCCATTCTTCTCTGCAGATCCTATCAAGCTCTATCAGGATGGATGGGGAGCGTTGCTGCACAGCTATTTCCAGGTCTCTCCAGAGATGTTTGATCTGGTTCAAGTCCGGGCTCTGGCTGGGCCACTCAAGGACATTCAGAGACTTGTCCTGAAGCCACTCCTGCGTTGTCTTGGCTGTGTGCTTAGGGTCGTTGTCCTGTTGGAAGGTGAACCTTTGCCCCAGTCTGAGGTCCTGAGCAGGTTTTCATCAAGGATCTCTCTGTACTTTGCTCCGTTCATCTTTCCCTTGATCCTGACTAGTCTCCCAGTCCCTGCCGCTGAAAAACATCCCCACAGCATGATGTTGCCACCACCATGCTTCACCGTAGGGATGGTGCCATGTTTCCTCCAAACGTGACGCTTGGCATTCAGAACAAGGAGTTCAATCTTTCTTACATCATTTACATTTACATTTTAGTAATTTAGCAGACGCTCTTATCCAGAGCGACTTACAGTTAGTGAGTGCATACATAATTTTTTTGTTTTTCATACTGGCCCCCCGTGGGAATCGAACCCACAACCCTGGCGTTGCAAACACCATGCTCTACCAATTGAGCTACATCCCTGCCGGCCATTCCCTCCTCTACCCTGGATGACGCTCCCGGTCGCGGCCGGCTACGACAGAGCCTGGATTCGAACCAGGATCTCTAGTGGCACAGCTAGCACTGCGATGCAGTGCCTTAGACCACTGCGCCACTTGGGAGGCACATCAGACCCGAGAATCTTGTTTCTCATGGTCTGAGAGTCTTTAGGTGCCTTTTGGCAAACTCTAAACAGGCTATCATGTGCCTTTTTACTGAAGAGTGGCTTCCGTCTGGCCACTACCATAAAAGCCTGATTGGTGGAGTGCTGCAGAGATGGTTGTCCTTCTCCATAGAGGAACTCTAGAGCTCTGTCAGAGTGACCATCGGGTTCTTGGTCACCTCCCTGACCAAGGCCCTTCTCCCCTGATTGCTCAGTTTGGCTGGGCGGCCAACTCTAGGAAGAGTCTTGGTGGTACCAAACTTCTTCAATTTAAGAATGATGGAGGCCACTGTGTTCTTGGGGACATTCAATGCTGCAGAAATGTTTTGGTACCCTTCCCCAGATCTGTGCCTCGACACAATTCTGTCTCGGAGCTCTACGGACAATTCCTTCGACCTCATGGCTTGGTTTTTGCTCTGACATGCATTGTCAACTGTGGGACCTTATATAGACAGGTGTGTGCCTTTCCAAATCCTGTCCAATCAATTGAATTGACCACATGTGGACTCCAATCAAGTTATAGAAACATCGCAAGGATGACTAATGGAAACATGATGCACCTGAGCTCAATTTCGAGTCTCGTAGCAAAGGATCTGAATACTTATAAGGTATTTCTGTTTTTATTTTATTTTATTTTTACATTTGCAAATATTTCTAAAAAACCGTTTTAGCTTTGTCATTATGGGGTATTGTGTGTAGATTGATGAGGGGAAAAACGTATGTAATCCATTTTAGAATAAGGCTGTAACGTAACAAAATGTGGAAAAAGTCAAGGGGTCTGAATACTTTCCGAAGGCACTACACGCACGCACTCACCCCACCCCCCGAGGCGATCCAAGATGTATGACTGTCAATGGTTTAGGGGGTTGGTCTAACATGACATCAATTCCTTCTCTCCACAGGAAGTCTACTGGCAGATGAACACCAGGGTATGGTGCACTACCACTTGACTGACAAGACTCTCACCTGGGCACAGGTAACTATCTCTCTTTCTCAGCCGGTCCCTATTCACTCCTTAACCCTTCTCCTTGGCCCTAACATGTCAGCCAACCTGCCTTTTTAGATTTTAGATAGGGCTCCCGAGTGGCACAGCGGTCTAAGGCACTGCATCTCAGTGCTTGAGGCGTCACTACAGACCCCCTGGTTCGATTCCTGGCTGTATCACAACCGGCCGTGATTGGGAGGCCCATAGGGCGGCGCACAATTGGCCCAGCGTCGTCCGGGTTTGGCCGGTGTAGGCCGTCATTGTAAATAAGAATTTGTTCTTAACTGACTTGCCTTGTTAAATAAAAGTTTAAAAAAGACAAAGAGTGTAATGACTCTAGGCACTAAGTGTATTTGCAATTGATTTGTGTCTGACTGCTCCAGACTATTGAAGTTGTCAGAAACAGCTTGTGATTTCAGTCTAAGCACTGACTCACCCTATGTGACTCACCCTGTTACTCACCCTATGTGACTCACCCTGTTACTCACCCTATTGTTACTCCCCCTATGTTCCCCATCTTTCTCTCCCCTCTCTTTATCCCCCCGTTCTCCCCCAGGTGTTTGGCACCCTGGAGGCAGCCAAAGAGAAGTACAACATCGACGACTACGCTGTGAGCCAGATCTCCCTGGAACAGGTGTTCCTCAGCTTCGCCCAGTTCCAGCACTGCAGCAGGAAATAGATGGAGCGAGGAGGAAGAAGAGGGGGGGAGCTCCATCTCTCTGTTTCTCTCTCTTTCTCTCTGTCCATCCGTCGTGTGCATCTCTCCACTCTGTGTGGATGACCTGTGTACATGGACTCGACTATGTGACGCGCCACTGAGCTATGCTCAGCTCTTGATCTACACACACTTACATACATATACACAGACAGACAGACACTGTGCAGTGATGGAGCAGAGGTTGAATCCCTGGACACCTGGACTTCAACGTGGCCGTGTTCTTGGACCGCCACACAGACTGGACACGTTGATCCAAGCCTGGGTCTTAACCATCAACCACTCCTTTCTCTTCTGTTCAATCAGTTTGTGTGTGTTGGACATTTAGGCCAGTCCAGAGGGAATGTTAGGGAGTTTGGTTTAGGGGGGGGGTCTGCTATATGACCAAGTAACCAATCTTAGATGTTACATATTTCTTGTCTTTGACGTTAAAAGACCATGTATACCACTGGATACCACTGGATACCACTGGATACCACTGGATATGAGTGGTCTACTGAGAGTCTACTGTGTGACAGACAGGGTTGCCTCCTTTTGTGCACTTGTATGCAGTGTTGTGTTATTTATGATTTTTGTCTCCTCATATGATTCTTACTTTGGTCCTAAAGAATTGTGCCCAGTGGGTATTGTTCGTCACTGATATGATTGAAATATACAATGAAGCATTTCAAGTGAGGCAATTGTAAAACAAATCAACACAATGGTAGTAGCCCTTATAGCCTTATCAGAAACTATTGAAAGGGTGGATTTTTTTTTTTTTTTTTGGGTAAATGCCATGCGCTAACGCTTGCTCATCCTTTTTGGTCAGATGTAAATGATGTAATAGATTCATGGTACTGAAGCCACTTCCTGTAGGAAATCATTAGATTGGTTTGCAGAAACGTTGCAGGAACGTTAGCTAACAATTGCATATCTGAAATAACAACAACCTCTCTGCACTGCATTGCATGGCACAAAAAAAATTTGCTTGGTATTGAGATGCCCTCAAACCATCATCAAAATTCCTAATTGCAAGATTCACAAAGAAAAAATGTCTCTCGAAGGATTTGAGCATGTTGGACTGTTTGGTTCCTATGCTTAGCATTGGGTCTGTCCACTGACTGAAGCACAACTTCCCTTTCTAAGGGCTACAGTAAGTTTGATGCAGTGTCATAGTTACAGAATCACTAAATACACCTGTTGAGTTATATATTGGTGAACATGTTGTCATTCCTGACCTATAACAGTTAATTATTTGACTTTAAGGGATAGGTCAACGACTTTGTAAAATGTGAAATCGCTGAACTATCCCTTAAAGTGAGGCATATTTTGGTTTGTTTACCCACACAAATGTAACTGCAGCTTAAGCATTCCATGTTAACTTTATTTGTTTGTGTGCTGTCCCTTGACTGCTGTCAATTATACTACTACAGTACTACAATGTTATTCCTGAAGGCTGAAACAAAATGACGTTTTTGCTTATGAATGTGTAGATGCATTACAGCTATGGACCAATGCACTGTTACATCCTCTTAATATAGAGCTTAGAGTACTTTACTATAGAGTAAAGTAACACACCGTCCACTCAACAAATCAGTCACCTTTTTCCGTCCATTGGCTGTTGTTCTTTTCATTTGCAAAGCCTTTCTTAATGTAATTGAATGAAGAGGTTGAATGAAGCGAATGCAAGGTTTAAAGACAGTAGCTTCCACTGGAATGAAAGTATTTCTGTCCAGACAGAGAATTCCTGCTTCTTCTTGTCCCAGCATTCCATTTATTTATTATTTTTGCTTTGTGGAAAATGATTAGGCCTAGTCCAATATTTACTCCTCTTGTGTCTAGACATGCTAACTCTCCTATGTTATCCCAATGCTACACTGGTCGATGTGGTTATGTATCTGAACTATCAACAGTAATCATGGGAGAATAGTGTAAACGTCTTAAAGGGATAGTTTTTTGTTGACGTTTCTTACAAAAGTGAACTGTCCCTTTTAAAATAATGTTTCTGATAATGGTTAACTTATCAATGCAACTGACTGTAAAACAGCCTCACACATGTGAGAGTCATTGTAACTTGTGAAGAAACGACCATGGTCTTGTATTGCTTTCTGAACTGATGTTATTGTTAACAAACACCTATGTATTGCTGAAGGTGACATTCCTACTCATAGCTCACTCAATCTAACGAGTTGACGCTGTCTTTTTTTAAAAGCACTCTTGAAGTGAACCACTGTAACAATAGCTGTTTCTGGGATGGTTGAACTTAAGCAACTGCGTAGGATAGTTGACAAACTGATAGTTAGGTGGTTACAGACAACACTTATTTAGAGGCAGACGTTCATGCTTGGAAGACAAAAAGTAGGGCTTATTGATTATACAGGGCTCTGTCCTGACAAATTATGTTTTTGTTACGTTTCTACATATCATATAGATGCACAGTTCACCTATATGGACATGTCTTACATCTACTTCTTGAGAATCAACCCAAATGTCACATTTTGAGTTAAGTTAAAGAGAACTTGAAAACATTGTGATGATGATGCAAATGATTAGGATAAAGTACAATGTATCATATTTAAAAAAGGGAATCTTCATCATTGAAATCGTATGTACTGTATCATGGAACTAACCTTGTCTACTGTATAATACTGCTATTCTTTTTTTAATTAAATTTGCTCTATGCAAATAGAAGCAAAAACAAGTATTCCTTTACTTTAGAAACACCAAACCTTCATTATACATGATCAATTATGAGGTATTTCTCATTTTAAGACAGCGGTTCTATAACCTTATAAAACTGGACCTGCTGGACTCAGCCAGGAGTACACTGTGGTCATACAGTGAGGGAAAAAAGAATTTGATCCCCTGCTGATTTTGTACGTTTGCCCACTGACAAAGACATGATTAGTCTATAATTTTTATGGTAGGTTTATTTGAACAGTGAGAGACAGAATAACAAAAAAATCCAGAAAAACGCATGTCAAAAATGTTATAAATTGATTTGCACTTTAATGAAGGAAATAAGTATTTGACCCCCTCTCAATCAGAAAGATTTCTGGCTCCCAGGTGTCTTTTATACAGGTAACGAGCTGAGATTAGGAGCCCACTCTTAAAGGGAGTGCTCCTAATCTCAGCTTGTTACCTGTATAAAAGACACCTGTCCACAGAAGCAATCAATCAATCAGATTCCAAACTCTCCACCATGGCCAAGACCAAAGAGCTCTCCAAGGATGTCAGGGACAAGATTGTAGACCTACACAAGGCTGGAATGGGCTACAAGACCATCGCCAAGCAGCTTGGTGAGAAGGTGACAACAGTTGGTGCGATTATTTGCAAATGGAAGAAACACAAAATAACTGTCAATCTCCCTCGGCCTGGGGCTCCATGCAAGATCTCACCTCGTAGAGTTGCAATGATCATGAGAACGGTGAGGAATCAGCCCAGAACTACACGGGAGGATCTTGTCAATGATCTCAAGGCAGCTGGGACCATAGTCACCAAGAAAACAATTGGTAACACACTACGCCGTAAAGGACTGAAATCCTGCAGCGACCGCAAGGTCCCCCTGCTCAAGAAAACACATATACAGGCCCGTCTGAAGTTTGCCAATGAACATCTGAATGATTAAGAGAAGAACTGGGTGAAAGTGTTGTGGTCAGATGAGACCAAAATCGAGCTCTTTGGCATCAACTCAACTCGCCTTGTTTGGAGGAGGAGGAATGCTGCCTATGACCCCAAGAACACCATCTCCACCGTCAAACATGGAGGTGGAAACATTATGCTTTGGGGGTGTTTTTCTGCTAAAGGGACAGGACAACTTCACCGCATCAAAGGGACGATGGACGGGGCCCATGTACCGTCAAATCTTGGGTGAGAACCTCCTTCCCTCAGCCAGGGCATTGAAAATGGGTCGTGGATGGGTATTCCAGCATGTTAATGACCCAAAACACACGGCCAAGGCAACAAAGGAGTGGCTCAAGAAGAAGCACATTAAGGTCCTGGAGTGGCCTAGCCAGTCTCCAGACCTTAATCCTATAGAAAATCTGTGGAGGGAGCTGAAGGTTTGAGTTGCCAAACGTCAGCCTCAAAACCTTAATGACTTGGAGAAGATCTGCAAAGAGGAGTGGGACAAAATCCCTCCTGAGATGTGTGCAAACCTGGTGGCCAACTACAACAAACGTCTGACCTCTGGGATTGCCAACAAGGGTTTTGCCACCAAGTACTAAGTCATGTTTTGCAGAGGGGTCAAATACTTATTTCCCCTCCATTAAAATGCAAATCAATTTATAACATTTTTGACGTGTTTTTCTGGATTTTTTTTGTTATTCTGTCTCTCACTGTTCAAATAAACCTACCATTAAAATTATAGACTGATCATGTCTTTGTCAGTGGGCAAACGTACAAAATCAGCAGGGGATCAAATACTTTTTTCCCTCACTGTATATACTATGTTAACACCTATATGCGTCGTTTGCTAATCAGAACATGACCCGTCTATATACCCTCAGTAGTTACAACCCATTTATTTCTCTGGTGTTTTCAGAGGCGAAGGCACAGAAACTTTGACTAGGGACATAACTCTTGCAGGACCAGTTATCTGACCTCCCTATTCCATGCTGTATTGCCAGATTAGCATACAGTGGGGAGAACAAGTATTTGATACACTGCCGATTTTGCAGGTTTTCCTACTTACAAAGCATGTAGAGGTCTGTAATCCAGAAAATCACATTGTATGATTTTTAAGTAACAATTTGCATTTTATTGCATGACATAAGTATTTGATACATCAGAAAAGCAGAACTTAATATTTGGTACAGAAACCTTTGTTTGCAATTACAGAGATCATACGTTTCCTGTAGGTCTTGACCAGGTTTGCACACACTGCAGCAGGGATTTTGGCCCACTCCTCCATACAGACCTTCTCCAGATCCTTCAGGTTTCGGGGCTGTCGCTGGGCAATACGGACTTTCAGCTCCCTCCAAAGATTTTATATTGGGTTCAGGTCTGGAGACTGGCTAGGCCACTCCAGGACCTTGAGATACTTCTTCACGGAGCCACTCCTTAGTTGCCCTGGCTGTGTGTTTCGGGTCGTTGTCATGCTGGAAGACCCAGCCACGACCCATCTTCAATGCTCTTACTGAGGGAAGGAGGTTGTTGGCCAAGATCTCGCAATACATGGCCTCATCCATCCTCCCCTCAATATGGTGCAGTCGTCCTGTCCCCTTTGCAGAAAAGCATCCCCAAAGAATGATGTTTCCACCTCCATGCTTCACGGTTGGGATGGTGTTCTTGGGGTTGTACTCATCCTTCTTCTTCCTCCAAACATGGTGAGTGGAGTTTAGACCAAAAAGCTCTATTTTTGTCTCATCAGACCACATTACCTTCTCCCATTCCTCCTCTGGATCATCCAGATGGTCATTGGCAAACTTCAGACGGGCCTGGACATGCGCTGGCTTGAGCAGGGGGACCTTGCGTGCGCTGCAGGATTTTAATCCATGACAGCGTAGTGTGTTACTAATGGTTTTCTTTGAGACTGTGGTCCCAGCTCTCTTCAGGTCATTGACCAGGTCCTGCCGTGTAGTTCTGGGCTGATCCCTCACCTTCCTCATGATCATTGATGCCCCACGAGGTGAGATCTTGCATGGAGCCCCAGACCGAGGGTGATTGACCGTCATCTTGAAATTCTTCCATTTTCTAATAATTGCGCCAACAGTTGTTGCCTTCTCACCAAGCTGCTTGCCTATTGTTCTGTAGCCCATCCCAGCCTTGTGCAGGTCTACAATTTTATCTCTGATGTCCTTACACAGCTCTCTGGTCTTGGCCATTGTGGAGAGGTTGGAGTCTGTTTGATTGAGTGTGTGGACAGGTGTCTTTTATACAGGTAACGAGTTCAAACAGGTGCAGTTAATACAGGTAATGAGTGGAGAACAGGAGGGCTTCTTAAAGAAAAACTAACAGGTCTGTGAGAGCCGGAATTCTTACTGGTTGGTAGGTGATCAAATACTTATGTCATGCAATAAAATGCAAATTAATTACTTAAAAATCATACCACGTGATTTTCTGGATTTTTGTTTTAGATTCCATCTCTCACAGTTGAAGTGTACCTATGATAAAAATTACAGACCTCTACATGCTTTGTAAGTAGGAAAACCTGCAAAATCGGCAGTGTATCAAATACTTGTTCTCCCCACTGTATGTCATACAACCTGGAACCTATGGGCCGGTTTCCCAGACACAGAGTAAGCCCTAGTCCTGGACGTAATAGCATGTCTAATGGATATTTTTTTGTCTAGGACTATGCTAAATCTGTGTCTGGGAAACCGACCTATGTCCTACAACCTTTATTTGGCTTGGGTTATTCTTTCACTCCCCTGAATAGAAAAGTAGGGGTTGGTCAAAGACATTCATATTACCAGGAAGCGTGGAGAAAAGTCTAATAGTTGTGAGCGGGATTTGTGTCAGTTCTTTGTTCATGTTGTCGTGACGTGCCTTTCTCACAATCTGCTAATTGCTTCTTCAGAAAGTGAAACACATTCAGACCTAAAAGACAATCAAGATTAACCTGTATTGCTACTTCCTCTTATTCAGTTTTGTGATTACATTTAATCAGTGAGTTCTCTGTTTCTCATTATAGACGGATAACTAAATGAGATAATTACAGATAACTCCTGAGTGGCACAGTGGTCTAAGGCACTGCATCGCAGTGCTAGCTGTGCCACTAGAGATCCTGGTTCGTGTCCAGGCTCTGTCACAGCCGGCCGCGAACATGTATGCATTCACTAACTGTAAGTCGCTCTGGATAAGAGCGTCTGCTAAATGACTAAAATGTAAATGTAATAATGATATTGACGTGATATCCATGTTCTAAATTCTGTTGAGAGGCTGTTCCGTTATGTTGAGCAATATGGTCAGCATATACAGTGCCTTCGGAAAGTATTCAGACCCCTTTCCCACATTTTGTTATTTTACAGCCTTATTCTAAAATGGATTAAATGAATAAAAACCCTCAGCAGTCTACACACAATACCCCAGAATGAAAAAGCAAAAACAGGTTTTTAGAATTTTTGCAAACGTATTAAAACCATTTGCTATGAGACTGTGGTAAATTCAATTGATTGGACATGATTTGAAAAGGCACACACCTGTCTAGATAAGGTCCCACAGTTGACAGTACACGTCAGAGCAAAAACCAAGCCATGAGGTCGAAAGGAATTCTACGTAGAGCTCCGAGACAGGATTGTGTCGAGGCACAGAGCTGGGGAAGGGTACCAAAAAATTCCTGCAGCATTGAAGGTCCCCAAGAACACAGTGGCCTCAATCATTCTTAAATGGAAGCAGTTTGGAACCACCAAGACTCTTCCTAGAGCTGGCCGCACGGCCAAACTGAGCAATCGGGGGAGAAGGGCCTTGGTCAGGGAGGTGACCAAGAATCCGATGGTCCTCTAGAGTTCCTCTGTGGATATGGGAGTTCCTTCCAGAAGGACAACTATATCTGTAGCACTCCACCAATCAGGCCTTTATGGTAGAGTGACCAGACGGAAGCCACTCCTCAGTAAAAGGCACATGACAGCCCACTTGGAGTTTGCCAAAAGGCACCTAAAGACTCTCAGACCATGAGAACCAAGATTCAACTCTTTGGCCTGAATCCCAAGCTTCATGTCCGGAGGAAACCTGGCACCATCCCTACGGTGAAGCATGGTGGTGGCAGCATCATGCTGTGGGGATGTTTTTCAGCGGCAGGGACTGGGAGACTAGTCAGGAATGAGGGAAAGATGAACAGAGCAAAGTACAGAGATCCTTGATGAAAACCTGCTCAGGACCTCAGACAACGACCATAAGCACACAGCCAAGACAACGCAGAAGTGGCTTCGGGACAAGTCTCTGAATGTCCTTGAGTGGCCCAGCCAGAGCTCAGACTTGAACCTGATCGAACATCTCTGGAGAGACCTGAAAATACAGTTGAAGTCGGAAGTTTACATACACTTAGGTTGGAGTCATTAAGACTTGTTTTTCAAGCACTATAGTTTTGGCAAGTCGGTTAGGACATCTACTTTGTGCATGACACAAGTAATTTTTCCAACAATTGTTTACAGACAGATTGTTTCACTTATAATTTACTGTATCACAATTCCAGTGGGTCAGAAGTTTACATTCACTAAGTTGACTGTGCCTTTTAAACAGCTTGGAAATTTCCAGAAAATGATGTCATGGCTTTAGAAGCTTCTGATAGGCTAATTGACATCATTTGGGTCAACTGGAAGTGTACCTGTGGATGTATTTCAAGGCCTACCTTCAAACAGTCCCTCTTTGCTTGACATCATGGGAAAATCAAAAGAAATAAGCAGAGACCTCAGAAAAAAATGTAGACCTCCACAAGTCTGGATCATCCTTTGGAGCAAATTCCAAACGCCTGAAGGTACCACATTCATCTGTACAAACAATAGTACGCAAGTATAAACACCACGGGACCACGCAGCTGTCATACCGCTCAGGAAGGAGACGCATTCTGTCTCCTAGAGATGAACGTACTTTGGTGCAAAAAGTGCAAATCAATCCCAGAACAACAGCAAAGGACCTTGTGAAGATGCTGGAGGAAACAGGTACAAAAGTATCTATATCCACAGTAAAACGAGTCCTATATCGACATAACCTGAAAGGCCGCTCAGCAAGGCTACGGTTTGCAACTGCACATGGGGACAAAGATCATACTTTTTGGAGAAATGTCCTCTGGTCTGATGAAACAAAAATAGAACAGTTTGGCCATAATGACCATCGTTATGTTTGGAGGAAAAGGGGGGGGGGGCTTGCGAACCGAAGAACACCATCCCAACCGTGAAGCACGGGGGTGGCAGCATCATGCTGTGGGGGTGCTTTACTGCAGGAGGGACTGGTGCACTTCACAAAATAGATGGCATCATGAGGAAGGAACATTATGTGGATATATTGAAGCAACATCTCAAGACATCAGTCAGGAAGTTAAAGCTTGGTCGCAAATGGGTCTTCCAAATGGACAATGACCCCAAGCATACTTCCAAAGTTGTGGCAAAATGGCTTAAGGACAACAAAGTCAAGGTATTGGTGTGGCCATCACAAAGCCCTGACTTCAATCCTATAGAAAATGTGTGGGCAGAACTGAAAAAGCGTGTGCGAGCAAGGAGGCCTACAAACCTGACTCAGTTACACCAGCTCTGTCAGGAGGAATGGGCCAAAATTCACCCAACTTATTGTGGGAAGCTTGTGGAAGGCTACCCTAAACGTTTGACCCAAGTTAAACAATTTAAAGACAATGCTACCAAATACTAATTGAGTGTATGTAAACTTCTGACCCACTGGGAATGTGATGAAATAAATAAAGCTAAAATAAATAATTCTCTCTACTATTATTCTGACATTTCACATTCTTAAAATAAAGTGGTGATCCTAACTGACCTAAGACAGGGAATTTCTACTTGGATTAAATGTCAGGAATTGTGAAAAACGGAGTAAATGTATTTGGCTAAGGTGTATGTAAACTTCCGACTTCAACTGTAGCTGTGCAGTGATGCTCCCCATCCAACCTGACAGAGCTTGAGAGGATCTGCAGAGAAGAATGGGAAAAAAGCTCAAGCTTTTCTTTTCTGTATCGGGGGATAGGTGTGCTTCATGTTTCCCTGGCTAGGTCCATGGCTGAAAAAGTGGAAACTTATGTTGACATCAACAAGAAGGAGATAAAGGAGTTGATCAAGGGCCTAAATGAGACTCGCAACCCTCAGATGTGTAGTGGCTTTGTGGACTTGTTCCTTGTCCGAAAGCAGACCCCGGAGGTATGGAGAGTTAACGCAGTAACTTTCATCAGTGGCATCACATATTGCCTAGGGGCCCTAGTTTCACTTTTAGTTTCATAGTTCAGTTTCAGTTTTTATAATTATTTCAGTTTACTAGCTAGTTTTAGTTTACTATAATAACCTTGGAGTTGTCATCATCATGTGTGTTCTTTGAATCAGCCATGTGACTTCTATATGTTATCTGTGGGTCTGTGTCTGTCAGGATGCAGGCCCCATGGACTCCTTCTACCACGACGATAACCTCATGTATTCTGTGATGAATCTGTTTGCTGCTGGTACTGGCACCACAGGGACAACCCTTCGATGGGCGCTGCTGCTCATGACCCACATACAGTGTAAGGACCAATAGATACAGCCAGATACAGATTGAAGATCATGCGTAACTACGACAAATAACATTTCTGTCACATACAACAAAACACATTTCTGTGTAGCTTTACCTATGTAGTTCTGCTTTAGAATTTCACAGACCTTCCTAGTTCTTGTTTGAAGGTCCCTTGAGGTTGAGGTTTAACTTTATAGTAACTTTGGTCCTCCCTCCTTTCTGTCTCAGACTGGGTCCAGGAGGAGATCAGCAGTGTCATAGGAAGTCGTCAGCCCTTGGTAGAGGACAGGAAGAACCTGCCCTACACTGATGCAGTGATCCATGAGACCAAGAAACTGGCCAACATTGTACCCATGTCCATGACTTACACCACCAGCTGAGACGTCACCTTCCAGGGATACTTAATCAAAAAGGTCAGATACCTGGTTTTCATCATACATTTGCATGTAAATCCCATGACTATAATGTATTGGTTGTTGTAAAGACAAATCTCTTACACTGAAACTGCACTGTCATACTAGAAACACCAGATATCTGATTTTAATCTGTAATGTTAAAAAAATGTATACAATTAGAGATCATTGAATTGCTCTGTAAGTAACCCCATCTTTTAGCAAATGTTGTAATGTTGATGTCAATCATCTCTTATACTCTGGATTTGTCTCTAATTCTATTGGTTGTAAGGGACGTCTGTGTTTCCTCTGCTGACCTCCGTCCTGCAGGACAAAAGCGAATGGGAGAGCCCCCACATCTTTAACGCCGCTCACTTTCTGGATGAGCAGGGGCGATTCATCAAGAGGGCCGCCTTCATGACCTTTTCTGCAGGTATTAATAACTCCTTCAATGTACCTTTGTAGCACGAGGCAGGAAGTAGTTCTAGAATAATCTATTGGACAGACTTCATGTTATCTCCCATGTCTTTTTCTCACAGGTCGTAGGGTGTGTCTGGAGGAGGGTCTGGCCAGGATGGAGCTCTTCCTCTTCTTCACCTCCCTCCTGCAGCGCTTTATTTCTCTCCTCCTCCTGGAGTAACAGAAGATGCTCTGGACCTGACACCATCCGTGGGGTTCACCCTCAAACCTTCCCCTCACACCAGCTGTGTGCTGTGAGCTGGGTCTAAGGAGAGAGTTTGAGGAGTGAATCTCGGCCCAATGCACATAAAGGACAAGACACACCATAATAAATATCGATCATGTGTAGTAGTTCACCTGTTGGGTGTTGATGAACGTTGACGATTTTAACATGTTGAATCATTAGGAAATTAACAGAACATTACAGCTGATGATCAGGTCAGAGGCAATATAGTGCTTTAACCGTTCAGCTGATGATCAGGTCAGAGGCAATATAGTGCTTTAACCGTTCAGCTGATGATCAGGTCAGAGGCAATATAGTGCTTTAACCGTTCAGCTGATGATCAGGTCAGAGGCAATATAGTGCTTTTAACCGTTCATCAGGACAGCATTTCTATTGTTGTTGCTAGTTCTACTTCCTGTGATGCCCTTATTGGAGATTACAATCATTATAATGGAAAAACAAGACATTTACTTTTAAGAAAATGCCCCATGGGGACAAATAAAGTTTATTAAATGCAATTGAATGTTGAGAATTCCTTGTCATTGGACGACACCTCAGTAATATAGATCTGCACTTGATCAGGGGCCATAGAGTGCTTGTCATCATTATCAGGTTCAGTCAAAACCTTGCTGCAGTCCTTGGTGACCGCTAAATTAATATCAGTAGAGTGGGCATCACTGTTTGGCTCAATCTCCGAGGGAGGGATGTCGACATCCTCCCTGGCCAGGAGGAGTTGGATGGTGGCAGTTAAATATCTGTGCGCCAGGGGTTGCCATTCGTTGGAGTCAGGGAGCTCTCCCTCTGGGCTTTTACAGAGGAAGCTTCCACCATGTTTGCCAGTCTGTGGGGTGACAGTGAATGGAATATCTCCTGTGGTGGAGTCAAGGTCCTCTATGAGTTGGTCCACCATGAGGTGTTGGTAGGCCAATGAGACCCCATGGACAATTGGTTCCCACTGGTCCCATTGGTCAGAGGACTCTACTCCTGAGCCTCCAGTGTTGAAGGTTCCACTACTAATAAGTGGGGAGGACGGGGAGCAGTCATGGACCCATTCAGTGTTGTAAGATAGTGCATACGCATATTTGTCACCAATGATCTTGTGCCAATTTTGATAGAGATTTGATTCTTTCAAAACCCTCAGCATACTTCCTGTTGTCCCTTCTGAAAGAGACACCATGGCAACACAGTATAAGCAAACAATTGAGTTTCACCTGTTTTTTTACGAATGAAGTGTGAAAGTTATTACTATTCTATAAGTCTCAGTGCTGCTGTTTGAGACAGCTTATATAGCATTAGTAAGAACTCGAGGTCGAAATGAAGTAAAACCAGTAGTTAACCAAATACTAACTAGGCCTAAATGGATACAATCAAAATCCTCACCTGATAGGGAAATGTGATGTGTGGCCCGGTGGACAATATTGAGCGTACCCACAGGAGTAAACAAGGAAGATAAGCGCAGGAAATTCAGTATAAAATGTTGTGCTTTACTGTAATGTTGACATTAAATCAAATCAAATCAAATCAAATTTTATTGGTCACATGCGCCGAATACAACAGGTGCAGACATTACAGTGAAATGCTTACTTACAGCCCTTAACCAACAGTGCATTTATTTTTAACGAAAAAAATAAAACAACAACAAAAAAGTGTTGAGAAAAAAGAGCAGAAGTAAAATAAAATAACAGTAGGGAGGCTATATATACAGGGGGTACCGGTGCAGAGTCAATGTGCGGGGGCACCGGCTAGTTGAGATAGTTGAAGTAATATGTACATGTGGGTAGAGTTAAAGTGACTATGCATAAATAATTAACAGAGTAGCAGCAGCGTAAAAAGGATGGGGTGGGGGGGCAGTGCAAATAGTCCGGGTAGCCATGATTAGCTGTTCAGGAGTCTTATGGCTTGGGGGTAGAAGCTGTTGAGAAGTCTTTTGGACCTAGACTTGGCACTCCGGTACCGCTTGCCGTGCGGTAGCAGGGAGAACAGTCTATGGCTAGGGTGGCTGGAGTCTTTGACAATTTTGAGGGCCTTCCTCTGACACCGCCTGGTATAGAGGTCCTGGATGGCAGGAAGCTTGGTCCCAGTGATGTACTGGGCCGTACGCACTACCCTCTGTAGTGCCTTGCGGTCGGAGGCCAAGCAGTTGCCATACCAGGCGGTGATGCAACCAGTCAGGATGCTCTCGATGGTGCAGCTGTAGAATTTTTTGAGGATCTGAGGACCCATGCCAAATGTTTTCAATCTAGCTTGACATGTTCTCCAAAACACAGATGAGATTTCTTTAATTGAGTAAGTCCTGAAGGTATTGCTTTGCATATAGAATTACATTCTTTATAATGTATTGGGAAGTTATATGTTTCTAAGAACTTTCTAGAAGAGAGTATATTTCCTTCTTTATTAAATAAATCAAGCACAAATATAATATTTATTTCAAACCACTTAGGGAGGAAAAAATACTTGTTTTTAACAACAATATTGTTGTTGTTCCACAGAAGTGCCTTGTGTGGGGAGAAGTTGTGGACATAACATAGTTTCCAGGCTGAAAGGGCTTGTTCATGAAATTTGGACAGTTTGATGGGTAATTTTGCTGGAGAATAGTTGCACTTCCACAAAAATTGAAGAACACCCAATTTCATAAAAATATGACAGGGAATGAAGTACCATATAGATTCAGAGCTAAGCATACATATTTTTTAATCCAGTTTACTTTAAAGGCATTGTTGATATCAATGAAATCTAGTACCCAAAGCCCACCATCAGCTCTTTGGTTTGATATTACTGACTAATTCAGTTTGCGTTGTTTATTTTTCCATATAAAGTCTAGGAAAGTTTTGTTGATATCCTTGCTGGTTTGATCAGCTACAAATAGGGATAGAGCAGGGAAGACAAAACATGACAGACCCTCTGCTTTGGACAATAAAACCATTCCAATAATATAGAGGTCACACTGGAGCCAGTTATTGAAGATGGATTTTGTTTTCTTTTAAACTCTGAGAGAAATTGAGATGTTGACAGACAATATGGTTTTTCGCCATGTGCACCCCTAAATATTTCACATTATCTTTCACTGGAATATTCTCAACAGATTGGTCATTTGAGTTATGCAGGGACAATACTTAGCATTTATTTAAGTTAAGTTCCAGACCAGAAGCAGAAGAGAATGATTTGATAATATTAAGTGCAATAACAACTTGATCCTTGTCTTTTAGAAACAGAGCTGTATCGTCTGCTAATTGAGATATTTGTATATATTTTCCAAATATTTAAATACCTTTTAATACAGGGTTGTTTAAAATGCTAATAGATAGGAATTCTACAACTAAAAGGGATAAGAAAGCTGACATAGGGCAACCCTGGTGTACACTACGGTGAATATTAAATATTTTAGATGTGTTACGATTAATCATAATAGAACTATTAATATCTTTATAAAACATATTGATAACAGAGACAAAGCTAGTCCCGAAACCAAAAGTGTATAACGAATGTATTAGGAATATGTGTTCAATTGTATCAAATGCTTTGCAAAAGTCAAGGAATAAAATAATAGCCTCAGAGTCAACTGAATCAGCGTAATCAATCAAGTCTAAAACTAACCTAATGTTACAGCTGATGTGGCGACCTTTCTTGAAACCAGTTTGGGTTTCATTAATAAGGTGGTTTAGGCCCATTTTAAGTCTATTATCATATGCTAAAGTTATCAATTTGTAATCTGTATTTAATAATATAGGTCTCCAATTATATATGAAAAGGGGATCTTTATCAGGTTTTGGTATTAAGGAAATAAGCCCTTCTACCCTTCATGGTAGTAATCATGTCACCCTTAGCTAGGCATTCTTGGAACATGTTGAATACTGGTCGCTCTAAATGTTCCCAAAAGTGTAAATAAAACCATCTGTTCCAGGTGCTTTGCCCTTCTTCATAGATTTAAGAGCATCTCTAATCTCTACTATAGAAAACTCCTCTTCACATATGGACTTGAACTCATCAGAAATAATTGGAACATGAGCATGGAGTAAAAAGTACATTATTTTCTTTAGGAATGTAGTGGAGTAAAACTAGTAAAAAATAGAAATAGTAAAGTACAGATACCCAAAAAATTACTTAAGTAGTAATTACTTAAGTAGTACTTTAAAGTATTTTTACTTAGGTACTTTACACCGCTGGCTATGCTAATATCAGCATTGTCCTGTAACTTTTATGTGAATTCGCTTCTCATGACCATTCCTTGATCTTAGTCAGCTAAACTCATAATACTTGATTGCACATTGTAACTATAATATGTAATGGAGTCAGATAGTCAGGTTTATCAAATGTAGATTGTTAAATATGATTTAGCCCTAGAGTAGACTCAGATATTATAAACCAGTGGCATGCCACAGTTGCCTGGGTGTGTATGAGGACATCATATTAGTCATCGTACGTCAGCTTCACTGGTTTTTTCCAACAGACTAATCATACATTTAATACTCACCATTGTTGTCTCTGATTTCTTTGCAGCTCCTGGGTTTTGGCTCCTGGGCTCTGGGGCTGTAACTTACATTCTGTAGCGGAATCCCTTACCCAGACAACAGAGACAGTTAGATTGAGCAGTATTTCTGATGTAAAAATATAATTTTAAGTGGTTAGATCAACAGTAACTTTCTCCGAAACGTATAGATTTCGCTATTATTCTTTCAGTTGGATAGTTTTATGACGAGATTCTCTGGTATCTAGTACTTCAGGATGTAAGAGAATAGTTAAACACTTAGATGGAGAGTTGGTTCAGAGTTATTTAATATTACAGTACCGGATTCACATGACAAGTGGTACGGGTGTAGCCTATTGTCATCTGAATGATAGGCATACAAAATCTCTCAGTTTATATACAGCTTTGCAAGCTAATTCCATCCAACAGTTGCCAACCATCATTGAGTGTCACTCCCAACAACAATAGTATCATCTTGCAACCCAGTCAGCTCACACCCTAATAAGGATATTCCATCACGTACTCATTCTAAGATTAACACAAGTGGCCCCCAAGCTATCTTGGCACGCAGACCTTCTGGCACCCACCAGTGACAGAAATAACTACATGGAATGTCCTTATCCTCTCAATCCCATGCAGCTCATAAGATCAAAGACATCAAATACTGTATAAAAATACATTATATCAGATAGACAGATATAAATTAATCAAAAAGCTAAGTGCTTATGTTTTGTGACGTAAAGCAACAGTAAGCATCAGAAATTAAGTGGAAAAATTATTATAGAGTACCTGGGGCCTCTTTTATTAAAATGTGCTTAGATTTCAAACTTTGAGTATAAGATTCGATTTATAAAATGGTTTTTACGAATGTGGTGGGGTGACTGCTTTGTTGTTTTTCAAATACCAAATTAAACTTACAGTGGACACACATGCCTATGATCCCAGCCAGCAGGAAAGCACACAGCAGCCCAAGACACACTACAGCAGCTACGGGGGATCTTCTCCCCGGGCTCTTAGATTTTGAAACGAGAAGGTGTTTCTATAACCTACAATCATTTTTTCATTAACTGCCTAAACATCTGAGTGCAAACACACCAAATAATGTGCATGACACAAGTGATACAAGCATGGATAATAAGTGTGTGTGTGTGTTTGTTGTGTGTGTGTGTGTGTATATATAAATAGCGGTATAGCTTTATACATTACCAGAGTGTTTCGCTCCTGGTGTTTGTTTTCCCCTACCGTCTTCATTGAGATAAACATTGTCCCCAGATATCTCCATGGTCTACCACTGTCTCAATTTGACAGCCGTCCAGTGAGTCTGGGACTTATATATGACAGTAACCACGATGCACAGGAAACTGCAGGGTTGGGTAGTAATGGATTACATGTTACAGGTATTACGTAATCAGATTACAGAAATGAAGTAATTTATCAACCCAGATTACTTTTAAAATACAGTTCCAGTCAAAAGTTTGGACACACCTAATCATTCAAGGTTTTGTCTTTATTTTTACTATTTTCTACATTGTAGAACAATAGTGAAGACATCAAAACTATGAAATAACACATATGGAATCATGTAGTAACCAAAAAAGTGTTAAACAAATCAAAAAGACTGGCCACCCCTTTGAGCCTGGTTCCTCTCTAGGTTTATCTTTTGTTCCTCTCTCTACACAGCACATTTGAGATCAGAATTTTAACACCCAAATGTTCTTCGAAATGTTCACAAACTAACACCCCTAGAGTGTTGGTCCCCAACACCATGGGTGTTGCAAATTCCAACTTAAATAGTTTATGTTGATGCTGTTACACTTTTTTAGTGTAAAGGAATAACACATCATGTTACATAATTATTATTTCTGGGGGGAGGGTTGTTTTAACATTCTAGGTTGTAAAGGCTTATTTTCATATTTCCCAGCATGCCTTTCAAGTGAATGGGAGAGATACCCACCCATGACTGTGTTTGTTAGTGACAGAGACATGGCTTTTGCCTTCAAAGACAAGCACTGCATTGTTGAATTCCGCGAAGTTAGTGTGGAAGAGGATTTAAAAAATATTGCTATCTATAAATAAGGACAAAACACCTGGAACTGACAACCTGGATGGTAAGTTACTGAGGTTGGTAGCGGAATACATTGTGACTTCTTTAATGGAAGCCTCTCTAATGCAAATTCGGTTGAGTATGGTATACCGCAAGGCAGCCTGCTTGGACCATTATTGTTTTCTGTGTTTAGTAATGACCTTCCACTGACCTTGAATAAAGCCTGTGTGCCCATGTACGCTGACGACTCAACAGTATACACATCAGCTGCAACAGTAAAATAAATAAATGACACCCTCAACATAGAGCTCCAGTCAGTTTTAGAATAGGTAACTAGCAATAGGCTGGTGCTAAATATCTAAAAAAAAACTAAAAACATAATTTTTGGGACAAATCACTCACTCAATCCTTAACCTAATGTGACTGTTGAGCAAGTTGAAGAGACTAAACTGCTGGGTGTCACCCTAGATAGCAAGCTATCATAGCCAAAACATATAGACTTAATGGTTACTAACATGGGAAGAAGTCTGTCCAGGATAAGGCGTTGCTCTGCTTTCATGATATCTCAGTCAACCAGACAGGTCCTACAGGCCATAGTTTTGTCGCACCTGGACTACTTCCAGTTGTGTGGTCAGGTGCGGCAAAGAAGGACAAATTGCAGTTAGTCCAAAACAGAGCAGCGCGTATTATACTTAGATGTACACGGAGGGTGAATGTCAATGACATGTATGTCAATCTCTCCTGGCTCAAAGTTAAGGAGAGATTGACTGCATCACTATTGGTCTTTGTACGAGGTGTTGATGTGTTGTAGATACTGAACTGTCTGTTAAAGCAGTTGGCACATAGTTCGAACACTCATCGGTATCACACAAGACATGCAATCAGAGGTCTCTTCACAGTCCCCAGGTCCAGAACAGAGGCTGGGAAACACACAGTATTAAATAGAGCCATGACTAAATGGAACTCTCTGCCACCCCAGGTAACTCAAGCTAGCAATAAAACCAGATAAAAAAACAGAAGATAACACCTTATGGCATGACGGGGACTGTGAAGAGACACACAGACATTTTTATGCATTTTGTATTGTATTTTGCATTTAATATGTTTTGTATTAGGTACAGTGCCTTGCAAAAGTATTCACCCCCCTTGGTGTTTTTCCTATTTTGTTGCATTACAACCTGTAATTTAAATTGATTTTTATTTGGATTCCATGTAATGGACATACACAAAATAGTCCAAATTGGTGAAGTGAAATGAAAAAAATGACTTGTTTCAAAGAATTCTAAAAAATAAATAACGGAAAAGTGGTGCGTGCATATGTATTCACCCCCTTTCCTATGAAGCCCCTAAATAAGATCTGGTGCAACCAATTACCTTCAGAAGTCACATAATTAGTTAAATAAAGTCCACCTGTGTGCAATCTAAGTGTCACATGATCTGTCACATGATCTCAGTATATACACCTGTTCTGAAAGGCCCAAGAGTCTGCATCACCACTAAGCAAGGGGCACCACCAAGCAAGCGGCACCATGAAGACCAAGGAGCTCTCCAAACAGGTCAGGGACAAAGTTGTGGAGAAGTACAGATCAAGGTTGGGTTATAAAAAAATATCTGAAACTTTGAACATCCCACGGAGCACCATTATTCTGTGTTTTTGTCTTATTTCTTATTTGTTTCACAAGAAAAAATATTTTGCATCTTCAAAGTCGAAGGCATGTTGTGTAAATCAAATGATACAACCCCCCCCAAAAAAACATTTTAATTCCAGGTTGTAAGGCAACAAAATAGGAAAAATGCCTTCACCAAGTGAATGTGTTTGAATTAAAAGTAAACCCTTTATGACCATATATTATACATTTCACATGGCCCTTAGTCATGGCCTGGTTATCCTCAACATTGTGGTCTTAAAATCTTGGCTCATGAGCCACATCTGACCTGCAAGTCATAATAAACTGGTTTGTGAAGTGATTAGTACTTCCTATCGGTATCCAGCCAGAGGGAGGATATCCAACAATTTGAATATTGTATCACCCAAAACCTGCATTTAGAATGACTTTTGGTGAAGGGCTTGACAAACAAGACTACCTAAACCATCTAAACTTGAACAACCATCTCAGTAGTGCGTGTAATAAGTCCAACCCCTTACAGATTGGATTAGTTTACAAAAATGTAAGTTATTTATCTTTGTATAGTATAAGATAAATTAATCAATCATTGTGCATGCAGAAACATAGATATTTAAACAAACAAAAAATCTACCTGCAACAAAGCATTCTGGAAAGAATGATAATGAGGCCCCCCCACATCTTTTTCACTCAGAGTTAACAGAAATGAACTCAACTTAATCAAGTATCAACAACAGCACACAGTGTTGATTCCACTGTGATTCAAATAACACTTAATTTATTCACCACATGTGGTGTCAATTTCAAACCTACTGGTGTTAACCCCACTACAACCAACACTCAGATATAACACTCTGTCACGATCGTTTACGTACGATACGGACTAAGGCGCAGCGTGATAAGCGTACATTTTATTAAGTACTTAACTCACGACAAACAAACAAACGAAACGTGAAGTCCTAGGTTACACAAAACAAACCTTAACGGAACAAGATCCCACACCGACTAGTGCCAAACAGGCTGCCTAAGTATGGTCCCCAATCAGAGACAACGAGATACAGCTGCCTCTGATTGGGAACCACCCTGGCCAACATAGATCTAAACGATCTAGAACATGAACATAGAAAATATAACACCGAAACTACACACCCTGGCTCAACATTTCAGAGTCCCCACAGCCAGGGCGTGACACACTCACAACACTTTTTACATTAACACCAGGATTTTAACACTTGCTAATTTGCTGTGTAGGTTCCTTCTGTCTAGTGAGTTTCTGATTCCGCATTGCTTGCTTTTAGGCTGGGTATCTGTAAAGCAGTTAGTGACAACTGCCGAGGTCAAAATGCTGATGTCAAAACAGCTGATTTTTGTATTACTTCATGTAATATCACACAGCTCGGAAGTCACCTTTCAGTGGGAATTGAATATTTTCCTTTATGTTCTAACCTTTTTTAAATCTCCCAAACTCCCTAATTTGCTCTCCATGCTTGTTCTCAATGGAATATTTTCCTTTATGTTCTAATCTTTTTGAAATCTCCCAAGTTGCCTAATTTGCTCTCCATGGTTCCTTTCCACAGTAACGTTTTTAAACTACAAGAGTCAGACCCCCACTTCCTGAGAACTGAATCATCCCACATTTGATCAGGATCTTTGTGTCAAAAGGACATTTTGAATTAGTTAACACAGCTTCACCTCCCAAGGACTGGGATGACACATGACAAATCCACTGATTACTCAGTTACAGTTCTACTTTAAGTGGCAACGAGTACATTAAAATCTACCTGTCTGTCTTTGCAGACAGATCTACATGTTTTTTCAAACTTTGAATAGTCACAGAGTATTTACAAAATGATCATCCAACTCAAGATACAGTATAATGAGTTTTCTCTTGGATCCGTGACATTTGTCTTTTGAAGTCTTTATCATACCAGTTACTGTTAAGGGTGGATCAGACATTCAAATGACATTTCCTCTTTTACTGGCCACAATCTGAGGTGTTCAACTGCTGCACCCTCTATAGCAGAGATGGGGCAACTTTGATGGGGATGCATCAGAAGGCATCATGAGGGACCGCGGTGGCTCATGTGTCTGCGTACCCACATCCATAGCCACACATGCAGTCAGAGCCGGACCTAGTTTTTTGAAGGCCCTAAGCGAAATTTTGTTGGGAAACCCATCCACCTTGCGAGGATTTTTTTTTAGTGGCCCTCTCTTGACAGCGTTTTAGAGTTAGAGTTAATTTCCTGCAATTCTACACATTTTGCCATGGGGCGGAGAGAAGATTTTGCAGATTTTAATATGATATCTGAGTGTGAGTGACAAAATCAATGGTTGCCCGGTAAATTGGCCGCTAGACTAATTTACCAATCTAAAAATGTTTTGCTAATTGAGTGACAGTCAGTGACTGACATAACAATAGAAAAACTGCTGAACCAAATTTTGAAATTTCACCTTGTGTATTATACTATTCTAACTCTCCACAGTAAGTTGAAAGCCCAACTGAGTTTCTAAAGAAAATTATTTGTGGGCTTGCCCCACCCTGCTCTATAGCCACTATGGTTATTATTTGACCCTGCTGGTGTTCTATGAATGTTTGATCATCTGGAATAACGATCTGGCCTTAATGGCCACATGTTCACTGAAATCTCCAGTCGGCACAGCCAGAAGTGGACTGGCCACCCTTCTGAGCCTGGTTCCTCTCTAGGGTTCTTCCTAGGTTCCTGCCTTCTAGGGAGTTTTCCCTAACCATTGTGCTTCTGCATCTGCATGGGCCCTACACACTTCTCAGTATTTGGTATTCAGACGTATCTTATTCAGTCGCTTAACACGCTCTGCAGGTGTGGCGACCTTGCACGCTCTGAATAAATTGGTGGCCAACAGATTTTCTTGTGGGGTTTTCATTCAATAGGGTTTTCAGTACATTTATCTTAAGCCATCCCTTTAAATACAGTGTATCTTTTTAGTTTGAATGTTGTCCACAGACTTGAGAGAATGGGTTCAGAATAATAGGGATCAATGAAATCCATCTAAATATATGCATATTCGTCTCCATTTCAGCACCAATTGGTAGATTTAAAAATACTCTGATTTTGTAGATTATTTAGATTTAGGAAAGTAGTTATAAATTATTTAAAAAACAGGTTTGGAGAGCCTTTAAGCATGAAAGAAAACGGTGGTTTGATTCATTCTGAAAATTGCCAAATTCAGTTCTTCAACCCATGGTAAGGTTGGAAGATTAGTATACATATAATTATAATAAAAATAATAGTGTACAATAGTAGGCTATACCCTTGTCTACTGCCTGCACTAACCATGGAACTGTGTGATGACACGGCCAAGTATTGGCCATGAATTGGGTTCAAACTGTTACTGCTTGGTCTGTGCTCCGCTCCATAATGATTTAATTAGCCTACATGTCTTTTTTTATATTATCAACTGTTACTAATGATACTCAGCAACAACCACTCGGCCATGATGACGTTTACAGAGGAAGCAAATGAAGGTAAACAAAACAATGTAATGAAATGGAATGCTAATGTAGGCTATACCAACTGAAGGGAACTAACAGTAAATTGGCAGTTGAATATGTGTGGTTATTAGGCCTACTGACGGTCCATACTGATAGTGGCTAATATTTAAAATGATAGAAGTAGGAAACAGAGAAAGTCGAGGTAGCCTATAATTAAGACATTGGAGAGTGCCCATCCCTGCAAGTTAAAAGGCTGTACAGTTTAAATTCTGCATAATGGCACAGCATTTCATCAACTTTAATGTGGGAAAGTTGATATGCTTCAGTTTGCTGCCATATGACTGGTTTCACATTTGTCTCCAGCAATAGGGTAATGTAAGTGTCATTTATATTTACAATTCCCTTATCCAAACAGATTACTCATTTACCTAGCTCACTAACTGTAAGTCGCTCTGGATAAGAGCGTCTGCTAAATGACTAAAATGTAAAATGTTATCAATAGCTGCTCTTGTCAAGTAGATGCTTTCTCCACTTGGAACCTACAGGTTCGCTCACCCTTATTCATGGTTTCCTCACACATAAACGTGGTGGAATTATGAGGGAATTAATTAAAGGTCAGAATATGGTGTATCTGTAAACACACCTCTGCCACACCTTTATTTCTTAGAGCTCCACCCCGAAGGAATAGTGGGTGAACATCATGCTATACTCATGCTTAAGTTCAAGGTAAGAATACACAAAGAGAAAAGTGCATAAAAAGGGAAGTATGTTCCATTTATCCACGCTCAACTGGGGTCGGAATCGGGCCCTACTTGACAACTGCTGATGTAAAAAGGGCTTTATAAAATAAATGTGATTGATTGATTGAATGAATCTGTTGGGTGGCTGTGTGTATTGTGCACGTGTGTACGTGAGTGTGCACCTGTATGCATGTGAGTGGAAGAGAAGAGAGGGTGGACGTAATCAGACAAACATAATGGCAGCACATCTGAAACCATGAAACACTGGATTTTTTGTTGTTGCAATATTGGCAAGCAATGTTGCTGGCAACGGGGAAAAACTAAATTTACCAATTTATTGGGTCTTATAGGAGCTGTCATTTGTGACTGAGATTTATAAAAGTGTGATTCAAACAATGCACATTTGTGATTGCTAGGCATACAAATACGGTTATTTCTCGATACTGTACCTTCGAAACAAGGTCTAGTTGCGGACTAGATTGAGAACCTCTTGGCGGAATGCAACTAGTGTTGGGTCGTTCGCAAACTTATGGCTCTTTTTTGAACAAATCTCTTTGATGAATGTCGAGAACCGAATCGCATCATTTGTCTCCCTGATTTGCATACCGTTACTACTGCTTTTTGAGCACCAGACAACGATTATCTACAGATAAGTTATAAAACATTTTCTGAAGATAATAACTCCTCAATGCAGGAACAATAGATAGTGAGGAGAGTGCCTCATCCTGCTCCACACACATTTTTGCAGTGCGTTCTAATAATTTGTTAAGGTAAAAATGTATTTGAACTTACATCACAATCTGACATAATGGCAGGCAATGTTTTATTATTTATATTATTGATTAGCAATTTGTTGACGGTTTTAGGTCAATGTTTAAGCACTACTGAACGAAGAGCTGTTTGGGAGCCAACTAAACGTCTCTTTTAGATGAACGGAGCCAAATGAGCTGACTCACTGAAAAGAATCAGAATGCCCATCACTAAATGCAACCAAAATGCTTATTGTTCGAAGTGCAGTAGTCCCCCAAACGATTCTCGAGTTTGAGTTTGTTGAGCAGAAGCGGCTGTGTATGTTTTGGTTCTACAAAGCTTTGTCCATCGATAACATTCAATAATCAATTCATTCATTCATTCTTGCACCATGCAATCAATTATCAGTTCTAAACATGCATTTTTCTTCTCTATGCGGCCTGCAGCATGTTCTATTTTCCTGTGCGCACATATGATAGACAGTTTGTGTACAAAGCACGTCTCTGGAGCCGCTGTGCAGGAGGAGCCCACATTAATCCTGCTGTAGGATTCATTGCAGCCAGCATGATGCTGCCACCACAAAACTTGAAAATACAGAGGGTTTCACAACATTGCATTCAGTCCACATTACTGTCCTGTAAAAGAAGGAAACGTGTTATAAAATTCATTCCAAATAATCAACTATGTTTGCAACAATGGCCATAAAGGGATTGTTCACCCAAATTACCAAATGACATAGAAAAGATGAGCGTCACAATGGTTGACGCTTATTCCAATACATTGCATTCAATGGGAAATGATGAGCGTCACAGGGCTGATTCTTAGGTCAATACATTGGATTCAATAGGAAAAGATGAGCGTCACAGTGGTTGACGCTTATGTCAATACATTGCATTCAATGGGAAAAGATGAGCATCACAATGGTTGATGCTTATGTCAATACATTGCATTCAATGGGAAAAGATGAGCATCACAGGGTTGGGATGCTACGGTGGGTTTGGTGTCGAAATGAGAAAGTATGACCAGAAAAGAACCCCATACCTACTGTAAAATATGGTAGTGGGTCTTTGATGTTATGGGGCTATTTTGCTTCCACTGGTCCTGGGGCAATTTGTTAAGGTCAACGGCATCATGAACTTTACCCAGTAAAGTCTTAGTAAGGTCTGCTCTGTTTAACATTTTGGGAGTTGAGACATAAAAAGGGTATCGTTACAAAGGTTAAGTTCTCCTCTATTACAGTAAATTAATGTCTCAATGTGTTTCGGTGTCCATACGACTTATGTTAGACTAAACCTCAAATGTGAATAGCTGGTTGAAACTGCTTGTTGTCAGAGAGGAAGATGATATATCGTCGTAATTGTTGTGAGTGGCAGGGGGAGGGACTTGATGTCTGTGTGCGAGTGGAAACATGCAGTGCACACAGCACAGAAGGATTGAAGGAGACGAGACCAAAAAGACATGAACACTCATAAAAACTAGAAAAAAATAAAATCCTTGATTCTTGCGATACAGGCATTTGGACCATCGCCCTAAAACATTAATTCAAATTAATTAGATATATCGCCCAGCCCTACATCGAGCCCAGTTAGCTAGCTAGTTAGCTAGCGAGTAGCGACCATAGCATAGATATTTGCCAGCTTTAGATAGCTAGCTAGCTAGTCAAGGTTAGAAAAACTAGCTAGCTAGCTAGCTAATAAATATAAAACTGATTGCATGGAAAGTCTATTCTGTAGCTCAATGGTCACCAACCCTTTTTGAGCCGATATCACTTTCTAAGTCAAAATGAAGACCTTGATCTACCGCTCAGAATTTATGCATATGCAACCTATTAAACCTAGTAAAAACAGTTATGTTGCAATGAGGTTTGTGCAGTAGGCTATAGGCTCAACACATTATCACTACATATTAGCTATTCTTGAATTTCCCTGCAGATGTTGTTCTTCTCAGACCATTTAAAAATGATATTTCAAAACGTGAAAAAAGTGTTGACAGTGCTGAATAAAATGTTAAACATGAACTCATTCATAAAAACAGCAGCTCTTTGCTGTATTCGTTGACAGTCTCTCTCTAGTCATGGTTTTAAAAGTTTCGAAATCTCACACAGTAGAGTCGACTATCCTTGCTTTGGGCTCGTGGAGTTTGCAGACATGGTGATCTGAGCTATCTGATTGGCAAGCGGTATGCCTATAGGTGCACTTGATTTGCTCTCCGGGCACACCGGGTAGGCAGAGTTTGTAAATACAGACACGTTAAATGGTTCGAAATGGGAACTGGGAACACTTCGACTACCCAGCATGCAGTGCAGATGAATCAAGTGCATCTACCGCAAACAGTGCGAAACTAATAAGAAAATAGGAACGCAAGGATTATCGTTCAGCTTTTTACATAAATGTTTGGTGATTGACTAGGAAAGTCTTGGAGATCGGTCAACCGGTTGGTGACCACTGATGTAGATGGTAGCTAACTAGCTAGCTAGCTTAGTTAGTAGGCCTAACAAAAACGCCAGTTAACCTTTGCTAGATAGCTAGCCAACACTTTGCTCTCAAGAACCTGTCGTATCGAGTGAGTGGTGGCAATTATTGCTGATAAACAAAGGAGTCCGCTCATACTGAATCCTTGATCATAAGTTTATTCAGATCCCAAGCTTCAGCATAAGTGACAGGTGACATGACACCCGGAGAGCGACGCCTCAGAATGGCCGCTCTACCCTTTCTGTAGTCTAGCCCCTATTTATAAACAATGCAAAAAGATGCTCCCTCTTCTGGCCAATCACCAGTCTCCCCTGTCTACAACACACTTCCTGTCTGTTGTATGTGGCGTTACACTAAAACATTCCCTCTTGATACTAAAATCAACATTCTTTCAGTTCCACTCAAAAAACATTTAACACCATGATAATCTCAATACACTACAAACCCTTATCCAAAGGGTTCTCAGCTATAAGCACCACTTACCAGTGGGATCATCTGAACTACAATCCCAACACTCTGTTTTAACATTTAGAAACGTCAATAATCATCGCTTGCGATATGAAAGAATCTTTCAAATAAGAAAAATACACTTAATGTAGCTGGTTTGCACAGATCCATCAAACTACACTACCGCTACACTTCCTCCCCAGTTACGCTTACACACAGGTGTTCGAGCATGCTAGATAGCTAATTAACACAGGTGGTCACCTCTGTCTTCCGTAAACAAGCACTTTAACATGGAGATTTGGCCATGTGGGAACCCCTCACCTTAACCCTATATAGGTGTGTAGAAATGTTACCTTTTTTTCTTTTTTTTCACACTGATGTGAAAGATACGTTCCTTATGCTTCCAAAACCGTACCGCAAGCAATGCGAGTTAACGCTCAAAATGAGCGTCGGAGCACTTAACAAAACTCCCCCGGCCAGAAGAGACCTTCATGATAAGACACTAAAGGAAGTTAGCCTCTATGAATGGGCTAGCCAACACTAGGCTAGCTAGCTGGCAAACTACCTATGCTAAATCGACTAGCACAGGGGTCTTCAACCTTTTCTTGCCCAGGGACCCCCGTCCAGGCAAACCGGTGAATACATGTCTTGTCTTATCATCAGCGGAATCAGCTTAATTCAAGGAGAATTACAATTTTCAAATGAATAGATTTGGTATATTTTTTCATAATTTTTGACCTCTCCACATAATAATGGCGGCAGGTAGACTAGCGGTTAAGAGCGTTGGACCAGTAACTGAAAGGTTGCTGGTTCGAATCTGTCGATGTGCCCTTGAGCAAGGCACCTAACCCTCATTGCTCCTGTAAGTCACTCTGGATAAGACTGTATGCTAAATGACTAAAATGGAAAATAATTAAAGAGGGAGTGTAAACTCTAACATAGCCAATTAGCTAGAAAGGTAACTCCAAATACATTTTTGCTAATAGCAGCTGTTTAGCTGATGAAACAAAAGTTATTTATTGGCAAAAATGTTTGTCCATGTCAAGAAAGCTTACCAGCAGCACTTGCTGCGACTGGTACTTGCAGGTGCTTTTTCCAAGCCTATGTCACATACTCCAGTGAGTGTAATATCGCCAATGAGTATATTTTGCTCAATATTAGGAGTTGAGAAATAAAGTTGACATCATTAGAAATAAGATATTCCCCTCTTTTGTACCGAAGGTATGTAATTAAACATTTGTTTATTCTGTTGTTGCTATCGATATTCATAAATAATCAACTTTTTTACGGGGTTGACCCCCTTGAGTACCTCCGCGGACCCCAGGTTGAATACCCCTGGTCCAGCAGAATAAATGTATCCAAAACAGCTAAACAAATTGCATGGAAAACGCATTTTCTCTCTTCTGTGTTGCCGTTTTTGTCTCGTCTACAACACTGTTTCTTTCGCGGCAATCTCATATCTGGATTTTGCACACTGAACTTCTGATGTCAGTGTCAAAACGTGGGCACAGGTCGTTGTTATTTGTGCAGATGGGCAGATCCTGACATGATTGATTCCTTAATAAATAAATAATAGCATCAATGCATAATGATCTATTCAATGAAACAGAGGAGGAGCGCTTCTTTGGTAATCTATAGGCAGGTTTCCATTGACCCAGGCTTATTCTACAAAAGCAATGTCGCAACAAAAAAATATTTGCGACATGTTTAATGGAAACGGCAGATAGGATACATTTTCTAAAGAGCTATTACATTTTTATCCGGTTGTCAGGGTGAAGTTTTCTTTAGTCAAAGTTTCTTTATTGCAGCAAATGATGATGGAAACAGTGTGTTTTGAATTGCCGATTCAAAACATATGATGTAATCACATAACTATAAAGCTCCACTCCACATTTAATTCTAAATGCCTACTCCTTGCTAAATCCATTTATTAAACTATAAAAATAATGTTTCTTTGCAAGACAAGGATTGTCTAGACTTTCGAGAATGCCTGAATTGCTTCACAAGCATATGATCTCTAAGCCTATGTGAGTGCAAGTTACACCATGGCACAAACTGTGGCTATAAGTAGCCTAGGCACATGATAATTATTAGAATATGGCAAATATTAGTAAATTATTGCATTCTATCCATGCTGGCTTTTGCGGGCTACCTGAGACATTCAGGGCATACAGGCGGTCGACACTTTCATGCGCAATTTGCCTAAATGGGTAATGGAAACTTCAACCACTTTACAAATAATCGCCCATATTTTTTTCTCCAGGTGTGACGTTATTACACTGTGGCAGGCAATTGATGCATCTACTTTCTACGCGAAGTTTCTAAATGTCGACAAAAATCACAGCACAAGTTTATGGAAACCTAGCTAGTGTCAGACGAGAAATGCTCTTTGAAATGGGGATGAACTGTTAAACAAGCAAAAAAGTTGATTCTGGCAGTGTGAACAATGCAAAAGCGTTTAGCAAAACCTTCCCAAAAAATATAAAGGCACTTCTGTAGAAAAGTGAATATACCTTTGTTGCAACTTGGCTAATGCATGGCAAGGATTAAAAAAAAAGTGTTGGTTACTATTAGCAACAAATATTTCCATTCCTCTTTCTCTATACTGTATAGAACCCATTTGGAGACTTTTGCAACGCTTCCACGTTTATTTATTTAGAGTGTTTTTATTAAAGAGTAAATAGTCAATTACATTATCAAATAACATAATAACTGAATCAAGATCTGGTCAAATGGAAAAGGTTTCACAACGAAAACAAGTTCAAGTTAGTCCCTCCCAGTTTGGGACTGTTTGCTTCAATTTGGTTCCTAGTGAATACAGCCCTGATAATCCATATTTTGCGTTAAATTACAAAGATTAGTATACATTTAAAAAAGGAGCTGTTCTTTAAAAAAAATTGCTGTATCTGATATTATCCACCATGACCAACCAACTGTCTAAACGGAAGATACGTTGTGGAACATTTTGACTAAGTGAAGCTTGACTTTATATCATAATCTCATCTTTAAGACAAAGTTATTGAATTATTTTATAAAGTAGTATATTGTTTAAGGATGAATTGCTTATGAAACCATAGAGTTTAGGGAAAATATGAGGAATTAAGTACAAGAGAAATGTGTGAACTCCGAGAGGAAAATGAAAAAGTATTTAATGAAAAACAAATACATTATTTTTCACCTGTAAATTCAAACTGAACTTCAACCTGGGCAGCAGGTAGGTCTAGCGATTAGAGCATTAGGCCAATAACTGAAAGGTTGCTAGTTTGAATCCCAGAGCCAACAAGATTTAAAAAATCTAGCGATGTGCCCTTGAGCCAGAAACTGCTCCAGGGTCGCCATTGATAACGGCTGACCCTGGCTGTGACCCCACTCTCGAGCGTGTCTAAGGGAGAGTTGGGATATGCAAAAAACACATTTCCATTTCAAAAATGTGTATAATACACACTTGTACAGTGGGTTGCGAAAGTATTCACCCCTCTTGGCATTTTCCCTATTTTGTTGCCTTACAACCTGGAATTAAAATGGATTTTTTGGGGGTTTGTATAATTTGATTTACACAACATGCCTACTACTTTGAAGATACAAAATATTTTTTGGGGGTGAAACAAACAAGAAATAAGACAAAAAAACTGAAAACTTGAGCGTGCATAACTATTCACCCCCCCAAAGTCAATACTTTGTAGAGCCACCTTTTGCAGCAATTACAGCTGCAAGTCTCTTGGGGAATGTCTCTATAAGCTTGGCACATCTAGCCACTGGGATTTTTGCCCATTCTTCAAGGCAAAACTGCTGAAGCTCCTTCAAGTTGGATGGGTTCCGCTGTTGCACAGCAATCTTTAAGTCATACCACAGATTCTCAATTGGACATTTAAATGTTTCCCCTTAAACCACTCGAGTGTTGCTTTAGCAGTATGCTTAGGGTCATTGTCCTGCTGGAAGGTGAACCTCAGTCCCAGTCTCAAATCTCTGGAAGACTGAAACAGGTTTCCCTCAAGAATTTCCCTGTATTTAGCGCCATCCATCATTCCTTCAATTCTGACCAGTTTCCCAGTCCCTGCTGATGAAAAACATCCCCACAGTGAAGCATGGTGGAGGCAGCATCATACTGTGGGGATGTTTTCCCATCAGCAGGGACTGGGAAACTGGTCAGAATTGAAGGAATGATGGCTGGGAGAGTCTATTAGTAACGTACGTTGAGCCCAGACTCTCATCTCAGATGTGGCTGACAGCACACAGCTGGTGAGGGGAAGGTTTGAGGGTGAACCCCACGGATGGTGTCAGGTCCATAGCATCCTCTGTTACTCCAGGAGGAGGAGATAAATAAAAGCGCTGCAGGAGGGAGGTGAAGAAGAGGAAGAGCTCCATCCTGGCCAGACCCTCCCCCAGACACACCCTACGACCTGCGAGGGTGACCAAAGATATAGAAAATAGCATGAAGTCTGTCCAAAAGGCTACCACAGTTTCTTTACTTCTTGCAATTAAATAATTTGCTAAATGATGAAGTTGATATACCTGTGAAGGTGTCCCTCCTGACAAATCCTCCCTGCTCATCCAGAAAGTGGGCGGGGTTAAAAGTGTGGGGGCTCTCCCATTCGCTATTGTCCTTTAGGACAGAGGTCAGTAGAGGAATCACAGACGTTCCCTGCAGTGAGAGTGAAGCGTAGGACACTGTTATATTCAGAGTAAAAGTGATTAAACTTGTTTCATAAATGAAGTGCACACTCCGAACGAGTGGATTACAATAATTTCAGCCTTATTTTATTTATTTTATTAGATTATTTTATTAGACAGCCATGTACAGTATCTGACCTTCTTGATGAAATATCCCTGGAAGGTAACGTCTCAGCTGGTGGTGTGAGGGATGGCCATGGGTGCAATATTGGCCAGTCTCTGGGTCTCATGGATCACTGCATCAGTGTAGGGGAGGTTATTCCTGTCCTCTACCAAGGGCTGACGACTTCCTATGACCATGCTGATCTCCTCCTGGACTAGGTCTGAGACAGAAAGGAGGGAGGGTTTGGAGTTACTTCAGTGAAACTTATAAACCTGGGTTAATGTTTGACCTTTATTAACCCAGCCATCCAAATCTAGTTTCATAACCTCTGCTTCAAGTTGTCCCTTTGCCAATGTTTACAACTTGTAACACCATGAGTGCCTCAGGGTTTTGTCTCAGTGAATGTGTGTGTGCGCGCGCGTTTGTGTTTATATAATTCCTTATCCTGTATGTGGGGGTACTTGGCCATTAGCAGCAGACCCCAGTGCATGGTTGTCCCAGTGGTGTCGGTACCAGCACCAAACAGGTTAGTAACACTAATTACCAGGTTGTTGTCATGGTAGAGAGAGTCCATATTGCCAGATTCCTAACAGAAACAGACCCTCAGATGACATATTATTATGCACAACAGTTGCTTAAGGAGCTGTTGTACGTTATTCACAGATAATCAACACATTCTATTGAGGAACTGTTTGAGTGTTTGAGTTTACATGTGATTCTGCTGATAAGGAGGAAACTCTAGTTGTATCCTCCCTCATCTGGCATTCAGTCATACAGTGGGGAAAAAAAGTATTTAGTCAGCCACCAATTGTGCAAGTTCTCCCACTTAAAAAGATGAGAGAGGCCTGTAATTTTCCAGAAAATCACATTGTAGGATTTTTAATGAATTTATTTGCAAATTATGGTGGAAAATAAGTATTTGGTCACCTACAAACAAGCAAGATTTCTGGCTCTCACAGACCTGTAACTTCTTCTTTAAGAGGCTCCTCTGTCCTCCACTCATTACCTGTATTAATGGCACCTTTTTGAACTTGTTATCAGTATAAAAGACACCTGTCCACAACCTCAAACAGTCACACTCCAAATTCCACTATGGCCAAGACCAAAGAGCTCTCAAAGGACACCAGAAACAAAATTGTAGACCTGCACCAGGCTGGGAAGACTGAATCTGCAATAGGTAAGCAGCTTGGTTTGAAGAAATCAACTGTGGGAGCAATTATTAGGAAATGGAAGACATACAAGACCACTGATAATCTCCCTCGATCTGGGGATCCACGCAAGATCTCACCCCGTGGGGTCAAAATGATCACAAGCAAAAATCCCAGAACCACACAGGGGGACCTAGTGAATGACCTGCTGGGACCAAAGTAACAAAGCCTACCATCAGCAATACACTACGCCGCCAGGGACTCAAATCCTGCAGTGCCAGACGTGTCCCCCTGCTTAAGCCAGTACATGTCCAGGCCCGCCTGAAGTTTGCTAGAGTGCATTTGGATGATCCAGAAGAGGATTGGGAGAATGTCATATGGTCAGATGAAACCAAAATAGAACTTTTTGGTAAAAACTCAACTCGTCGTGTTTGGAGGACAAAGAATGCTGAGTTGCATCCAAAGAACACCATACCTACTGTGAAGCATGGGGGTGGAAACATCATGCTTTGGGGCTGTTTTTCTGCAAAGGGACCAGGACGACTGATCCGTGTAAAGGAAAGAATGAATGGGGCCATGTATCGTGAGATTTTGAGTGAAAACCTCCTTCCATCAGCAAGGGCATTGAAGATTAAACGTGGCTGGGTCTTTCAGCATGACAATGATCCCAAACACACCGCCCGGGCAACGAAGGAGTGGCTTCGTAAGAAGCATTTCAAGGTCCTGGAGTGGCCTAGCCAGTCTCCAGATCTCAACCCCATAGAAAATCTTTGGAGGGAGTTGAAAGTCCGTGTTGCCCAGCGACAGCCCCAAAACATCACTGCTCTAGAGGAGATCTGCATGGAGGAATGGGCCAAAATACCAGCAACAGTGTGTGAAAACCTTGTGAAGACTTACAGAAAACGTTTGACCTGTGTCATTGCCAACAAAGGGTATATAACGAAAGTATTGAGAAACTTTTGTTATTGACCAAATACTTATTTTCCACCATAATTTGCAAATATATTCATAAAAACTATTTTTCCTCATTTTGTCTGTCATAGTTGACGTGTACCTATGATGAAAATTACAGGACTCTCTCATCTTTTTAAGTGGGAGAACTTGCACAATTGGTGGCTGACTAAATTCTTTTTTTCCCCACTGTATGCATACATGTTAGTGCTGGACAATTCAAGTTAGTTGTAATATGCTGCAGTATCCAAGTGCACCACCGGGTGGCATAAAAAAGTATAATATTTTGTATAGTTCTACTGAGAAATATCGATGCAACACTTAGTTATGTATGAGTGAGATGCAGACTCTGCATTAACTCTTCATACCTCCAGGGTCTGCTTTCGGACAAGGAACGAGTCCACAAAGCCTCTACAAATCTGAGGGTTCAGAGTCTCCTTCAGGCCCCTCACCAGCTCTCCCACCTCCATCTTCATATCGACAACAATTTCCTTCAGACTCGTCAGGTTCTTAATCCATGGACCCAGCCAGGGAAACATGTTATACATCTATACAGAGATACAGGTAGAATAGGCATAACATTATATTTTAATATCTGCTTGAATAAATTACTTATAACATTATTACATAACATATTACACACACCAGATAACTATAATTATATTATTAAATATATACATATACATTAAAATACATATACATTTTATAAATAAACTAAATTAAATACATACACTACCAGTCAAAAGTTTGGACACACATTCTCATTCAAGGGTTTTTCTTTATTTGTACTATTTTTTTTACATTGTAGAATAATAGTGAAGACATCAAAACTATAAAATAACACATATGGAATCATGTAGTCACCAAAAAAGTGTTAAACAAATATATATATTTGAGATTCTTCAAATAGCCACCCTTTGCCTTGATGACAGCTTTGCACACTCTTGGCATTCTCCCAAACAGCTTCATGAGGTAGTCACCTGGAATCCATTTCAATTAACAGGTGTGCCTTGTTAAAAGTTAATTTGTGGAATTTCTTTCCTTCTTAATGCATTTCAGCCAATCAGTTGTGTTGTGACAAGGTAGGGGGGGTATACAGAAGATAGCCCTATTTGGTAAAAGACCAAGTCCATATTATGGCAAGAACAGCTCAAATAAGCAAAGAGAAACGACAGTCCATCATTACTTTAAGACATGACGGTCAGTCAATACGGAACATTTCAAGAAGTTTCTTCCAGTGGAGTCACAAAAACCCATCAAGCGCTATGATGAAATTGCAGCCCAAAAAAATGCTTCACAGAGTTCAAGTCACAGACTCAACATCAACTGTTCAGAGGGGACTGTGTGAATCAGGCCTTCATGGTCGAATTGCTGCAAAGAAACCACTACTAAAGGACACCAATAAGAAGAAGAGACCTGCTTGGGCCAAGAAACATGAGCAATGGACATTAGACCGGTGGAAATGTGTCCTTTGGTCTGGAGTCCATATTGGAGATTTGTGGTTCCAACCGCCGTGTCTTTGTGAGACGCGGTGTGGGTGAACGGATGATCTCCGCATGTGTAGTTCCCACCGTAAAGCATGGAGGAGGAGGTGTTATGGTGTGGGGGTGTTTTGCTGGTGACACTGTCTGTGATTTATTTAGAATTCAAGGCACACTTAACCAGCATGGCTACCACAGCATTCTGCAGCGATATGCCATCCCATCTGGTTTGGGCTTTGTGGGACTATCATTTGTTTTAGGATGATGCCGCCAACACAATACTTAAAAATAGAGAGGGTTTCACTCTGTGTTGTGTTGCATTGGATTTGACCCAACCCTGTAGTTTTTAATTTAGGCCAAAAAGTTAATTGATTTGACGTGTTGTCTTGCAGTGTTATTTAAAAGCCTTGTTGCAAACAGAATGGGCAGTTTGGAGTGGATTTTTTTAACACAGGCTTCTTTCTTTTCACTTTGTCATATAGGCCAGTAATATGGAGTTAATGAAATGTTGTTATCCCTTTGTGTTTTAAAGTATTGTGGTGGCAGCATCATGTTATGTGTCTGGAGAGTTTGTTAGGATCAAAGGAAATACCTCCGTCTTCTGAAAACCTAACCCTGGGATAGGGTTCTATTTTTCTGCGGGCAATTACACACATTTTTATGCAAAAGACACACCAAAATGGCTTTCCAAGAGATGTCGAGTGTTCCTGAGTGGTGTAGCCTGTCCTGACTTAAATCTGCTTTAAAAAAATCAGAGACAAAGTTTAAATATCGCTGTCCATCAATGATCCCCAAACAAATGTACTGATATTGAGCAATTTTGACAGAAATTATGGCTATATGTTGCCCAAAGAGTCTTGCAAAGTTGATTGAATCTTAATGAAAACGATTCACAGCTGTAATGGCTGCCACCAAGTATTCACTCAGGGGAGTGGAGACTTATCCAATTATGATATTTCAGTTTAAAAACATATATTATTATTTATTTTTTCTTACACTGAAACAGACATGATTTATTGAGAAAACGGAGTCAAAACAGAGTGGCCTGAATAAGCAGACTGTACCTGAATTGATGCGGTGCCTAGAAGGCATATGCTCTTATAGGCCCTATCTGCCATGCCTGTGAATAGGGGGTCAGTGTATTCAAACCTGCTGCCATAGACAATGGCCGAGATTATGTTGGAGACGACATAAATCACAGGCTGGGTGGTGTCAAATGCCTTACCTGTGATAGACAAAACATTGAAATCAATTGCAAAACAAGCTTTCCAGAACCCACACGATCACTAAACAAGCCAATTAGCTATTTAGTAATAATATGATTTACATAGCCAGATTTGTACCTAGAAATCACCTAGAAATAAATCATGCTACTTCTACTACTACAGTGTAGAGATACCTATATTGCTCTTACCGTCATGTTTTTCAAACACTTCAATCAGGTAAGGGATTTCCTCTAAGATTTTGTCTTCACTCCCTTTGTTGCCCATCCCAAAGTCTCTAAGGTTTGTCAGGGCAAAGCGCCTCATCTCTTTCCATGAGTCTCCATTGGCAAACAGAATCCCTGTAAAGAAGGTAGTTTGTTTCCATGACAATTCAAAGTGTAATAATAATAATAATAATATAGTAATATATAAATTAATAAAATATATGCCATTTACTATAATGTACCAAGAAAATTCATAATTTTCCAAATGATCCCTGCAACCTTTCTGGTAACCAGTTAAGTCATCATAGACATATATATATTATTTGCAGAGGATTAGAATAAGACCATTTGTTGGAATTGTGGAACCAGGCAGATCGCTGCGTTCACCATTCTATTTCACCTCAAGTATCTGGCATTCCTCCTCATTGAAACCGTTTGAGCCTACAGTCCAATGTGACAAATCTGTGGTATTATTCAAAACTAACTTGTTAGCGATTGGATCACTTTCAACCAATCAGAGGACGGCCTGATTGGACCAGACATTTTCTGGCTTATTCCAAACACCCTATTGGTCCAAACTGATACATATACACAGTAAACAAAATGGTGAACGGAGCAATCAGGCTAGAAAAATACTTTCAATAGCTTGTAATGCATTTCATATCCAAATCATCTCAAACTGTCAGAAATATATTGTGTAGCTCAATAGAGTTGCTTTAAAGTAACTGTCCAGTGAAAATCTCACTTTAATATTTTAGTTTTTTTTGTGGTACTTTTCTCCCAAATTTTGTGATATCAATTGGTAGTTACTGTCTTGTCCCATCGGTGCAACTCCCTGTACGGACTCAGGAGAGGCGAAGGTCGAGAGCCATACGTCCTCCGAAACACGACCCTGCCAAGCCACACTGCTTTTTGACACACTGTACGCTTAACCCGGAAGCCAGCCGCACCAATGTGTCGGAGGAAACAACTGCCGCCGAAGTCAACGTGCAGGCGCCCGGCCGGGCACAGGAGTCGCTAGAGCGCAATGGGACAAGGAAATCCCGGCCGGCCAAACCCTCCCTAACCCAGACGAAGCTGGGCCAATTGTGCGCCGCCTCATGGCTCTCCCGGACACGGTTGGCTGTGACACAGCCCAGGATCAAACCCGGGTCTGTAGCGACACCTCAAGCACTGCGATGCAGTGCCTTAGACCGCTGCGCCACTCGGGAGGCCATAAATCTCACTTTTAAAAGTTCATTTGTTAACTCATACCCACTATATTGTTGAGATCCTACAGTACACTCGTATTTTTGGCCAAAGTATAAATTGGACAACAAACACGTCAAATACCCCTTTTCAAACAGACCGTTTAAAAAATGCTTGCTATTTCCTCATAGAGGATGATGTCATCCTCCTGAGGAGAATGAACTGGCCAATCAGTGGTCTACTCACATGAATATTTTTTATGACGGGTACACGCTCACACCATTCTCTTGTTGGGGCATTCCAACACAGAAAATCAGCTTTTTAACATGATTTACAATTTTTTGGGAAGTAAAACTATTTCACTCATATTGTAATTAATTATAGGTCATATTTCATAGAAATCTGGAAACACAGGACAATTACTTTAAGATGATTTGGACATGAAAGGCAAAACATGCTAATATGGATGACATTGATTTGCATTGGATTTTGGACAAGTTAGTATTTGGAGACAGTGGCCAGGTAAACAAAACCAAAGCATGGATTGTTGTCTTAGATTGTTCATAGACTGCTTACATGGTAAGGAAACCAATTAGACATGTTGTAATTTGAGTGAACTATCCCTTTAAGAATAAGAGTAAAATATCATTACCATGTCCTTGGTTGAAATCGTAGAACACAGGAGTGATGTCCCTGTCCCCAAAGTCCTCTGCCTGGTTGACCAGTGCCTGCTTGACCGTCTTGTATCCTGCCAGAATAACCACTTTCTTGGGTCCAAAGTGAACCGTGAAGATGGAGCCATATTTCTTGGAAAGCTGGACATATAAAGCATACATAAAGTACACAATAGACTCAGTTATGTCTCGTAATGATATATGAATAAGCACAAAACTGGACATCACATATGGCTTGTTAAACAAGTTTAAGTCCAGAAACAGCCTGAAAACAGTGGTTTACAGTTACAGTTGAGGGCAGACCTGGGTTCAAATACTATTCACTTACATAAACATTTCAAAATAAGTATTTAGACAAAGTTTCTTATTGGAAATACATTTCGAAAGAATTGGGATGCATGTACAACTGCTTCTATTTGAAGTAGTTGTTTTCAGCTGTGTATTAGAAAACACCAAAAAAACCACAGAAAACAGTCAAAAACAAATACTTCAAATACTCTATGTATTTCAACCCAGTATTGTTTTGTTAACAAGATCCCTGAAGGGATATTCCCAGGGTTCATCTCAATATTCTATAGTGGCCTCTAATCACTTTCCTTGCAAGGCTTTGGTCACCATCACAAAGTATTTTGTCCATAGCCTGGTCCCAGCAAAAAAACTGATCTGGGACCAGGCTACTTGTGCAGGACATACAGTATATATTGATACACACTACAAAATAGAACATTAAACAAATGTATGTAGTTCTGTCCTTGAGCTGTTCTTATCTATTACTGTTCTGTATTATGTCATGTTTCAAATTCTGTGTGGACCCCAGGAAGAGTAGCTGTGGCTTTTGCAACAGCTAATGGGGATCCTAATAAAATACCAAATACCAAACATTTGCCAGCTAAAAGCATGTACAATGTGCCAGACAGAGTTCATTCTATCAGTTTGCTTACTGAACTTTTCAAACCTGGTGAAATAGCAAGAAAATGATATAAATCAGATAAAACAACCTTACAGATTATATCAACAACCTCAACATGATTTTCCCTGAAAGCAAAGCAGCACTTCATCTTACTTCGCAGAGAGTGCGGTAGGGCCTGTTGAGATCCAGCTGGAGCATGTTACCAAGCAGGGGCAGTGGCCTGGGTCCTGGAGGCTCCTTCCCCTGTTCCTCAGAGCTGGAACCAGAGGAGAGGAGGTAGAGGACAAGGAGAAACAGCACAGCCCCCAGCAGTGTCACCGTGCTTGATGTCTGGAGAAGATCTTCTATAAGAGACATCTTCAAACTGAGCTCTTAAACCTTATACTGGGCTAAAAAGACACGACACACTATGCTCATTTATGGAACAAGTGTTTGTGCTCAGAGAATTTCCACGACATCATTACGCCCATTCTGTTGCAAAATGTTTTGTCAGTTGCAAAAATAAATGTTTTGTAATGAAAACGAAAGTTTCTATTGGACAAATTCAGCTAGGTCCCTCCCCGTTTCTTTCTGTTTGCTCTGTTTGCTTCTGTTTGGTTCTTAAACGGTAAACGTTTCTGTTGCAAGACGTAATGAATACATCCCAGATGTCCAAGGAATGCGTAACCTCCCCAGCCCCGCCCTATTGGGGCAAGATGAGATGGGGGAGGGTACAACCTCAGAGGAGGAGCTAAACAATGCATCTCCAGTAGGTCTTTCTGCATATCATTGTGAAACTCAGATGGGGTGAGTTCCAGCAGAGACGTTTTACTCATTCCAAAGTCAGTTTTTTAAATGGGGGCTAATGAGATTGTCGAATTTAGTCAAGATAAAAATGTATTGCTATTTGATAAGAGAGGCTTATTTGATCAGAATCAGAATCACCTTTATTCAGCAAGAACATTTGCACATACTCAGAATTTTACTTGGTGATATTAGTGATAGATAACATTTAGAGACAGACTACAGACAGAGGAGTTTAAACAAAGTTGACATACATTATATATAACTAGGTAGAGTGAGAATAGAGTTATAAAAGGATGAGCAGTGGACATACAAATATACAGTTATATATATATATATATATATATATATATACAGGGCATACAGTTTATATACAGTTGATTGAGTAGAAGTTTGGCAATGCTTGGGTTGTTACAAGTGTACTGATATAAGTGTGATGCACGTGACATACCTGCAACTTTGAGAAAAAAACACATTATATCAGAGTTGTCCCTATTGAAATTCGAGACGGTCTTTCCATATTCATGAGGCTAGCGTCTCAAACCTTTGAATACAGGCGGTTGACGTCAACACCCCTCATTGAATATTCAGAAAAGTATTCAAATAACGAGATGTATCCACAGATCCAAACAGAGGAATAGCGGGGAGCTTGACAGCCCGCCGTTTCGCTCTGTGGACAACAAATCCCATTGTTAGGGCGGAGACACAAGCATCTCCTCATTATATCCAGTATCTCTGGTTGCAGACCGACTAGGTAAGGCGCCTGCACAGTTGGCCCTCCCTTGCATGCTGCCTGCCTCACTTGGGACAACTAGAGATCCCTGTTTTTCTACAGTCAAAAGACTACAATAGCCCCAAGACTGTTGACAATTAAAGTAAGTTTGAGCTGAATTCCTTTAGTTCAACAACGAACATCCTATTTGGGTGTACAGTCAGTCACTCGTTTTTAATGTATTTTTTAATCCCCATTGCGTGATTGCACTTCTTGCCCATTACTCAAACATGTAGACTTACAATATATGAATATGTCAACTTAATTGTGATATTATTGATTCCAAATTATTATTATTATTATTTTAAAAATATGCCGGGAAAAATGCTTGATTTTGCTGCTGCAATTCTGACATTTTGCATAATATGAAGGGAATTGTTGATTTTGCTAAAATAATTTGCATTCGCAGAATCACGGAATCCTGGAGGGACTGCATAGACTGCGGGAAGTTATGCTCTATGAGAGTATACCTGAAATCACGGTTCATCCACAACCGCTTGATACCATGAGCAAGTATGAACATGACTGCAAAAACAGGTTACAGATACAGCCATAAACAAACTTGAGTATGTACAAATATGATAATACTCAGACATATGTTGATGCTCTGCCTCATGGCCCATCTGTCCCCTGACATCCATGGAATGTCTATGTTAGTTTTGTTATAGACCAGAGGGCTGGGAGCGTATATTTCCCTCATAGCCTAGCAGTGAGACATTTTGTTAAAGGCAGATGTCAGAGGTGATGTGGCTGTAGGGCAGGGCAAACACATGGATGTACAGACCCATGTGTCTTCAAAGAAAAATCCTATATAGGTAGTCATAACTTAATATATACACAGTCATACTTTTTTTTCACAACCACAATCTCACAAATACTTCTCTGATTAGCTGTGTAAAGAACACATTTATCTCATTCACCTATAGATTTGCGCGTACACCTTTAGGTTCCTAACCTAAATAATCTATAGTCACTCAACAGCCAGAGATGTGGATCTGATTACAAATTAAATCCAGGGCAGGCGTTATGGGCGGGCCTTAGGGGGCCTGGCCCACCATACCGTACCTCCTTGCCCGTCCAAATAAAATATTGATCATTTATTTGACTGAGACGCGCGCCAACAAAAAGACGCATCAATCTCAGTTAAAGCATCCGAGCGAGCGAAATAGCGCCCCCTCTTGTCTCAGTATGTGTAGACCATGTACCTGATACTGTCTGGACCAAAAGAGTATGGCATGTCATACTATTTCTGGCCAGACACCATCAGATACATGGGCTACATATACAGGAGCACTGTTTCGCTCGCTTGGATGCTTTCTCCAGAGATATACTCTCAGCAGAGAGGAAGAGGCGAAGCGAGAGGAATCACTCTCGCCAAAATCTGTCCAGTATAAACCCAATGCGTTTCTATGGGAATAATATGCTGACCTAAGCTTGTCGCCTGCCTTTCGGCCTTTGGGACAAAGATTCCTATTGCTAGGGCGGAGACATGAGCATCTCGTCATTATATACAGATCTCTGGTTTCAGCCTCTTGCAAATTGGAAAGGAAAGATGGCGGGTGCACAGTGCACTGTTAGGATGCTGGATTCCCTTACAAAAAAAGGTATACAGAACATAGCCCTATTTGGTAAAAGACCAAATCCATATTATGTCAAGAAGAGCTCAAATAAGCAAAGAGAAACGTCCATCATTACTTTAAGACATGAAGGTCAGTCAATACGGAACATTTCAAGAACTTTCTTCAAGTGCAGTTGCAAAAACCATCAAGCGCTATGATGAAACTGGCTCTCATGAGGACCGCCACAGGAATGGAAGACCCAGAGTTACCTCTGCTGCAGAGGATCAGTTCATTAGAGTTACCAGCCTCAGAAATTGCAGCCCAAATAAACGCTTCACAGAGTTCAATTAACAGACACATCTCAACATCAATTGTTCAGAGGAGACTGTGTGAATCAGGCCTTCATGGTCGAATTGCTGCAAAGAAACCCCTAGTAAAGGACACCAATAAGAAGAAGAGACTTGCTTGGGCCAAGAAACACGGTCAATGAACATTAGACTGGTGGAAATTTGTCCTTTGGTCTGGAGTCCAAAATGGAGATGTTTGGTTCCAACCGCCGTGTCTTTGTAACACGCGGTGTGGGTGAACGGCTGATCTCCGCATGTGTAGTTCCCACCGTAAAGCATGGAGGAGGAGGTGTAATCGTGTGGGGGTGCTTTGCTGGTGACACTGTCTGTGATTTATTTAGAATTCAAGGCACACTTAACCAGCATGGCTACCACAGCATTCTGCAGCGATACGCCATCACATCTGGTCTGGGCTTACTGGGACTATCATTTGTTTTTCAACAGGACAATGACCCAACACACATCCAGGCTGTGTAAGGGCTATTTTACCAAGAAGGAAAGTGATGGAGTGCTGCATCAGATGACCTGGCCTCCACAATCCCCCGACCTCAACCAAATTGAGATGGTTTGGGATGAGTCGGACCGCAGAGTGAAGGAAAAACAGCCAACAAGTACTCAGCAAATGTGGGAACTTTAAGACTGTTGGAAAAGCATTCCAGGTGAAGCTGGTTGAGAGAATGCCAAGAGTGTGCAAAGCTGTCATCAAGGCAATGGGTGGCTATTTGAAGAATCTCAAATATATTTTGATTTGTTTAACACTTTTTTGGTTTCTACATGATGCCTTATGTGTTATTTCATAGTTTTGATGTATTCACTATTATTTTACAATGTAGAAAATAGCAAAAATTAAGAAAAACCCTTGAATGAGTAGGTGTTCTAAAACTTTTGACTGGTAGTGTATAGTGTTGAGTCACCCGCACACATAGACACACTGGCTTTACTCAGGTGTGAATACTCTGGGAGGCTAAACCTACCTAACCAGTTTGAATATCAACCATCAGCAGACAATTAAGTAAGTTGAGAGCCTTTGAAAAGATCTGTGAGAGAGTTTTGTGCCTACATGAACAGTCATGTAATATATAGTGTAGGTTAACAGCAAGGATAAACCGCTATGATATGCCTTGCTCATCTAGATATCAAAAGATAGACCCTTGCAGAGGCTTCTGGGGGGGGGGGTTTACTGTACCCCGTGAGTGAAAAGACTGTTCCAAAAAGTAACACACCTCCTCTATACCATTTCTTCTCCAACTTCCCCCTAGCTCTTTTGAGACAAGTTGTCTATTCACTTGCTGGTTAACAGGGAGCTATGTAGGATTAAGAATTGTCAATGATCACAGGCAGGATTTAAGTCCTGCCTCCTGGGTCAGGTTCTACCAGACTTTACATCATGTGTTAAATAACCCTGTTTCACAACCCTCAGCAATCACACCTTTTTGACAGAAAGTAACCTACGTTTCGACTGTTGTGTGTTGTTTGCAGAGTTTGGACGTAATCAGCCTCCCATAATGGCAGCACATCGGAAGCCCATGATACACCGACAATTTTTGAGGCAATATTGCAGAAGAGAGAGTTTGGGCCAAAAGTGTATTTCCACACTGGTTAGACCAGGACGGTAGGGAACTACATTCAGCCGCAGGATGATTTTTTCTTGAGCAGATGGTCGTTGGGCCGGAACATAATAAACCAGCATGGCTACCACAGCATTCTGCAGTGATACGCCATCACATCTGGTCTGGGCTTACTGGGACTATCATTTGTTTTTCAACAGGACAATGACCCAACACACCTCCAGGCTGTGTAAGGGCTATTTTACCAAGAAGGAAAGTGATGGAGTGCTGCATCAGATGACCTGGCCTCCACAATCCCCCGACCTCAACCAAATTGAGATGGTTTGGGATGAGTCGGACCGCAGAGTGAAGGAAAAACAGCCAACAAGTACTCAGCAAATGTGGGAACTTTAAGACTGTTGGAAAAGCATTCCAGGTGAAGCTGGTTGAGAGAATGCCAAGAGTGTGCAAAGCTGTCATCAAGGCAATGGGTGGCTATTTGAAGAATCTCAAATATATTTTGATTTGTTTAACACTTTTTGGTTTCTACATGATGCCTTATGTGTTATTTCATAGTTTTGATGTATTCACTATTATTTTACAATGTAGAAAATAGCAAAAATTAAGAAAAACCCTTGAATGAGTAGGTGTTCTAAAACTTTTGACTGGTACTGTATAGTGTTGAGTCACCCGCACACATAGACACACTGGCTTTACTCAGGTGTGAATACTCTGGGAGGCTAAACCTACCTAACCAGTTTGAATATCAACCATCAGCAGACAATTAAGTAAGTTGAGAGCCTTTGAAAAGATCTGTGAGAGAGTTTTGTGCCTACATGAACAGTCATGTATATATAGTGTAGGTTAACAGCAAGGATAAACCGCTATGATATGCCTTGCTCATCTAGATATCAAAAGATAGACCCTTGCAGAGGCTTCTGGGGGGGGGGGGTCTACTGTACCCCGTGAGTGAAAAGACTGTTCCAAAAAGTAACACACCTCCTCTATACCATTTCTTCTCCAACTTCCCCCTAGCTCTTTTGAGACAAGTTGTCTATTCACTTGCTGGTTAACAGGGAGCTATGTATGATTAAGAATTGTCAATGATCACAGGCAGGATTTAAGTCCTGCCTCCTGGGTCAGGTTCTACCAGACTTTACATCATATGTTAAATAACCCTGTTTCACAACCCTCAGCAATCACACCTTTTTGACAGAAAGTAACCTACGTTTCGACTGTTGTGTGTTGTTTGCAGAGTTTGGACGTAATCAGCCTCCCATAATGGCAGCACATCGGAAGCCCATGATACACCGGCAATTTTTGAGGCAATATTGCAGAAGAGAGAGTTTGGGCCAAAAGTGTATTTCCACACTGGTTAGACCAGGACGGTAGGGAACTACATTCAGCCGCAGGATGATTTTTTCTTGAGCAGATGGTCGTTGGGCCGGAACATAATTGTTATAATTTGTACATTGCACACTGACCGCAAGTAAGCCCAAGCAGATATTATATTTGACAATACCATAATAATTTCATACCTTGATTACATTGAGACAGATCACATACATGTAACTGCCAAAATAATGTAAGCACAAGTACATGAGGGATACAAAGTATATCGAAAGCAGGTGCTTCCACACAGGTGTGGTTCCTGAGTTAATCAAACAAATAACATCCCATCATGCTTAGGGTCATGTACAAAAATGCTGGGCAGGCCATTAGATGCCATGGCTATGCCTCCATAGGATGACAATGTCCCTATCCACAGGGCACGAGTGATCAGTGAATGGTTTGATGAGCATGAAAATGATGTAAACCACATGCCATGGCCGTCTCAGTCATCAGATCTCAACCCAATTTAGCTCTTATGGGAGATTCTGGAGTGGCGCCTGAGACTGTGTTTTCCACCGCCATAAACAAAACACCAAATGATGGAATTTCTTGTGGAAGAATGGTGTCGCATCCCTCCAATAGAGTCCCAGACACTTGTAGAATCTATGCCAAGGTGCATTGAAGCTGTTCTGGCTTGTGGTGGCCCAACACCCTATTAAGACACTTTATATTGGTGCTTCCTTTATTTTGGCAGTTACCTGTATGTCTATTTATTTGTGGGAGTATTTGGGAACAGATTTCCTAAACTAAAGTAATTTTGAGCTGAATTCCTTTCGTCCAACAACAAAAATCCTATTTGGGTGTCAATCACACATGTTTTTTATACTTTTTTAAATTTGAATCCCCATTGAGTGATTGCACTTCTTGCCCACTAGTCAAACATGTAGACTTACAATATATTGCTCTGGCAATTTAATAGCGCTATTTTTGATAAAAAATTATAATAATACCAATAATAAGCCAGTCCCTTCAGGATTTCACAGGTATTTAAACAAATATTTGCGGGCAAAAATGCTTGATTTCGCTACGGCAGTTCTGACATTTTGCAGGGAATTGTTGATTTTGCTAAAAAATTGCGGACTCCTGGAGGGGCAGCATGGAATTTATACTCTGAGAGTATTCCTGAATTCACGGTTCATCCACAACCTGTTGATGCCATGATCAAGATTGAACATGACTTCAAAAACAGGTTACACATACAGACGTAAACAAACTTGCATATGTACAAATATGATAGTACTCAGACATGCTCTGCCTCATGGCCCATCTGTCCCCTGACATCCAGGGAATTTCTGTGTTATTTTTGTTATAGACCAGATGGCTGGGAGCTTATATTTTCCTCACAGCCTAGCAGTGATCCATTTAGCTGAAAGCAGATGTCAGAGGTGATGTAGCTGTAGGGCAGGGCAAACACATGGACATACAGACCCATGTGTCTTTAAAGACAAATCCTATACATAATACACTGAGTATTCAAAACATTAAGAACACCATCTGACCAGGTGAATCCAGGTGAAACCTATGATCCCTTAATGATGTCACTTGTCCGTTGGGGGGGACGTTGACAAGTGACATCAATAAGGGATCATAGTTTTCACCTGGATTCACCTGGTGTTTTTAATGTTTTGAATACTTTTATATACACAGTGTTATATACACAGTCATACTTTTTTTTCACAACCCCAATCTCACAAATACTTCTCTGATTAGCTGTTTAAAGAATGCATTTATCTCATTCACCTATAGATTTGCACGTACACCTTTAGGTTCCTAACCTAAATAATCTATAGTCACTCAATAGCCAGAGATGTGGATCTGATTACAAATGAGATGAAAGCCTGCCATACCTTTCTAGATTTGTCAGTAGCACCTTGGGTAGTGAACCTCATTTTATCAAGTTTAAGGAGAGATAAGACAAACTAACCCATCGAGAGTGGGAGGGTGGGGCAGCAGATTTCCACTCAAATCCTCTAAAATCCTAATTAAAATTAAATGTAATTCAAACATAATCGTTCTTGGGTAGACTTCTGCCTTAGAGTACACGAAATATACAAAAAAATATAGGACTATGATGAAAAAGCATACTTTTTAATATTGTATTTTAATAAACGATCTGTATATGCAGGGCTAAGGTGACTTGTGTTAGTTATGCTTCCCTCTATTCAAGAAGAGGTTTTCAGACTTTTACAGAGATTGGAAATGTACTCTGTCTTTGGAATGTGTAAACTGACCTTTGTAACCTCAAGCGGCAGAGGGATCATCGGGTTCCTGCCTGACCTGTTCTTTCTCCCACTGTCTGCACTGCAGATAGTTTTACCAGACCATTTACCTGATCATCATTGACTCACACTAAACAAATAAAATGTCAAATGTGGAACACTTTCAAGTGGCTAAAAAGTTATTATATATGATTGGAGATGGAAATATATGTCAATCAGTAATGTATTACATTTTTGATATGATGTTTATTGAGTTTTCAAACTATATGGACAATGGAGGGGGATTTCTGAAGATCTTTAGTAACACAATCAAATCCCAAATATAATTAGATTTAACCTCATTCTACCTATATAGTCCTCACCATCCATCTGGTGATCGAATAAAGTTTATATGTGTCAATCTGGTCTATCAGCATAATTTAAAAAAATGTTTTCCCTCATTCCATTTCTCCGGGCATATAAATGCTTTTCGATGTATTACAGTTTTTGGAAAGACCAGGAAACAAATCATATGGAGGGTTTGTCAATGACCTGCAGGTGTGATCATGTGAGTTTCACAATTATATGATTGTTGTTTAGCTCCTCCTCTGAGGTGTTACCATCCCTCTTCTCATCCTGCACCAATAGGGTGGGGTGGGGAGGTTATACAAATAGCATTCCTTGGGGAAGCTGTTGTCGTGGAAGTTCTCTGAGCACAAACACTTGTTCCATAACAGAGCATAGTGTGTTGTGTCTTTTTAGCCCAGTATAAGGTTTAAGAGCTCAATTTGAAGATGTCTCTTATAGAAGGTATTCTCCAGACATCAAGCACGATGACACTGCTGGGGGCTGTGCTGTTTCTCCTTGTCCTCTACCTCCGTTCTTCTGGTTCCAGCGCTGAGGAACAGGGGAAGGAGCCTCCAGGACCCAGGCCACTGCCCCTGCTTGGCAACATGCTCCAGCTGGATCTCAACAGGCCCTACCGCACTCTCTGTGAGGTAAGAAGAAGTAATGCGTTGCTTTTATAGAAAACCATGTTGAGGTTGTTGATATGATCTATGAGATTGTTTTATCTCACTTTATAGTTTTCTTGCTATTTCACCAGGTTTTAAAAGTTCAGTAAGTAAACTGATAGAATTAACTCTGTGCATGCTTTTAGCTGGTTAATGTTGTTTAATATTCTATTCTGTAGTGTATTTCAATAGATATGTCCTGCCCAAGTAGCATGGTCCCATATCTGTTTTTTGCTGGGACCAGGCTATGGACAAAATACTTTGTGACGGTGACCAAAGCCTTGCAAGCAAAGAGATGAGAGGCCACTTTAGACTATTGAGATGCACCCTAGGAATATCCCTTCAGGGATCTTGTTAACAAAACAGACCAGGGTTCAAATACATAGAGTATGTAAGTATTTGTTTTTGACACTTTTCTGTGTTTTTGAGTATTTTCTAATACAGAGCAGAAAACAACTACTTCAAATAAAAGACAAGTAGTTGTAAATACATTACATGCCAATACTTTCCAAATGTATTTCCAATAAGAAACTTCGTCTAAATGCTAAATGTTTTTGTAAGTAATTAAATTACAGTGAATAGTATTTGAACCTAGGTCTGACTTCAACTGTAAACCACTGTCTTCACGCTGTTTCTTGACTGAAACATGTCAAACAAGCCAGTTTTGTGCTTATTCATATATCATTACGAGACATAACTGAGTCTATGGTGTACTTTATGTATGCTTTATCTGTCCAGCTCGCCAATAAATATGGCTCCATCTTCACGGTTCACTTTGGACCCAAGAAAGTGGTTGTTCTGGCAGGATACAAGACGGTCAAGCAGGCGCTGGTCAACCAGGCAGAGGACTTTGGGGACAGGGACATCACTCCTGTGTTCTATGATATCAACCAAGGACATGGTAATGATATTTTACTCGTATTCTGGCTAGGTCACATTCTTAAAGGGATAGTTCACCCAAATTACAACATGTCTTATTGGTTTCCTTACCCTGTAAGCAGTCTGTGAACAAGCTAAGACAGCAATCCATGCATTTGTTTGTTCTCCAATTTATGCTTTGGCCACAAATGCAAGTATAGGATGAGTCAACAACATTATGTGGGTATGAGTTAACAGAATATGAACTTTTAAAAGTGAGATTTTCACTGGACATTTACTTTAAAGCAACTTTATTGAGCTACACAATCAATTTCAGACACTTTGAGATGAGTTGGATATGAAATGCATTACAAGCTCTTAAAAGTCTTATTTTAGCCTGGTGGAACCAGCTTGATTGCTGCATTCACCATTATGTTTTACTGCATGTATTAGCCTTTCCTTTCTCCAATAGATGGGCGTTTGGAATAAACCAGAAAATGGCTGGTCCAATCAGCGCCCTCTCAGAAACAGTGGTTGGGTTTAGGACAAAAACCAATGCTGCCAAATACTGTGCTTGAATTAGGCTGTCCTCTGATTGGTTGAAAGTGTTCAAATTGCTGACAAGTTCGTTTTGAATAATACCACTAATTTCTGACATTTCAGACTAGAATGGTGAATGCAGAGATCAGGCTGTTTCCACAATTCCATCAAATGTTCTTCTTCTAATCCTCTGCAAATAATATAAATGTATAAGATGTCTTAAATAGTTACAGATGATCATGACCAGAAAGGGTGCAGAGATAATTTGGCAGATTATACATTTTCTTGGTACATGTTAATTATTAAATGGCATATTATAGTAAATGGCATATATTTTATTAATGTATATATTACTTTATTATTATTATTACACTTTGAATTGTCATGGAAACAAACAACCTTCTTTACAGGGATTCTGTTTGCCAATGGAGACTCATGGAAAGAGATGAGGCGCTTTGCCCTGACAAACCTTAGAGACTTTGGGATGGGCAACAAAGGGAGTGAAGACAAAATCTTAGAGGAAATCCCTTACCTGATTGAAGTGTTTGAAAAACATGACGGTAAGAGCAATATAGGTATCTCTACACTGTAGTAGTAGAAGTAGCATGATTTATTTCTAGGTGATGTGTAGGCCTAATTGCCTGGTTAAAAATCGGGCTATTTTTAACCATATTATTAGTAAACAGCTATTTGGCTTTCTAAGTGATCGTCTGGGTTCTGGAAAGCTTATTTTGTAATTTATTAGATGTTTTGTCTATCGCAGGTAAGGCATTTGACACAGCACAGCCTGTGATTTATGCCGTCTCCAACATAATCTCGGCCATTGTCTATGGCAGCAGGTTTGAATACACTGACCCCCTATTCACAGGCATGGCAGATAGGGCCAATGAGACCATACACCTTACAGGCTCCGCATCAATTCAGGTACAGTCTGCTCATTCAGGCCATTCTGTTTTTACTGTATTTTCTAAATAAATAATGGCTGTCTCAGTGCAATCAATACAACTAGGAAACAGAATACCTGACTTTGCTGATAGCTACTTTATTGAGGAAAAGTGTACTTACTATGCCTGTGATATGTGGTTGTCCCACCTAGCTATCTTAAGATGAATGCACTAACTGTAAGTCGCTCTGGATAAGAGCATCTGCTAAATGACAAAAAAAATATTTTTTACAAACTATAGAATTGTAAATAATATTGTGTATAATATGGGCACCGATATACAAAATCTATATCAATATCAGTTGCATTATTTGATTCCATATCGATATCATATCGGTTTATATAAAATACATTGCAACTGTGTGAATGTTCACTTTTCTGTTCACTTCCATGGCTCTTTGAAGTTCAGACAACTGTTTGCAGGTTGTCCATTGGGCCAGGTGTGAATGTTCTGGTAGCATAATATTGTATTCAAGCTGGTTAGTTAGGGAGGCCTATATTATAGCTAACTAACCAGCTTGAATACAATAGGAAGCCCATCCACAGTTGATGGACCATCAACAGGCAGTTAAATATGCTAAGTTGAGAGCCTGTGAGAAAGTCTGTTAGAGGATTTCGTGTATGCACGAAAAGTAATGTATACTTTTTACAGAATAGTAAAAAGAACAAACCGATATTACAATATGCCTTGCTCATATCAACATAAAACGATATCGATATCATATTGAATGATCAATATTGGTGCCCACCACTAATAATTACATATTTATGCATATATATTTAATTTATATATAAAATATATAATTACATTTGTATTTATGTATTTAATAATCTAATTATAGTTATGTGGTATGGTATGGTGTGCTATGTTGTATGTAGTAATGTTATAATTAATTAATATAAGCAGATATGAAAATATAGTTTTAATGTGTATTCTACCTCTCTGTATAGATGTACAACATGTTTCCCTGGTTGGGCCCGTGGATAAAGAACCTGACGCGTCTGAAAAAGAATGTTGCTGATATGAAGATGGAGGTGACAGAGCTGGTGAGAGGCCTGAAAGAGACTCTGAACCCTCAGATGTGTAGAGGCTTTGTGGACTCATTCCTTGTCCGAAAGCAGACCCTGGAGGTAAGAAGAGTTCATGCAGAATCTGCATCTCACTCATACATAACAAAGTGTTGCATCAATATTGCTCAGTATAACTATACAGAATATAATTAATCAATAAGGTCCGAGGGGGTGTGGTATATGGCCAATTTACCACAGCTAAGGGCTCTTCTTAGGCACGACGCGAAGCGCAGTGCCTGTATACACCCCTTAGCCGTGGTATATTGGCCATATACCACAAAACCCAGAGGCGCCTTGTTGGTATTATAAATTGGTTACCAACATAATTAGAACAGTAAACAAGTAATTCTGCGTCATACCCATGGTATATTGTCTAAAATACCACGGCTTTTGGACAATCAGCATCCTGGAACCAAATTCCCCAGCTGAGGGAGGATAGAACTAGAGTTTTCTCCGTATCAGTAGAATCACATGTAAACTCACAGAGACTCAAACACTAAAACAGTTCCTCAAGCTGATTTAAAAGAATGTGTTGATTATCTGTTTTGTTTGCTTTGTTTGTTATTTTCCATGTTATGTCTATCTCTGATAAACCACCCAGGAAAGGGCTATCAATAGCCCATATTAAAATATGTAGCCTTAGAAATAAGGTTAATAAAATCAATAACTTGCTAACATCAGATAACATTAATATAGTAGCCATTTCTGAGACTCACTTAGATAATTCCTTTTATGATACAGCAGTAGCAATACAAGGATATAACATCTACAGAAGCGACAGGAATGCCTATGGGGGAGGTGTTGCAGTACATATTCAGAGCCATATCCCTGTAAGGCTTAGAGAGGATCTCATGTCAAGTGTTATTGAAGTGTTGTGGTTGCAGGTTCACCTCCCTCCTCTAAAGCCTATTATTTTAGTGTGCAAGTTGAGGAGATTAAATTACTTGGTGTTATTTTAGACTGTAAACTGTCATGGTCAAAACATATTGATTCAATGGTTGTAAAGATGGGGAGAGTTCTGTCTGTGATAAAGAGATGCTCTGCTTTTTTGACACCACACTCCACAAAGCAAGTCCTTTTATAAGAAACATTAATGTGTTGGAAATTCCAAATTGTTTGCATAGTCAATTTACACACAGCACTGACACACACACTTAAGGCATCTGCATGCTTCCCATCCGAAACAGTTCTGAACAGTTTGTGCAGATATATAGGGATTCTTTCCTGCACAACATTTTTTCTCGAGGGCAGCCGAAGTTCGGGAGCCAAAGTCTATGTCCCTTTGTCGGTCATTGGTCAACAATAGCCACTATTCAATTGAGTGTTTGTTGTCATTCAACGATAGACGACTCGATACTGCCCCAAACATCTTAGTTAGATGTAAAATTGCGCGACTAAGATCTCCTCGGCGAAAAACGTAAACATTTATGACAGATTTCTTGAGATTAATTCAGACTCTTTTCAGGAAGTGTATACTGGCTATGCCGTCTCAAGATGGACAAACAGTACTATTGCCGCTTTTTCTCGTTTTTCTTTTAAGGGAGTATGCAAGCAAACTCGCTTGGTTCTCCTGGCGGAGTTCGACTAGGAGCAAGCTGAACCAAAGCATGCGGAAGCCTTTACCCCAGTCCAGAACAAATTCAAGGAAACGTACAGTATTATACAGAGACATGATTGCATGGAACTCCCTTCCATCTCATATTGCGCATGTGAACAGCAAACCAGGTTTAAAAAAACAAATAAAGCAACACCTTACGGCACAACGCCTCTCCCCATGTTACCTACTTTGTGTGTGTATGTACTGACGTGTATGTGTAACTGATAGACGCACACAGGCACACTACATGTTCATGTTTTTAAATGTATGTAAATTGTACATTCTTTTGTCTGTAATGTCTTTTTTGTTATGTGTTGGACCCCAGTAAGACTAGCTGTCGCCATTGATGTCGGCAAATGGGGGTCCTAATAAAACCGAATCAAATCTGTGAACTCCTTAAGTAATTTTTGTACATAATTCATATGTCATCTGCGGGTCTGTTTCTGTTAGGAATCTGGCAATATGGATTCTCTCTACCATGACAACAACCTGGTATTTAGTGTTGCTAACCTGTTCGGTGCTGGTACCGACACCACCGGGACAACCCTGCGCTGGGGTCTGCTGCTAATGGCCAAGTACCGCCATATACAGGGTAAGGATTTATATAAACACAAACGAACGCACGCACGCGCACACACACACACACATACACACCACAGGAGGCTGCTGAGGGGAAGACGGCTCATAATAATGGCTGGAATGGAGTAAATGGAATGGTATCAAACATATGGAAACCATGTGTTTGATACCGTTGCATTAATTCTGTTCCAGCCCGTCCTCCCCAATTAAGGTGCCACCAGCCACCTGTGACACACACACACACACACACAGATTACACACACACACAGATTACACACACACAGATATAAAACAGTAAAGCACTCATGGTGTTACAAGTTATAAACATTGGCAAAGGGCCAAATTGAAGCATAGATTATGAAACTAGATAAGGATGGCTGTGTTAACAAAGGTTAAACGTTAACTCAGGTTTATAATCTATGCTTCAATTTGGCCCTTTGCCAATGTTTATAACTTGTAACACCATGAGTGCTTTACTGTTTTATATCTGTGTGTGTGTAATCCACCCACCCCCCCTTTTGCCCTCAGAACAGCCTCAATTCGTTCACCCTCTGAATGGCACAAATACACAATCCATGTCTCAATTGTCTCAAAAATATTTTTTAAAGCTGTCTCCTCCCCTTCATCTACACTGATTGAAGTGGATTTAACAAGAGACATCAATAAGGAATCATAGCTTTCACCTGGATTCACCTGGTCAGTCTATGTTATGGAAAGAGCAGGTGTTTTTAATGTTTTGTATACTCAGTGTACGTTTCACTGCAGTAACTCCAACCCCTCCCTCCATTCTGTCTCAGACCGGGTCCAGGAGGAGATCAGCAGGGTCATAGGAAGTCGTCAGCCCTTGGTAGAGGACAGGAAGAACCTGCCCTACACTGTTGCAGTGATCCACGAGACCCAGAGACTGGCCAACATTGCACCCATGGCCATCCCTCACACCACCAGCCGAGACGTCACCTTCCAGGGATATTTCATCAAAAAGGTCAGATACCTGGCTGTCCAAATCTGTTTTAGTTTGTGACCAACTTTTTTTTTTCGTATTGTCTTTTTTTTTTCGAAGGGAGGTTACAGGTTCAAAAAACTATAAAATAAATGCATACAAAGATAACCCCAACCCATTCCCCCCCTCAGTACCCATCCATCCGCCCGCATCCTCTCTCCCCACCTGGAAACCATGCCTCCCACCCCGCCTGTATAAATTGATGGTTCGGATTACGGGATGCCAAGGTCATATTTTTCTATATTCTGTTCCAGTTAAAGGATTGTTCAGATTGAATTAGATCTGTGGACCATACTTTTTTAATGGCTATCTCAGAATATGAGCTTTCCAAAAGTTGTTTATACAGTATCTCACAAAAGTGAGTACACCCCTCACATTTTTGTAAATATTTGAGTATATCTTTTCATGTGACAACACTGAAGAAATGACACTTTGCTACAATGTAAAGTAGTGAGTGTACAGCTTGTCTAACAGTGTAAATTTGCTGTTCCCTCAAAATAACACAACACACAGCCATTAATGTCTAAACCGCTGGCAACAAAAATGAGTACACCCCTAAGTGAAAATGTCAAAATTGGGCCGAAAGTGTCAATATTTTGTGTGGCCACCATATTTTCCCGCACTGCCTTAACCCACTTGGGCATGGAGTTCACCAGAGCTTCACAGGTTGCCACTGGAGTCCTCTTCCACTCCTCCATGACGACATCACGGAGCTGGTGGATGTTAGAGACCTTGCACTCCTCCACCTTCCGTTTGAGGATGCCCCACAGATGCTCAATAGGGTTTAGGTCTGGAGAAATGCTTGGCCAGTCCATCACCTTTACCCTCAGCTTCTTTAGCAAGGCAGTGGTCGTCTTGGAGGTGTGTTTGGGGTCGTTATCATGTTGGAATACTGCTCTGAGGCCCAGTCTCCGAAGGGAGGGGATCATGCTCTGCTTCAGTATGTCACAGTACATGTTGGCATTCATGGTTCCCTCAATGAACTGTAGCTCCCCAGTGCCGGCAGCACACATGCAGCCCCAGACCATGACACTCCCACCACCATGCTTGACTGTAGGCAAGACACACTTGTCTTTGTACTCCTCACCTGGTTGCCGCCACACATGCTTGACACCATCTGAACCAAAGAAGTTTATATTGGTCTCATCACACCACAGGACATGGTTCCAGTAATCCATGTCCTTAGTCTGCTTGTCTTCAGCAAACTGTTTGCGGGCTTTCTTGTGCATCATCTTTAGAAGAGGCTTCCTTCTGGGACGACAACCATGCAGACCAATTTGATGCAGTGTGCGGCGTATGGTCTGAGCACTGACAGGCTGACCCCCCACCCCTTCAACCTCTGCAGCAATGCTGGCAGCACTCACACGTCTATTTCCCAAAGACAACCTCTGGATATGACGCCGAGTACGTGCATTCAACTTCTTTGGTCGACCATGGCGAGGCCTGTTCTGAGTGGAACCTGTCCTGTTAAACCGCTGTATGGTCTTGGCCACCGTGCTGCAGCTCAGTTTCAGGGTCTTGGCAATCTTCTTATAGCCCAGGCCATCTTAATGTAGAGCAACAATTCATTTTTTCAGATCCTCAGAGAGTTCTTTGCCACGAGGTGCCATGTTGAACTTCCAGTGACCAGTATGAGGGAGTGTGAGAGCGATGACACCAAATGTAACACACCTGCTCCCCATTCACACCTGAGACCTTGTAACACTAACGAGTCACATGACACCGGGGAGGGAAAATGGCTAATTGGGCCCAATTTGGTCATTTTCACTTAGGGGTGTACTCACTTTTGTTGCCAGCGGTTTAGACATTAATGGCTGTGTGTTGAGTTATTTTGAGGGGACAGCAAATGTACACTGTTATACAAGCTGTACACTCACTACTTTACATTGTAGCAAAGCGTCATTTCTTCAGTGTTGTCACATGAAAAGATATACTCAAATATTTACAAAAATGTGAAGGGTGTACTCACTTTTGTGAGATATTGTATATTATAGAGATCAGTCCTTTTGGGAGCCCAGATAATTTATTTATAAATCCCGTGACTGGATGGTTCGGTAGTTGGGTTTCTCAAGGGACTCCATAGGCCAGCATAGCTGACTTTAGTTGTAAATATAGAAAAAGTTAGTTGCCTGGTAACGTGTATGCATCTTTCAAATCTTGGAATGTTCTCAAACCATTACTGTCCATGATATCGGTAAGGGTACGGATTCCACATTTGGACAATTTGGGGGATGCAAAAAGCCGCGCTCCAGATCACAACACATTATTGTGAAATATTGGAATATGGGCATGCCATTAAGAAATATATAATTCTGCCTGAAATTGCAATCCACTCCTTTTGAGTGTGCACTCCTTTTGAGTGTGCACATTTATTAAACCAAGTTTCATCACTCATCACTTTTACTCTGAAAATAAGCGGTCCTAAGCTTCACTCTCACTGCAGGGGACGTCTGTGATTCCTCTACTGACGTCCGTCCTACAGGACGATAGTGAATGGGAGAGCCCCCACACCTTTAACCCCTCCCACTTTCTGGATGAGCAGGGACGATTCATCAAGAGGGACGCCTTCATGGCCTTTTCTGCAGGTATATCAACTTCATCATATAACAATGTATTTCATTGCAAGAAGTAGAGAAACTGTGGTAGCCTTTTGGACAGACTTCATGCTATTTTCTATATCTTTGGTCTCTCTCGCAGGTCGTAGGGTGTGTCTGGGGGAGAGTCTGGCCAGGATGGAGCTCTTCCTCTTCTTCACCTCCCTCCTGCAGCGCTTTAGTTTCTCTCCTCCTCCTGGAGTAACAGAGGATGATCTGGACCTCACACCATCCGTGGGGTTCACGCTCAATCCTTCACCTCACCAGCTCTGTGCTGTGAGCCGGGTCTGAGAAGCAATGACAATTTTAACATGAAAATATTGGTGGGACAAACAAACAAGCTAATATGCATTGAAACCACTACACTACATATTAAATGCACCATCATAATAACCAATCCCAGAAATGAGTTTGCGCGACACACACAAACATTATTATATTTTGTTTATGATCGGTTCATAGGCTACTTCCAATATCTTTTTAGATCTAATTGCACGGAAGACCACAGTAGTCGAACATACTTTTATAGAGTAAAGTTTATTTTACTTCATTTTCAGCATCGGTCTGCAGTATTGCTAATCATTGTTAGACTATTGGGACGCAGCCCAAACACGTTCTGAGTGCAGTTGCATCTGCCTGCCTGTTAACAAGATGTTCCTGTTAAGAATAAAGCAAGTTTATAAAACTTCTCCTTCGCTTCAACCATTAATAAAACAGTCTGACATCAGGATAAATCCATTAGAATTCAATCAGTTTTTTGACAGCACCCTTTTGGATTTGAATGAAACCTTCCATACATATTTGCCCATTGTCAAAGTGCTCAGAAAGTGACTTTTTGGAGCTGAATGACAAAACATTCAAGAGATAAAGGTGCTCAAAGTTGACCTATTTTGTATACTCCACCAGACCATGAGTATGATTTAAAAAATGGACACAATTGACATTTGGTTACAGGACTCATGTCCTGACATTCTGGTTCTCTCAGAAACATGATTAAATGGTTCTTTCTCTGATAAAGAAATTGAAGTAAATTATTATAATGTATTTAGATGTGACAGATTACAGAAAGGGAAGGTGTGGCCATATGTTTAAAATCTTTCATGGCGTCCCAATCTTTAAATATTTTCCCAAGAAATTTGACCTCCTGTTGTAGATTTGTCCATAAACCAGAAAACACATTTATTTGTTGCTGGGATGTACCGCCCCCCTGCTGCCATGGCGGATGCTATTGGTGCTATATCTGAGTGTTTAACACCTTTTCTGTCTTCGGAGTTGGTCATTTTAGGGGATTTGACTCTGGATTGGCTATCAGATCAATTTAAGATGATATGCATTGATTTTTATCTGACTCAATTGATCTCAAAACCCACATGGCCAAACGTGAAAAACCCTGTTAACTCTTCATTGATTGATTTAATTCTTACTAATAACCCCCATAAATATTTGTCTAGTGGAGTATTTGCATATGATCTCAGTGATTATTGTCCCATAGTATGTATTAAGAGATACAAAACAGCAAAATACTAATCCTCGTTTAATTAAGAAGAGAAATGTAGCAGTTTTCTGCTTAAGGGTTTTTACATGACATGTAACTCTGTGTTGTTTTTATCGCACTGCTTTGCTTTATCTTGGCCAGGTCGCAGTTGTAAATGAGAACTTGTTCTCAACTGGCCTACCTGGTTAAATAAAGGTTAAATAAAATAAAATAAAAAATGTTCTACTCTGATTTAACCACTGTCTCCTGTATTCCTGACCATGAGTTGGCTCTAGAAAATGTCTCCTCCATATTTATTCCTGTAGCAGATAAACACGCCCCTTTTAAACAATTCAGAGTCAAAGATAGATCGAACCCTTGGTTTTCTTCTGAGTTCTCTGAGCTCATTCATATGAGAAATCAGGCCTGGGCCAAATCAAGGACAACTGACTCCATAGTGGACTGGCAATCTTTCAGACAATTGAGAAACAGATGTAGTATCTCGATTAAGAAAGCTATATCTAGCTACTTTTTAAGCTCCATCTCAGACTCTGCTGGTGATCTTTCTACATTTCAGAAAACAGTAAATACACTGAAGCGTACACATTCCTCCTCTTCCCTGCCTAAGCAAGGTTCTGTCTGACTCTGGCATTATAACTGAGAAGAATTGGATAAGTGATGCTTTTAATCATCATTTTATCTTGGTAGGCTTTTTATTTGAGAGAAAATATGGTGTAGTTGACCCTGGTCAGTCAACCGACTGCTCTTCCCTCTGCCAGGCTCTAGCTGACTCAACGGTTAACCCGTCAACTTCTAGTGAATCTTTGTTTTCATTTAAACAATTTACTATTTGTGATGTGCTAGATGCCTCGCTTAAAATTGATGTAAAAAAAAATCCACTGGGGCTGATATGCTTGATCCATTTTGGCTGCAGCTCTCTTCCCTCCTGATTGCTGAATCATTAACCCATATTTTTAACCTGACAATTATATCTGGTACTATCCCAAAGGTTTGGAAGGCGACCCATGTAGTCCCCCTTCACAAAGGTGGTGACCCTTGTGACCTAAATAATTAATTATCAGCCTATTTCTAAACTTTTAGCCTAGCTAAAATATTAGAATCCTTGATTAATTCAATTCTCAGGTCATAGCAGTATCTCTGCTGCATCCTTAGTTATAAATGAAGTGTTTATCTGTATGGATAAAAGGCAACATTGTGCTTCCCTCTTCATTGACCTGCCAAAGGCTTTCGATACTGTTGATCATTCACTACTCATTCAGAAGCTTTCCTCAATTGGCCTAGATCTGGCTGCATGTAACTGGTTTAAAAATTACTTGACAGATAGAACTCAATGTATACAGTATCTACTGATGGTGTTAAATCAGGTTTCCTGGATATTATGAAAGGTGTCCCCCAGGGGTCGATTCTAGGTCCTGTACGTTTTACTGTTTATATTAACAATATTGACTTGTAACGTGCACTTCTATGCCAATGATACTGTTGTGTATGCTATTCCCCCACGGTTGACCAGGCTCTATCTGAACTACAGTCTGCCTTCATTGTATTACAGAAAAAATCTATTGACCTGAAATTAGTACTGAATGCAGGTAAAACTAAGTATATGTTGTTCTCTAGAGCACATTAAAATAAGTCTGATGATTGAAGCATATGTACTTTGGATGGTGTCCATATTGATCGTGTCCCTGCTTACAAATATCTGGGCATCTGGATAGATGAAAAGCTGTCTTTTAAAAAGCATATTGATGAGTTAGTTGAGAAGCTGAGAATAAAAATGGGTTTCTTCTAAAGAAATAGGTCCTGCCTCTCGCTAAATAGTAGAAAGCAGGTTATTCAGTCGACGTTCCTATCGGTCCTAGACTATGGCCACATCATCTATATGAACGCAGCTGCCACTTCATTAAAGCCGTTAGATGCAGTTTATCATAGCGCACTGCGCTTTATTACGGGTGGCGATTTTAGTACTCATCACTGCAAGTTGGTTGGCCCTCTTTGATGTCACGTAGGTTGATACATGGCTATGCTTTCATTTATAAAGCTATTTTACACAAAATCTCACTGTACCTAACATCATTACTAAACTTTAAACATATGAGTTACCACACCCGGTTTCAGGGATGGCTAACTCTGGAAATTCCTTTGGTCTCTACTGAGTTAGGTAAATCAGCTTTTAGTTGTCTTGCACCTTATTTGTGGAACAATCTTCAAAATGTTCTTACATTTGATGTTCTGTTGCCTCTAGGCCAATTCAGAAAGCTGATTGAGGACCTTATTACTGATAAATGTGTTTGTTTTTTATGACGTGTTTTTTCATTTCTTTTTTTATTATTTATGTAATTCAGGGCTCATCTGAAAAAGAGACCGTGGTCTAGGTATGACTTCCTGATAAAATAAAGGTAAATAAAATAAATTAAATGAGACATCCATGTTTTCATTACTGGAAAAGATAAACGGTTGAGATTTATATAATTTTAAGCTTACAAACAGGGTTTTCAAACTAGTTTATAAATTCTTTATATTTTTTATTTATTTGTCCATAAAAATTATGTAATTTATTTTACTTTAAACATCAATTATCTAACACTTAAACTCAATTTTTCCCCCCATATTTGCATATGTTGTAGCTTAGACCCTATTTTACATTATTTGAGGTTTTTGTGTTGTGCCCGTCATTGGTTGAGACATAACATGCTCTTGAATGCAGGGTGAGTGTCATGTTTTGGCTAATAAATGTACTAAAATTGGAAAGAAATAGACATTTCAACTGGTACCACAAAGATGGTTGGAGGTCCACACATCAGATAATGTTGACTTGAATGAGAATATCTTTTGTTTTAAATTTTACTGTCACTCTTTAATAGGAAACCTATGGAAATCATAGAAATATAGATAATAGAATAGACATTACCATTTCAGTTGACATTTGATGGTGGATGGACAAGCGGCCATCTTTGTAATTAGAAGTTAACATTTAAATTCAATTTACATTTCAATGGTGTACCAGCTAAATTGCAGTGCTCTGAAGGGATAGGTCCATTCTATGAATTATATTTCTATGATTGAAATGACACCCACCTTGTATTCAAGAGCATGTTGTGTCTCAACCGATGGTGGGCACAACACAAACCTCAGATGACGTAAAGTAGGGTCTAAGCTACAACATATGCGAATATGGATAAAAAATAGGAGTTTTTAGATAATTGACGTTTAAGGTAAAAGAAAATCCATAATTGTAATAAAATTAAAAATAAATCAAGAAATTATACAATTGTTTGACAACCCTGTTTGTAAGCTTTTAAATGATATCAAACTCAACCTTTTTTCTTTTCCAGTGATGAAGACATGGATGTTTTGAGCACCTTTAAGCACCTTTAGCTCCTGAATATTTTGGCATTCAGGTCCAAAAAGTACCTTCCTGTTTTATTTAAATCAAAAAGGATGCTGTCAAAAAGTGATTCAATTCAAATGGATCTACCCATCAAACATTAAGAACAAGACACGTCATACCTAGCTAGTTAAAACCGCTGTTAGCCACTGCTTCCATCCAAACCATTGGTTGAATCTTCTTTCCAACTTTCTTTCTTTTAACAGAGGCCTGATGAGCACAGATGTTTTATCCATACATTTCCTTCATAACGCAAAGTTTGAAAATAATTTGCTAGGAGATAGTCCACATGATTTATGATTACTTTTCAGCTAGCTATCCAGAAGACAATAAACAACTATGAAGTTGATACATTAGTCCAATCAAAGCTACCGGAGATCAGTGGTGTGTGTAAATGGATGCCAAGGGAAGCCAGGCTTCCCCAAATATTTGACCAATAAAAAAATTAAAATGTTAATATAATTTCTCTTTCATCTCTCTCTGTGTTTTCATAATTGTAGCCAATGTATCTGAAGCTGTCTGGACCAAAAGAGTATAACATGTTGCCGCAGGAGCATTTGATTGATTGATGCCAGCAAGCATTTGGCCTCCCTTGATAAAAACATTTATAAACTAATTAGCCAATCAGCGTTGAGCTGAGCTCAACCGTGGGTTGTCCTGGTGCAGCAAAAAGCCCCCCAAGGGAGGCCAGTTTGGATTTGGCTTCACACCAATCAAATCACTTCCTAAGCAAAACTTTAATTTTCAGAAAAACGTGTCTGTTTCTGGTCTGCTTGTGTTGATGTCCTGCAGGAGCTAGTGTGCTAAATCGTCTCTTTCCTAAGCCATGGATGGAGATGAGGATTTGGACTTGCCAATGATTATGACGGCGATTCTGATACAACCAGAAATTAATATATTTTGCCACTGGCCTGAGACGATTGAAGTTCAATATGTAGCATAAATGTAGCCTAGTAGGCTCATGTTAACTAGCTAGCTAACTTAGCTGGTTCATTGTTGCCCATGCCAGGAAGTTAAGATAGCAAGCATTTTAGCTAGGTAGCCTATGACAACAAAAACTAAAAGTGTGTTGAATGACAGAGCCATAGACCGTTTTGCTGAAAGTAAGGAGGATGGCCTTGGCATTCAACTAGTCTACAAGTAGGGTGAGTCCAAAAAATATATATACTTGCACGCGCGCGCACACACACACACACACACACACACACACACACACACACACACACACACACACACACACACACACACACACACACACACACACACTAATTACCAACTTTAGCTAACCAAAAGCATTTTGCAACTATTTAGCATGTTAGCTAACCCTTCCCCTAACCATTATCCTAACCTTAACCATAGTAGGATAACTACGTTAATTCTCCTAACCGCTACGCTAATTAAGTTTCAAGTTTGATTTGTTGTATGTACAGGATACACATGGTATTATCCTAAATGCTTAGCTACGCTAATTATCCTAAATGCTATGTTAATTATCCTAACCACTACATTTATTATCCTAACTGCTATGTTAATTAACCTAACCGCCATCTTAACTATCCTAACCGCTATGCTAATTATCTTAACCGCTACGTTAATTATCCTAAGTGCAATGTTAACTTTCATAACAACTATGTTAATTATCCTAAATGCTATGTTGATTATCTTAACCGATATGTTAGCCGCCAACATTAGCCACAAATGCTAACAATACATTTTACATTTACGTCATTTAGCAGACACTCTTATCCAGAGCGACTTACGAATTGGTACATTCACCTTATAGCCAGTGGGATAACCACTTTACAATGTTTTTTATATATATTTTTTTAGTTTTTTTTTATTTTTGGGGGGGTAAGTGGGGGGTAGAAGGATTACTTTATCCTATCCCAGGTATTCCTTAAAGAGGTGGGGTTTCAAATGTCTCCGGAAGGTGGTGAGTGACTCCGCTGTCCTGGCGTCGTGAGGGAGCTTGTTCCACCATTGGGGTGCCAGAGCAGCGAACAGTTTTGACTGGGCTGAGCGGGAACTGTGCTTCCGCAGAGGTAGGGAGCCAGCAGGCCAGAGGTGGATGAACGCAATGCCCTCGTTTGGGTGTAGGGACTGATCAGAGCCTGAAGGTACGGAGGTGCCGTTCCCCTCACAGCTCCGTAGGCAAGCACCATGGTCTTGTAGCAGATGCGAGCTTCAACTGGAAGCCAGTGGAGTGTGCGGAGGAGCGGGGTGACGTGAGAGAACTTGGGAAGGTTGAACACCAGACGGGCTGCGGCATTCTGGATGAGTTGTAGGGGTTTAATGGCACAGGCAGGGAGCCCAGCCAACAGCGATTTGCAGTAATCCAGACGGGAGATGACAAGTGCCTGGATTAGGACCTGTGCCGCTTCCTGTGTAAGGCAGGGTCGTACTCTCCGAATGTTGTAGAGCATGAACCTACAGGATTGGGTCACCGCCTTGATGTTAGCGGAGAACGACAGGGTGTTGTCCAGGGTCACGCCAAGGCTCTTCACACTCTGGGAGGAGGACACAACGGAGTTGTCAACCGTGATGGCGAGATCATGGAACGGGCAGTCCTTCCCCGGGAGGAAGAGCAGCTCCGTCTTGCCAAGGTTCAGCTTGAGGTGGTGATCCGTCATCCACACTGATATGTCTGCCAGACATGCAGAGATGCGATTCGCCACCCGGTTAACAGAAGGGGGAAAGGAGAAGATTAGTTGTGTGTCGTCTGCGCAGCAATGATAGGAGAGGCCATGTGAGGATTAGACAGAGCCAAGTGACTTGGTGTATAGCGAGAATAGGAGAGGGCCTAGAACTGAGCCCTGGGGGACACCAGTGGTGAGAGCACGTGGTGCGGAGACAGCTTCTCGCCACGCCACTTGGTAGGAGCGACCGGTCAGGTAGGACACAATCCAAGAGTGAGCCGCGCCGGAGATGCCCAGCTCGGAGAGGGTGGAGAGGAGGATCTGATGGTTCACAGTATCAAAGGCAGCAGACAGGTCTAGAAGGACAAGAGCAGAGGAGAGAGAGAGTTAGCTTTAGCAGAGCGGAGAGCCTCCGTGACACAGAGAAGAGCAGTCTCAGTTGAATGACCAGTCTTGAAACCTGACTGGTTTGGATCAAGAAGGTCATTCTGAGAGAGATAGCAAGAGAGTTGGCTAAAGACGGCACGCTCAAGAGTTTTGGAGAGAAAAGAAAGAAGGGATAGAGTGTTGGTTTTTTGAGAAGGGGTGCAACTCTCGCTCTCTTGAAGATGGAAGGGACATAGCCAGTGGTCAAGGATGAGTTGATCAGCGAGGTGAGGTAAGGTAGAAGGTCACCGGAGATGGTCTGGAGAAGAGAGGAGGGGATAGGGTCAAGCGGGCAGGTTGTTGGGCGGCCGGCCGTCACAAGTCGCAAGATTTTATCTGGAGAGAGAGGGGAGAAAGAAGTCAAAGCATAGGGTAGGGCAGTGTGAGCAGGACCAGCAGTGTCATTTGACTTAACAAACGAGGATCGGATGTCGTCAACCTTCTTTTCAAAATGGTTGACGAAGTCATCCACAGAGAGGGAGGAGGGGGGGAGGGGGAGGAGGATTCAGCAGGGAGGAGAAGGTGGCAAAGAGCTTCCTAGGGTTAGAGGCAGATGCTTGGAATTTAGAGTGGTAGAAAGTGGCCTTAGCAGCAGAAACAGATGAAGAAAATGTAGAGAGGAGGGAGTGAAAAGATGCCAGGTCCGCAGGGAGTCTAGTTTTCCTCCATTTCCACTCGGCTGCCCGGAGCCCTGTTCTGTGAGCTCGCAATGAGTCATCAAGCCACGGAGCTGGAGGGGAGGACCGAGCCGGTCGGGAGGATAGGGGACATAGAGAGTCAAAGGATGCAGAAAGGGAGGAGAGGAGGGTGAGGAGGCAGAATCAGGAGATTGGAGGGAGAAGGATTGAGCAGAGGGAAGAGATGATAGGATGGAAGAGGAGAGAGTAGCGGGAGAGAGAGAGCGAAGGTTGCGAAGGCGCATTACCATCTGAGTAGGGGCAGAGTGAGTAGTGTTGGAGGAGAGCGAGAGAGAAAAGGATACAAAGTAGTGGTCGGAGACATGGAGGGGAGTTGCAGTGAGATTAGTAGAAGAACAGCATCTAGTAAAGATGAGGTCAAGCGTATTGCCTGCCTTGTGAGTAGGGGGGGACGGTGAGAGGGTGAGGTCAAAAGAGGAGAGGAGTGGAAAGAAGGAGGCAGAGAGAAATGAGTCAAAGGTAGATGTAGGGAGGTTGAAGTCCCCCAGAACTGTGAGGGGTGAGCCATCCTCAGGAAAGGAACTTATCAAGGCGTCAAGCTCATTGATGAACTCTCCAAGGGAACCTGGAGGGCAATAAATGACAAGGATGTTAAGCTTAAATGGGCTAGTGACTGTGACAGCATGGAATTCAAATGAGGAGATAGACAGATGGGTCAGGGGAAAAATTTAGAATGTCCACTTGGGAGAGATGAGGATTCCTGTGCCACCACCCCGCTGACCAGATGCTCTCGGGGTATGCGAGAACACATGGTCAGACGAGGAGAGAGCAGTAGGAGTAGCAGTGTTTTCAGTGGTAATCCATGTTTCCGTCAGCGCCAAGAAGTCGAGGGACTGGAGGGTAGCATAGGCTGAGATGAACTCTGCCTTGTTGGCAGCAGAACGGCAGTTCCAGAGGCTGCCTGAGACCTGGAACTCCACGTGGGTGGTGCGTGCAGGGCCTCAGATCAATACACAGTTGTCAATGACAGTGGGCAGGTCGTGTAGTGACATACTGCTAATTGGCAATTCTAGTGGGGTGTAGTTACTGCACTCCGCAGACAGACATTATTGCCCAAGGGGGCTGAAGCTGCATGACCATACCAGTATGTGCTGCGGTCCGAGCCTTTGAGAACGCAGCAATCACACTCAACCAATTGTGCACAACCAGAGGAGATCAATGAGAGGTGTCCCTTGGCTAGCCACCCTTTGAGACTGGGACTGAGGTTCTCCTTCCAGCAAGACAATGACCCTAAGCATACTGCTAAAGCAACACTAGAGTGGTTTAAGGGGAAACATTTAAATGTCTTGGAATGGCCTAGTCAAAGCCCAGACCTCAATCCAATTGAGAATCTGTGGTATGACTTAAAGATTGCTGTACACCAGCGGAACCCCATCCAACTTGAAGGAGCTGGAGCAGTTTTGCCTTGAAGAATGGGCAAAAACCCCAGTGGCTAGATGTGCCAAGCTCATAGAGACATACCCCAAGAGACTTGCAGCTGTAATTGCTGCAAAAGGTGGCTCTACAAAGTATTGATTTTGGGGGCGGGGGTGAATAGTTATGCACGCTCAAGTTCTGTTTTTTTGTCTTATTTATTGTTTGTTTCACAAGAAAAAATATTTTGCATCTTCAAAGTGGTAGGCATTTTGTGTAAATCAAATGACACAACCCCCCCCAAAATCAATTTTAATTCCAGGTTGTAAGGCAACAAAATAGGAAAAATGCCAAGGGGGGTGAATACTTATATTTTTTATTTTTTATTTTTATTAATATCGTTCAATAACTTTGTCTTAAAAAAAGAGGAGATGATAATATAATATCAAGCTTATTGTCACTAAACCGATGTGGATGTGGTGGAGGAGTCAAGCGCAGGAAACAGAGGTTAGTCCAACAAGACTTTAATAGTCTAAATAACACGAGTGGAAAACCCCGACCTCGAAAATACACGAAGTGGCGAGGGAAAATTACGCACACGCGTAAAACACTAAACATGAAACAAAACGGAATACAAGCACGTAGCATCGACAAAGTGGCAACAAAATAACAACACACAAATACCCTAGAGCAAAACAAGGAACTTATAAGACACGTAATCAACACCCAAACAGACACAGGTGTGACAGACAAAAGCAATCAAATACAGAAACATAGAGCGGTGGCAGCTAGTACTCCGGGGACGGCGAACGCCGAAGCCTGCCCGAACCAGGAGGAGGAGCAGCCTCGGCCGAAACCGTGACAGTACCCCCCCCTTGACGCGCGGCTCCAGCCGTGCGCCGACCCCGGCCTCGGGGACGGCCAGGAGGACGCGGACCCGGGCGCGTGGGATGCCCACGGTGAAACTCAGTCAGGAGGGATGGATCGAGTATGTCCCTCCTGGGCACCCAGCACCGTTCCTCCGGACCGTACCCCTCCCACTCCACGAGATACTGGAGACCACTCATCCGGCGCCTCGAGTCCAAGATGGTCCGGACCCGGTACGCCGGGGCCCCCTCGATGTCCAAAGGGGGCGGAGGGGTCTCTCCTATCTCATCTTCTTGGAGTGGGCCAGCTACCACCGGCCTGAGAAGAGACACATGGAACGAGGGGTTAATATTTTTATACTCTATAGGCAGTTGTAACCTGTAACACACCTCGTTCAATCTTCTCAGGACTTTGAAGGGCCCCACAAACCGCCGACCCAGCTTCCGGAAGGGCAAGCGGAGGGGCAGGTTTCGAGCCAGACTCGATCTCCCGGTGCGTACACCGGTCCCTCACTGCGGTGGCGATCGGCGCTCGCCTTTTGTTGACGGATGGCACGCTGCAGATGGACATGGGCAGCGTCCCACGTCTCCTCCGAGCGCCGAATCCACTCGTCCACCGCAGGGGCCTCGATCTGGCTCTCGTGCCACGGTGCCAGGACCGGCTGATAACCTAAAACACACTGGAAAGGTGTTAAGTTGGTGGAGGAGTGGCGGAGAGAGTTCTGGGCCATCTCTGCCCAGGGGATGAACCTAGACCACTCCTCCGGCCGGTCCCGGCAATAGGACCTCAAAAACCTACCCACATCCTGGTTGACACGTTCCACCTGCCCATTACTCTCTGGGTGGTACCCCGAGGTAAGGCTTACGAGACCCCCAACCGTTCCATGAACGCTCCCCAAACTCTGGAAGTGAACTGGGGACCTCGGTCAGACACAATATCTCGGGGACCCCATAGTGCCGGAACACATGGGTAAATAGGGCCTCAGCGGTTTGTAGGGCAATAGGGAGACCCGGCATGGGAAGGAGACGACAGGCCTTGGAAAACCGATCCACAACGACCAATATGGTGGTATTCCCCTGGGAGGGGGTAGGTCTGTTCACGAAATCCACCGATAGGTGGGACCATGGTCGTTGTGGAACGGGCAGGGGGATGTAGCTTACCCCTGGGCAAATGTCTAGGCGCCTTACACTGGGCACACACCGAGCAGGAGGAGACATAAACCCTCACATCCCTAGCTAACGTTGGCCACCAGTATTTCATGCTAAGACAGTGCACGGTCCGGCCAATACCTGGATGTCCAGAGGAGGGTGATGTATGAGCCCAATAAATAAGACGATCACGGACCTCGATTTGCTAAACACGAGTGCTAAATCCTCATACTCGGGGGGAATGCGCAGTGCGGGCACTTGGTTCGGACTCTCTACCGAGGTCGCCCCTACGGAAACACCTAGACATCTCCCTACACACTGGGCAGACCACTCCATAAGAGCCCTCTGTTGCCACGCTATGGTAGGATCATGGGTGCCTAACCAGGGAAGACCCAACACCACGGGGTACGCAGGAGAGTCAATCAGATAAAACTGAATGATCTCCTCATGACCCCCCTGCGTCGTCATCGTCAGTGGTGCTGTGACCTCCTGATCAGGCCCGACCCCAACGGCCGGCTGTCTAAAGCGTGGACAGGAAATGGAGCTTCTACCGGCCGAAGGGGAATTCCTAACCTACTACAAAATGCCCGATCAATAAAGTTCCCAGCTGCGCCTGAATCTACTAGCGCCTTATGCTGGGAATGAGGTGCCACCTGTGGAAACCTCACAGGAATACTCATGTGACCAACAGAGAGCTCTGGGTAAGTGGGGCGCCTACTCACCTGAAATGACTCCCCAGTGCGTGGCCTGCTGTCACCTCCCCCAGGGGACCCTCCCCAGCACCTGGCCGCAGTGTGTCCTCCACGACCGCAGGTGGTGCAGGGGATGGCCCCCCTCGGGTTCCCTCTCCTCCTCTCTCTAGCGCCAGCACCCCCGAGCTCCATGGGAATCGGCTCGGGGGTGCTGGAGGGTGGACTGGACGACCCCCACTCGGGACGTCCGCGGGTAGCCAGCAGGGTGTCCAGACGGATGGAAATGTCCACCAACTGGTCAAACGACAGATTGGTGTCCCTGCAGGCCAGCTCCCGACGAACGTCCTCTCGTAGACTACACCGGTACTGGTCGATGAGGGCCCTCTCATTCCACCCCGCTTCCGCCGCTAGTGTCCGGAACTCCAGTGCGAACTCCTGTGCGCTCCTCTTCCCCTGTCGGAGGTGGAATAGACGCTCTCCCGCCGCTTTCCCTTCAGGTGGATGATCGAAGACAGCCCCTGAAGCGGCGGGAGAACTCCGCGTAGGTGATGGTTGCGGCGTCTATTGCCCCTCCATTCGGCGTTGGCCCACTCCAACGCCTTGCCGGAGAGACAGGAGATGAGGGCGGAGACGCTCGTATCCCGAGGGCGCCGGGTGTATGGTGGCAAGGTAAAGTTCCACCTGCAGGAGGAATCCCTGACACCCGGCTGCAGAACCGTCATATGCCCTCGGGAGCGAGAGCCGAATGCCACTGGGTTCCGGTGCTGAGAGAGGAGGACTGGCCGTTGGTGATGAGTTGTTGTAAGGGTCCTTGGCCACCTCTTGATTCACCAATCGGCACAGAGTGTTGGACACCTCGTCCATGGCGGTCCCGAGTTGCCGGATCATTGCGTCCTGGTAGTTGATCCGGTCCAGCAGGGATTCGGGTGCCGCCGCTGTTCCTGCTGACTCCATGATGGTGTGTTGTTCTGTCACTAAACCGATGTGGATGTGGTGGAGAGTCAAGCGCAGGAAACAGAGGTTAGTCCAACAAGACTTTAATAGTCTAAATAACACGAGTGGAAAACCCCGACCTCGAAAATACACGAAGTGGCGAGGGAAAATTACGCACACGCGTAAAACACTAAACATGAAACAAAATGGAATACAAGCACGTAGCATCGACAAAGTGGCAACAAAATAACAACACACAAATACCCTAGAGCAAAACAAGGAACTTATAAGACACGTAATCAACACCCAAACAGACACAGGTGTGACAGACAGACAAAAGCAATCAAATACAGAAACATAGAGCGGTGGCAGCTAGTACTCCGGGGACGGCGAACGCCGAAGCCTGCCCGAACCAGGAGGAGGAGCAGCCTCGGCCGAAACCGTGACACTTATCCACAATTTATCTTCCCTGCAAGATATTTGGTTGATCATTGTGGACATTGACAATATCAGATTTGAAAAAAAATACACAATGAACTATACATTTTGATAATATTTTTGTATCACAACACAGAAGTGTAATAGATCTCCAGCTTTGTATTATATATTTATATTGACTGTTTGCTTCCAGTTGTAATGATAAAGAAAATATAACTTGTTTTTCAGTGTTGATGAGGCCACATTTTACATGTGAATAATTAAAACATGCACATAATGGATCTTTAATACGTTTGTAGACTTTATACAGCTGAATAGGAATATCCACAAGACCTGGAATTAACAAACTGTGGTGAAATCGGATATTGCTATTGCATACAGAGTCTATTGTAGATAACAAATGAATGAAAAGTTCCTGCTGCATGTGCAGGCTAGGTAAGATTAAGAACGCTGCACTTTATATAAATAATTATTCAAGTGGTCTTAGTTTTTCACAGATACTGTTTAATGAAAAGAACAGCTCCATTTGAAAATGTAAACTAATATTTAACTTAACACACAGGGATTATCAGGGCTGTATTTACTAGGAACCAAACAGAAGCAAACGGGCCAAAACTGGGCGGGACTAACCTGAATTTAGCCAATAAGAAACACTTGTTTTCCTTGCTAAACGTTTTCCATTTTACCTGATCTCACTTCAGTTATTATGTTCTTTGATAATGCAATTGACTATTTACCCTTTAATAAAAAATATTCAAAATAAACAAATTATGTGGAAGCATTGCAAAAGTCTCCAAATGGGTTATATGAGAGAGGAATGGAAATGTTTGTTGCTAATAGTAGCCAACTCAGTATTTTTTTATCCTTGCCATGCATTAGCCAATTTACAATAAAAGCGTATAAACTTTTCTACACCTGTGCCTTTATATTTTTGAAAGGTTTTGCGAATGCTTATGCACTGTTCACACTACCAGAATCTACTTTGTTGCTTGTTTAACTGTTCATCACCATTTCAAAGAGCACCTATCGTCTGATTTAGATTGCCAAAGAAGCGCTCCTCCTCTGTTTTGTTAAATAGATCATTATTAGATGTGGTAATGATCTGTAGGAACTGTACTGTTTAAACCTGCTAGAATGAGACAGAATTTTTTCTGAATACCTAACCCCTCCTCTTCGGCTGAACCTGAGCCCTATAGAGGGCTGTGTCTACTTATGTAAGCCAGTTGTTGTGTTGGGGCACACACTTTTCCCGATATCACATCACTGTCTTATCTTAGAGCACTGTTTGTGGAGATCCATGGCTCTTATGGGAGATCTTCTCCTCCAGGCTCCCAGCACGGTGACACTGCTGGGGGCTGTGCTGTTTATGCTGGTCCTCTACCTCTTGTTCTCTGGTTCCAACTCAGAGGAACAGTGGAAGGAGCCTCCAGGACCCAGGCCACTGCTCCTGCTTGGTAACATGCTCCAGCTGGATCTCAAGGAGCCCTACCGCACTCTCTGTGAGGTAAGATGAAGTCCTGCGTTGCTTTCAGAGAAAACCATGTTGAGGTTGTTGATATGACGTCATTGTAAATAAGAATTTGTTCTTAACTGACTTGCCTAGTTAAATAAAGGTTAAATAAATAAATAAATAAAAATGATCTGTGAGATTTTATCTGTTTCATCTCACTTTTATAGTTTTCTTGCTATTTCACCAGGTTTGAAAAGTTCAGTAAGCAAACTGATAGAACGGACTTCCGCACATTGTACATGCTTTTAGCTGGTTAATGTTGTTTAATGTTCTATTCTTTAGTCTATTCTGGTCACATATCTGTTTTTTGTTGGGACCAGGCTATGGCCAAAATACTTTGTGATGGTGACCGAAGCATTGCAAGCAAAGAGATGAGGCCACTTTAGACTATTGAGATGCACCCTGGGAACATCCCTTCAGGGATCTTGTTAACAAAACAGACCAGGGTTCAATACATAGTGTAAGAAACTTTGTCTAAATACGTATTTTTACATGTTTTTGTAAGTAATTAAAAAACAGTGAATAGTATTTCAACCCAGGTCTGACCTCAACTGTAAACCACTGTTTTCAGGCTGTTTCTGGACTGAAACTTGTTTAACAAGCCATATGTGATGTCCAGTTTTATTCATATATCATTACGAGACATAACTGAGTCTATTGTGTACTTTATGTATGCTTTATATGTCCAGCTTTCCAAGAAATATGGCTCCATCTTCACGATTCACTTTGGACCCAAGAAAGTGGTTATTCCGCTTTCCGATTTGACACATTGAACTCGATTAGCTTGTTTTGCGATTTATGTGCAAATCATCTTAAAGTAATTGTCCAGTGTTTCCAGATATCTATGAAATATGACCGATAATTTGTTACAATATGAGTGACATATTCTTCCTTCCAAAACAATTTTAATTGAGTATGTTAAAAATAAGCTTTTCTGTGTTGGAATGGTGTGGGCGTACCACAACAACAGAATCGTGTGGGCTTATACCAGTCCTAAAAAATATTAATGCGAGTAGACGACTGATTGGTCAGCTCATCCTCGTCAAGAGGATGACATCCTCTATGAGGAAATAGCAAGCATTTTTTAAATAGTCTGTTTGAGATAAAAGTTGTCGTGTTTTTTATCGAATTTATGTTTGGCCACAAAAGGAGGAGTCAACAACATTATGTGGGTGTAAGTTAACAGAATATTAACTTTTAAAAGTCAGATTTTCACTGGACAGTTACTTTAAAGCTGCAATATGTAACTTTTTGGGCGACCTTACCAAATTCACATAGAAATGTGAGTAATAGATATGCTATTCGCATTGAAAGCAAGTGTAAGAAGCGGTAGATCTGTTCTATGTGCTCTATTTCTATGCTTCCCATTCTTACATTTCATTTTTAAAGCAACTTTATTGAGCTACACAATCAATTGCAGACACTGAGATGATTTGGATATGAAATGCATTACTAGCTCTTAAAAGTCTTATTCTAGCCTGGTGGAACCAGCCTGATTGCTACATTCACCATTCTGTTTTACTGCATGTATCAGCCTGGCCTTTCTCCAATAGATGACAAAATGACTTTTCCAATCAGCACCCTCTCAGAAACAGTGGTTGGGTTTAGGATGAAAACCAATGTTGCCAAATACTGTGCTTGAATTAGGCCTTCCTCTGATTGGTTGAAAGTGATCCAATCGCTAACAATTAAGTTTTGATTTATAGACATTTTAGACTGTAGGTTCAAACAGTTTCAATGAGAAGGAATGCCAGACTGATACTTGAGGCTAAATAGAATGGTGAATGTAGAGATCTGCCTGGTTCCACAAGTCCATCAAAAGGTTTATATTCTAATCCTCTGCAAATAATATAAATGTCTATGATTACTTAGCATTTACAGATGATCATGACCAGAAAGGGCGCATAGATAATTTGGCAGATTATTCATTTTCTTGGTACATGTTAATTATTATGAATGAATCAATTAATTATGAAATGGCATATTATTGTGAATTCTATATTATTTATTTATTATTATTATTATATTATTACACTTTGAATTGTCAAGGAAACAAACTACCTTCTTTACAGGGATTCTGTTTGCCAATGGAGACACATGACGAACCTTAGAGACTTTGGGATGGGCAACAAAGGGAGTGAAGACAAAATCTTAGAGGAAATTCCTTACCTGATTGAAGTGTTTGAAAAACATGACGGTAAGAGCAATATAGGTATCTCTACACTGTAGTAGTAGAAGTAGCATGATGTATTTCTGTAAAGCTTATTTTGTAATTGATTAGATGTTTTGTCTATCGCAGGTAAGGCATTTGACACAGCACAGCCTGTGATTTATGCCGTCTCCAACATAATCTCGGCCATTGTCTATGGCAGCAGGTTTGAATACACTGACCCCCTATTCACAGGCATGGCAGATAGGACCAATGAGACCATACACCTTACAGGTTCTGCATCAATCCAGGTACAGTCTGCTCATTCAGTCCATCCTGTTTTTACTCTACTTTCTCAATAGATAATGGCTGTTTCAGTGCAAATCAATAAAACTAGGGAAAAAATTTGACAAAATTGAAAGCATTTTCCCCCTGCGCTGCAGACGGCTACATCGGTCATCTAATAGAGGACTATTAAAGGCCCAGTGCACTACTTTTGTGAAAAAATATGGCATATTTTTTAAAATATACACTACCGTTCAAAAGTTTGGGGTCACTTAGAAATGTCCTTGTTTTCCATGAAAACATACATGAAATGAGTTTGAATAGGAAATATAGCAAAATACATAGGAAATGTAGTCATTGACAAGGTTAGAAATAAAGATTTTTAATTGAAATAATAATTGTGTCCTTCAAACTTTGCTTTCGTCAAAGAATCCTCCATTTGCAGCAATTACAGCCTTGCAGACCTTTTGCATTCTAGTTGTCAATTTGTTGAGATAATCTGAAGAGATTACTGAAGCACCGGCCACAAATTGGATTGGCTTGATGGGCACTTCTTACGTACCATACGGTCAAGCTGCTCCCACAACAGCTCAATAGGGTTGAGATCCAGGGACTGTGCTGACCACTCCATTATAGACAGAATACCAGCTGACTGCTTCTTCCCTAAATAGTTCTTGCATAGTTTGGAACTGTGCTTTGTGTCATTGTCCTGTTGTAGGAGGAAATTGGCTGCAATCAAGCGCAATCCACAGGGTATGGCATGGCGTTGCAAAATGGAGAGATAGCCTTCCTTCTTCAAGATCCCTTTTACCCTGTACAAATCTCCCACTTTACCACCACCAAAGCACCCCCAGACCATCACATTGCCGCCACCATGCTTGACAGATGACATCAAGCACTCCTCCAGCATCTTTTCATTTGGTCTGCGTCTCACAAATGTTCTTCTTTGTGATCCGAACACCTCAAACTTCGATTCGTCTGTCCATAACACTTTTTTTTACAATCTTCCTCTGTCCAGTGTCTGTGTTCTTTTGCCCATCTTAATCTTTTATTTTTATTGGCCAGTCTGAGATATGGCTTTTTCTTTGCAACTCTGCCTAGAAGGTCAGCATCCCGGAGTCGCCTCTTCACTGTTGACGTTGAGACTGGTGTTTTGCGGGTACTATTTAATGAAGCTGCCAGTTGAGGACCTGTGAGGCGTCTGTTTCTCAAACTAGACACTAATGTATTTGTTTTCTTGCTCAGTTGTGCACTGGGGCCTCCCACTCCTCTTTCTATTCTGGTTAGAGCCATTTTGCGCTGTTCTGTGAAGGGAGTAGTACACAGCGTTGTACGAGATCTTCAGTTTCTTGGCAATTTCTCGCATGGAATAGCCTTCATTTCTCAGAAAAGAGACTGACGAGTTTCAGAAGAAAGTTATTTGTTTCTGGCCATTTTGAGCCTGTAATCAAACCCACAATTGCTGATGCTCCAGAGACTCAACTAGTCTCAAGAAGGCCAGTTTTATTGCTTCTTTAATCAGCACAACAGTTTTCAACTGTGCTAACATAATAGCAAAAGGTTTTTCTAATGATCAATTAGCCTTTTAAAATGATAAACTTGGATTAGCAAACACAACGTGCCATTGGAACTCAGGACTGATGGTTGCTGATAATGGTCCTCTGTACGCCTATGTAGATATTCCATAGCTACAATAGCCATTTACAACATTAACAATGTCTACACTGTATTTCTGATCAATTTGATGTTATCTTAAATGGGGGAAAAAATACATTTCTAAGTGACCCCTACTTCCCGCGGATGTGAATTTTCTGGTAGCATATTCCTACCTAACTAGTTTGAAAACATGGGAAGCCTATCCACAGTTGATGGACCATCAACAGGCAATTAAATATGCTAAATTGAGAGCCTGTGAAAAGGTCTGTGAGAGGGTTTTGTCTATGCAGGAAAAGTAATGTATTCTTTTACAGAATAATGTAGGTTAACAGGATGAATAAACCAATATCACAATATGCCTTGCTCATATTTATATAAAACAACATTGATATTATATCGAACTATCAATATTGTTGCCCACCACTAATAATTACATACTGCATTTATGAATATATATATTTAATGTATCTATCATTGAATTTACATTTACATATTTAATAATATAATTATAGTTATGTGTTGTGTATAGTATATTAAATGTAATAATGTTATAAAAAAGTAATATAAGACATTGAAATATAGTTTTATGTGTATTCTACCTGTATCTCTGTATAAATGTACAACATGTTTCCCTGGTTGGGTTGACACGTTTGAAGAAAAATGTTGCTGATATGAAGATGGAGGTGACCGAACTAGCGAGGGGCCTGAAGGAGACTCTGAACCCTGAGACGTGTAGAGGCTTTGTGGACTCATTCCTCGCCCGAAAGCAGACCCTGGATGTATGAAGAGTTCATGCAGAATCTGCTTCTCATGCATACATAATAAAGTGTTGCATCAATATTGCTCAGTATAACTATACAGAATATAATTAAGCAAGTCCCAAGGGGGTGCCTGGATACAGCCCTTAGCTGTGGTATATTGGCAATATACCACAACTCAGAGGTGCCTTGTTGGTATTATAAACTGGTTACCAACATAATTAGAATGGTAAACTAGTAATTCTGCATCATATCGGCCAATCAGCATCCAGGACCCAAAGTACCCAGTTTATAATACTTATTATGCTATCCTGTGGTGCACTTGGATACTGCAGCAGAACACAACTGTGGTCCTCTGTAGCTCAATTGGTAGAGCATGGCGCTTGTAACGCCAGGGTAGTGGGTTCGATCCCCGGGACCACCCATACGTAAAAATGTATGCACACATGACTAAGTCGCTTTGGATAAAAGCGTCTGCTTTCAATGTGTATTTGACATTGGTTCAACGTAATTTTATTGAAATTACGTAGAAACAACGTTGATTCATCCAGTGTGTGCCCATTATGCATATGACTGAATGCCAGAGGAGGGAGGATAAAACTAGTCATTATCTGTGAATGACTTATAACAGCTCCTTAAGTAACTGTTGTACATCATTCATGTCATCTGCGGGTCTGTATCTGTTAGGAATCTGGCAATATGGATTCTTTCTACCGTGACAACAACCTGGTATTTAGTGTTGCTAGCCTGTTTTCTGTTGGTACCGACCCCACCGGGACAACCCTGCGCTGGCGTCTGCTGCTAATGGCCAAGTACCCCCATATACAGGATAAGGTTTGATAGAAACACACACACACACCACAGGAGACTGCCGAGGGTAGTACGGCTCATAATAATGGCTGGAATGAAATTAATGGAATGTTATCAAATGCATGTGTTTGATACCATTCCATTTGTTCCGTTCCAGCCATTACTATGAGCCCGTCCTCCCCAATTAAGATGCCAGCAACCGCCTGTGATGCACAAACGCACAAACACACAAACACACACAGAGACACAAAACACTAAGCACTCATGGTGTTACAAGTTGTAAACTAGACAAAGGGCTAACTTGAAGCAGAGGTTATGAACTAGATTGAGACGGTTGAGTTAATAAAGGATCAACATTAACTAAGGTTTCTAAGTTTCAATGCATTAACTCCAACCCCTCCCTCCTTTCTGTCTCAGATTGAACCACATACCAGGTTAAAGATCATTCAGATTAACCTTTCACCTCTGGGTTAGAGTAACAGTGGCACTTTTCCTGTCTTTTTTCAAGACCGGGTCCAAGAGGAGATAAGCAGGGTTATAGGAAGTCGTCAGGACAGGAAGAACCTGCCCTACACTGATGGAGTGATCCATGAGATCCAGAGACTGGCCAACATTGCACCCATGGCCATCCCTCACACCACCAGCTGAGACGTTACCTTCCAGGGATATTTCATCAAAAAGGTCAGATACTGTACATGGCTGTCTAATAAAATAAATAAAATAAGGCTGAAATTATTGTAATCCACTCGTTCGGAGTGTGCACTTCATTTATTGAACCAAGTTTAATAACTTTTACTTTGAATATAACAGTGTCCTATGCTTCACTCTCACTGCAGGGGACGTCTGTGATTCCTCTACTGACGTCCGTCCTACAGGACGATAGCGAATGGGAGAGCCCCCGCACCTTTAACCCCTCCCACTTTCTGGATGAGCAGGGACGATTCATCAAGAGGGACGCCTTCATGGCCTTTTCTGCAGGTATATTAACTGAATTATTTAGCTAATTACTTCATTGCAAGAAGTAGAGAAATTGTGGTAGCCTTTTGGACAGACTTCATGCTATTTTCTATATCTTTGGTCTCTCTCGCAGGTCGTAGGGTGTGTCTGGAGGAGGGTCTGGCCAGGATGGAGCTCTTCCTCTTCTTCACCTCCCTCCTGCAGCACTTTCATTTCTCTCCTCCTCCTGGAGTAACAGAGGATGATCTGGACCTCACACCATCCTTGGGGTTGACCCTCAATCCTTCACCTCACCAGCTCTGTGCTGTGAGCCGGGTCTGAGAAGCAGTGGCGTTGATGTTGATGCATCTAAACCACCACACATTAAATGCACCATCATAATAACCAATCCCAGAAATGAGTTTGCGCTACACACACAAACATTATTATATTTTGTTAATGATCGGTTCATAGGCAACTTCCAATATCTTTTTAGCTCTAATTGCACGGAAGACCACGGTAGTCGAGCATAATTTTATAGAGCAAAGTTTATTTTAATTCAGAATAAATATCATGTTCCAGTTAAAAATAAAGCAATAAAGTTTATAAAGCTTCTCCTTCACTTCAACCATTGCATCGTAACAGTTCCATGTGTTATTAAAAAATATCTGACATCAGGGTAAATCCATTTGAATTCAATCACTTTTTGACAGCACCCCTTTTGATTTGAATGAAACCTTACATACGTACAGTCACCGGCCAGTTTATTAGGTACACCCTGTTAACGAAAATGAGTCACATCAACAGTGAGTCACATCAATTGCTATATAAAGCCGGCAGACAGGTATCGAGACATTCGGTTACTGTTCGATCGAATATTAGAATGGGCAAAACGTGACCTAAGCGACTTCGAAGGTGGTATGATCGTCGTGGTATGATCGGATCCAGTACCTCCTGGGCTTTTCACGCACGACAGTGTCTAGGGTTTACCGAGAATGGTGCGACAAACAAAAAACATCCAGTCAGCCGCAGTCCTGTGGTTGAAAACAGCTTGTTGATGAGGGAGGTTGAAGGAGAATGGCAAGAATCGGGCAAGCTAACAGGCGGGCAGCAAACTTACAAATAACACAGTGGTGTGTAGAACGGCATCTCGGAACGCACACCTCTTTGATCCTTGTCACGGATGGGCTATTGCAGCAGATGTCCAGACCGGGTTCCACTCCTATCAGCTAAAAACAAGAAGAAGCGGCTCCATTGGGCACGCAATAACCAACACTGGACAATTGAGGAGTGGAAAAACATTGCCTGGTCTGACGAATCCCGGTTCCTGTTGCATCATGCTGATAGCAGAGTCAGGATTTGGCGTAAGCAGCATGAGTCCATGGACCCATCCTGCCTGGTGTCAATGGTACAGGCTGGTGGCAGTGGTGTAATGGTGTGGGGAATGATTTCCTGGCACACGTTAGGTACCTTGATACCAATTGAGCAATGATTGAACGCCACAGTGTATCTGAACATTGTTGCTGACCAAACCCAATAGAACATCTTTGGGATGAGATGGAACGGGCTGTTCGCAGCATGAATGTACTGCCGTCCAATCTGCAGCAACTTTGTGATGCCATCGCATCAGCATGGACCAACATCCCTGTGGAACGTTTCCGACACCTTGTAGAATCGCTGCTCTGGAGGCAAAGGGGGGTCTGACCTGGTACTAGATGGGTGTACCTATGTAAAAAGTGCTCAGAAAGTGTATTTTTGGAGCGGAATGCCAAAACATTCAAGAGATAAAGGTGCTCAAAGTTTACTTATTTTGTATACTCCGCCATACCATGAGACATCCATGTCTTCATCACTGGAAAAGATAAACAGTTGAGATTTATATCATTTTAAGCTTACAAACAGGGTTGTCAAACTATTTGATAATTTCCTGAAAAACAATATTAAAATAAATATATACAAAATGTATTTTCTTTAACCTTAAACATAAATGATCAAAAAACGCTTAAACTCATATTTGCAGATGTTGTAGCTTAGACCCAATTTTACATTATCTGAGGTTTTTGTGTTGTGCCCGCCATTGGTTGAGACACAACATGCTCCTAAATACAGGGTCTTGTTTTGGCTGATAAATGTACTAAAATGGGAATCAAATCGAAATGTCAACTTTCAAATGGTACTACAAAGATGTTTGGATCAGAGAATGTTGACTTGAATAGGAATATCTGTTGTTAAAATGTTTACTGTCACTCTTTAATAGGAAACCTATTGAAATCATAGAAATATAGATAATAGAATAGACATGTCCATTTAAGTCGACATTTGACGGTGGCTGGACCGGCCGCTATCTTTGTGGTAGTAATTATAAGTTTACATTTCTATTCAACTTCAATGGTGCACCAGCTAAAATTGCAGTGGTCTGAAGGGATAGGTCCATTCTAGGAATTATATTTATATGATTGAAATGACACCCACCCTGTATTCAAGAGCATGTTGGCGGGCACCACATAAAAACCTAGGGTCTAAGGTAAAACATATGCGAATGTTTTAATTTTAAAGAAATTATACAATTGATATCAAACTCAACCGTTTATCTTTTCCAGTGATGAAGACATGGATGTCTCATGGTATGGTGAGGTATCTCCTGAATGTTTTGGCATTCACTTCCAAAAAGTCATTTTCTGACCAATTCTTCCATGGGCAAACATGTATGGAAAGTTTTGTGTAAATCAAAAGGGATGCTGTCAAAAAGTGATTGAATTCAAATGGATTCACCCATCAATCATTAAAAACAATACACATAGCTAGTTAAAACAGCTGTTTCCATCCAAACCATTGGTTGAATCTTCTTTCCAGCTTTCTTTCTTTTAACAGAGGCCTTATTTGAATGTTCATCGGCTGATAGTCGACATGATTTATGACTTTTCAGCTAGCTAGAAGATGATAAACAACTATGAAGTTGACACATTAGTCCAATCAAAGCTACCAGAGATAAGACATCGATTTATCCGTGGAAAATTACATTGAGTCTTCTTGGGCTAGGACTACTAACGTATCTCTATGGCAGCACCCAAGGGGAGAAAGGTCTATCTGCGGCTCGCACACTGGGCATGTGTCGCATAGGGGATTTTCGTGTAGTGACAATTTACTACACAGAACACCACAAAGTAGAGCCAACTGAGAGTTTTAAGGAATGCCCAAAGGTTGCCCCGTGTAGCTTAGTTGGTAGAGCATGGTGCTTGCAACGCCAGGGTTGTGGGTTCGTTTCCCACGGGGGGCCAGTATGAAAAATGTATGCACTCACTAACTGTAAGTCGCTCTGGATAAGAGCGTCTGCTAAAATTACTAAAATGTAAAAAAATGTGCGTGTTCGAATCGCATGTGGGACAACCGTAGCATTTTAGCTAATTAGCAACTTTAGCTAACCACAAGTGTTCCGCAACTATTTAGTATGTTAGCTAACCCTTTCCCTAACCACTATCCTAACCTTAACCATGGTAGGATAACTATGTAAATTATCCTAACCACTACGCTAGTTCTCCTAACTGCTATGTTAATGATCCTAAACGCTATGTTAATTATCCTAACCGCTATGTTAATGCTACGTTAGCCGCTAACAATAGCCACAAATGCTTACGATGCAACAAGCAGCCTGGCCTCGGATCAATAAACAGTTGTCAATGAGTGGGCAGGTCGTTTAATGACATAATACCAATGTACGTTTCGTGTGGGGCGTTGCTTGTAGTGCAGTCCGCAGATCGACATTAAAGGGGGCTAAAGCTGCCTGACCATACCAGCATGCCCTGCGGTTGTGTGCTGTCCCTATGAATTCACATACCCATCCGAACCCTTGAGCCGAACCTTTGAGGACTGTCCCTATGAATTAACTTACCCATCCAAAACTTTGAGCCGAACCTTTGAGCACACAGCAGTCAAGCACAACCAACTGCGCACAACCAGAGAAGATCAAGGAGTGCTGTCCCTTGGCCATCCCCTCCGCTACAAGCACTGAGTGAGGCTGAAACAGCTGCATTAGGGAGATGCATTAGTTAAAAAATATATGTATATACACTACCGGTCAAAAGTTTTAGAACACCTACTCATTAAAGGGTTTTTCTTTATTTGTACTATTTTCTACATTGTAGAATAATAGTGAAGACATCAAAACTATGAAATAACATATGAAATTATGTAGTAAAAAAAAAGTGTTAAACAAATCAAAACATATTTGAGATTTGAGATTCTTCAAATAGCCACCCTTTGCCTTGATGACAGCTTTGCACACTCTTGACATTCTCTCAACCAGAAGATAGCCCTATTTGGTAAAAGACCAAGTCCATATTATGGCAAGAACAGCTCAAATAAGCAAAGAGAAACGACAGTCCATCATTACTTTAAGACATGAAGGTCAGTCAATACGGAACATTTTAAGACCTTTGAAAGTTTCTTCAACTGCAGTCGCAAAAACCATCATTGATGAAACTGGCTCTCATGAGGACCGCCACAGGAATGAAAGACCCAGAGTTACCTCTGCTGCAGAGGATAAGTTCATTAGAGTTACCAGCCTCAGAAATTGCAGCCCAAAAAAATGCTTCACAGAGTTCAAGTAACAGACACATCTCAACATCAACTGTTCAGAGACTGTGTGAATCAGGTCTTCATGGTCGAATTGCTGCAAAGAAACCACTACTAAAGGACACCAATAATAAGAAGAGACTTGCTTGGGCCAAGAAACACGAGCAATGGACATTAGACCGGTGGAAATGTGTCCTTTGGTTTGATGAGTCCAAATTGGAGATTTGTGGTTCCAACCGCCGTGTCTTTGTGAGATGCAGTGTGGGTGAACGGATGATCTCCGCATGTGTATTTCCCACCGTAAAGCATGGAGGAGGAGGTGTGCTGGACTGGGGGTGCTTGGCTGGTGACACTGTCTATGATTTACATAGAATTCAAGGCACACTTAACCAGCATGGCTACCACAGCATTCTGCAGTGATACGCCATCCCATCTGGTTTGGGCTAAGTGGGAATATCATTTGTTTTTTAACAGGACAATGACCCAACACACCTCCTGGCTGTGTAAGGGCTATTTGACCAAGAAGTAGAGTGATGGTGCTGCATCAGATGACCTGGCCTCCACAATCCACCGACCTCAACTAAATTGAGATGGTTTGGAATGAGTGGGACGGCAGAGTGAAGGAAAAGTAGCCAACAAGTGCTCAGCATATGTGGGAACTCCTTCAAGACTGTTGGAAAAGCATTCCAGGTGAAGCTGGTTGAGAGAATGCCAAGAGTGTGCAAAGCTGTCAAAGGCAAAGGGTGGCTATTTGAAGAATCTCAAATATAAATTGATATGTTTAACACTTTTTTGGTTACTACTTGATTGTATGTGTTATTTCATAGTTTTGATGTCATCACTATTATTCTACAATGTGGAAAATAGTAAAAAATAAAGAAAAACCCTTGAATGAGTAGGTGTTCTAAAACTTTTAACCGGTAGTGTATATACAGTGAGGGAAAAAAGTATTTGATCCCCTGCTGATTTTGTACGTTTGCCCACTGACAAAGAAATGATCAGTCTATAATTTTAATGGTAGGTTTATTTGAACAGTGATAGACAGAATAACAACAAAAAAATCCAGAAAAACACATGTCAAAAATGTTATAAATTGATTTGCATTTTAATGAGGGAAATAAGTATTTGACCCCCTCTCAATCAGAAAGATTTCTGGCTCCCAGATGTCTTTTATACAGGTAACGAGCTGAGATTAGGAGCACACTCTTAAAAGACACCTGTCCACAGAAGCAATCAATCAATCAGATTCCAAACTCTCCACCATGGCCAAGACCAAAGAGCTCTCCAAGGATGTTAGAGACAAGATTGTAGACCTACACAAGGCTGGAATGGGCTACAAGACCATCACCAAGCAGCTTGGTGAGAAGGTGACAACAGTTGGTGCGATTATTCACAAATGGAAGAAACACAAAATAACTGTCAATCTCCCTCGGCCTGGGGCTCCATGCAAGATCTCACCTCGTGGAGTTGCAATGATCATGAGAACGGTGAGGAATTAGCCCAGAACTACACGGGAGGATGTTGTCAATGATCTCAAGGCAGCTGGGACCATATTCACCAAGAAAACAATTGGTAACACACAGGACTGAAATCCCGCAGTGCCCGCAAGGTCCCCCTGCTCAAGAAAGCACATATACATGCCCGTCTGAAGTTTGCCAATGAACATCTGAATGATTCAGAGGAGAACTGGGTGAAAGTGTTGTGGTCAGATGACACCAAAATCGAGCACTTTGGCATCAACTCAACTCGCCGTGTTTGGAGGAGGAGGAATGCTGCCTATGACCCCAAGAACACCATCCCCACCGTCAAACATGGGAGGTGGAAACATTATGCTTTGGGGGTGTTTTTCTGCTAAGGGGACAGGACAACTTCACCGCATCAAAGGGACGATGGACGGGGCCATGTACCGTCAAATCTTGGGTGAGAACCTCCTTCCCTCAGCCAGGGCATTGAAAATGGGTCCTGGATGGGTATTCCAGCATGACAATGACCCAAAACACACGGCCAAGGCAACAAAGGAGTGGCTCAAGAAGAAGCACATTAAGGTCCTGGGTGGCCTAGCCAGTCTCCAGACCTTAATCCCATAGAAAATCTGTGGAGGGGGAGCTGAAGGTTTGAGTTGCCAAACGTCAGCCTCGAAACCTTAATGACTTGGAGAAGATCTGCAAAGAGGAGTGGGACAAAATCCCTCCTGAGATGTGTGCAAACCTGGTGGCCAACTACAAGAAACGTCTGACCTCTGTGATTGCCAACAAGGGTTTTGCCACCAAGTATTAAGTAATGTTTTGCAGAGGGGTCAAATACTTATTTCCCTCATTAAAATGCAAATCAATTTATAACATTTTTGACATGCGTTTTTCTGGATTGTATTGTTGTTATTCTGTCTCTCACTGTTCAAATAAACCTACCATTAAAATTATAGACTGATCATTTCTTTGTCAGTGGGCAAACGTACAAAATCAGCAGGGGATCAAATACTTTTTTCCCCTCACTGTACGAAATAACAATACGACGGGGAATCGACCACGTATGCTTTATTAGCTCAAGCAGTTTGCTAACTTATATGATATAATGTTGTGACATGAATTAATACTAGAATTTATGCAAAACAGCACCATTTTCTGGATAGTGGTGGGATTGTGCCCCACTTGCCCTGAATGACGCGTTGCCACTGCTGAGTTGTGGGGGCCCAATTTCAGATACTTAAACTCTCCCAGGAAAGGGAAAGGGGGATACCTAGTCAGTTGTACAACTGAATGCATTCAACTGAAATGTGTCTTCTGCATTTAACCCAACCCCTCTGAATCAGAGAGGTGTGGGCCTTAAATCGACATCCACGTCATCGGCGCCCGGGGAACAGTGGGTTAACTGCCTTGCTCAGGGGCAGAACGACATATTTTTACCTTGTCAGCTCGGTGATTCAAAAATACCGTATAGTTGAACTTACTGGTGAAGAAGTAATGTATTTGTCTTTTATGAAATACCTTTTTATTTTCCTCTGAGTTCACAAATTTCCCCTGTGTTTAATGCCTTCAGTTTCCCCCAAACGCTATGATTTCATAAGCAATTTATCCTTAAATAGTATACTGTTTTATATTATAAAATATATATTTATAAAATTAAAATAATTTGTCTTAAAAAAAGGGGATGAAAATATAAAACTAATATAATAATAATAATAATAATAATACAATAATAATAATACAATAATAATAATACAATAATAATAATAATACAATAATAATAATAATCCACAATGTATTTTCCCTGCAAGACTTGCTTGATCATGCTCAACATTGACAATATCAGATACAAAATTGTTTCATCACAACACAGAAGTGTAATAGGTCTCCAGTTTTGTATTAGATCTTTATATTGACTGTTTGCTTCCAGCTGTAATGATAAAGAAAATATAACTTATTTTTCGGTGTTAAAGAGGCCACATTTTACATGTGAATAATTAAAACATGATTTTAATTAAGCAAGTTTAAAAGATTGACGTTTCGGCATTCAATGGCCTTCTTCAGAATCATAATCATAATTAAAACATGCACATATTGGACCTTTAATAAGTTTGTAGACTTTATACACCCCAATAGGAATATCCACAAGACCTAGATTTAACAGACTTTGCTGAAATCGGATATTGTTATTTCATACAAAGTCTATTGTAGATAAGAAATGAATGAAAAGTTCCTGCTGCATGTGCAGGCGAGATGAAGAATGCTGCACTTTATATATTTACATATGTTTTGTTATATAGCAGACACTCTTATCCAGAGCGACTAGTGAGTGCATACATTTTCATACTTTTTCGTACTGGTCTCCCATGGGAATCGAACCCACAACCCTGGCATAGTCTAACAACTGAGCCACACCGGACCCTGTACATAAATCATTATTTAAGTGGTCTTAGTTTTTCACAGATACTGTACAATGAAAGTACAGCTCATTTTAGAAATGTAGACTAGTCTTTGTAATTTAATGCAACAGAGGGATTATCAGGGCTGTTTTCACTAGGAACCAAACGGACAAAACTGGGAGGGGCTAACTTGAATTTGCATTTGTGGAAGCATTGCAAAAGGCTCCAAATGGGTTATATGTGAAAGAGGAATGGAAATGTGTCTCTCGATTAAAAAATAAATAATTGCAATAAAGGCTTATTAACTTTTCTACACGAGTGCCTTTATATTTTTGAAAGGTTTTGCTAATGCTTATGCACTGTTCACACTACCAGAATCTACTTTGTTGCTTGTTTAACTGTTCATCACCATTTCAAAGAACACCTCTCCTCTGACATTTATTACTAAAGAAGCGCTCCTCTGTTTCGTTGAATAGATCATTATTGGATTTGGTAATGATCTGTAGGAGCTGTAGGCTACTGTTTAAACCTGCTAGAATGAGCCAGATTGTTTTTCTGGATATGTAACCCCTCCTCTTCGGCTGAACCTTAGCCCTATAGAGGTCTGGGTATCCTTTTGTAAGCCAGTTGTTGTGTTGAGGCACACACTTTTCCCGATTTCACATCACGGTCTTATCTTAGAGCACTGCTTGTGGAGATCCATGGCTCTTATGGGAGATCTTCTCCTCCAGGCTCCCAGCACGGTGACACTGCTGGGGGCTGTGCTGTTTATGCTGGTCCTCTACCTCTTGTTCTCTGGTTCCAGCTCTGAGGAACAGGGGAAGGAGCCCCCAGGACCCAGGCCGCTGCCCCTGCTTGGCAACATGCTGCTGCTGGATCTCAAGAAGCCCTATCACACTCTCTGTGAGGTGAGAGGAAGTGTTGGAGTTTGTGTTGTGTTTTCAAAGCACACCATCTGGAGTAGTCAAGACGACGAAACGTGTATCGTTACGGATATGTGCAATTTTCCTGATACGATTATGATTATGATTATGAGTATTTTTTGTAATTATCCGTGATCGGAAATAATATATATAGCGCGCATCTTTAAATCAAGTGCAAGATGCTACACCTTATAAATAACTAAACAGGCTAGTTTGCCTGTCTCGAAAGAGAAGGGCGGGCTGTACGTTGATCCTGCTGCTCTGATTGGATAGTGTTAAGCCGTATTTCTCCATCTACTCGCTTCATAATTTCACCCAATCACTTCCCCTGCTGGCGTGTTTAGTCAGATTATTTAGATCGCTGCTGCCTCCTATTTGCCTGCTACTATGATTAATCAAATGGCGCGCACGTTTTCTATCTATCAAGCAATCAATGTGCATAATATCTAACAAGCGGGCCGAGGGTAGGGAAAAAAATGAACTGCTGATGCATATTCTGACTGAGTGAGACAACTTTTTGCCATCCCGCTGCAAATTGAGGACACACACACACCCCTCAGCACGCTGCTCCTAATCTGCAGTTTGTTTGGTCTACATTTACAGGGAGATAGATATTTTGCCAACATCTATTTAGGCATATTAAAGCACTTCTGTTTTTTTTCTGATCACGAGTATCATCCGATCCGACTATCAACTGCAAATTTATGGTTACGAATATGGCTAGGTCAGCACACACCTTTTGAAGGTACTTTAAAATGACATTTGCAGCATTTGCCATGAATGAAATCTCCCAAACGTCAGGGAAAGGCACATTGTCGGCTGTTCAGGCGTGTTTCTTGGCTTGAATCCCGAACAAAAGCTCTGAAATGATGACTTTTCTGTCTATATTTCCAAAAAACGTTTTTAGTGCCACTTTATTCACAACATGTATACAATGCTTACAATGTTTTTAATTTCTTTGGTAGGAGATAAATTAACTAAGGAATATCTTACCAGTTTTAGATCAAAAATCAGTAGACTTATTGGCAGTGGTGTAAAGTACTTAAGTAAAAATACTTGAAAGTAATTTAAAGTAGTTTTTGTGGTATCTGTACTTTACTTTACTTTACTATTTATATTTTTGATTACTTTTACTTCACTACATTCTTAAAGAAAATTATGTACTTTTTTACTCCATACATTTTCCCCTGACACCCAAAAGTACTCCTTACATTTTGAATGCTTATGTAGTGTCGAGATAACGATGCTGAGATGCTGTGATGACAAGAAATCCGCTGACACTGTCCTCGATTATAATAATTTATTACATCAAAGATTTCAGCGTCAATTTACAGACTCCTGCAGACATCTGGAGAACAACTGACCCAATCTCTAATATGTTGGTCCTCCCCGTCCTTTGTTTCAACCATGGTATTTATAATCTGTAACATGATATGGGTGGTTTCCCACACAGACCAATCCCAGGACGCCACATAACAGACTTCCTCTGTTTTAGGGGCCCCTATAGTAATGTCTCTCCAAATGGTTCCACAAGCGGAGTCAACTTCTCTAACACACCATTTGCAAACGTCAGCAATGTCATAAACTGTTTAGACACTACACTTAGCAGGACAGAAAATGGTCAAATTTGCACACGTATCAGGATAACATCCAAATCAAATCAAATTGTATTTGTCACATACACATGTTTAGCAGATGTTATAGCGGGTGTAGCGAAATGCTTTTGCTTCTAGCTCCGACAGTGCAGTAATATCTAACAATTTCACAACATATACCCAATACACACAAAACTTGTAAGGAATGGAATTTAAGAAAATATACATATATGGACAAGCAATGACAAGCAATGACAGAGCGGCATGGACTAAGATACAGTAGAATATTATAGAATAGAATGCAGTATTTGTGAGGGAAAAAAGTATTTGATCCCCTGCTGATTTTGTACGCTTGCCCACTGACAAAGACATGATCAGTCTATAATTTTAATGGTAGGTTTATTTGAACAGTGAGAGACAGAATAACAACAAATAAATCCAGAAAAACACATGTCAAAAATGTTATAAATTGATTTGCATTGTAATGAGGGAAATAAGTATTTGACCCCCTCTCAATCAGAAAGATTTCCGGCTCCCAGGTGTCTTTTATACAGGTAGCGAGCTGAGATTAGAGCACACTCTTAAAGGGAGTGCTCCTAATCTCAGTTTGTTACTCTGTATAAAAGACACCTGTCCACAGAAGCAATCAATCAATCAGATTCCAAACTCTCCACCATGGCCAAGACCAAAGAGCTCTCCAAGGATGTCAGGGACAAGATTGTAGACCTACACACAAGGCTGGAATGGGCTACAAGACCATCGCCAAGCAGCTTGGTGAAAAGGTGCCAACAGTTGGTGCGATTATTCGTAAATGGAAGAAACACAAAAGAACTGTCAATCTCCCCTCGGCCTGGGGGCTCCATGCAACATCTCACCTCATGGAGTTGCAAATATCATGACAACGGTGAGGAATTAGCCCAGAACTACACGGGAGGATCTTGTCAATGATCTCAAGGCAGCTGGGACCATAGTCACCAAGAAAATAATTGGTAACACACTACGCCGTGAAGGACTGAAATCCTGCAGCGGCCGCAAGGTCCCCCTGCTCAAGAAAGCACATATACATGCCCGTCTGAAGTTTGCCAATGAACATCTGAATGATTCAGAGGAGAACTGGGTGAAAGTGTTGTGGTCAGACGAGACCAAAATCAAGCTCTTTGGCATTAACTCAACTCGCCGCGTTTGGAGGAGGAGGAATGCTGCCTATGACCCCAAGAACACCATCCCCACCGTCAAACATGGAGGTGGAAACATTATGCTTTGGGGGTGTTTTTCTGCTAAGGGGACAGGACAACTTCACCGCATCAAAGGGACGATGGACGGGGCCATGTACCGTCAAATCTTGGGTGAGAACCTCCTTCCCTCAGCCAGGGCATTGAAAATGGGTCGTGGATGGGTATTCCAGCATGACAATGACCCAAAACACACGGCCAAGGCAACAAAGGCGTGGCTCAAGAAGAAGCACATTAAGGTCCTGGAGTGGCCTAGCCAGTCTCCAGACCTTAATCCCATAGAAAATCTGTGGAGGGAGCTGAAGGTTCGAGTTGCCAAACGTCAGCCTCAAAACCTTAATGACTTGGAGAAGATCTGCAAAGAGGAGTGGGACAAAATCCCTCCTCAGATGTGTGCAAACCTGGTGGCCAACTACAAGAAACGTCTGACGTCTGTGATTGCCATCAAGGGTTTTGCCACCAAGTACTAAGTAATGTTTTGCAGAGGGGTCAAATACTTATTTCCCTCATTAAAATGCAAATCAATTGATAACATTTTTGACATGCGTTTTTCTGGATTTTTGTTGTTGTTATTCTGTCTCTCACTGTTCAAATAAACCTACCATTAAAATTATAGACTGATCATGTCTTTGTCAGTGGGCAAACGTACAAAATCAGCAGGGGATCAAATACTTTTTTCCCTCACTGTATAGCTGTCTAGCTAGCTAAGTTAATTAAATATCACCAGCTAGCTGTCTTCATATTAGCTAGCTATGTTGATGTATTCATCATTGGAAATTAAAAACAAACTCAAAATGCATTTGTAGGTAGCTAACTAACTGTAAAAAATATTTTGTAACCTATGGAAATGTATTTATTAATGTCTACATTTGTTTTTTGCCAAGTGTTTATTCTATTGCAGACACCTTAATGCATACTTTTACATTATATTATGTGAGCTACTTTTGTCCTTGAAATATTTAGTTGAGATGCTGTAGAATTCCATTTTTTTCTTTTGGAGGACTGGTTCTTCTGGGGAGGGACAATATGGCCGACCGGTTGCTTCAAAACCTCTCATTGGCCAATACATAACATCAGCTATACAGGGTTTATATACATCAATGGTTTATTTTATATAAAAATATATATATTTCACCTTTATTTAACCAGGTAAGCCAGTTGAGAACAAGTTCTCATTTACAACTGCGACCTGGCCAAGATAAAGCAAAGCAGTGCGATAAAAACAACAACACAGAGTTACATATGGGGTAAACAAAACGTACAGTCAATAACACAATAGAACATCTATATACAGTTTGTGCAAATGTAGTAAATTATGGAGGTAAGGTAATAAATAGGCCATAGTGCAAAATAATTACAATTTAGTATTAACACTGGAGTGATAGATGTGCAGAAGATGATGTGCAAATAGAGATACTGGGGTGCAAATGAGCAAAATAAATAACAATATGGGGATGAGGTAGTTGGGTGGGCTAATTACAGATGGAATGTGTACAGGTGCAGTGATCGGTAAGCTGCTCTGACAACTGATGCTAAAAGTTAGTGAGGGAGATAAGTGTCTCCAGCTTCAGAGATTTTTGCAGTTCGTTCCAGTCATTGGCAGCAGAGAACTGGAAGGAATGGCGGCCAAAGGAGGTGTTGGCTTTGGGGATGACCAGTGAGATATACCTGCTGGAGCGCATACTACGGGTGGGTGTTGCTATGGTGACCAATGAGCTAAGATAAGGCAGGGATTTGCCTAGCAGTGATTTATAGATGACCTGGAGCCAGTGGGTTTGGCGACGAATATGTAGTGAGGGCCAGCCAACGAGAGCGTACAGGTCACAATGGTGGGTAGTATATGGGGCTTTGGTGACAAAACGGATGGCACTGTGATAGACTACATCCAATTTGCTGAGTAGAGTGTTGGAGGCTATTTTGTAAATGACATCGCCGAAGTCAAGGATCGGTAGGATAGTCAGTTTTACGAGGGCATGTTTGGCAGCATGAGTGAAGGAGGATTTGTTGCGAAATAGGAAGCCGATTCTAGATTTAACTTTGGATTGGAGATGCTTAATGTGAGTCTGGAAGGAGAGTTTACGGTCTAACCAGACACCTAGGTATTTGTAGTTGTCCACATATTCTAAGTCAGACCCGCCGAGAGTAGTGATTCTAGTCGGGCGGGCGGGTACAAGCAACGTTCGATTGAAGAGCATGCATTTAGTTTTACTAGCGTTTAAGAGTAGTTGAGGCTATGGAAGGAGTGCTGTATGGCATTGAAGCTCGTTTGGAGGTTTGTTAACAAAGAGTCCAATCAAGGGCCAGATGTATACAAAATGGTGTCATCTGCGTAGAGGTGGATCTTAGAGTCACCAGCAGCAAGAGCGACATCATTGATATACACAGAGAATAGAGTCGGCCCGAGAATTGAACCCTGTTTCACCCCCATAGAGACTGCCAGAGGTCCAGACAACAGGCCGTCCGATTTGACACATTGAACTCTATTAGCTTGTTTTGCGTTTTATGTGCAAATCATCTTAAAGTAATTGTCCAGTGTTTCCAGATATCTATGAAATATGACCGATAATTTGTTACAATATGAGTGACATATTCTTCCTTCCAAAACAATTTTAATTGAGTATGTTATTTGTTGCAGCGGAGGGTGCAGAGCTGGTGGCCGGGGTAGGGGTAGCCAGGTGGAAAGCATGGCCAGCCGTAGCAAAATGCTTGTTGAAATTTTCGATTATCGTAGATTTATCGGTAGTGACAGTGTTTCCTAGCCTCAGTGCAGTGGGCAGCTGGGAGGAGGTGCTCTTATTCTCCATGGACTTTACAGTGTCCCAAAACTTTTTGGAGTTAGTGCTACAGGATGCAAATTCCTGTTTGAAAAAGCTAGCCTTTGCTTTCCTGACTGCTTGTGTATATTGGTTCCTGACTTCCCTGGAAAGTTGCATATCGCGGGGGCTGTTCGATGCTAATGCAGTACGCCACAGGATGTTTTTGTGCTGGTCAAGGGCAGTCAAGTCTGGGGTGAACCAGGGGCTATATCTGTTCTTAGTTCTGAATTTTTTGAATGGGGCATGCTTATTTAAGATGGAGAGGAAAGCACTTTTAAAGAACAACCAGGCATCCTCTACTGACGGGATGAGGTCAATATGTCATGAGCCCTCTCACTCCACCGGGTTACCACCTTTATTTGTTTCCACTATCTTCCACTCTGCTCACCTCCCTCTCTCTACTCAGCCTAACTAGCTCCACCTGTCCCTGCTCTGCTCGGCTCCAATTACTCTGCCAGCTGCGCTGCATTACCCACTAACCTCTCCCAGTATTTAAGGCCCTGTCTTTCAGCTCTCCGGTGTCAGATCGTCTGCAAAGCTCACACCCGGAACCTGTTTGCTCGCGCTTCTGGCTCACCCTGGTTTTGTGACCCCCGGGACCTGCCTGTTTTTTGGATACTCTTCTGCCTCAGGAGATCCAGACCTGCTTCTGCCATTACGACTCCTGACTACTCTTCAATCCCGGTAACTCTGACCAGCCTTCTGCCTTGCTACTACGTATTTTGGATTTCCCTTGAACTGTACTGCTGCCTGGTTTCATTCCGCCCTGTTGTGTCTGTGTCTCCCCCCCAGGACTTCTGGACCACCCACCACCGGCTTCATAGGACGATCGCTGCCACTGGGGGGGCACAGACCCAGCGCATTGGACGGGATCCCTGTTACCCTGGAGCCTTCATTCACTCCCTACTTCCCTTTTCCCTTAAGTTTAATAAACTTTCTGGTGTGACGCAATTGTGGTCCTCTGGTCGTCTGTCTGAATCGTGACAGTACGATCTGACCATTATGGACTCAGCGCACACTTTCCCCGACATGGAAACCGATGAGCATGAGCAGCAGTTCCAGCAGCAGCAACAACAACTCGCCATGATCATTCAACTCCTCACCAACCTTACCCCAGCCAGTCTGCCCACCAGCCCAGCCCCGAGTTACCTGCCCCCGGTCATTGCAGCCGCTGCTCCGAACCCAAGATTGGAAACCCGAGCGGTTCAACGGCGATTCAACCCAGGTCCGGCCATTCCTGACTAGCTGCCGACTTCAGTTCTCCTTGCAGCCAAGGACCTTCGCCACGGAGGGGGCTAAAGTTGGGTATGCCATCACTCACCTGACGGGCCGAGCTCGACTCTGGGGAACAGCAGAGTTCGAACGTCAAACCCCCGCATGTGCAACCTTCGACCTGTTTGCTGAGGAGATGCTGAAGGTGTTTGACCTGGATTCACCCACCGCAGAGGCGTCTCGTGAACTGTTCAGTATTCGACAAGGCAGACGTACAGTCGCAGACCATTCCATCGACTTCCAACCCTGGCTAGACGAAGTTCTTGGAACACACCATCGTTGGTGGACGCGTTCTTCCATAGTTTGGCTGACTATATCAAGGACGCAGTTGGTCTCCCATGAACTGCCTTCCACTCTTGATGAAGCCATCGCACTGACTGTCAGGATCGACAGAAGGATACAGACCCGTCGTCGTGAGAGGGGGCGCCAAGGTCCACCTACTACCGGCATTCGGAGAGATCCGACTGGGCTCCTGTCATCTACTGCCACTCACCCAGGTCAGCTTGATCAGTCTGAGCCTATGGAGATTGGGCGAGCCTCCCTCACTCCTGCAGAGCGCCAGCGCCGCTTCACCTCAAACCTCTGCCTCTATTGTGGAGGTGATGGACATCGTGTGGTAACCTGCCCTTTAAAGGGCCGAAGCTCACCGGGCGTAGGGGGAGTCCGGTTGAGTTCAATGACCATCCAGTCCTCCGACCGCAAACCCCTGCTGCAAGTTCACCTCCGCCTCTCTGACTCAACTCACACCCTGGCTTTTCTGGTGGATTCTGGCGCCGAAGCCAACATAATGGACATCAAGCTGGCACGCCAACTGGGACTGGAGAACCTCCGTTTGACACCTCCTATTCCTGCCCGGGCACTGGACGGACACTTACTCGGATCGGTCACTCATGTCACGGCCCCGGTCTCGATGGGTCTGTCCGGAAACCATCAAGAAACTATCCAGTTTCACCTGCTCCCCTCTCCAGGCCAACCCTCATCCTGGGTTACCCATGGCTCCGCCGGCACAACCTCAGCTCGACTGGGTGACCGGGGTGATCAGGAGTGGGGGAGAGGACTGCCACCGAACCTGCCTGCTTGCTGCCGCACTACCCCCTCGGCCAGTACCTACTAACTCCGCTCCTGACCTCTCCAATGTCCCAGAATGCTACCATGGTCTCAGAGAGGTGTTTAACAAAGCAAGAGCCACATCTCTGCCCCCCTCACCGACCGTCAGACGACTGTGCCATCGACCTCCTCCCTGGAACAGCTCCTCCAAGGGGGTCGTCTTTATTCGTTGTCTGCTCCTGAAAGAAAGTCCATGGAGGACTACATCAATGGCTCTCTGTCCGCAGGATTAATCCGTTCATCTTCATCTCCTGCTGGTGCTGGCTTCTTCTTTGTGGGGAAGAAGGACGGATCTCTTCGCCCCTGCATCGACTACAGGGGACTCAACGACATCACAGTGAAAAACCGTTACCCTCTGCCTCTGCTCACCTCTGCTTTTGAGTTGCTCCAGGGAGCCACTGTTTTTACCAAGTTGGATCTCAGAAACGCTTACCACCTAGTGCGGATCCGGGAGGGAGATGAATGGAAAACCGCATTCAATACACCAACAGGCCACTACGAGTATCTGGTTATGCCTTTTGGCCTCACCAATGCTCCTGCTGTGTTCCAGGCTCTAGTGAATGATGTACTGCGGGACATGTTAAACAAGTTTGTCTTCGTTTACCTGGATGACATCTTAATTTACTCCAGAAACCTGTCTGAACACACCCGCCATGTCCAGCAAGTCCTTCATCGTCTTCTGGAGAATTCCCTCTACGCCAAGGCAGAGAAATGTGAGTTTCACGTCAAGACAGTGGCCTTCCTGGGGTACATAGTGGCAGAAGGAAGTATCCAAATGGATCCTGCCAAAGTATCAGCAGTCACTTCTTGGCCAGTTCCGGGAGAACAGAAAGAAGCTGCAACAGTTTCTGGGGTTTGCTAACTTCTATAGGAAGTTTATCCGGAACTACAGTACCGTTGCTTGCCCCCTCTCACTGCTCTAACCAGCACCAAGCAACCCTTCACCTGGACCCCCAGCAGCCGACAAAGCCTTCAGTACCCTCAAGGTGAGGTTCACCTCCGCTCCCATCCTCCAGATGCCTGATGTGGACCGGCAATTCATTGTGGAGGTGGACGCCCGGATGTGGGAGTTGGTGCTGTGATTTCTCAGTGGGCTGCGGAGGATAGGAAGCTCCATCCCTGTGCCTTTTTCTCACGTCGGTTGTCCCCCTCTGAGTGCAATTACGACATAGGGAACCGTGAGCTGCTGGCTGTGAAACTTGCCTTGGAGGAGTGGCGTCACTGGCTGGAGGGGTCCACCATTCCATTTCTCGTTTGGACCGATCATAAGAACTTGGAGTACATCCGCACGGCCAAACGGTTGAACTCCCAGGCAGTCCCGCTGGGCCCTGTTCTTCACCAGGTTTAATTTCACTCTGTCATACCGGCCTGGATCACGCAACACCAAGCCAGACGCCCTCTCCGTCAATTCCAGAAGGATGACACCCCCTCCAAGGACCCTGTGTCGATTCTGCCAAGTCCCTGCATCGTTGCAGCTCTGACCTGGGCTGTTGAGGAACAGGTGCTGGAGGCTCTCCGTAACCAGCCAGGTCCCAGCACTTGCCCAGCTGACCGCCTTTGTCCCCCGAAGACCTGAGGTCCCAGGTCATTCAGTGGGGACATGACTCCCGCCTAGCTTGTCACCCTGGCTCCACCCGCACTTACAACCTGCTCGCCCAGAGGTTCTGGTGGCCCTCTCTGAGGAAGGATGTACGGAATTCGTCCCAAGCCTGCCCCATCTGCAACCAACACAAGTCGTCCTGCCAGCCCCCAGCCGGATTGCTGCAGCCCCTGCCTGTGCCCAGACGTCCTGGTCTCACATCGCCCTTGACTTTGTCACGGGGCTGCCCCCTTCAAGTGGCATGACCGTCATTCTCACCATCGTTGACCGTTTCAGCAAGATGGCACACTTCATTCCCTCCCCAAGCTCCCAACCGCCAAGGAGACCGCCCAGGTGGTCCTGGAACACGTCTTCCGGATCCACGGACTGCCAAGGGATGTTGTTTCTGACCGTGGTCCACAATTTCTCCTCCGCTTTTGGAAGGAGTTCTGTCACCTGCTGGGAGCCACAGTCAGTCTGACTTCCGGATTCCATCCCCAATCCAATGGGCAGTCAGAGCGGGCTAATCAGGAGCTCGAGAAGGCACTGCGATGCATGACTTCACGCAACCCCCACTCCTGGTCGCAGCAATTGACATGGGTGGAGTACGCACACAATTCTCTGACCTGCTCTGCCATCGGTATGTCCCCTTTCCAATGTGTTTATGGATACCAGCCTCCTCTATTTGCCAGCCAGGAGGAGGAGGTTACTTGCCCATCTGCACTTGCTTTGCCCGTCGATGTCAGCCGCACCTGGTCAGCAAGCCCGAGCCACACTCCTCAGGTCCGTTGCCAGCTACACTACCGGGGCCAACCGTCGGAGAATTCCTGCTCCCACCTACCATGTTGGTCAAAGGGTGTGGTTGTCATCGAAGAACCTGCCACTCAGGGTGGAGTCGCAGAAGTGGCACCTCGGTTCATTGGCCCATTCCCTATCATAAGAGTGATTAGCCCAACTGCTGTCCGGCTCCAACTGCCTAATTCCCTGAGGTGCACCCCACTTTCCATGTGTCTAAGATTAAGCCCATCCATGAGAGTCCGCTGGTCCCTGCTGCGCCTGGTCCTCCTCCTCCACGGCTCGTCGATGGTGGTCTGGTTCACCGTCCGCCGCCTGCTTCGGGTCCAGACGGAGGGTAGGGGTCTCCAGTACCTCATTGACTGGGAGGGCTATGGACCTGAGGAAAGGACCTGGGTGCCAGCTAGTCGGATTGTGGATAGGACTCTCATCACCGCTTTCCACCAACGGCATCCTGATCAACCTGCAATCCGTAGGGGCCGCCCCCAGAGGGGTCCCTAACCGTCCGGCCCGCTCGGCTTCCTGTCCTGTGCCTGATCCTGTCTCGGGACCTGTCCCATCTCCCGACCACGGCCCTCCGGCTTCCTCCGAGGATGAGGACGTTCACTCGGGACCGTTCGGAGGAGTTCTAGCCCTCCTCCGGCTCCCTCCTCCCGCCCGCGTGGTGTTGCTCTTGGGACTTCTGGGGCCGTCCCTTGGGGGGTTCTGTCATGAGCCCTCTCACTCCACCGGGTTACCACCTTTATTTGTTTCCACTATCTTCCACTCTGCTCACCTCCCTCTCTCTACTCAGCCTAACTAGCTCCACCTGTCCCTGCTCTGCTCGGCTCCATTACTCTGCCAGCTGCGCTGCATTACCCACTAACCTCTCCCAGTATTTAAGGCCCTGTCTTTCAGCTCTCCGGTGTCAGATCGTCTGCAAAGCTCACACCCGGAACCTGTTTGCTCGCGCTTCTGGCTCACCCCTGGTTTTGTGACCCCGGACCTGCCTGTTTTTTGGATACTCTTCTGCCTCAGGAGATCCAGACCTGCTTCTGCCATTACGACTCCTGACTACTCTTCAATCCCGGTAACTCTGACCAGCCTTCTGCCTTGCTACTCACGTATTTTGGATTTCCCTTGAACTGTACTGCTGCCTGGTTTCATTCCGCCCCTGTTGTGTCTGTGTCTCCCCCCCAGGACTTCTGGACCACCCACCACCGGCTTCATAGGACGCATCGCTGCCACTGGGGGGCACAGACCCAGCGCATTGGACGGGGATCCCTGTTACCCCTGGAGCCTTCATTCACTCCCTACTTCCCTTTTCCCTTAAGTTTAATAAACTTTCTGGTGTGACGAATTGTGGTCCTCTGGTCGTCTGTCTGAATCGTGACACAATATCCATCCAGGATACCCGGGACAGGTCAATTAGAAAGGCCTGCTCGCTGAAATGTTTTAGGGAGCATTTGACAGTGATGAGGGGTGGTCGCTTTGACCGACGGACCATTACGGACACAGGCAATAAGGCAGTGATCGCTGAGATCCTGGTTGAAGACAGCGGAGGTGTATTTAGAGGGTAAATTAGTCAGGATGATATCTATGTGGGTGCCCATGTTAATGGATTTAGGGTTGTACCTGGTAGGTTCCTTGATAATTTGTGTGAGATTGAGGGCATCTAGTTTAGATTGTAGGACGGCCGGGGTGTTAAGCATATCCCAGTCACCAAGCAATACGAACTCTGAGGATAGATGGGGGGCAATCAATTCACAATGGTTATACGTGTGCCTGTGTTAGCTAATGTTGTAAACAAAAATCCAGTTTAAAAGTTACACAAAATGTATAAACCTATTACAACTGGAGCAGGCCAACCCTGTTCCAGCCCAGCACTAACACACTTGATTCAACCTATCAAACCTAATGAGTTGACAATCAAGTGTGCTATTGGTTGGCTGGAATAGAAGTCTCTGCTAGGTTGGCCACCTCTGATATGGATATATTTTCCTGATATTATGCTTTAATTTGTAATTATAGCCTACTTGTTACTAAGATGTCCAACCTTCACATACAAATTGGCTTATTTGTACAATTTGAAATTATATTAAATAAAGCGTTGATTACTTAAATTGAATGGTTTACACTTGTTTTAGTTGTTAACTTAAAGTAACTGTCCAGTGTTTCCAGATTTCTAAGAAATATGACCTATAATTAAATACAATATGAGTGTCAGATTTCCTTCCAATTTTGTAAAAATTAAGTATGTTAAAAAGCAGGTATTCTGTGTTGAATGGTGTGGGTGAACACCAACAACAGAATGGTGTGGGGCTTATACCGGTAGCTAAAAATAGTCATGCAAGTAGATCGCTGATTGACCAGCTCATCCTCCTCAGGATGACATTATCCTCTGAGGAAATGGCAAGCATTTTTAAACGGTCGGGGCCCGGTTTTCCGATAGCGATGGGACTTAGGCTTATGAGTGTTATAATGATGCATCTTTCCTACTACGGCCGAAGATGTAACATGTGTTTCCCAAAACACCACGCATAGAGAATGGTCACTAAGTGCGTTGTTGGAGCATGTGTCGATCCTGATAGGTCCCGAAAGAAAGGGAGTGCTGCTCTTGGATCAGCTTAAGGCTGCAAGTATAGAGGCGGCTTATTATAATGCTTACCTAATGAAAATACACAAAAATCACTGATTTGGCACGTTAGGCTACACATCATGAAATATATTTAGACAAATTACAGACAGCCTACATGTAGCAAAATAAACCTCAATTGATTGAACATTAAATGTATTTCAATATGATTGAAATAGGCCTATAGGCTACTGTTTATATTTTAATGCAGTCATCTCGGTTTTCATTAGAAGCATATTTTTATACGTCACTTGTTTGTATCAATTGCAAAGACATTGGCAACTTTGTATTTGTACTGTAGTCAACTTTGTTAGAATCACATGGTTTGACCATAACTTCCTATGTTTAGCGGAGATCTTTTGTGTATAAAGTGACGCGGGAGGACAAAAAAGCATCTAACAATGCACTTAGCTGTTCTACGAGTGGTCTGAGGCAGGGGTTAGATTACGAGCGTTTTCAAGTGTAACGTAAATAACGTTGGTTTTAGGAAACAGCTCGGATATTTAACGATGCTCCTATGGCCACATACGACTACAGGATGAGTCAACAACATTATTTGTAGGGATGGGGGGAAAATGTATTGTTATATATCGCAATATTATTTTTGTACGATATTATATTGATATTTGACTCAAAGTATCGATTTGAAAAAAAATCGATAGTTAGCGTTAGCTAGCACTAGTTGGCTGTATTTGCGCCAAAACTCCAGTATTTTTCATCTTATAGATTGTTGTCCATCTTTTTAATTAGTGAGCCAACATGTTTTCAGCACTGTTATTTCCCTGACTGATCAGAAGTCGTTTTCTCATGCTCCCTCATCTCTCTGCAGCAAACAAATAGTGAGCAATATGTTTGGAACATCAAATCGCAATAAAATCGCAGTATCGAATTGCAATACATATAGAATCGTGAGAATCACAATACATATCGTATCGGCACCTAAGTATCGTGATATCGTAACGTGAGGTCACTGCAATTCCCAGCCCTAATTATTTGGGCATGATTTAACAGAATATGAACATTTGTTTTTACACTGGACAGTTACTTTAAAACTATACTGAACAAAAATATAAATGCAACATGTGAAAGTATTGGTCCCGTATTTCTTTCAGATTTATATCCATGTTAGTGAGCATTTCTCCTTTCTCCAGTGTGTATGGTGTCATGTGGGCGAGCGGTTTGCTGATGTCAACGTTGTGAACAGAGTGCCCCATGTTGGCGGTGGGGTTATGGTAGGGGCAGGCATAAGCTATGGACAACGAACACAATTGCATTTTATCGATGGCAATGTCAATGCACAGCGATACCGTGACGAGATCCTGATGCCCATTGTCGTGCCATTCATCCGCCGCCATCACCAAAACTAAAGCACTGATCATTTGGCACGAGATCAGAATGACTGCAAAGGCTTGAATATAATAACTCCATAGGTAGCCTAGCATACAAAACTAAAACAATCTGTTCAAATCAAAAGGCCTGGTTAACATGACATCAATAACACAGCCACATCCCGATTCTCCGGTGCTGACACATTCAGAAATAAAAAGATGGTTTAGTACAGGGGTAGTCAACTCTTACTCTATGAGGTCCAGAGCCTGCTGTTTTTTTGTTCTACCTGGTAATTAATTGCACCTACCTGGTAATTAATTGCACCCACCTGGTATCCCAGGTCTAAATCAGTCCCAGTGGAACTGTCTTCGAGGTCCAGAGTTGAGATTGAGGGGTTTAGTATTTAGTTAAAAATCTCTGACGAAGGCCAAGAGAACAATACACACTTTTCAGTGAGAAAACAGAAATCCACTTTGGGTAATAAAAAAAACAACTTGTTTTCAAAGATGTAGCCTACGATACAATACTGGTGATAATTTTAAGGAGAACAAAAACTACTTAGCCTACATTTGAACACCACTGCAGAAGCTTTGGGCATCTTCCCCATTAAGTAGCCTAGTTTTGTTGTTGGCTACTTGAAGAGAACTAGGGCCTATCACTCGCAACCCACCTCTTCCATTGCATTGTGGAAAAGTGTGCATCGAATTTGTCGTAGTAAATATAAAATGTTATAGATTGATCTGAGTAATATGTTGTGCAAGAGGTTGTGCAAGACAAATTGTGTTAGGAGCTTGTTTTCAATAAATGTTCTGTGTCATGTGTCTGATACTAACAGTGTGTTAGTTGTCTGTGCATAACATTTTAGTAGCGAACAAAGAACAGAGCACCAGATGGCCTAATCTTACAGGAGTACGATAACTGGACAACACCCACACCTCAGGCCCAAGGCCCCCACCAGTTGCTTCTCACGAGTTTCCTTTGACACACACAGACATCTCACTGTGGACGCACACTCATTCTCAACCCCCCCTGTCTACTGGTCGGGTGCCAAGGGCAGAGGACTCTGCCGTGCACCAATGGGGCATCTGCTCTGGACAGAGCAGACCCGCCTCCTACGCCTCGGGAACCAATCAAGGGACTAGAAGAAGGACCCCTTCCTTTATGTTACATTGTATAAAATAATGCTGTAAACTCTGTTTAAACACCCTTCTCAACTGTCTCCATGAGAGGCAATTGATTGGGGTCCATGCATGTAGCTTGAGCAGGACAAGATCTCTCTGTTTTAATAAACTGCCTTTTTGCATTAAGCAAATTCCTCTCTGTCTAGCGTCGATGGTTTGTACTCCCTCTCCTTATTATGTGTTCACCAACAAATTCTACTAGATAACGAGCCGAAATGAGTATAACATCCTGGCATTCAAACCATACTCGATTTTCTAAATGTCGCATACTATAGAGCCCCACAGTGGAGGTTTCATAATACCCATAAAACCTAGCGGTCAAACAAGGAAATGGTTCCAATTTTTCCATTGGGGATTTAAGAAACACTTAAAATAAGGGCTGTGTTTCGTGTAGGCTTACCCTGGCGTCTCTCTAGGACAAGGTTACTTATATATTTGGCTCTATTTACTCTCAGATTCAAAAACGCTAATTAGCATCAAAGTAGACATCATGCAAGACTACAAATCTCTTCAAGCTCCTGCATGTCATCTCTAGCTAAAGCCTTTGCTAACAGGTATTATGTCAATTTAAAACTTGCACAAGACAGTTCACATAATTGTCAATTTAAAGAAATGTTGCCAATTTATTAATTACTACATTTATCTAACATTAGATATTTAATCCAGAGATTCTTACCTTGGCCTCGATTCGTCAGTCTCGTCCAGATCATCATGGAATTTGTAGCTCTTTATGATAGTCACAGTAGCAGCTAATCAGCATTTCATTTTTGGGGGATAAATACAAGCAGATATATTGGTAAAAGTCACCTTGTCCTAGAGAGATTTACACAGTTGTCATGCTAGGGTAAGTCTACACAAAACACAGCCCTTATTTTAAATGTTTCTAAAATCCCATATGGGAAAAATGAATGGTGGGAAAACGATTGGAACCATTTCCCTGTTTGACTGCTAGGTTTTATGGGTATTATGACTCATAATTTGTTACTTTTATTAAACATTCTAGTTTCACATACTGAGAATGCGTCATGCGTGATTGCGTTGTTTCCCGCTATTCGTTGATTTCGGTATCCCCATATCTAATTGATCAGCTGTTGTCAGAGCCGAAATGAGTATGACATCCGGGCATTTTAAAGTATTCTAGATTTTCGAAATGTTGTATACTATTAAACACTTTTTTTCGCATACTTAAACAGCCTACTATTTAGGATGCATTTATGGGTATTTGGATACGGCCAGTAACACCCTGACTGATTTACATTGTGGTTCTCAAGTAGTACTTTGTCTGCTCAATCTATTGCTCCAGCTCTCCAAGAAATATGGGTCCGTTTTCACGGTTCACTTTGGACCCAAGTAAGTGGTTGTTCTGGCAGGATACAAGACGGTCAAGCAGGCGTTGGTCAACCACGCGGAGGAATTTGGGGACAGGGACCTCCCCCGCATGTCCAGAGACATCAACCAAGGACATGGTAAACAATTATGAATGACTGGTCCTTGGATAGTTGACTAAGTATAACATTTCACCTACGCGTTTAGCCCAACAAAAATTCATTATCACACATTCTATCCTTTGAGATTATTCAAACAAGCTTTTTTTTCACAGGGATTCTGTTTGCCAATGGAGACTCATGGAGAGAGATGAGGCGCTTTGCCCTGACGAACCTCAGGGGCAGAGGAGAAAATCATTGAGGAGATTCCTTACCTGATTGAAGTATTTGAAAAACACAAGGGTAAGAGCAACTAGTAGTACAGTAGTAGTAATATAAAATGAATATTCATAGGTGACACGAAGATATATATTTTACTCATCCTCTTTTGTCTTTCTTTGTGCAGGTAAGGCATTTGACACAACCCAGCCCGTGAATTACGCTGCCTCCAACATCATTCTGCCATTGTGTATGGCAGCAGGTTTGAATACTCTGATCCTCAGTTTCGAGGCATGGTGGACAGAGCCAATGAGAGCATACGTCTTTCAGGTTCTGCGTCTATTCAGGTACTGTCTTCACATTCACTCTAAACCAGGCCTGTTCAATTCCGGTCCTGGAGGGCCGAAACACTTCTGGTTTTGGTTTCTACCTGGTACGTAATTGCACTCATCTGGTGTCCCAGGTCTGAATTAGTCACTTATATCCCCATCATTCAACAGAATCTGTATGATTTGAATCTTGTTCTAAATTCCTCTAAAACAAAATACATGGTATTTTCCAATACTAAACACTCTGAAAACCATGTCATTATAAAGCAAGTCAAGACGTACATATATCTGGGAGTTTGGGTGGATGAGAATCCGAGCTTCACTAATCATGTTGAGAACCTGGTAAAGAAGCTGAAGTTGATAATAGGTTTTTATTACCGGCATAAAGCTTGTTTTTCTTCGGAGGCCAGAAAAGAACTGGTACGGTGTACATTCCTGTCTGTCTTGGACTACAGTGATGTCATTTCTATGCAGACTTCAAGCACTACCCTGAAGGTGCTTGATTCTGTGTATCATGCAACTCTTAGGTTTAGTACCAACCAAAAGCATCTGACACGCCACTGTGATCTCTATAGTGCTGCTGGCTGGTCTTCGTTGCCTCTACATAGGCTTAAACATTGGTATACTATGATCTGTAAGGCCATTTTGGGAAAACTACCACTTTATCTCTGTTCTTCTTTGATAAGGTCAGAAAATAAATAACAGTTACGGTCTCACTCCTACTAACTTTTAACGGTTCCTAAAATCTTGGAATTCTCTCCAGACCAGCTTGAAACTCCAGAATCTTGTTTCCTTGGAGGAGTTAAAAAGTTTGGTTGACTCACATGTTACTGAGGAATGTGATTGTCATTCTGACTTGATGCGGTGATACATATGATTTGTTTCTGTGATTGAAATGTATGTGTCTATGTCAAAACATGTTTGTATTTTTTATGGTGTGTCTATGTCTGTAAGTTGTTACAGTATGTCTGATATGTCTCAAACATTGTTCCCCCCTGCTGCTGTCTTGGTTGGACCAGGTCCCTCATGAAAAATAGATTTTCTCAATGAGACAAATAAAGGTTAAATAAATAAAATCAAATAGAAGGAGAGGATGAAAACCAGAAGTGTTTCGGACCTCCAGGACCAACATTGAAAAGCCCTGCTCTAAACAAAGTTGTGAAAATATACTGTAAGTAAACTGTACTCACAAAATTGTTTTATATACACTCTACTTTTTTGTATGGTGAGATAGCTGTACAACATGTTTTCATGGCTGGGCCCGTGGCTAAAGAGTCGGAAGCTTATGCTGAAAAATTTCGACAGCAACCATAGGGATGTAAAGGAGTTGGTGAGGGGCCTGAAGGAGAGTCTCAACCCTCAGATGTGCAGAGGCTTTGTGGACTCATTCCTCGTTCGAAAGCAGAAAGTGGAGGTATGACAACTAACTAACTCAAATCCCTCATCTTAGGGCTCACTTGAAAAATAGATGAAAATCTCAATGTGGCTTCTCTGGTTAAATAAAGGGAAAAAAATATGTCCAGTGGAACTTCTCATGTCCACACCTAACTTTGATATCCATTAGAATAGATGCCTATAACATATACCTAAGTACTCATATGTAACCCATGGCTCTGTATCTTTCAGGAATCAGGAAACATGGACTCTCACTATCATGAAAACAACCTGATATCTTCTGTGACCAACCTGTTTGCTGCTGGTACCGACACCACTGGGACAACCTTGCGCTGGGGTCTGATGCTAATAGCCAAGTACCCCCACATACAGGGTAAGGGCCAATAGAAACACACAACCTTTATAAAGGGACCTTTATACTTAAAAGTCCAATGCAGCCGTTTTTATCTCAATATCAAAACATTTCTGGGTAACGATTAAGTACCTTACTGTGATTCTTTAAAAGTAAAATGGTAAAAAAGAAACCAATGGCTTCTTTGCAAAGAGCAATTTCTCAAGCAATAATTTAGCTAGGACTGTCTGGGAGTGGTCTGAGTGGGGAGGGTATAACGGAAAATGCTAGCTGTTATTGGCAGAGAGGTTTGGAACTGTCTTTATTATTGGTCTATTAACTCATTTACCGCCTGGTGATGTCACCAGTCAGGCCAAAACTCCATCCCACCAAATCAGGCTGAAATTTCAAACAGCTCTTACACTAAAAGTATTATCATAATTTTCACGATTTCACAGTATTATTTCAACCTCATAGTGTGGAAATGTATATAAAACACAGGAAAAGCACGTTTTTGACTGCACTGGGCCTTTAATAAAAAAAACGTCCAAGACCTTTTACATTGTGACACAAAACACAGACACTTAAAGTGTTGGCAGGAGTAAAATTGTCAAGAAGCCAACCCGAAGCACAGGTTATTGAACAGATAACAGGTTAAAGATCATTCAGATTAACCTTTCACCTCTGGGTTAGAGTAACAGTGGCACTTTTCCTGTCTTTTTTCAAGACCGAGTCCAGGAGGAGATCAGCAGGGTTATAGAAAGTTGTCAGCCCTTGGTAGAGGACAGGAAGAACCTGCCCTACACTGATGCAGTGATCCATGAGACCCAGAGACTGGCCAACATTGTACCCATGTCCATCCCTCACATCACCAGCCGAGACGTCACCTTCCAGGGATATTTCATCAAGAAGGTCAGATACTGTACAAAATAGTTTTTTTTTGTATTTTTTTAGTTGTCCTGAAATTATTGCAATCCACTCCTTTTGAGTGTGCACTTTATTTATTAAACAAAGTTTCATCACTCATCACTTTTACTCTGAATATAATGGTGTCCTACGCTTCACTCTCACTGCAGGGGACGTCTGTGATTCCTTTATTGACGTCCATCCTACATGACGATAGCGAATGGGAGAGCCCCCACTGCTTTAACCCCTCCCACTTTCTGGATGAGCAGGGACGATTCGTCAAGAGGGACGCCTTCATGGCCTTTTCTGCAGGTATATAATAATAATAATAATAATAATAATATGCCATTTAGCAGACGCTTTTATCCAAAGCGACTTACAGTCATGCATGCATACATTTTTTTGTGTATGGGTGGTCCCGGGGTTTGAACCCACTACCTTGGCGTTACAAGCGCCGTGCTCTACCAGCTGAGCTACAGAGGACCACATATCAACTTTGTCATTTAGCAAATTATTTCATTGCAAGAAGTAGAGAAATCGTGGTAGCCTTTTGGACAGACTTCATGCTATTTTCTATACAGTGGGGGGAAAAGTATTTAGTCAGCCACCAATTGTGCAAGTTCTCCCACTTAAAAAGATGAGAGAGGCCTGTAATTTTCATCATAGGTACACGTCAACTATGACGGACAAAATGAGAAAAAAAATCCAGAAAATCACATTGTAGGATTTTTTTATGAATTTATTTGCAAATTATGGTGGAAAATAAGTATTTGGTCAATAACAAAAGTTTCTCAATACTTTGTTATATACCCTTTTTTGGCAATGACACAGGTCAAACGTTTTCTGTAAGTCTTCACAAGGTTTTCACACACTGTTGCTGGTACTTTGGCCCATTCCTCCATGCAGATCTCCTCTAGAGCAGTGATGTTTTGGGGCTGTCGCTGGGAAACACGGACTTTCAACTCCCTCCAAAGATTTTCTATGGGGTTGAGATCTGGAGACTGGCTAGGCCACTCCAGGACCTTGAAATGCTTCTTACGAAGCCACTCCTTCGTTGCCCGGGCGGTGTGTTTGGGATCATTGTCATGCTGAAAGACCCTAGCCACGTTACATCTTCAATGCCCTTGCTGATGGAAGGAGGTTTTCACTCAAAATCTCACGATACATGGCCCCATTCATTCTTTCCTTTACACAGATCAGTCGTCCTGGTCCCTTTGCAGAAAAACAGCCCCAAAGCATGATGTTTCCACCCCCATGCTTCACAGTAGGTATGGTGTTCTTTGGATGCAACTCAGCATTCTTTGTCCTCCAAACACGACAAGTTGAGTTTTTACCAAAAAGTTATATTTTGGTTTCATCTGACCATATGACATTCTCCCAATCCTCTTCTGGATCATCCAAATGCACTCTAGCAAACTTCAGATGGGCCTGGACATGTACTGGCTTAAGCAGGGGGGACACGTCTTGCACTGCAGGATTTGAGTCCCTGGCGGCGTAGTGTGTTACTGATGGTAGGCTTTGTTACTTTGGTCCCAGCTCTTTGCAGGTCATTCACTAGGTCCCCCCGTGTGGTTCTGGGATTTTTGCTCACCGTTCTTGTGATCATTTTGACCCCACGGGGTGAGATCTTGCGTGGAGCCCCAGATCGAGGGAGATTATCAGTGGTCTTGTATGTCTTCCATTTCCTAATAATTGCTCCCACAGTTGATTTCTTCAAACCAAGCTGCTTACCTATTGCAGATTCAGTCTTCCCAGCCTGGTGCAGGTCTACAATTTTGTTTCTGGTGTCCTTTGACAGCTCTTTGGTCTTGGCCATAGTGGAGTTTGGAGTGTGACTGTTTGAGGTTGTGGACAGGTGTCTTTTATACTGATAACAAGTTCAAACAGGTGCCATTAATACAGGTAACGAGTGGAGGACAGAGGAGCCTCTTAAAGAAGTTACAGGTCTGTGAGAGCCAGAAATCTTGCTTGTTTGTAGGTGACCAAATACTTATTTTCCATCATAATTTGCAAATACATTTATTAAAAATCCTACAATGTGATTTTCTGGAGATTTTTTTTTTCAATTTGTCTGTCATAGTTGACGTGTACCTATGATGAAAATTACAGTCCTCTCTCATCTTTTTTAAGTGGGAGAACTTGCACAATTGGTGGCTGACTAAATACTTTTTTTCCCCCCACTGTATCTTTGGTCTCTCTAGCAGGTCGTAGGGTGTGTCTGGGGGAGAGTCTGGCCAGGATGGAGCTCTTCCTCTTCGTCACCTCCTTCCTGCAGCACTTTCATTTCTCTCCTCCTCCTGGAGTAACAGAGGATGATCTGGACCTCACACCATTACTGGGGTTCACCCTGAATCCTTCACCCCACCAGCTGTGTGCCGTGAGTCGGATCTGAGATGAGTCTGGGACCAATGTATATTACACACTGCTTAGAACAACTTTCCACTTTAGACAAACATAGGACTATGTTGATTTATTTTTTATTGCTTTTTGTATTGTGAATAATCTATGTGAATGATCTGTAAGTCACTTTGGATATAAGCGTCTGCTAAATGACATTATTATTGTATACTGAAGAAATACCTTGCTATGCAGCGCTAGGTACAGTAAATGTGTTTGGACATTTTGCATCACAACACCGGCGAGCAAGAGGACTCAAATGTTTAAGTCAATTATAGAGAACAAACCATTTCCTACTAATGAAAAAATATATAATCCTAATAAATAAAATGTGAGTATATTAAAATGTGTCTATTTGTGACAGTGGATTCGCCAGTACTTATATCAGTAACAGGTGTCTAATTAGGGTAAGGACCAATAGAAACACACAGCCTTTATGTAGGGACCTTTAGACTGCATAAAAACCATCCAAGACCTTTTACAGTGACACAACACAGAGACTGGTGTTATCAGCTATAAACACTGTCAAAGGGCCAACCTGAAGCACAGGTTATTGAACCAAGCTAAAGATCATTCAGATGATCTCTTTGTGTGTTTGGTTTGGATGTGTGTTTGCTGGTAACTATTAATGAATTGAAAGAAAATGTATCTAGTATTGAACTGAACTGGTGAAACTGAATTCCTGGAAAAGCCTACTGAGCCAAGCCTTAATCCTTACAATAACAAAATATAAATAAAAAAAGATTACAATGGAATTCAAAATAAATAAAGTTGTTAAAATTAGCCTGAGCATCAGAGGCCGATGTTGTCCAAAGGTGGGGTGGTGATAACTAATGTTTGGAAACTGTTGTCTGCCTCTGTGTAACTTGCCTGTCCAACCGAAATCTAAGTGTATAGTTTGAATCAGCACTCTCTGTACTCGTTGGTATACACCTATAGGGAAGTGTAGGAGGAACCCTGTGACATCAGAAACAAACATATCCTAGCTATTGCATAATCGCCCCATCAGTTTGTTCCTCATTCTTTTTCTACTTGTCAGAAATTCTATTCAGTGTTTAAATTAGAGTTGAATAAAGAGCGGAACATCTCTCAGGATGACAAGTATTGAAAAGAGCGCCACCATGTGGTGGTCTCCAAAAGAGGTGTCAGTTCCGATTTGAGGTGTAACTGCCCCGTGTCCCGGTTAGAGAACGTAAATGACCACTAGGAGACAGGGATAGAATCCACACTTTCTTACCACGCTGAACAGACAGGCACACACACAGCGACAGGAAGAGGACTGATGGAATAGTGAATTGTGGTTGTATGGTATTCACGCACTAACACCACGATGATGTTTGGGAAAGTCCAGAGTGAAGGAAAGTGTCCATGGGTGGGAGGTCCATAGGCGAGGCCCTCTTGATGCAGCCAGGAGGTTTAGAAACCTGAAGCTGCAGAGCGAGACTGAGGAGCTCAGGGATAGCGTTGGGGATTCTCCTACCCCAGGTGGACACCTAATTGGTTGACCCCAGTCAGCTGACTTGTTCAGGAGAGTTAGATAAGGCAACCATAGCAAACTGGCCTAGCAACAGAAGTGTGAACGGATGATTTACAACCAATAGGGGGGTTAGGGAGCGTACTGCAGCAGCTAGAGAATCCCAAGGTTTGTCTCTTGTCCCAGGACCAGAGAGAGGGTTTGAGAGAGTTTTCTTTACAGGTATAGTGAACATGATAAACCACAGTCACTGGTATCAGACCATACAATAATTTACTCAATGATCTGCAGGACATGTGCTGTCTAGGCTTGGCAGTATTACTCTATGTTTTTAAAACTGCCTAGCCTCCCCTGTGGCTGTCCATTCCTCTATAAAAGGTGTGCCTTCATGGACAGGAAGATCAATGAGCAGGAAGTTCTTAGAGAGTTATTGTTTTGTGTGAACACAATTAGTCTCTTTTTAGCCCAGTGTAAGGTATAAGAGCTGAGTTTGAAGAGGTCTCTTATAGGTCTTCTCCAGACATCGAGCACGGTGACACTGCTGGGGGCTGTGCTGTTTCTGCTGGTCCTCTACCTCCTCTCCTCTGTTTCCAGTTCTGAGGAACAGTTGAAGGAGCCTCCAGGACCATCCCGCTGCCCCTGCTTGGTAACATGCTCCTGCTGGATTTTAAGAGGCCCTACCAGACTATCTGTGGGGTGAGATCAATAAATCAAAAGCTTGCGTGATTGAACTATTCAATTTCAAGTACCTCCTCTCTAGGTATTGACCGACTTACAGTATTTAGACTATCAGTCATTCATTTCTGGGAGGTAACACAATAAACTAAATACTAAACTTGTCTGTCAAACATTGACCTCGGATGGTCATCCAGTCATATTTGATGAGGTATTTGTCCCTGAAATGAAAGGATCGTATCTGTCTTAATAAAGCTGGCCCTTCAGCTCATTTAATGTTCAACAGCTTTCCAAGAAATATGTCTCCATCTTCATGATTCACTTTGGACCCAGAAAAGTGGTTGTTGTGGCAGGATACAAGATGGTCAAGCAGGCACTGGTAAACCATGCAGAGGAGTTTGGGGACAGGGACATCACTCCTGTGCTCAGTGAACTAAACAAAGGACATATAATGTCAGATAACTTACCTGGTGCACAGGCCAACTACGTTGCACTTGACAATGGACCATTAAACAGGTATGGTTGGTGTTATACTGTAAACACCACCCTAAATATCTGACAAAAGTTATTCTCTCCTGACTAGGGTTGCAAAGCTACCGGTAAATTACCAAAGGTACTGGAATCTTCAGTAATTTTGGTAATAAACAAGTCATCTATGGCAACTTTGGTAATTTATACTTAAATTACTTTGAAAAAATATTCGCATCTGTGTCCATATTGTACACAGATATGAAACCTGAATCCAGAGGTTTCTAGTGGATAGACCATAAGGTTGAAGAGAAAAGCTGTAAGGGTTGGTGTGAGGTGTGACCCAGGTGCGGTGCAGGATAAACAGTAGGCAGTAGGCAAGGATGGTGAAACAGGATCTTTACTGGTGGTCCAAAAGCCAGGATACAAAACAACGGACTATACACGAAAACAAATGAGGAGCACATAGGTCTCCAAAAAACAGGCTGACAACAAACAATACGAAATACTAACTCTGACTGGAAAACACAATGACACAGGGAGAACACTTCTCGAGTACCTGTAACTCCGTCATGTGATCCGACACTGATACATACTGCTTGACATAAAGGAATGAGCAGAGAAAACTGAGCAAGGGAACACAGGGAAGTGAGGGCATAAATACACAGGTGAATCAGATAGCCACAGGTGACACCAATAGGCAGATAATTAGTCCCAACTGTGAGTGAGGAGGTGCCTATGGTTGTCGGAGGATGACACTTAGTGGGTCGCCCCGGAACTGCGACCCACTCCTGTAACAAAAAGCCTCAATGAAAAAAGCATCTAATCAACAATGCCATTATTTTCAATTAACTCTGCAACTCTTCCAACTATTTAGTTTTTTACAACTGCCACCAGTTTGCTCCAAAACATTTACAACAAAGACATTGACATAATAAAATAAATTAAAGTGTGTAAAAATAAATATAAAGGATATTTCATACTGAAACCCTCATATTAAACACCAATGTTATTCACTAAGTCGATGGTTTATATTTAGGATAATGTTTTACAGCTTTTTAATTCATTTTCTTCATAATCTTATTTGATTATTTTATATATTTTACATGTGATAAGGCCACAAAGAGGGCCAGAGATCATTACAAACACCTGTGATGAGCTGAAGTACCCCAAAAGGCCACTAGATATCATCTGATATATATATTTTTTAAACATAGAAAGCTACCAAAATTCTGGTAGTTTACTGGTAAACTTCGAAAGTCTCCAGTAATATACCTTCCCTTTGCAACCCTACTCCTGACTATATTAAACTATGAAGAAAAAAAAACAGATTTTGTATGAAACCTGCTACTTCCATTAATCTGTGCTTCTGAAAAGAGATCTTGATTCCTGTACGAATGTCACTCAACTCCACAAGAACAATATTGTTTCACTGTAATTTTCTATAGGGATTCTGTTTGTCAATGGAGACTCATGGAAAGAGATGAGACGCTTTGCCCTGACAAACCTTAGAGACTTTGGCATGGGTAAGAAAGCGAGTGAAGAGATGGTCATAGAGAGGAAGTTCGCTACATGTTTGAAGTACACAATGGTAAGAGTTTGAAGTTCTGATAATCAGAAACATAATCAAAACAAGTCTAAGGGCTTTATACAATCCGTATCGCGGAGGTTCAGCATTACAGCGTGATTGAAATGTAAAGGCAATGTTCCCGCGTTGGCACTAGCAGAGACTGCATTCACGGTAGATGCTGCATATGTCGGCTCAATCGGAAATTACGTTTACATTTGTATTGCGCAATCTTCTCAGTTTTTCTTATTTCGATTCTGTTGTTGGTCTTTGTCACAGGTAAGGCATTTGACACAACCAAGCAAATGAATTACGCAGTCTCCAACATTATCTGCAACATTGTGTTTGGCAGCAGGTTTGAAAACTCTGATCCCCAGTTCTAAGGCATGATGGATCGAGCCAATGAGACCATCCAACTTGGAGGCTCTGTTTCAGTACAGGTATTGTACCGTGCTTATGATGATGATTACATTGAGAACAATGACAGACTGGTCACACTAGGCTAGATTATTCTAAGCTAAGGATCCTGGGACTAAACATCTCCCTCATCAACTGGATCCTGGACTTCCTGACAGGCCGCCCCCAGGTGGTAAGGGTAGGTAACAACACATCTGTCACAATGATCCTCAACACCTCAGTCCCCTCCTGTACTCCCTGTTCACCCATGACTGCATGGCCAGGCACGACTCCAACACCATCAATAAGTTTGCCGATGACACAACAGTGGTAGGCCTGATCACCGACAACGATGAGAGCCTATAGGGAGTAGGTCAGAGACCTAGCCGTGTGGTGCCAGGATAACAACCTCTCCATCAACGTGATCAAGACAAAGGAGATGATTGTGGACTACAGGAAAAGAAGGACCGAGCACGCCCCAATTCTCATCGACGGGCTGTAGTGCAGCAGGTTGAGAGCTTCAAGTTCCTTAGTGTCCACATCACCAACAAACTATCATGGTCCAAACACACCAAGACAGTTGTGAAGAGGGCACGACAAAGCCTATTCCCCCTCAGGAGACTGAAAAGATTTGGCATGGGTCCTCAGATCCTCAAACAGTTATACAGCTGCACCCTCGAGAGTATCCTGACTGGTTACATCACTGCCTGGTATGGCAACTGCTCGGCATCCGACTGCAAGGCACAACAGAGGGTAGTGCGTACGGCCCAGTACATCAGTACAGCCAAGCTTCCTGCCATCCAGGACCTCTATACCAGCGGTGTCAGAGGAAGGCCCTAAAAATTGTCAAAGAATCCAGCCACTCTAGTCATAGACTGTTCTCTCTGCTACCGCACGGAAAGCGGTACCGGAGCACCAAGTCTATAGGTCCAAAAGGCTTCTTAACAGCTTCTACCCCCAAGCCATAAGACTCCTGAACAGCTAATCAAATGGCTACCCGGACTATTTGCATTGTCCCCCTCCAGCCCCCACCCTTACGCTGCTGCTACTCTCTGTTTATTATCTATGCATAGTCAATTTAACTCTACCTACATGTACATATTACCTCAATTACCTCAACTAACCGGTGCCCCCACACATTGACTCTGTACCGGTACCCCCTGTATATAGCCTCGCTACTGTTATTTTACTGCTTTTATTTTTTACTTCACACTTATTTTTCTTAAAACTGCATTGTTGGTTAAGGGCTTGTGTGGTGTCGAGACAACGATGCTGATATGCTGTGTTGACAAGGAATCCGCTGACACTGTACTTTGATTATAAAGGTTTATTATATCAAAAGATTTCAGCGTCAATTTACAGATTTCTGCAGAATCTGGAGAACAACTAACCCAATCTCAAATATGATTATTCTCCCCGTCCTTTGTTAAAAACCTGATATATATCCTATGTAACATAAGATGGGTGTTTTGAATAGACCAATCCCTGGCTTCCACATATCCAAGTCTCCTCTGTTTCAGGGGCCCCCTATAGTGATGCTTTCCAGATGTTTCAGCAAGACAGAGTAAAATTCATCTAACACACCATTTGCAAAAGTCAGCCAAAATTATAAACTGTTCAGATACTACATATTTCCCCCCTTCGAGACTAATTAAGTCTCGAAAACAAAAATAATAAGATTATGACAAATAACAATTTTTATTACGTCAGGCTTCTTGAGTAACTTTAGCAATAAAACAAAATGTATGGAGAATAAACACATTTTTATGTAGACAAATTTAGTGTGAGAGCGAAAAACCTGTCTGGCAGCTTTCATTCCAAATATCCATCAATCAATCAAGACAGGAAAATTCTCTCACGGCCCCTCTGCCCCAGGCGACCACCTAAGTACTCCAGATCAATTTATAAATCTTTATCAATGCATTTTAAGCTATGATGCACTTGAATACACATGAAAACCTCAGAAAACAAAATACAATAAAAAATGTCCACATTCAGGCTGGTCGACCCATCGGACCCTCCTGTGGATTCTCTCTGTCCCTGCCTAGACCCAATATCCCTAAGCATCCACAAAAAAACAACAACATCTGAGGTCCCCACATGTACCCAACAACAGAAAACATCATTCTTCAAAAAATTTATACAGAAAGAATATGACACAAATTATGTATTACACATGCAAATATGTATATAAATCATTGCAGACACTGAAATGTAGTCCACTACACTGCATCTCCTCAGCAGTGTCGACTTTCAATACAACGTCGATGATGGAATCTGAACATTTCCACACCTTCCTTGTTCAACTTCCTCCAGTCCATTCATATTGTCCATGTTTGAGTATTTGAATCCCCTCTATACATTCCCCCATATGCTTCTGGAAGAAAAGAAAACACCAACCAGTATCTTTTGCAAAGCAACACATGCAAATTAAAACATCAATATCAACAATAATATAAAAATGATATATAAAATTATATATAAAATGAATCACATTCCATTTCCCCCCTTTGATTCATTCGAAAATACTAAATATCACAATAATATGTAATGAAATGTGAAAAATGATCACACAATCAGATATTCAAAATGGATATCTATCCATCAATACTCCATCCAGTCCCACTTGTTCATCTCCATCTAGATCAGTAACAGTTAACAACGGCATCTGAGTGTTTTCTCCAGGCATCACAACGAACCCATCTCAATATCATAGCCTTCGCAAAAGTCAATAACAAAGTACAAAAGCAAAACATCACACACAGCACTACAAGGGCCACTACTAAAATCTGAACTATCACTGCTCCCACTGGGCCTAACTGATCTTGCAACCAAGCCTTCACTGACCATCCAGCTCCTTCAGATTGACCAAACGCATCCCTTATACTCTTCAATGCATCTATAACACTAGTGATATTATCGGAACTATCGGGGATCAAAGTATAACAATCGTCCCCCGTCAAGTTCATAGCCACACATAAGCCACCCTGTTTGGCTAAAATATAGTCAAGAGCCATGTCATGTTTCAACAGCGTCAGTCTGTGACTTCTTTGAGTATTTGACAGAAGGTTAAACCCTCGCATCGTTTCGTTTGCAAAACCCTGCAAAGTATAGGTAATATTATCAATGTGAACTGCCAAAAATGTTACACCATACCATGGAAAAAGTCCAAGTCCCCACTTCTCTCCTAGACTTATCCTCCAATGGTAGGATTCCAGATTATGAAATTGCGCCATTTCCCTTTTCACCCTATTTCCAGACCTAGAATCAGATTGAGCTGTGTCCGGTGCTTCCCCCTTTTGAATGGTATAAACCTCATATGGAAGCTTCAACGTCGACATGTAACAACATCCTGTCCATCCATAGGGTAAGAATATATAGGCTTTATCACCACAAACCCACCAAATATCTCGAAAATTCCCTATAGTCACATTGCCAGGCAAAAGCTGATCTTTTACCATCAAAGTCCTGCTCTTCTTACTAAATGGAACAGAAAAAGTTACTTTATATATCTCATCACTAAATGTACGGTCATGCATACCCAAAGTCATCATATAAGCATCACAATCTGATATTCCCATAAACATACCCGGTCCATCATATGTTTTATTTGAACAAAAACAGCTTTTAGCCCTCACGGGTTTTACCTCCAGTGCTTCAGGAATCGCTGTTAACTTATTTTCCTTCCGATCTAACAAATTCACATAGGGTAATTAATTTAACCAAGAACAATTAAACCTAGGCATAAACAAGTGCTTCGACAACGACATCATTATATCTGTTAATGATTGTTGCTGATACAACAGCCATGATAAAGCATAAGATTGACAAACAGTTGATAGAGGTTGAGCCACCATCTCTAAGATTGAACCCCATGTGCCTGGTGCTGGAATTCTCAACAGACATGGACCGTCCAGATTCCTCATTGATCTTACAGAATGAGTTAACTGCTGGAACCATAGATTCCTACCTGCCCATCCATCTTTAATTTGCAAAACAGAAGAATCAAATCCATATGCCTTCCATTTAGTTTCTCTCTTCCCTAACGAGCGGTATTGATCAGATATACAGTGGGGGGAAAAAGTATTTAGTCAGCCACCAATTGTGCAAGTTCTCCCACTTAAAAAGATGAGAGAGGCCTGTAATTTTCATCATAGGTACACGTCAACTATGACAGATAAATTGAGAAAAAAAAATCCAGAAGATCACATTGTAGGATTTTTAATGAATTTATTTGCAAAATATGGTGGAAAATAAGTATTTGGTCACCTACAAACAAGCAAGATTTCTGGCTCTCACAGACCTGTAACTTCTTCTTTAAGAGGCTCCTCTGTCCTCCACTCGTTACCTGTATTAATGGCACCTGTTTGAACTTGTTATCAGTATAAAAGAGACCTGTCCACAACCTCAAACAGTCACACTCCAAACTCCACTATGGCCAAGACCAAAGAGGCTGTCAAAGGACACCAGAAACAAAAGTGTAGACCTGCACCAGGCTGGGAAGACTGAATCTGCAATAGGTAAGCAGCTTGGTTTGAAGAAATCAACTGTAGGAGCAATTATTAGGAAATGGAAGACATACAAGACAACTGATAATCTCCCTCGATCTGGGGCTCCACGCAAGATCTCACCCCGTGGGGTCAAAATGATCACAAGAACGGTGAGCAAAATCCCAGAACCACACGGGGGGGACCTAGTGAATGACCTGCAGAGAGCTGGGACCAAAGTAACAAAGCCTACCATCAGTAACACACTACGCCGCCAGGGACTCAAATCCTGCAGTGCCAGACGTGTCCCCCCTGCTTAAGCCAGTACATGTCCAGGCCCGTCTGAAGATTGCTAGAGTGCATTTGGATGATCCAGAAGAGGATTGGGAGAATGTCATATGGTCAGATGAAACCAAAATAGAACTTTTTGGTAAAAACTCAACCTGTCGTGTTTGGAGGACAAAGAATGCTGAGTTGCATCCAAAGAACACCATACCTACTTTGAAGCATGGGGGTGGAAACATCATGCTTTGGGGCTGTTTTTTCTGCAAAGGGACCAGGACGACTGATCCGTGTAAAGGAAATAATGAATGGGGCCATGTATCGTGAGATTTTGAGTGAAAACCTCCTTCCATCAGCAAGGGCATTGAAGATGAAACGTGGCTGGGTCTTTCAGCATGACAATGATCCCAAACACACCGCCTGGGCAACGAAGGAGTGGCTTCGTAAGAAGCATTTCAAGGTCTAGCCAGTCTCCAGATCTCAACCCCATAGAAAATCTTTGGAGGGAGTTGAAAGTCTGTGTTGCCCAGCGACAGCCCCCAAACATCACTGCTCTAGAGGAGATCTGCATGGAGGAATGGGCCAAAATACCAGCAACGGTGTGTGAAAACCTTGTGAAGACTTACAGAAAACGTTTGACCTGTGTCATTGCCATCAAGGGGTATATAACAAAGTATTGAGTAACTTTTGTTATTGACCAAATACTTGTTTTCCACCATAATTTGCAAATCAATTCATTAAAAATCCTACAATGTGATTTTCTGGAGAAAAAAAATCTCATTTTGTCTGTCATAGTTGACGTGTACCTATGATGAAAATTACAGGCCTCTCTCATCTTTTTAAGTGGGAGAACTTGCACAATTGGTGGCTGACTAAATACTTTTTTTCCCCACTGTATCTTCTGTCCCGTGTAGCTCAGTTGCTAGAGCATGGCGTTTGCAACGCCAGGGTTGTGGGTTCGATTCCCACAGGGGGCCAGTATGAAAATGTATGCACTCACTAACTGTAAGTCGCTCTGGATAAGAGCGTCTGCTAAATGACTAAAATGTAAAAATTCTGGTGTTCCATCAAAATTAAAGAACTCATCCTGTACCTCCGGGATAGAATTCTGCACTATTTCAGATGAATCTTCATCATTCTCTGCTACCATCTGCTCTCCTATTTCAACACTGTCCTTACTACCATTTACACCAATCTCCATCTGTATCATAGACTTCTGAGTCACATTTACTACATCCTTTAATTTCAGAAAAGTTGTTGTTGGTGTCTGTGTCACATTTCCGAAATGTGTTATCGCCGTCGTAACATTAATCTCTTTCAGAGTTACTGTTAAGATAGTGGCTTTAGTTGATATATTAACACTCTTAATTATTTCCAAGGGCAAAGTGGCAGATATCCTCTGTGTATTATTTACTCTTGGAGTGAGTACTGTAATATACTGCTCCTGAACTCCTTTGGTGACTGTGGAAACTTCAACAGACTTTAAATCTTTCATCATAAGCGTCACCTTACGAGTTACATAGCCTTCTAACCAGTAATTCTTAACCGGAACAAATTTAAACGCTGGCTCTAAATAAGTACAAGTATATTCTCCCTGATCTTCCCATGTAACATTATGCAAAAGAAGTGAGCAATCACTCATAACCCTCTTCCACTTCATATCGTTGTACAAAATATACTTCCTTTGACTAGGGGGCACAGCTTCTACTTCTGGTCCTGATAACAACACTTCTTCTCCATAATTATCTCTCCACGTGGGAGGAATGTCACCACCCCCACTCCGTCTCTCACATCTACAAGGAAGATGAGCTGTACCACCCATCCTAACCCTAATCACAGTCTTTTCTAAAATTGGTGTTGGAGCGATTTTCTGAGGCGCCATTGTAATCAAATGTGATACATTTATAGCTTTAATAACTGTCAAAGTTAAAAGAGTTGAATTGCTTCTCATTGTTGTTGTATTAGGCTGAAGTGTTGATGTCATTGTTGTTGATTCATCTATTATCCCTACAGCTTGGCGCTCTTTACTTGTATTTCCATCTATCACCACTAGTGTCACTACATTAACTCTCAGTCCCGACTCTAATCCCTCACTTTCAAACTGTGGATTATAAAAAATACATTTATAATCACCTTGATCCTCCTGCTGGGAATTGTACACATAGAGACTGCAATCACCCTCAATCTTCAGTCTTCTTTTATCATTCAGCAACGCATACTTTCTCAATGCAACTGCTCCTAACATATTTCCCTTCACCACTGTTCTCTCTCGTACACTGACATGGAAGCTGAGCTGACTTTTCTAGAGTTACTTCAACCCTAGTGTGAGTGCAGGTGCCTCCTGTAACCTCTGTTTGATCGTTTCAAATGCCACAAGGCCTTCTTGTGTCCAGGAAAGATTGCTATGGAGTTGACCACTCCCAGTATCTTTAACCATAGCTCTCAAAGGTCCCGTCAAACTAGCATAGCTCTCAACCCAAGCTGAAGAATAACCAGCAATACCAAGAAATGTCATCATCTCTCTGACAGTTCTAGGCTTCGGAGCCTTATGAATAGCTTCCAATTGACTGTCTGAAATGCTTATGTGTCCATGCGTTATATTCTGACCCAAATAAACAACCTTCTCCTGGCAATATTGCAACTTTTTCTGTGAAACCTTATGCCCATTTTCTGCCAATACCTGTAGCAATTTAATTGAGTCTTTATGACATGTTTCCTCATTCTGTGAACAGATAATTATATCATCCACGTACTGAATGACAGTGCTTTGCAATATCTGATCTATCCCTACCAAATCTTCCTTCAGTACTTTATTGAAAATGTGAGGGCTATGCTTGTACCCCTGTGGCAATCTACTGTACTCATAGAACTGTCCCTTATATGTGAACCCAAATAAACCCTGACTTTCTACACTAAGTGGAACACTAAAAAATGCACCACATTAGTCTAACACTGTGAAATGTGTCGCATCAGGAGGAATTTGGGCTAACAAGGTACAGTGGGGAAAAAAAGTATTTAGTCAGCCACCAATTGTGCAAGTTCTCCCACTTGAAAAGATGAGAGAGGCCTGTAATTTTCATCATAGGTACACGTCAACTATGACAGACAAAAATTAGAAAAAAAATCCAGAAAATCACATTGTAGGATTTTTAATGAATTTATTGCAAATTATGGTGGAAAACAAGTATTTGGTCAATAACTAAAAGTTACTCAATACTTTTTGTTATATACCTTGTTGGCAATGACACAGGTCAAACGTTTTCACAAGGTTTTCACACACTGTTGCTGGTATTTTGGCCCATTCCTCCATGCAGATCTCCTCTAGAGCAGTGATGTTTTGGGGCTGTCGCTGGGAAACACGGACTTTCAACTCCCTCCAAAGATTTTCTATGGGGTTGAGATCTGGAGACTGGCTAGGCCACTCCAGGACCTTGAAATGCTTCTTACGAAGCCACTCCTTCATTGCCCGGGCGGTGTGTTTGGGATCATTATCATGCTAAAAGACCCAGCCACGTTTCATCTTCAATACCCTTGCTGATGGAAGGAGGTTTTCACTCAAAATCTCACGATACATGGCCCCATTCATTCTTTCCTTTACACGGATCAGTCGTCCTGGTCCCTTTTGCAGAAAAACAGCCCCAAAGCATGATGTTTCCACCCCCATGCTTCACAGTAGGTATGGTGTTCTTTGGATGCAACTCAGCATTCTTTGTCCTCCAAACACGTCGAGTTGAGTTTTTACCAAAAAGTTCTATTTTGGTTTCATCTGACCATATGACATTCTCCCAATCCTCTTCTGGATCATCCAAATGCACTCTAGCAAACTTCAGACGGGCCTGGACATGTACTGGCTTAAGCAGGGGGACACGTCTGGCACTGCAGGATTTGAGTCCTGGCGGCATAGTGTGTTACTGATGGTAGGCTTTGTTACTTTGGTCCCAGCTCTCTGCAGGTCATTCACTAGGTCCCCTGTGTGGTTCTGGGATTTTTGCTCACCGTTCTTGTGATCATTTTGACCCCACGGGGGTGAGATCTTGCGTGGAGCCCCCAGATCGAGGGAGCTTATCAGTGGTCTTGTATGTCTTCCATTTCCTAATAATTGCTCCCACAGTTGATTTCTTCAAACCAAGCTGCTTACCTATTGCAGATTCAGTCTTCCCAGCCTGGTGCAGGTCTACAATTTTGTTTCTGGTGTCCTTTGACAGGTCTTTGGTCTTGGCCATAGTGGAGTTTGGAGTGTGACTGTTTGAGGTTGTGGACAGGTGTCTTTTATACTGATAACAAGTTCAAACAGGTGCCATTAATACAGGTAACGAGTGGAGGACAGAGGAGCCTCTTAAAGAAGAAGTTACAGGTCTGTGAGAGCCAGAAATCTTGCTTGTTTGTAGGTGACCAAATACTTATTTTCCACCATAATTTGCAAATAAATTCATTAAAAATCCTACAATGTAATTTTCTGGATTTTTTTCTTCTCAATTTGTCTGTCATAGTTGACGTGTACCTATGATGAAAATTACAGGCCTCTCTCATCTTTTTAAGTGGGAAAACTTGCACAATTGGTGGCTGACTAAAAACTTTTTTCCCCCACTGTATGTGGGTCTGGCACTTCTGCTGGAAAATCAGTCACTACCTCATTCACCGCTCTCAAATCATGAACCACACGATAAGTTTCATCGGGTTTCTTCACAGGCAACAAAGGCGTGTTACTCTGAGGATTTTTTGTTGTCCTCAAAACACCTGCTTTCGAAAGTCCTTCAATTTGTGGTTCGATCCCTTGGATTGCTTCATCTTTCAATGGATACTGATTCTTCCAAGGAGGTCTGGCTCCTGGTCGACGTTCACCGGTTGGGCTGATTTCACAAGTCCAATATCGGCACTGTGTTGAGACCACAAACCTTCTGGAACTTGTTGCAACATCTCCTCTTTCATAGGGTATGAATCCATCTTCGCACTGCAAATAGATTCATGTGTCATCCGTACAGCTTGTGGCTGTCCTTGTCCTTGAGCCGAAATCATGATTTTGAGAAATCGCTGATCTTCACTCCTCCAAATCGCCAAATTCTCTTTCATTGGTACGAAAACAGCTTTCTCTGCTTCTGTCATAATTTCTCCTATACGCTTCTGCTCATAGTCTTCAGAAACCAACAAGGTCACATGTGGCACACTCTTCTCAATCTCAAATTCTTTATCCAGAAAATCGTCTGTGTTTATCTTCATAGCTGCTCCTTGTGGTCCTAAAATTATGCAACATGAGCTGAGTTGAACTTTCTTTGGTTGATGACTCAACCATTCCTCTGAGTTCGATTGGGCAGCATTCTTGAAATAATTGAGCGTACAATGAAATGGATATTCCGGAAGCCTCGCACCTGGCATGTTTGCCACAATGAATTTCTCCCATATCTTAGCCTGCTTCAAAAAATCTGCACTGAGATATCCAATCCAAAATACTGAAGAAGAATCCATCTCTGTCGTCATCAACAATTGGTAAACCTTTTCTTTTGGCACTTCTACCAGACAGCCGTCTTGCGTACATTTTATTGTACAGTTCAATCTACACAATGCATCTCTTCCCAACAATGCAATAGGTGTATGTTCCGATACCAGTATGGGTATTGTAATTTTTGATTTTTATAGCAGAGCTCAATTGGTTCCGTAAGAGGAATCAGCTGTTTCACTCCCTCAAATCCGATTGTCCTAATTAGTTGATTGGACATGGGAAGATGTGTAGCATCTTCAGGTCGAACACAGGTGAAAGCAGCTCCGCTATCCGCCATCACTTCCAATGGTCGATTGTTTACTTTCACCTCAATTGTTGGATCTTTTTCCGGTCCTGATGCTACCAGCTGACACCCCCCTTTCGGATCTTCTGGGCACCTCTAGAGTCCTGGCTCCGGGCCCCTATAAGGGTTCACCGGTCCTCCAAATGATCTTGACTGGCCCCTGTATCTTCCTCTGAAATTCCCTCTGGTGTTTCCTCCTGGTCCATTACACTCACAGGCAAAGTGACCAACCTGTCCACAATTATAACACACTTCTGAAGATTGCTGAAAGTATGGCTTAAATCTTCCTCCTCTTCCTCTTCCCTAAGCCTTCGTCCTCTTCCTCTCCAATTCTGTGTCTGTCCAGAAACTGGCTGTGGATATGAAACAACTGATCCCACTAATGGTGGCTGGTACAATTGCGGTTGGACCTGGTTCGGTTGGAAGCTGTGGCAGTGATTGTTGATTTGGTGAACACTGATTCTGCATAACCAAAGCCTGTTTCTTCTCCTTCTTCTTATTCTCCACCAGTTGTATTTGATTGAGTTTTCTGAGAGTTTCTTGGCCTGTTCTTTCTGGTTGTGTTCCTTTTTCCGGTACAGATCCACTTGATGGGCTATATGATCTGTATAGACACCTTTTGTCATGCTTCCAAGTCCAACCACCTCTGCCAGTTTGCTCCTTACCGGTGAGGGCAGCCCCATCTGCAGTTTAGCTCGCAAAATTGACTGCTCTATTTGACTCACATCTGGATCATTTCCGGTAATATTTATCCACACTTGATGAACTCTTGACACATAGGCTCTCGGATTTTCTTGTTGTCCTAGTGGGTCAATCAGAATGTTGTCAGGATGCACATTTGTTGGAAACGTATCTTTCAGTGCTCTCCACAGCTGATTTCTACTTGCAGCTAACAACTCAGGATCATTCACCGCAGTCTCCACATATCGATTAAGTCCAGCTCTCTGAAAAATGTCTTCCATCCCTGGAATCCCAAGGAGATTAGCCAAAAGTCTCTTAATGTCTCCTATGGCAGACTGTGTTCCCACCGTAATTTCTTCCAACTTAGAAATCCAAGGATATGCTCCATCTTGAAGAGTAGGCAGCTTCTCAAGTATATCTGACATATCGGTATTCTGCAAAGGCTTATACTCCAGATTCTGTCCTCGAATTATCACAGCATCATCTTCTTACTCGTGCTCCCTTTTCTTGGCCGCAATGTATACCTCCTCCCCAATTCTTGAGATCCTTTTTTCAGCAGTTTTTCCTTCTGTATCTTCAGCTTCTTTAGTTGTTTTTCCAATTCTCTTACTTCTTCTAAATTATTCGCCTTATCCAAGCATGATATGCATCGATCCATATCTCTTTATATTTCTTCTGTGCTAGTCATTGTAGAATAAAATCCTCTTGAACATGAAGCACCTTTAATCTCCAAATCTTCATCGCTGTCTTCATCTTGACTTTCATCAGAGCTCGGATCTCTTGTATCCTTCTCCTTCCAACTTACATCACCCCTTCTTTCCACTCTGGCCAACCTCTGTCTGATTACAGGGTCATATCCACCCATGATCTCTTCTGAATCACTCTGATCATCATCATCATCATCATCATCATCTTCAAATTCCATCCTCCTGAACCTCACTCTACCCTTAGTTTCCAGACATGTCGTTTTCTTCTTACTTTTGGAGTTTGGATTAATCTTTATGGTTGTTTCTGCTTGTCCTCTCTCTATTATTAGTTCATCTTCATCTCTGATGCAATAATCACCCTCCTGAATGATCATTGGAAGCTGAGGATAGACGTCCTTAAACTCTACTTTTTCCTCGTAAGGTGGGGGCCTCTTTGCTGAATCCGTATGTGAGAAAGGTGTATTGACTTCTGCCATTAGTTTTTCTGTTACCTTCGCCTCTTTTGCCATTTTCTCTATACCTCTGTCTCTTTTATCTTTTATCAGTTTTTGTCCCTCATTTTCAAACAACTTAAGAACACCCAGCTCTCTTTGTCTCTTTTCTTTACGTTGTTCCCCTTTTTTCCCCCTTCTTTTGATCTGCCTTATATGTGGCCACAAGCACTTGCATTATTTTAATTACGTCTGGGTTAAGAGTCCCTTCCACTGGCCATGGTTGTTCAATGTCAGGCCAACGTTTATTCAATTTTCCAGATAACCTTGCAATACCATTAACTAGAGGGATTACTATTTTGTACTACATCAACAGGAGTAATTACTTTTGTAGTTTTGATGTCCTTTTTCCCCATTGTAACAACTCTTTTATATTCCTTTATTGTGAATTATTTATTTATTTTATTATTATTTATTTTAAACTAATTAATTTGTAAACGAAAAAATACTTTAAGCTACTGTAGCTCATCTTTCCCTCCTATTTTTTTTCTTTCTTTTTTAAAACTTTTTTTAGATTATTTATTTATTTATTTATTAATGTATTTATTTTTAAACCAAATTATTGATTAGTGGCAATCTTACCACATCCGATAAAGAAAAGTAAAGGAAAAGTCCAACTTCAGAGCAATCAAAAAGAAAGACCTGCAATCCAGCAACACTACAGCACCCACAAACCAATTGCTTAATAAGCACCCAATCACTTTAATTTTACAGAATAATCTCAGTGCTGGATTTCCAACACAACTCTAATCAAAACAACTCATGCATAAAAAAAATACCCTAATGTGCAATTGTCAATTACATCAATTGATCAGTCTGATGCCAAGTCCCTGTCAAATGGTCACAACATGAAATATTCTATGCATACACAATGTATCTATTATATCCTGTAAGGAAAAGTAAGTTTGTGGATAGAACAGTACTGGCCTTAATTGGGACTGGATCCGGGCAGTACACGCTGTCGCGTGGACGTACTGGTCAGCACCTCCTCTCTCTCTGTCCCCTCCTTCTCGTTTCTCACATCACAGAAGAACAAAAGAAACAGACAAGAATTTAGTCTTTTATGCACTCACTGGGTTATTTCAACCATACAATACACGTTTAGACATACCTATGTTCACATTCGTGCATAAGAAATAAGCAAACAGCTTAACTCAGGAATATTATAAATAGCGCAATAATATTTTATTTTATTTATTTATTTTTATTTTTAATCCTTCAACATAACTCTTATTTGTACATTCAATGGATCTCAATCAAATAGTTTCATAATTAAGCAACAGCCACTTAGCAAACAGAATACTTTATTCGTGTGTATTCAAAGTCCCCCTCCTTCTTTTTCAGCTCTAAGTCTGCGTCTCCCAGCAGCTCAGTGCAGGCAGGGGAGTGGCATATTTGCTCTGTGTATCTCTAAACTCATAAAATCCCACGCATGCGCAGCACATTTGCTAGTGCGATTTCAAGGTGAGAGGAGCTCTCCCACAGTAACTTTTCTCTAAGTCAGACAGCAGACAGACCAGCTGTCCCTCCGTTCTTTCTAACACAGAAAAACAGTAACACTGAACAAAACGCACAAACCAACACAAAACATAGAACACAAATCCTACTTCGAAGTTTCTTATCTTCACTTATTCTAATCTGCAGATTTATAGTTATTTTCTTATCCATTACAAATCCTCTCTATACAATCATAACGTCCTCCCGGGGGGCTCATAGTTTTTTAACAATGTTTCAAATGAATCCTCTGTAGCTCAGCTGGTAGAGCACGGCGCTTGTAACGCCAAGGTAGTGGGTTCGATCCCCGGGACCACCCATACACAAAAAAATGTATGCACGCATGACTGTAAGTCGCTTTGGATAAAAGCGTCTGCTAAATGGCATATTATTTATTTTTTATTTTACAATCACAACGTCCTCCCGGGGGGCTCATAGTTTTTTAACAATCATAACGTCCTCCCCGGGGCTCATAGTTTTTTAACAATGTTTTAAAAACGTTCTCTCAAATGGAGACTCATAAGGTTTTAACCGTAATTAACATATTTCCTTACAAAAACTAAAACCCCTGTTCTCAACCAAAACATATATATGTATATATCTCTAACATAAATCTTATCATAGCATGAGTCAACACACAGCTGAAACACAACAGAGACCTCTTTAATTTTGCGCAAACACACACACTCTCATTCCCTCACACACACATGAAAAGAATGCATCCATTCATACGGTCCTTAAAAGCATGCTTCACGTCAAGCTCCTATTTCCTTTATATTCCTTCCCTAAATTTATGCTACCTTGAGTTGCAGATATTCAATGAGAGGCTACTTGGACATATACTTCCGTCAACTATATACCGAGAGGTAACATACAATTGAATGTATATTCTACAATCTCACAGTTCTTTGAACTGACCTGAAAAAATTCACCTAGTGACTCTCCAGGATTTATGGCCCATCTTAATGATCGCCTCGTTTGAGGGCTTCCGTAGATCAGCGACGTCCTAACAGTATACTTTTTTCCTTAGTTCCTTTTCCATTCTATTCCGTTATTTTATTCCTTTTCCCTTTAATTTTATTCAAGCCAAATTTCCATGGGCCCAGTGTTATCAATTCCTATAGACACTTTTATCCTGTATTATATATTCTCACTCCCCCCTGTTTGCGTTGTTTTCAACGCAAACAACTTTAGAAATTTAGAACGGATTGTCATCCCACAGCAAAGCGCACACACAAGTTTTTAACGGTGCATCCCCCAACGCACACACAGGCACACGAACTGACCAGCGCCCAAAGTTGTGAGAAAGCTCACCTTATCTGCCGGCCTCTGTAGCGGGAGTCAGCTCGCAGCCCACGATGGAACGTTGAAACAGATGCAACACGATCCCAAAATCCTCGCACGCCAATTCTCTGTGGTGTGCGAGGACAACGATGCTGATATGCTGTGTTGACAAGGAATCCGCTGACACTGTACTTTGATTATAAAGGTTTATTATATCAAAGATTTCAGCGTCAATTTACAGATTTCTGCAGAATCTGGAGAACAACTAACCCAATCTCAAATATGATTATTCTCCCCGTCTTTTGTTGAAAACCTGATATATATCCTGTAACATAAGATGGGTGTTTTGAATAGACCAATCCCTGGCTTCCACATATCCGAGTCTCCTCTGTTTCAGGGGGCCCATATAAGTGATGCTTTCCAGATGTTTCAGCAAGACAGAGTAAAATTCATCTAACACACCATTTGCAAACGTCAGCCAAAATTATAAACTGTTCAGATACTACACTTGTAAGTAAGCATTTTACTGTAAGGTCTCACCTGTTGTATTCGTGCATGTGACAAATACATTTTGATTTGATTTGATTATTTCAATTATAATATCCAGACAAAATAAAAGTGAATTATTGCTTTCATTTTTGTTTATGGAGAAATTGTTGTATAACATGTTTCCATGGCTGGACCCATTGTTGAAGATCAGGACGCTTGTCATGAAAAAATTGACAACAAGAAGGAGATGAGGAGCTGGTGAGGGGACTTTCAACCGTTAGATGTGTAGAGGATTCGTGGACTTGTTCCTCATCCGAAAGCAGACCCTGGAGGTAAGGAGACTTTTTATAGTTAGAAACATGTAACGTCTTGTAATTAATAACTAGGGAGTCGCGTGGTAGCCCCCACACACATAAAAAAAAGAAATATACACGTTTTATTAAAAACAGTTGAAATAACTGTTCTTGTTTGCTGAAACATTACCTGCGTTTGTTTGTGTATGTAAGGAATCAGGCATCATGGACTCTCATTACCACAATTAGAATTTGATAGACTGTGGCCAACCTGTTTTCTGCTGGTACCGACACCACCTTGCACTGGGGTCTGCTGCTAATGGCCAAGTACCCCCACATACAGGGTAAGGCTTTGATAGAAACCCCATACACTAACCTGACACATACACCTTAGTACCACTTGAACCACAGGTCTTTGAATTGCAGCCAAGGTAAAGATCATTCAGATTTTATATTAACTTTGTACCTCCCCTCTTTCTTTAATTTACAGACCGGGTGCAGGAAGACATCAACAGGGTCATAGGAAGTCGTCAGCCCTTGGTAGAGGACAGGAAGAACCTGCCCTACGCTGATGCAGTGATCCATGAGATCCAGAGACTGGCCAACATTGCACCCATGGCCATCCCTCACACCACCAGCCGAGACATCACCTTCCAGGGATATTTCATCAAGAAGGGGACGCTTGTGTTTCCTCTACTTACGTCTGTCCTACAAGACAGGCGCAAATGGGAGAGCCCACACACCTTTAACCCCACCCACTTTCTGGATGAGGAAGGTTGATTCGTTGAGAGGGATGCCTTCATGCCCTTCTCTGCATGTGAGTTCAACTGTTTGTGTCTTTATTGACACTATTCAGCAATGATCTAAATCAGATATCCTTCTATGGTGCTCATTGCTTTGGCCCAGAGAGAGTTGAGGGGATGGAAGCTATATTGATGACAGTATTGATATTTGTCAACTATAGGAACCAATAGATGTAGATCTATTGTCCTCATGTTGTCTTCCTCATGTAAGAATGCTGTTCATTGACTATAGCTCAGCATTCAACACCATAGTACCCTCCAAGCTCATCATCAAGCTCGAGGCCCTGGTTCTGAACCCAGCCCTGTGCAACTGGGTCCTGGACTTCCTGACGGGCCGTCCCCAGGTGGTGAAGGTAGGAAACAACATCTCCACTTTGCTGATCCTCAACACCGGGCCCCACAAGGGTGCATGCTCAGCCCCCTCCTGTACTCCCTGTTCACCCGTGACTGCGTGGCCAAGCACGCCTCCCAACTCAATCATCAAAATAACCTTCAGGAAACAGCAGAGGGTGCACCCCCTATCCACATCGACGGGACCGCAGTGGAGAAGGTGGAAAGCTTCAAGTTCCTTGGGCGTACACATCACCGACAAACTGAAATGGTCCACCCACGCAGACAATGTGGTGAAGAAGGCGCAACAGAGCCTCTTCAGCCTCAGGAGGCTGAAGAAATTTGGCTTGGCACCTAAAACCCTCACAAACTTTTACAGATGCACAATTGAGAGCATCCTGTCGAGGCTGTATCACCACCTGGTACGGCAACTGCACGTCCAGCAACCGCAGCGGGCTCCAGAGGGAGTGGTGCAGTCTGCCGAACACATTATCGGGGGCAAACTACCCGCCCTCCAAGACATACAGCACCCGGTGTCACAGGAAGGCCAAAAAGATCATCAAGGACATCAACCACCCGAGCCACTGCCTGTTCACCCCGCTATCATCCAGAAGGGGAGGTCAGTACAGGTGCATCAAAGCTGGGACCGAGAGAATGAAAAACAGCTTCTATCTCAAGGCCATCAGACTGTTAAATAGCCATCACTAGCACATTAAAGGCTGCTGCTGCCTATTGAAATCACTGGCCACTTTAAGAAATGGAACACTAGTCACTTTAATAATGTTTACATATCTTGCACTACTCATCTCATATGTATATACTGCATTCTATTCTATAAAATTGTAATGTATCTTAGTCCATGCCGCTCTGTCATTGCTTTTCCATATACAGTGGGGAAAAAAAGTATTTAGTCAGCCACCAATTGTGCAAGTTCTCCCACTTAAAAAGATGAGAGAGGCCTGTAATTTTCATCATAGGTACACGTCAACTATGACAGACAAATTGAGAAAAAATTATCCAGAAAATCACATTGTAGGATTTTTAATGAATTTATTTGCAAATTATGGTGGAAAATAAGTATTTGGTCAATAACAAAAGTTTCTCAATACTTGTTATATACCCCTTTGTTGGCAATGACACAGGTCAAACGTTTTCTGTAAGTCTTCACAAGGTTTTCACACACTGTTGCTGGTATTTTGGCCCATTCCTCCATGCAGATCTCCTCTAGAGCAGTGATGTTTTGGGGCTGTCGCTGGACAACACAGACTTTCAACTCCCTCCAAAGATTTTCTATGGGGTTGAGATCTGGAGACTGGCTAGGCCACTCCAGGACCTTGAAATGCTTCTTACGAAGCCACTCCTTCGTTGCCCGGGCGGTGTGTTTGGGATCATTGTCATGCTGAAAGACCCAGCCACGTTTCATCTTCAATGCCCTTGCTGATGGAAGGAGGTTTTCACTCAAAATCTCACGATACATGGCCCCATTCATTCTTTCCTTTACACGGATCAGTCGTCCTGGTCCCTTTGCAGAAAAACAGCCCCAAAGCATGATGTTTCCACCCCCATGCTTCACAGTAGGTATGGTGCAGGTCTACAATTTTGTTTCTGGTGTCCTTTGACAGCTCTTTGGTCTTGGCCATAGTGGAGTTTGGAGTGTGACTGTTTGAGGTTGTGGACAGGTGTCTTTTATACTGATAACAAGTTCAAACAGGTGCCATTAATACAGGTAACGAGTGGAGGACAGAGGAGCCTCTTAAAGAAGAAGTTACAGGTCTGTGAGAGCCAGAAATCTTGCTTGTTTGTAGGTGACCAAATACTTATTTTCCACCATAATTTGCAAATAAATTCATTAAAAATCCTACAATGTGATTTTCAGGATTTTGTTTTCTCAATTTGTCTGTCTTAGTTGACGTGTACCTATGATGAAAATTACAGGCCTCTCTCATCTTTTTAAGTGGGAAAACTTGCACAATTGGTGGCTGACTAAATACTTTTTTCCCCCACTATATGTATATTTCCTTAAATTCCATTCCTTACTAGTTTTGTGTGTATTAGGTATATGTTGTGAAATTGTTAGATATTACTTGTTAGATATTACTGCACTGTCGGAGCTAGAAGCACAAGCATTTCGCTACACCCGCTATAACATCTGCTAATCACGTGTATGTGACAAATACAATTTGATTTGGTTTGATGTTATCTTCTTCCAGGTCGTAGGGTGTGTCAGGGGGAGGGTCTGGCCAGAATGGAGCTCTTCCTCTTCGTCACCTCCTTCCTGCAGCGCTTTCATTTCTCTCCTCCTCCTGGAGTAACAGAGGATGATCTGGACCTGACACCGGCCGTGGGGTTCAGAGTCTGGGCCTAATGTATATTATACATGACTTAAAACAAATGCTCCACTTTAGACAAACATGCTGAAATAGGTTACCTCACCGGCTGTGCTGTGAGCCAGGTCTGAGATGAGAGATTCGTCCCTTAATGGTTTTGGTTGAATTTGACTGCTATACATTCCGACAATGTAATTGATTGATACAAAGCACTGCTATTATGTATGTACAGAATGTTTATTTTTTTGCTTGCTGTCCTGCCTTGTCTGGGACTGGACAGCTGTTGCTAAGCAAAGTCAATCAGTTATCTAGCTAATGTTATCAGTAGTTGACACTACTGAGTATGCAACCTTGTGGGCATGTTTTTATATGACTAGCAAGCATACTTAGCCATATTCCCTAGCTAGAACAAATAACTAACACTAACCACTAACTAGCTAGCTAGCTCCAGCAGGAGTGGAAGTTTGGCTGCCAGTTATTGAAGGAGACTGCATTTACACAGGCAGCCCAATTCTGATCTTTTTCCACTATTTGGTCATTTGACCAACCAGATCAGCTCTTTTGCCTACAATTAGGCAAAATAGCAGAATTGGGCTGCCTGTGTAAACGCAGCCAAAAAGTATTGCGTGAAGTAAAGTTATTTACAAACTGTTCGCTAGCTAGCTGGTGGCTAGTTTAAGCTACTCCTTGTCCATTGACGTTAGCTAGTGGTTAGCATTAGCCACATTAGCTACTAATTACTATTTACATATAATACATTTGGGTAAATGTGGGCACGAAAATCCAACTTATTGCACCTTTAAGCTTTCTTGTCCTATTCAAACGGGCCAACCAAAGGTACATAACACTAACAGTGTCAGTTATTGATAACAGCTAGATGATGATTGTCTTTGCTAAGCTTGGATACACCCCAAAGATAAGCTAAGATGTAGGCTGCTGATTAGCCTTTGACTATTTGGTTAGTAGAGTGTCAGAAGGCTTCATATGTATTGCTAATCAATAATACAGTTCATTAGTGTGCTTGACATCGGCAGCAGTTCGGCAAATTTTGGTCCATTTTGTCAAATCGGAGTCGGAGTTTGGAGCGAGTCAACTCCAACGAGTTGGAATTGGAGTCGACTCCAAAAATCCTGGAGTCATTGTCATTCACCAAAATAAATTAAGTTGAACCAACGTGGAATAGATATTGAATTGCTGTCTGTGCTCAGTGGAACCAATCACTGTGCAGCAATGTAGAACAGTCAACTAGAAGATTTCACCAAAACTGTTAATAAAGGTTTAAAGTGGAACTATCAGCATTTTAGCAACATGAAATCTTAATAAAATCTGTTCATATACACCCCCAGGAAGAATATGACACCTTTTTTTATATCTTCTGACAAGCGAGCACTTAGATATGGTCATTTTCACGTTATCATAAATTCATATAGTAAGGCATTTGTGAAAATTCTATAGCAATATAGAGTGGGAAAGCGGCCGTGCGTTTGGACAATGAATATACACTGCATTAAATAATTAAGCAATAAGGCCCGAGGGGGTGTGGTATATGGCCAATATACCACGGCTAAGGTTTGTTCTTAACACGACGCAACGCGGAGTGCCTGGATACAGCGCTTAGCCGTGGTATGTTGGCTATATACCACAACCCCCCGAGGTGCCTTATTGCTATTATAAACGGGTTACCAACGTAATTAGAGCAATAAAAATAACTGTTTTGTCATACCCGTGGTATATGGTCTGATATACCACGGCTGTCAGCCAAATCGACATTCAGGGCTCGAACCACCCAGTTTATAAAACCTAATAAAAACGTCTGTCCTGTCCAGGACTGGAGTCTACACAGACTGGTGCACCATAGCCAATCAAAGCTACAGTAGGCCTATATGCAAATAAGCCAGTTGCCACAAGGGCCTGCCAACATTCACTTTGAACTGGACTGTGTGTTTACAGGCAGTAGCACTAGCAACAGCGCGACTTTAGATCATTAGAACGCATTCGCCAAAAGCCACGTGAATGGATTTATGCAAATATGTAAATACCACCATGGGAGTCCTCTTACATTTGGGAACTTCACAACCCTATTGATCAAACAACCATGAAAAGCTGGGCTCTTTCTCCCTCAATTACCTATGCACATCAACAACTAATGCTAGCCACAGCGAGATGAGCTCAAATCTAACGAGGGAACGTTTGATAAACCCTCTCAAACCATTTCAGCTAGTTGGCCGTCAAAATTTGCCTGATAAAATATGGGGAATAGTAGCCTGCTCGTCCTTCTGCAGCTTGCCTGCCAATGCATGCATGTCCCAACCCACGTTTTGACAACTGAATGGGAACTTGCCTGCCTGCCGACACATTTGATCGATGCCAAATACATTTGTTCAAGTTCAGCATAGCTAGTAGATTCATTTCCAATGGAACGCGTACCAAATGACACCTGCAGAATCTCTAGCTGTGGCCAACGAAAAACGATATGAGGTAAATGTCGGTCACTCACCCACTCCTCCAATGACATGACATCCTCCCAGCAGCTAGCTAGCGTTGGCTCTGTGTTTTTAGCTTGCTAAATAAGTAGCTAGTTACATAATTAGATACGCTAGCCCAGGGTTGTCAAATTCAATCAGTGCATGGGCCATATAGAGGGAAAAAAAACGAATTCGCGGACCAGACATAGCCTATTTGTTTTTTTACGTGCAACTGCGACCCAAACTGGCCATTGTTTTATTAGGATAAATATGGCCCTTTATAATGTCCACTTATGTACATAATGCTGTCGCATTTTAACATATTAAAACCAGAGATAAATAATGTTTGTCCAGCCTTTGCTGCTATGCTTGCAGAGATGTGCATAACATGCTGCAACCATAATCAAAAAGTATTTAACTCCAAATAACTTTATGGGTTGTTGTAACATTTAAACTGAAAACATGTTTAAAAAATGTTTGCACTACATGGTTCACCTATGCAGTTGAATGCAGCATTGCTCTATGGTGCACTCAAAATACTGTATATTGTAGTTGAGTAGCCAACCTAGGTTACTGCTCAAATGTTGCTGTAATAAGACTACATGTTTCTATTTTGCATTGTGTTTTGTTTTTTGGTTATTCATTGTCAAGCTTTAAAAACCGAAGCCAGACTGCAACATTTTAGTAGTTTGGTAGGACAATGGCATGTGTCTATACACTTTCCCTCGGCTGCGCACTGTAAACTGGACACACCAATGCGAGCGCATCAGGCTGTAATTTAATAAAGTAAATGACTCAACTCTTGACTCATTTAGACTCGCTTGTGTGTGTCCTATTCGGCCCGCGGGCCTTGTTTGACACATGTACGCTAGCCTATTAGCCACGTTATGACTGGCTTGTGATCATTGCCCTTGCTAGTGTAGTGTATTAAGATTATGACTTTGCTAATGTTTTCAAGTGGAACCTGAGAGGATGTTTATTCAGTTTCAGAGGGAGTTGTTTTAGGGGGACACCCCATAGAACAGAGGGAGTGTGTGTTGTAGACAGGGGATTGGACAGTAGAGGGAGCCACCCATATTTTGGGAAAGATTATAAGTACTGGGTTTAAACAAAGAAGATTAGAGCAGACATATTATTTTGGGACTCTGCTCTCCGGATGCTATATACATCTGTAAACTTATGCTGAAATCTTGTGATATGAATAAAACTTATGATCAAGGTTCAGTATGAGCGGACTCCTTTGTTACAGCATAATTAGCAACATTGACTCGACACTACAAATTTGGCGACGAGTGATGAGGCGGGTCTGCGTCTCTTCAGTGTTATATTCATGAGCAACGACGTGACTCTCGCTCAAGACGCCGGCTTAAGGTGAGATTTCTCACGGTCTTGTGTGTGTTTCCTTCGTCTGCTTTTGGGTGTGTGCGCTGGAGAGATGTACCGTTGGGGACCGGTGTGTGGTTGTGTTGCTTTTATTGCTGTGGACTAGGGGTCTGGCCTAACCATTCTAAATTTATTTGCACTGGTAAACAGCGCAAAAGGGGGGAGTGTCTATAGAGTGTCTATAGAGATATTTTGCTTGAATAAGAATTCAAGAACAATCGATTGAGAGGAATAAAGGCCTAGGCATATGTATGTAACTTAGAACCGCTGTGGATCAACGGAAGCCCTTTTATAAAGGCGACCTCTAAGGTGGGCCAAAAATCCTAATAACGCGTTAGGTGTAGTTAGGTGAGTCCTGGGGACTGGAGGCTGTGGTATATTGATACTGTATGTTACCTCTCAGCTGACAGTTGACGAATTGTTTGATTGATGTAACCACTCGTTTCAATTCCACAGGGATCTCGTGGTAGCACAAATTTAGCTAACAAAGAAATTTTACGGCACGGCGGAGGGAGAAATGCTAAACGTGGCCTGCTAATTATGCTACATGCTAATGCTAATGCTACATGCTAAATGCTAATTGTTCATGCTACATGCCAAAATTTGATGCGGGTTATGTTTAATATTTTTTCCTTGGTGGTCCATTGGAATGGGACGAGCCACCAAAAGGTGTGTTTAGATAGTTTGGGCTTGGTGCCTGATGTTTTGTGAGCTCTGTTAAGTGTTATTGTTTGTCTATAAGGGTAAAGGAGAGGAGCTATAGCAGAATGCTAACGTTCTGTTGTCTGGAGTGAAGAGAGCTGAGAGAGAACTCCTTCCACTGTGAAATCGTAGTGATGAATGTACTGCGCATGCGTGTGATTTTACGACACTAGAGTGACGTAGGGGTAAATAGGTCACTCCTCTGCTACACTGTGCAAGGGGGGAGGCTCAGACGAACGAAGGAACAAAAGACATAGACATTTAGAGTCTAATGGTGTATTCTGGTTGTTACATCGGCTGCTGTTTGACGATGAAACTGTTTTCTTGAGACCTATTGAATTGATAAATGAGAGAGAGATGTTGACGGATTAAAAATAAAAATAATTAAATAAATAAATAAAATAAAAATGTTATTGAGTTACTTATAATATTCCTGAGGTAAGTTTTTGCTTATTTCTTAGCGCAAATGTGAACGGAGGAGTATTGAATGTTTGACATAAACTCAGTGTGTGCATAAACTACTAAATTCTTGTCTGTTTCTTTGTTCTTTTGTCATATGAGAGACGATAAGAGGAACGAGAGGAGAGAGAGAGAAAGAGAGGAAGTGCTGACGTGTACATCATGTGACAGGGTGTGACGCGACAAGAGGCTGCTGCGACAGGATCAAGTCAAATATCAGGCTAGTGCTGTTCTGTTTACAAAGCCTTCCCCTACAGGATATTTGATGTTATGACAATTTGACAAAGACTTGGCAAAAGACTGATCAATTGATGAAAATAAAAATTGCATTTTGGAGTTTTTGTGCATGAGTGGGGTTGATTAGAGTTGTGTTGGGAATCGAGTACTGACATTATTCTGTAAAATTAAGATAATTGGGTGCTTATTATATAATTGGTTTATGAGTACTGTAGTGTTGCTGGATTATAGGTATTTTCTTTTTGGATTGCTCTGAAGTTGTCTACTTTCCTGTACTTTTCCTGATTGAAGGTGGTAAGATAGCCACTAATTGATAAATTAGTAAAATAGGAAATAGAAAAAAAATATATTTTTGATTATTCATAAATTTATTGATTAATTGTTTAATAAAAAAAAAGTTTATATTAATAATTATAGGGAGGACACTATAAGCTATATATTCTAAAATAATAAAAGAATTCACAATAAAGGAATATAAAAGAGTTGTTACAATGGGGAAAAAGGACATAAGGACTATGAAGGTAATTACACCTGTTGATATAGTACAAAATAGTAATCCTTTAGTTAATGGTATTGCAAGGTTATCCGGCAAATGGAACAAACGTTGGCCTGACATTGAACAACCATGGCCAGTGGAAGGGACTCTTAACCCTGACATAATCAAGATAATGAAAGTGCTTCTGTCAATTCATAAAGCTGATCAAAAGAAAGGGAAAAAAAGGGAACAACGTAAAGAAAAGAGACAAAGAGAGCTGGGTGTTCTTAAGTTGTTTGAGAATGAAGGACAAAAACTGATAAAAGATGCCAGCGATAAAATAAACAAAGGTATAGAGAAAATGGTGAAACAAGGAAAGGCGACAGATAAACTAATGGCAGAAGTCAGTACACCTTTCTCACATACGGATTCAGCAATAAGACCCCCACCTTATGAGGAAGAAGTAGAGCTTAAGGACGTCTATCCTCAGCTTCCGGTGATCGTTCAGGAGGGTGATTATTGCATCAGAGATGAAGATGAACGAATAATAGAGAGAGGACAAGCAGAAACGACCATAAAAATGAATCCAAACTCCAGAAGTAAGAAAAAACCGAGATGTCTGGAAACTAAGGGTAGAATGAGGTTCAGGAGAATGGAACCTGATGAAGATGATGATGATGATCAGAGTGATCCAGAAGAGATCATGGGTGGATATGACCCTGTGATCAGACGGAGGTTGGCCAGAGCGGAAAGAAGGGGTGATGGATGTTTGAAGAAGAAGAATACAAGAGATTCGAGTTCTGATAAAAGCAAAGATGAAGACAGCGATAAAGAGTGGGAGAGTAAAGGTGCTTCATATTCAAGAGGATTTTATCCAGCAATGACTAGCACAGAAGAAATAGAAAGAGATATAGACCGATGCGTATCATGCCTGGATAAAGCAAATAGTTTAGGAGAAGTAAAAGAACTGGAGGAACAACTCAAGAAGCTGAAGATACAGAAGAAGAAACTGCTGAGAAAAGAATCCCAAGAATCTGAGAAAAAATATACATTGAGGCCAAGGAAAGAGGGCACTAGCAAGAAAATTATGCCGGTGATCATTCGAGGTCGAAACTTAGAATATAAGCCTTTGCAAAGTACCGATATGTCAGATATACTTGAGAAGCTGCCTACTCTTCAAGATGGAGCCTATCCTTGGATTTCAAAATTGGAAGAAATTACAGTGTGAACACAGTCTGCTATAGGAGACATTAAGAGACTTTTGGCTAATCTCCTGGGGATTCCAGGTATGGAAGAAATTTTTCAGAGAGCGGGACTGAATAGATATGTGGGGACTGCAGTGAACGACCCTGAATTGTTGGCTGCAAGTAGGAATCGTCTGTGGAGAGCATTGAAAGATACATTTCCAACAAATGTACATCCTGATAACATTCTGATTGACCCACTAGGACAACAAGAAAATCCGAGAGCCTATGTGTCAAGAGTTCATCAAGTGTGGAGAAATATTACTGGAAATGATCCAGATGTGAGTCAAATTGAGCAGTCAATTTTGAGAGCTAAATTGCAGATGGGACTGCCCTCACCAGTAAGGAGTAAACTGGCAGAGGTGGTTGGACTTGGAAGCATGACAAAAGGCGTCTATATAGATCATATAGCCCATCAAGTGGATTTGTACAGAAAAAAGGAACACAACCAGAAAGAACAGGACCAAGAAACTCTCAGAAAACTCAATCAAATACAGCTGGGGGAGAAGAAGAAGGAGAAGAGAAGCTTTGGTTATGAAGAATCAGAGTGAATCAAATCAGCAATCACTGCTACAGCTTCAACTGAACAAGGTTAAATGCAATTGTACCAGCCACAACAAGTGGTATAAGTTGTTTCATATCCATAGATAGTTTCTGGAAAGAGGGAATTTCAGAAGAAGATAAAGGAGCAAGTGAAGATCATCTGGAGGACAGGTGAACCCTTAAAGGAGCAAGGATTCTAGAGTGCCTAGAAGATCCGAAGGGGGGTGTCAGCTGATAGCACCGATTAGGGAGAAGAAAAAAATATCCAACAATTGAAGTGAAAATAAAAAGGGACTAGGAGAAGTGATAGTGGAAAAGCTTTTATCTGTGTTGAGCCTGATGAGGTTAAACATCTCACTATGTAAAATTAACTAATTAGGATAGGGATTTGAGAGAGTACAACAGTTGATTACTCTTAAGGAACCAATTGAGCTCTGCTATAAAAATCAAAGAGAAATTAAAATACACATACTGGTATCAGAACATATACCTATTGCATTGTTGGGAAGAGATGCATTGTGTAAATTGAACTGTACAATAAGATGTACACTAGACGGCTGTTCAGATTTTAAAAGAGTAGGGTTTTTGGGAATCATATTTGCTTGAAAAGATAATATCATAGGAAGGACACAATCTGTCTGAAAAATATAGTTAAAAGGGGTGACTGTTATTCTTGGTTACATTCCTACACCAAGAGATTTCAAACTAGGCTAAAAGATGTTCAATCGTTTGCCAAGTCTGTGTGTAAAGAAGTCAGAAGCAGGTGGGGATTACCCGATCACATATTCTAAAAATTGGTGGTAAAGGGATTTTGATAGCACTGTGTGTGATGTTTTGCTTTTGTAATTTGTTACTGACCTTTGCGAAAGCTATGATATTGAGATGGGTTGGAGTAGTGATGCCTGGAGACAACACTCAGATGCCGTTGTTGACTGTTCCTGATCTGGATGAAGATGGACAAGTGGGACTGGATGGAGTATTGATGGATAAATATCCATTTTGATTATTTGATCATTTTTCAAATATTTTTCAATATTAGTGTGATTTTAGTATTTTGTTATGAATCAAGGGGGGGAAATAGAATAATGTGATTCATTCATATATCATTTTATATCATTTTTTATATTCTTAGTTGATATTGATGTTTTAATTTGAATGTGTTGTTTTGCAAAAGATACTGTTTGGTCTTTTCTTTTCTTCCAGAAGCATTTGGGGGAATATGTAGAGATTGAAATACTCAAACAAGGACAATATGAAGGGACAATATGAAAGGACAATATGAGGGAAAGGAGGAGATGGAACAAGGAAGGTGTGGAAATGTTCAGAGTCCATCATCGAAGATGCATTGGAAGTTGACACTGCGGAGGAGATGAAGTGTAGTGGACTACATTCCAGTGTCTGCAATGAAATATAGACATATTTGCATGTGTAATACATAATTTGTGTCATATTCTTAGGTATACATTTTTGTAGAATGATATTTGATGTTATTGGATACATGTGGGGATCTTAGATGTTTTTGTTTATTTCGTGGAAGCTTAGGGACATGGAGTCTAGGCAGGGATAGAGATAATCCACCGTAGGGTCCGATGGGTCGACCAGCCTGAGAGTGGACATTTTGGATAGTATTTTGTTTGCTGGGGCTTTCATGTGTATTTAATGGCATCATAGTTTCAAATGCATTGATAAAGATTTATGAATTGATCTGGAGTACCTAGGTGGTTGCCTGGGGCAGAGGGGCCGTGAGAGAATTTTACTGTCTTGATTGATGGATGGATATTTGGAAAGAAGGCTGCCAGACAGGTTTTTCGCTCTCACACTCCATAAAGATTTGTTCGTATTTCATAGTAATGTATTCACACTTCATAAAGATTTGTTCATATTTCATAGTAATGTATTCACACTTCATAAAGATTTGTTCATATTTCATAGAAAGGTATTTACACTCCAGAGAAAAGTGGTTTTGGGTTTATTGTTAAAGATACTCAATAAGAGAGATTGTTACTTGTCATAATCCTATTCTTTTTGTTTTCGAGACTTTTAGTTAGTCTCGAAGGGGGGAAATATGTAGTGTATTAAGATTATGACTTTGCTAATGTTTTCAAGTGGAACCTGAGAGGATGTTTATTCAGTTTCAGAGGGAGTTGTTTTAGGGTGACACCCCATAGAACAGAGGGAGTGTGTGTTGTAGACAGGGGATTGGACAGTAGAGGGAGCCACCCATATTTTGGGAAAGATTATAAGTACTGGGTTTAAACAAAGAAGATTAGAGCAGACATATTCTTTTGGGACTCTGCTCTCCGGATGCTATATACATCTGTAAACTTATGCTGAAATCTTGTGATATGAATAAAACTTATGATCAAGGTTCAGTATAAGCGGACTCCTTTGTTACAGCATAATTAGCAACATTGACTCGACACTACACTAGTTTGATTGTATTGACATTCCCAGCCTTAGTTATAGTCGTGTTTTTGTTCAAAATATTGAGTCATTGAAACTGAAATGGTGCATCCGGAATGGGTGGCGGCAGCAAACTATGTACCAGGCCAGCTGTGATTTACAACCTGATAACAATATTTTTTGGACTACCAAGAAATGTATTGGTGAATTATATTAATTATGCATTGAACTGCATCCATATATTCTGTCAACAATATCTTACTGTAGGTCATGGATTTTTGAGTCAAATAGAACCTATTTTTAAAACGTTTTATAAAGTTGGTTTTGAAGCATACACTGGGAATTTGATCTTTTTGACTGATATTATGATTGTCTGTTTGTTTCATATCTGCAAAGTAGTTAAAACGCTGCCAGTTTCACTTTAACACTGACGTAAATATTTCAACCAAAATAACTTCCTAACTTATAAACAAGATGGAGACTCATGTTGGATATTATGTAGCAATTTATTCAAGTAGCTTTAGTTCTGTACACAGACAGGACATTCTGCACTTTAAGGCTGATCTAGCAGAAGGCAGCAGAGATGTTGCATTGGTGAAGAGTTTTATGCACTGTAAAGACTGATGGTAACATAATCAAAATGCATTATTGTTAAAATGAAAATAATTGCTTCTGTGTTGCTCTTTGGGATTTGATAATAGAAAGTGTTTCATGTAAAAATGGTAGATAGGCTCGACGACTAATGTCCCTTTCAGAATGGACAATGAAGTGGTATTATTTTCTATGGGGATTGGGATATCACAGTTCTAAAATTATGACCCATGCTACAAAAGCATAAAAATACCCCTTTAAAAAACCCAAGACATAACATGTACGGAAACATTTGGCTAATGGAGAGGTAGTGGATAATCAAATGTACAAATGTGAACCGAGCAGAAGCAACTTTGGATTTAAACTATGGAACTGAACCCTACGGGGTTGGTTTCCCAGACACCGATTAAAGCATAGTTCTGGACTAAAAAGCACATTTTCCAGAATTTCCATTATACATTGAATATGCTTTTAAGTCTAGGACTAGGCTTAATCTGTGTCCAGGAAACTGTCCCTATAAGCTCTGGATATGAGCGAACTAAAGCCTTAGAGTGCCTCCACTTTAATGATGTTGAGTTGAGTTTCCTGTGGGGAGACTGTGATGTCTGAGTCCAGGTCAACAGAGACCTGGGTGGGGGCCATGCAGTCCTGGACAGCCCCCTCTGTGCTGGTGCTGGGATAGTCTGTAATGTCTGTTCCTCTATAGGACTGCGTGTGCGACTGCGTGTATGTGGTGGCGTAAGACTGTGTGCATGAGGGCATGTGTGTTTGAGTGTGTGGCTGCTGTGTGTAGGATGACGTGTAAGGCTGTGTGTGTGTCGGGGTGTGAGTGAGCGGGAGGCTATCGGTGGTACTGCTGCTGCACGTCTGGAAGCCGTTGATGCCGTTGGGGCTGAGTCCGGCCAGTTTGAAGGCCTCTATGGTCTCCAGACTGGAGCTGTCCATCCCGTTGTAGCTGGGCTGGGCCTGGCTGCACTGGGCATACCCTCCTTGGCTGAAGGGGAACGTGTCCTGGCTGTAGGAGGCGGAGGCAGAGCCTGAGGCAGGTAAGACCGGGGGTGGGGGAGTTTTGGGATGCTGTCGTTGCTGCTGGAGGCTGGTACAGGGTGCCTCGAGTCTGGAGGCCAGGGTCTGCAGGGCGCTGAGAATCTGCCTCTGGACATGGGTCTGCTGGACCTGCTCCCTCTCCAGACGGTACTGCTGCTCCACCAGCATGCGCACCGCCAGGCCCAGACTGTGGATCTCAGAGCCCAGGGTTTGGACCTGCTCCTGGAGACCCCCACCTCCCCCTCCCCCGCATCTCCCTCCAGCCTCCTGGTGAGCTGCCTGCTGAGGGCTGGGGTTCCTGTCTCTCCTGAGAAGGCCCTGGTTCATGCCCTGGCTCCCAGGGCTTTGGAGGCGGATGACAGGGCTACTACCCTGGGAGGTGGGTGGTGGTGGGGGGTTGGGGAGCCGGATGCCCACACGGGGAGGAGCAGGGTGCGGGGAGCGGACGGAAAGGCCACCGACCCTCTGCTGGAACATCTGTCTGGGATCACTGGCTCCTGGCTGGCCATCCAAATTCCTCTGCAGAGTTTAAGTCAATTGTAACATGGATCAGTTGTAACAGGCTAAATATATCAAATTAAAACCTACTTAGAAAGCTGTTCAATGTGCCAATGATTGGTTAGTCTTTACATGACTATGAAGTTGAATAAATAAATAAAAATGGTATCCATCAATTATCTTTGGTTTTATTGACAAAACATTGTTTTGAGGCCATTTTTTAAAATATATTTTTGCCGCCTCTATTTTGATTGACCTTAGGAACATTCTCCATGTATCGACACATATATTATTTTTATCAGTAAGAGGCCTTTTGATTAGTCTAGTTGATGACAATAATTATTGTTGTATTTTCTCACAAGACTCCTATGATTGGGGTTAGTTGTTGTAACTCATTGGTACAACTTACCCCTTTACCTAAAATTCTGTAGTATTTAGACACATTCACATATTTATATCAAATTTCACTTCTTTACATCAACTTTACATCATCCACGACGGCCCTCAAAGAACTTCAGTGGACTTTTTGCAAACTGGAAACTACATATCCTGAGGCTGCATTTATTGTAGCCGGGGATTTTTACAAAGCAAATTTGAGGACTAGGCTGCCGAAGTTCTATCAACATATCGACTGTTGTACTCGCGCTGCTAAAATCCTCGACCATTGCTATTCGAACTTCCGGGATGGTTATAAGGCCCTCCCCCGCCCTCCTTTTGGCAAATCTGACCACAACTCCATTTTGCCCCTCCCTTCCTATAGGCAGAAACTCAAACAGGAAGTATCCGTGCTAAGGACTATTCAATGCTGGTCTGACCAATCGGAATCCACACTTCAAGATTGTTTAGATCATGCGGACTGGGATATTTTCCGGGTACCTTGTGAAAATAATTTCGACGAATACACTGAAACGGTGACTGAGTTTATCAGGAAGTGTATAGGTGATGTTGTGCCAACAGTGACTATTAAAACCTACCCTAACCAGAAACCGTGGATAGATGGCAGCATTCGCACAAAACTGAAAGTGCGAACCACCGCATTTAACCATGGCAAGGTGACTGGGAATATGGCAGAATACAAACAGTGTAGCTACTCACTTCGCAAGGCAATTAAACTGGCAAAACATCAGTATAGAGACAAATTGGAGTCGCAATTCAACGGCTCAGACACGAGACGTATGTGGCAGAGTCTACAGACAATCACGGACTGCAAAAGGAAAACCAGCCACGTCACTGACACCGACGTCTCGCTTCCAGACAAGCTAAACACCTTCTTCGCCCGCTTTGAGGATAACACAGTGCCATCGACGAGGCCCATGAGCAAGGACTTTGGTTTCTCCTTCACCGTGGCCGACGTGAGTAAGACATTTAAGCATGTTAACCCCCGTCCTCAGAGCATGCGCAGACCAGCTGGCTGGTGTGTTTACGGACATATTCAATCTCTCCCTTTCCCAGTCTGCTGTTCCCACATGCTTCAAGATGGCCACCATTGTTCCTGTACCCAAGAAAGCAAAGGTAACTGAACTAAATGACTATCGCCCTGTAGCACTCACCTCTGTCATCATGAAGTGCTTTGAGAGACTAGTCAAGGATCATATCACCTCTGCCTTACCTGTCACCCTAGACCCACTTCAATTTGCTTACCGCCCCAAAAGATCCACAGACGATGCAATCGCCATTACACTGCACACTGCCCTATCCCAGGAGGAATACCTATGTAAGAATGCTGTTCATTGACTATAGCTCAGTATTCAACACCATAGTACCCTCCAAGCTCATCATTAAGCTTGAGCCCCTGGGTCTGAACCCCGCCCTGTGCAACTGGGTCCTGGACTTCCTGACGGGCCACCGCCAGGTGGTGAAGGTAGGAAACAACATCTCCATTTCGCTGATCCTCAACACTGGGGCCCCACAAGGGTGCATGCTCAGCCCACTGTTCACCCATGACTGCATGGCCAAGCACACCTCCAACTCAATCATCAAGTTTGCAGACGACACAACAGTAGTAGGCTTGATTACCAACAATGACGAGACCGCCTACAGGGAGGAGGTGAGGGCTCTGGGAGTTGGTGCCAGGAAAATAACCTCTCACTCAACGTCAACAAAACAAAGGAGATGATCGTGGACCCCCCTATCCACATCGACGGGACCGCAGTGGAGAAGGTGGAAAGCTTCATGTTCCTTGGTGTACACATCACTGACAAACTGAAATGGTCCACCCACGCAGACAATGTGGTGAAGAAGGCGCAACAGAGCCTCTTCAACCTCAGGAGGCTGAAGAAATTTGGCTTGGCACCTAAAACCCTCACAAACTTTTACAGATGCACAATTGAGAGCATCCTGTCGGGCTGTATCACCGCCTGGTACGGTAACTACACCGCCCGCAACCGCAGGGCTCTCCAGAGGGTGGTGCGGTCTGCCGAATGCATTACCAGGGGCAAACTACCCGCCCTCCAAGACACCTACAGCACCCAATGGAGTCCACATGGAGTCCAAAAATCTTTTTCAACGCTAATTCAGTTTATGGGCCATATGACATGCCTAAAAGATAACTTAATTTTTTCGTCCATTAATTTTATTTTCATCCAAATATCAATTTTAAATCATACCATTGTTGAATTACCCCTAATGTTTTACCATTAAAGACAGTGTTAGAACTGTCCCTGCTATTGGGGTTATTGTAACATTAGGACTTTTTCAGACTTTGGGTCTAAGCCAGAATTGTAATACGTCTACATGTAACTGTAGCCTACTTTTAGTTAGCAGATAAATGTAAGTTGTTCATGTGAAATGTTGAAATCTCTAAAACAAACCGTGTTAAATAAATACGTTTAAAAAAACTCATGTGTAACTGTTGTCCCCGATCTTCCCTACTCATATACTGTAACAAAACAGTTTAACTGTGGTACCTTTTCCAAGAAATGAACAGAATTCAAACAAAAGGAACAAACACTCAAGAGCATGCCACATGTTGGAGGAACTGCATTGCCTGAGGAAAACCGATCGAAACGTAGCATGCTCCGAGTGTTTGTTCAACCTTTTTGTTTGATTGCAAGATGTACCACAGTTAAACTTTGGTAATGTTGTTCATTTCAATAAACAACTTAAAGAGAAATCATTGATGAATCGACATGATTTAAAATAATTCTGTATATTATGGTTTGAGTTTCCTTCGCCTTGTACTCACCGCTTGAGTAAGCCTCTGAGCGACTGGGTCATAGGACTGTGGTTGATCTGCTGGCACAGGTCTCTGGACATCAGAACCAGGAGCATTAGACTGTTCTCTTCTCAACAAAGCTGCTACCTGCTGGTAGGACTGATAAGAATAATCTCTTATCTGGGGGAAAAATGCATCCATTCAAAGAAATGACATGATCACCACAGTAATAACACCTCTCATACGATCATTTATTTCATACCAGGATTGTGTTCAGAAAGTGGAAAACATTTTGAAACAGTGTACCGCGTGGGGGTACTATCTGAACATGTCCAACAAGAAATGCAATTTATTTTACTGAAACATTTTTAAAGGATTGTAAATTATAGCCTGGGTACCAGTCTGTTTCTGGTACAATTCTACTCCTTGCCACTCCTTGTCATGCAAAACAAGAAAAAACGAACTAACATGGAGTACAAGGAGTGGAATGTTAGCAAAACAGGTTCTGGATTTTTATGTAAATTAACCTGTTCTGAAAGATTGTACACAAGCATCTAGACTCCACCATACTACAGCCCTTTTACTTATCGTCTTCCCTTACGAGAAATCTTCCCCAGGCTTTCAAACAAAATGAGAGAAGCCTGAGAGGTATACTACACAGCAGGACTAATGACTTAGCCAGCTAACTTTCCTAAATATTTTGAAATAACATAATTTGTTTAGAAAGATACGCTTGAAATGGGCATGGTCTAATTGACTCAACAACCAAAAACACATATCTAAATTTAGATTTCTTAATGAATCAGAAAATCAGTAGTTATTTCTGGTTGTTTATCAAAGTTAGCTGGCTAACTCATTGATCATGCTTTGTAGTATAAGGGCTTCCGAGGCTATCCCCAGGCTAATTGTGCAGAGCGCATAAATGCCTAGGCTCAATTAACTCAATGTGCTGTACTTTTGTCTGAGAGAATGTCGGGGGGCTGGAACAGACGCCTAATTATATTAATTTGTACACTGCAAAATGACAGTAAGCCCAAACCGATACTGTATTTGACAATACCATAATAACTTCATACCTCAATTACATTGAGACACTATCACATGTCTCTATTTATTTCTATTTATTCACTGCGTCTCCTGAGTGGCGCAGTGGTCTAAGGCACTGCATCGCAGTGCTAACTGTGCCACTAGAGATCCTGGTTCGAATCCAGGCTCTGTCGCAGCCGGCCGTGACCGGGAGACTCATGGGCGGCGCACAATTGGCCCAGCGTCGTCCAGGGTAGGGGAGGGAATGGCCGGCAGGGATGTAGCTCAGTTGATAGAGCATGGCATTTGCAATGCCAGGGTTGTGGGTTCGATTCCCACGGGGGCCAGTATAAAAAAAAATATGTATTCACTAACTGTAAGTCGCTCTGGATAAGAGCGTCTGCTAAATGACTAAAATGTAAATGTAAATGTAAATTTGTTGGCATATTTGGGAGCACATTTTATTAAATTAAAATCATTTTTTGCTGAATTACTTTTTGGTCTTAGTGAATCACACGACTATGAGATGTGCCTACCTTTGCTCTATGAGACAAAGCCTTATCCAGAAGCCTTTTGCGTGCTGCCAGTATGGGGTTAGTAGCTGGCGAGGGCGTGGCTCTCTTACGCATGTAGGCCCCCGTCACAGTCACAGCCGCTGCCGTCGCGGGTGGAAGACCCCTCTGTTTAGAGTTCTGAGCCAACGATGTGACACTGACAATCTGGATGTCCTTATCCTCATCATCCTTCTTGTCCCCTTCCTCCTGTTTCTCTGTCCTGTTGCTCTGTCCTCTACTGGCGCCTTCGCCTCCTGTCCCAGACGGCCCCTGACCCCTGACCTCAGGAGGAGTGGAGCCAGGACCCTGCTTGGCGAACTCAGACGCCGCAACATAGCCTGCGTGGCGTGATGCCTCCCGCAGTAGATTCCTTATCTGCTGGTCGTTCCAGCCCTCCCGCCTTCCACCCTCTCCTCTCCCTGCCCCAGCCCCAACCCCAGGTGTGGTCTGCGGGTCTGGGGCTGCAGCACTTCCACCACCCCTCTGGACCTTCTTCCTCTGGAACTCCTTGAGGTACAGGTAGATGGCCTGGGCAGACACCCGGATGTTCTCCAGCTCCAGCACCGCCTTGATCTTGCGGAAGCTCAGGCCCGCCTGCCGCAGCTCCACCACCTTGCGCTTGGCAGCATCGTCCAGACGGCCCATGGTTGGTCACTCACTCCAGGCTGCTCCACTCCACAAGAGCCCTTGTCCAATCCGGACTTAGGCTACTTCTATCTGTTGAGAGACAGATAATTCACTACTGACTGTAGTAAATAGGGCATTTGGAATTAGACTTTCAAATAACATTAATACATTAGGCTATTGTTGTTAAACTGATCAGAAATCACACAGATGGCACCAATTATATCACAGAATCTTCCTTCACCTGAAACCTCACAGAGATAGCGAACATTAAAAGCAATTTAACTTGTGAAGGACTCCAGGCAAAATTGACTGATTTATTTTTGTCAATAGACATAAATTATTGGTTAGATTTAATAAGCTAAATAAACAGAATACATAAGCCAATAGAACACGGCTGGCAGTGTATCTAGCCTCTGCCACAGACTTCCACCTGAGCTAAGCTTGGAAGCCGTAGCGTGGTCTATCTTTATTACTCGACCGGTACCAGCAGTCTAGCATCAACGTTCAGATGTTTGGACACTGTACTGTCCACTGTCTAGCTAGTAAATATTTTAGCTAGATAGCATCAAACCTGTCCCACAATGTGGACACATAGCACAACAGCCCTAACCTAATGTTGAAGAAAGGAAAGCATTTTCTCTACATAGCTAACTAACTACCGTGAGCTGGTTCTAGCTAAGAATATTTGATCGTGGTGCCAACTCACCTTCTTTACAATACTGCACGTTTCCAGCTCACTTGAAAATGTCTCATTTAGTGTGCAAGCTAAATCGCTAGAGGAAAACAAACATTTTTAACAAGTAACTATAAGCTAAACTTACTGGTAGAACCAAAGGTCGAGAACCAGTGGTCGAGGGTTGATAGCAAGCTAAAGATTTTCATATGAATGTTGACAAAAGTGGAAAACGTTATTTAGGCGACTACGTCATTATTACGCGTCAGATTTAGCACGAAGAAACGAGTGGTTGAGCCGGCTGCATCCGACTCGAACGAAATGTACGTATTCTGGGTTTATATAAGTATTTCTATGCCATTTTATGATCTTCTGAATGTTGACCATTTTGCCATTACAGTAGATGCATTTTAATGATTGAGCTACATAAACAGAGCAGGGCCCAACGTTCCTAACTAGCTATCGTTTCTGGCCTTGCTTGTTCTATGAAAGGAGGAAGGTAATGGTGGTCGCATAAATGCAACATATAAACAGTTAGCTAACGTTTGAAGATCAAGAACCGACTAATAATGCTGTTCGCTAGCTATCTTACTAGTACTGTGTCTACACTTTCTTGCACACTGCACGAGCTAGTTTATGTCAATACTAGGTAGTTCTCTTAGCTGCTTGGTTATCTAGATGGCACTAAATTCAGATTATTTAACTAACGCTAGCTAAATCACAATTGTATTAAACCAACGTTGGAGAGCTAGCTAGTTAGTTTATTGGTGATTAGGGAATAACAGACTGTTTGTTATACTGCAACTGCCCATGGCGCATGTTTTCATGTAACGTATTAGCAAGTTAGCAGCATTTATCATGTATTTATTGGCTTTTTCATTGCATCTAACTAACTTAATTGACGTCTTTTTTCCCTTACTTAGGGCACCGTCACCCACAAAGCGTAAGGAGGAGGAAAAGTCAAAGGACAGGGGGAAAAGAGAAGACTGCCACTAAGGAAGGGGGGACAAGGAGAGAGGCAGGGAGAAGGGCCACAAACGACGCAGTGCTTCCACTGGGAGCAGCAGCAGGTGAGATGCCCCCCTTGCTCTTTCAGACTCTGTATGGTCTTTATTAATCACCTCACAACAGTGCTTTAGGACACACTAGCTAGGGCTTTTCACACTGCTGAGCCAAACCGTGCTAAACTGAGCTGGCCTTGTTACACTCCCACCATAGTTGCTGGAACGCCCTATGTTCCCAAGGGGGCCAAGAGGTTAATTGGACAAGAATTTTGGATGTTACTACCCTGTTTTGCCCAGTTTCCTTCCATTTCTTTCCTAATGAACACAACTCTTGTCACTGGCCTATTTTGTGAATGTATATCTTACTACCCAAGGTCTCGTTCCAGCTCCAGCAGCAGCTCCGGCTCCAGCTCTGGTTCCTCCAGCGGCTCCAGTTCCTCTGGCACCAGCCGCTCTGGATCCTCCCGGTCCAGCTCCTCCAGTTCATCAAGTTCCTCCGGGTCGCCCGGCCCCGGCCGCCGCCGCCACGACAACCGCCACCGCTCCCGCTCCGCGTGAGTGCTAGGTGATACATTGTGCTCCTAAACAGTGTCTGCTCATCGGGACCTTACCTGGGTTCACATAGTATTTGAAATCGTCCAAATCTTTTATTTATCTAGGACAATGGAACCAGTGGCACACATTCAAAGTATTTGTTAATGTCAAATACTATTTGAAACCAGGTCTGGTTGAGAATGCCGTTTATCATGATCAAAATGGTTCAGTTGTGGGGGAAACTACAAGTTTGTCGCCCTTTAAAACAGTGTTTTGTCATGTGGTATCTGAGGAATTTATGACTTTGCTAATGGTTTCAAATGGTTTTAGAGGATGTTGACTAAGCTTAAAGGGAGCATCTGGGGAGTAGTTCTATAGGGGCACCCTAAAGCAGAGGAAGTCTGTTAGGTGGCCTCCTGGGATTGGTCGGTAGGAAAACACCCATATTATGTTACATAGGGCATAGGATATAAATACTTGGTTAAAACAAAGGAGGACAGAATAATCATATTTGAGATTGGGCGGTTATTCTCCAGATGTCTGCAGATATCTGTAAATTGACGCTGAAATACTCTGATATAATAAACCTTTATAATCAAAGTACAGCGTCAGCGGATTTCCTTGGTCTCACAGCATAATTAGCAACGTTTTCTCGACACCACAGTCACATAGTAAACTCTCATGGTTTTGTAATGACTGTCCTTTGTGCTTCAGGTCCAAAACACAGAAGAAGGGAGACGACAAGGAGCGAAGGAGAAGGAGCCCGAGCCCCAAGCCCACCAAAGTTCACTTAGGAAGACTGACCAGAAATGTGACCAAGGTGAGGGGACTACACGACACGGTTCATCCTAGCTGTGTTTCTGGGCTTACTACATTTGGTGTGCAAGTCTAATTAACCCCAAATTCAACAACTGGAATTTTTCTATGTTCATTGAATTATATTTTACACTTTACTTGAAGGTGGTATAATACACAAGGATATTCATAACCCCTTTATGAGTGTTGCAGTCAATCATTAATAACAACCTTCATAACACCTTTATGAGTATTGCAGTCATTAATAACAACCTTCATAACACCTTTATGAGTGTTGCAGTCAGTCATTAATAACAACTTTCATAACACATTTATCATTCATAAGGAGGTTAAAAAATAAAATATCAAATAGATCTTTATTTATTGTTCAATGGAAATGTGTGTTTTTACTGCCGCAGTACCCAACCCTCTGACACACTATTGACATAACAGGCTGGGAGCAGCACAGTGTTAGCGGTTAGTAACAGTTGTGTATCCTCTCTCATGATCTCTCAATTTTGCAGGATGCTACTGGGTAATTACCAATATTATCATATTGAATGATTAACTTTTCTTTGAAGATATCCGGGAGAAGGCAGTTCTGAAGTAAACATATTACCTGGCCTAAAGCAAATTCTGAAGCACCAATCGTTTGTTGGCCTACAGCTACATATTCCTGTTGTACAATGGATAAATAAAGATCTATCTATCTATCTATCACCAGTCAAAAGTTTGGACACACCTACTAATTTAAGGGTTTTTCTTTATTTTTACTATTGTAGAATATAGTGAAGACATTAAAACTATGAAATAACACATGGAATCATGTAGTAACCACAAAAGTGTTGAAAACAAATCAAAATAGATTTTAGATTCTTCAAAGTAGCCACCCTTTGCGTTGATGAGAGCTTTGCACACTTTTGGCATTCTCTCAACCAGCTTCATGAGGAATGCTTTTCCAACAGTCTTGAAGCAGTTCCCACACTTTTTGGCTGCTTTTCCTTCACTCTGCGGTCCAACTTATCCCAAACCATCTCAATTGGGTTGAGGTCAAGTGATTGTGGAGGCCAGGTCATCTGATGCAGGACCATTGCTCTCCTTCTTGGTTAAATAGCCCTTAAACAGCCTGGAGGTGTGTTTTGGGTCATTGTCCTGTTGAAAAACAAATGATAGTCCCACTAAGCATAAACCAGATGGGATGGCATATCGCTGCAGAATGCTGTGGTAGCCATGCTGGTTAAGTGTGCCTTGAATTGTAAATATATCACTGTCAGTGTCACCAGCAAAGCATCATCACACCACCTCCTCATTGCTTCACGGTGGGAACCACACATGCGGAGATCATCTGGTCACCTACTCTGCGTCTCACAAAGACACGCCGGTTGGAACCAAAAATCTCAAATTTGGACTCATCAGACCAAAGGACACATTTCCACCGGTCTAATGTCCATTGCTCGTGTTTCTTGGCCCAAGCAAGTCCCCTTCTTCTTATTGGTGTCCTTTAGTAGTGGTTTCTTTGCAGCAATTCGACCATGAAGGCCTGATTCACGCAGTCTCCTCTGAACAGTTAATGTTGAGATGTGTCTGTTACTTGAACTCTGTGAAGCATTTATTTGGGCTGCAATTTCTGAGGCTGGTAACTCTAATGAACTTATCATCTGCAGCAGAGGTAACTCTGGGTCTTCCTTTCCTGTGGCGGTCCTCATGAGAGCCAGTTTCATCATAGCGCTTGATGGTTTTTGCAACTGCACTTGAAGAAACTTTCAAAGTTCTTGAAATGTTCTGGATTGACTGACCTTCATGTCATAAAGTAATGATGGACTGTCATTTCTCTTTGCTTATTTGAGCTGTTCTTGCCATAATACGGACTTGGTCTATTACCAAATAGGGCTATCTTCTGTATACCCCCCCTACCTTGTCACAACACAACTTATTGGCTCAAACGCATTAAGAAGGAAAGAAATTCCACAAATTAAATTTTAACAAGGCACACCTGTTAATTGAAATGCATTCCAGGTGACTACCTCATGAAGCTGTTTGAGAGAATACCAAGAGTGTGCAAAGCTGTCATCAAGGCAAAGGGTGGCTACTTTAAAGAATCTCAAATATAAAATATATTTTGATTTGTTTAACTCTTTTTTTGGTTACTACATGATTCCATATGTGTTATTTAATAGTTTTGATGTCTTCACTATTATTCTACAATGTAAAAAATAAAGACAAACCTTGGAATGAGTAGGTGTGTCCAAACTTTGGACTGGTACTGTATGTGTGTGTGTGTGTATATATTTATTTATTTTGGTTATTGAAAATATATTTCACAGCGGTTTAGATGGTACAATGATTCTCTACACTATAGCCTACATTGCTTGTTTTATCACAGACTGAAATTAGTCAAACATTTTAGAATTTTAGCATCCATGTATAGCAGAGTAATTTCTACATATTGCGCCTTAAAGTAAATATGTACTTCTCTTTTAATGAATTGTATGTGGAGACCATGCCATCAGAGATCAACACGTTGAAGTCATTTTTATCTTCTGTTGAACAGGACCACATCCAGGAGATCTTTGCCACCTATGGCAAGATCAAGATGATTGAGATGCCAGTGGAGAGGCTCCACCCACACCTGTCCCGGGGCTACGCCTACGTGGAATACGAGACTCCAGAGGAGGCCCAGAAGGCCCTGAAACACATGGATGGCGGTATGAGGGCATGTTCATTAGGCCACACCGTAGTAGGACGATTTGCAACGGGGAATGAAAACGAGCGATTCTTATTGGACCATTTCAGATAGTTTCCGGTCGTTTTGTGCTTACTGAACACGACCTTGTAGACTGTAACAATAACAGACCTGGTATATACTTTTTGTTGCGCGTGAGCTGTTAACCTGGCTGTTACACTGGTTGCACGTGACTGAAGATTAGCTGTGAGAGGCTTTTTCATTTTATCCCAGTCGATGTGTGACTCACCAAGGGTAAACGCTTAAAGTGGCTTGTGCTTGTGCTTCCAGTGGAGCAGCTAAAAACCTACAATGATGGGGTTATTTCGTTACGCCAACGCTACGTCCCCAATGTATCATCTCTGGAAGACAGTTCAGAGCCTTTATGTTGGACTATTGGCTTGGAGTTCAATCAATCAATCAATTTTATTTTATATAGCCCTTCTTACATCAGCTAATATCTCGAAGTGCTGTACAGAAACCCAGCCTAAAACCCCAAACAGCTAGTAATGCAGGTGTAGAAGCACGGTGGCTAGGAAAAACTCCCTAGAAAGGCAAAACCTAGGAAGAAACCTAGAGAGGAACCAGGCTATGAGGGGTGGCCAGTCCTCTTCTGGCTGTGCCGGGTGGAGATTATAACAGAACCATGCCAAGATGTTCAAAAATGTTCATAAGTGACAAGCATGGTCAAATAATAATCAGGAATAAATCTCAGTTGGCTTTTCATAGCCGATCATTAGAGTTTAAAACAGCAGGTCTGGGACAGGTAGGGGTTCCATAACCGCAGGCAGAACAGTTTAAACTGGAATAGCAGCAAGGCCAGGCGGACTGGGGACAGCAAGGAGTCACCACGGCCGGTAGTCCCGACGTATGGTCCTAGGGCTCAGGTCTCTCAGTTGGCTTTTCATAGCCGATCATTTAGAGTTGAAAACAGCAGGTCTGGGACAGGTAGGGGTTTCGTAGCCGCAGGCAGAACAGTTGAAACTGGAATAGCAGCAAGGCCAGGCGGACTGGGGACAGCAAGGTGTCATCATGCCCGGTAGTCCTGACGTATGGTCCTAGGGCTCAGGTTCTCAGAGAGAAAGAGAGAACGAGAGAATTAGAGAGAGCATACTTAAATTCACACAGGACACTGGATAAGACAGGAGAAGTACTCCAGGTATAACCAACTAACCCCAGCCCCCCGACACATAAACTACTGCAGCATAAATACTGGAGGCTGAGACAGGAGCGGTCCGGAGACACTGTGGCCCCATCCGAAGAAACCCCGGACAGGGCCAAACAGGAAGGATATAACCCCACCCACTCCGCCAAAGCACAGCCCCGCACCACTAGAGGGATATCCCCAACCACCAACTTACAATCCTGAGACAAGGCCGAGTATAGCCCACAGAGGTCTCCACCACAGCACAAACCAAGGGGGGAGGGCGCCAACCCAGACAGGAAGATCACGTCAGTAACTCAACCCACTCAAGTGACGCACCCCCCAGGGACGGCATGAAAGAGCACCAGCAGGCCAGTGACTCAGCCCCTGCAACAGGGTTAGAGGCAGAGAACCCCAGTGGAGAGGGGAACCGGCCCGGCAGAGACAGCAAGGGCTGTTCGTTGCTCCAGCCTTTCCGTTCACCTTCACACTCCTGGGCCAGACTACACTCAATCATATGACCTACTGAAGAGATAAGTCTTCAGTAAAGACTTAAAGGTTGAGACCGAGTCTGCGTCTCTCACATGGGTAGGCAGACTGTTCCATAAAAATGGAGATCTATAGGAGAAAGCCCTGCCTCCCGCTGTTTGCTTAGAAATTCTAGGGACAATTAGGAGGCCTGCGTCTTGTGACCGTAGCGTACGTATTGGTATGTACGGCAGGACCAACTCGGAAAGATAGGTAGGAGCAAGCCCATGTAACGCTTTATAGGTTAACAGTAAAACCTTGAAATCAGCCCTTGCCTTAACAGGAAGCCAGTGTAGGGAAGCTAGCACTGGAGTAATATGATCAAATTTCTTGGTTCTAGTCAGGATTCTAGCAGCCGTATTTAGCACTAACTGAAGTTTATTTAGTGCTTTATCCGGGTAGCCGGAAAATAGAGCATTGCAGTAGTCTAACCTAGAAGTAACAAATGCATGGATTAATTTTTCTGCATCATTTTTGGACAGAAAATTTCTGATTTTTGCAATGTTACGTAGATGGAAAAAAGCTGTCCTTGAAACAGTCTTGATATGTTCGTCAAAAGAGAGATCAGGGTCAAGAGTAACGCCTAGGTCCTTCACAGTTTTATTTGAGACGACTTTACAACCATCAAGATGAATTGTCAGATTTAACAGAAGATCTCTTTGTTTCTTGGGACCTAGAACAAGCATCTCTGTTTTGTCCGAGTTTAAAAGTAAAAAAGTTTTCAGCCATCCACTTCCTTATGTCTGAAACACAGGCTTCTAGCGAGGGCAATTTTGGGGCTTCACCATGCTTCATTGAAATGTACAGCTGTGTGTCATCCGCATAGCAGTGAAAGTTAACATTATGTTTTCGAATAACATCCCCAAGAGGTAAAATATATAGTGAAAACAATAGTGGTCCTAAAACGGAACCTTGAGGAACACCGAAATGTACAGTTGATTTGTCGGAGGACAGACCATTCACAGAGACAAACTGATATCTTTCCGACAGGTAGGATCTAAACCAGGCCAGAACTTGTCCGTGTAGACCAATTTGGGTTTCCAGTCTCTCCAAAAGAATGTGGTGATCGATGGTGTCAAAGGCAGCACTAAGGTCTAGTAGCACGAGGACAGATGCAGAGCCTCGGTCTGACGCCATTAAAAGGTCATTTACCACCTTCACAAGTGCAGTCTCAGTGCTATGATGGGGTCTAAAACCAGACTGAAGCATTTCGTATACATTGTTTGTCTTCAGAAAGGCAGTGAGTTGCTGCGCAACAGCTTTTTCTAAAATTTTTGAGAGGAATGGAAGATTCGATATAGGCCGATAGTTTTTTATATTTTCCTGGTCAAGGTTTGGCTTTTTCAAGAGAGGCTTTATCACTGCCACTTTTAGTGAGTTTGGTACACATCCGGTGGATAGAGAGCTGTTTATTATGTTCAACATAGGAGGGCCAAGCACAGGAAGCAGCTCCTTCAGCAGTTTAGTAGGAATAGGATCCAGTATGCAGCTTGAAGGTTTAGAGGCCATGATTATTTTCATCATTGTGTCAAGAGATATAGTACTAAAACACTTAAGTGTCTCTCCCGATCCCAGGCCCTCGCAGAGCTGTGCAGATCCAGGACAGCTAAGCCCTGGAGGAATACGCAGATTCAAAGAGGAGTCCGTAATTTGCTTTCTAATGGTCATGATCTTTTCCTCAAAGAAGTTCATGAATTTATCACTGCTGAAGTGAAAACCATCCTCTCTTGGGGAATGCTGCTTTTAGTTAGCTTTGCAACAGTATCAAAAAGAAATTTTGGATTGTTCTTATTTTCCTCGATTAATTTGGAAAAGTAGGATGATCGAGCAGCAGTGAGGGCTCTTCGGTACTGCACGGTACTGTCTTTCCAAGCTAGTTGGAAGACTTCCAGTTTGGTGTGGCGCCATTTCCGTTCCAATTTCCTGGAAGCTTGCTTCAAAGCTCGGGTATTTTCTGTATACCAGGGAGCTAGTTTCTTATGACAAATGTCTTTCGTTTTTAGGGGTGCAACTGCATCTAGGGTATTGCGCAAGGTTAAATTGAGTTCCTCAGTTAAGTGGTTAACTGATTTTTGTCCTCTGACGTCCTTGGGTAGGCAGAAGGAGTCTGGAAGGGCATCAATGAATTTTTGTGTTGTCTGAGAATTTATAGCACGACTTTTGATGCTCCTTGGTTGGGGTCTGAGCAGATTATTTGTTGCGATTGCAAACGTAATAAAATGGTGGTCCGATAGTCCAGGATTTTGTGGAAAAACATTAAGATCTACAACATTTATTCCATGGGACAAAACTAGGTCCAGAGTATGACTGTGGCAGTGAGTAGGTCCAGAGACATGTTGGACAAAACCCACTGAGTCGATAATGGCTCCGAAAGACTTTTGGAGTGGGTCTGTGGACTTCTCCATGTGAATATTAAAATCACCAAAAATTAGAATATGATCTGCTATGACTACAAGGTCTGATAGGAATTCAGGAAACTCAGAGAGGAACGCTGTATATGGCCCAGGAGGCCTGTAAACAGTAGCTATAAAAAGTGATTGAGTAGGCTGCATAGATTTCATGACTAGAAGCTCAAAAGATGAAAACGCCATTTTTTTTTTGTAAATTGAAATTTGCTATCGTAAATGTTAGCAACACCTCCGCCTTTGCGGGATGCACGGGGAATATGGTCACTAGTGTAACCAGGAGGGAGGCCTCATTTAACACAGCAAATTCATCAGGCTTAAGCCATGTTTCAGTCAGGCCAATCACATCAAGATTATGATCAGTGATTAGTTCATTGACTATGACTGCCTTTGAAGTGAGGGATCTAACATTAAGTAACCCTATTTTGAGATGTGAGGTATCACGATCTCTTTCAATAATGGCAGGAATGGAGGAGGTCTTTATCCTAATAAGATTGCTAGGGTGAACACCACCATGTTTAGTTTTGCCCAACCTAGGTCGAGGCACAGACACAGTCTCAATGGGTATGGCTGAGCTGACTACACTGACTATGCTATTGGCAGACTCCACTAAGCTGGCAGGTTGGCTAACAGCCTGCTGCCTGGCCTGCACCCTATTTCACTGTGGGGCTAGAGGAGTTAGAGCCCTATCTATGTTGGTAGATAAGAGGAGAGCACCCCTCCGGCTAGGATGGAGTCCGTCACTCCTCAGCAGGTCAGGCTTGGTCCTGTTTGTGGGTGAGTCCCAGAAAGAGGGCCAATTATCCACAAATGTTATCTTTTGGGAGGGGCAGAAAACAGTTTTCAACCAGCGATTGAGTGCTGAGACTCTGCTGTAGAGCTCATCACTTCCCCTAACTGGGAGGGGGCCAGAGACAATTACTCGATGCCGACACATCTTTCTAGCTGATTTACACGCTGAAGCTATGTTGCACTTGGTGACCTCTGACTGTTTCATCCTAACATCGTTGGTGCCGACGTGGATAACAATATCTCTATACTCTCTACACTCGCCAGTTTTAGCTTTAGCCAGCACCATCTTTAGATTAGCCTTAACGTCGGTAGCCCTGCCCCTGGTAAACAGTGTATGATCGCTGGGTGATTCGTTTTAAGTCTAATACTGCGGGTAATGGAGTCGCCAATGACTAGGGGATTTCAATTTGTCAGAGCTAATGGTGGGAGCCTTCGGAGTCTCAGACCCCGTAACGGGAGGAGTAGAGACTAGAGAAGACTCAGACTCAGACTCCGACTCGCTACATAATGGGGAAAACCGGTTGAAGGTTTCTGTCGGCTGAATGAGCGACACCGGTTGAGCATTCCAACAGTATTTCCCTCCAGAAGCCATGAGAAAGTTGTCCGGCTGCGGGGACTGTGCGGGGGATTTATACTAACGTTACTGTCTGTACTTACTGGTGGCACAGACGCTGTTTCTTCCTTTCCTACACTGATATTACCCTTGCCTAACGATTGCGTCTGAAGCTGGGCTTGTAGCACAGCTATTCTCGCCGTAAGGCGAGAATTCTCCTGTATATTATGAGTACAGCGACTGCAATTAGAAGACATCATGTTAATGTTACTACTTAGCTTCGGCTGTTGAAGATGTTGATGAACCATGTCCAGATAAAGCGTCCGGAGTGAAAAAGTTGAATAAGGGAAAAAAGTTGCGATGGAAAAAAGGAAAATAACGTAAAGTTGGCAGCTAGAACGCACAGGAAAATGACTCTTCTGTCTCGGGATAAACGTCCGGGGTGAAAAAAGTTTAACGAAAAAGATGAGTGAGGACAAAACTAAAAAGTTGGTAAATTTGTTGAACACAGAGATTGATTAAACGTTTATTAAAAGTAAAACGTGAATAGTTTGGCAGGTAGCCAAGTAGCAACAAACAGCAGAGCAGCACGGAGACAATGCGGAAGCGAGACGTGACTTAATCCAGGTACATGTGAGTTGATTGTAAAGTTAGAGTTAAACCCCTTGTCCTGCTTTGTGTCAGTCTGAAATCTCTGAATGTCCTGAAAGTTTAGATACGTGGACATTTTAACAGAGATGTTTCTAGTATGACGTTGAGGTTTGTGCGTGTTTCTGTCTTTCCTCTGTTCCCAGGTCAGATTGATGGTCAGGAGATCACCACCTCCGCCATTCTGGCTCCAAGGATACGCCCTCCCCCTCGCAGACTGTCACCCCCACGCAGAATGCCCCCACCTCCCCCCATGTGGCGCCGCACCCCACCTCGCATGAGGAGAAGGTTAGTGTTGGTCCTGGTCTGATAGCCCTGGTGTGATAGTCTTAGCCCTGGTGTGATAGCCCTGGTCTGATAGTCTTAGCCCTGGTCTGATAGCCTTAGCCCTGGTCTGATAGCCCTAGCCTTGGTCTGATGGTCTTAGCCCTGGTCTGATAGCCCTGGTCTGATAGTCTTAGCCCCATGTTATGGTGAGCTGGAAGTCCTGGATTTATTGTACAATACTGGGGCTCAGTAACAAACTGTTCCGTTTATGAATAATTGGTTCAATCACCAATTTCAACAGTAATTTGAATCCTCCAATCTGACCTACTGTCCTGAGAACATTATTGTAGTATTTCATTCTCTACTCCTAGCGCCACTCTAGCTTTTTGTGGTTTAATATGTTGACCTATTGATGGTTTCTTCACATGACACAATATAAAGGTACTTTACTGACAAACAAGTGATGCTTTGTTTACCTCCAGGTCTCGGTCACCAAGGAGACGGTCCCCTGTGCGCCGACGCTCCAGGTCTCCAGGGCGCAGACGTCATCGTTCCCGCTCCAGCTCCAACTCCTCCCGGTAGAGGAACAACGCTACCCCCCAAGGTCTTCTGTCTTGTGGATGAATCAACACCCGAGGGTGAATGTATTTTCCATGATTTTTTGCGTCCTGTCCCCTCGCCTCTTCCTGAAAACGCATTGTAGGCCAAAATCGGAATGTTCCTTCTCCTCCAATGTGCTTTGAGGAGGCGAGATGAGAGGAATCAAGGAAATACAATTGAGCTTGTCCCTCAGAAGAATTTGAAGTGAACCGTCAAATCTTTTTTTGTTTGTCTTATTACGTTTTTCCAGTTTTCATTTTAAGGTTCCCACACAGTGGTTCAGATTACTTGTTGAGCGTCATGTCCTATGTTGTCCATTCAGAGTTCAGGCTTTGTTTTAGTACTAATGATTTGCTCAAGATGTGTAGCCTGTCTTTTTATCACCGTGTACTGATTTTGTACATGCTTTGAAAATAAAAAGGAAGAAACTTCAACCTCAAACTGTTTGTCGATATCAGTGGATTCTTTAAGTCTATATGCCAGCATTAGTTTATTGACTAGCTAGACACACATTTCTATATTTTGCCATATGTAGGAGTGTCAGTTAGTTAATAGGTGAACGGAGGAGCTCCTCTCCTTGATTGACTCCTTCGGTGGAGGAAGCTCAGGTGTATCCTTTCGCGGAAGAGTTTTGAAATCCGTGCACCCCCTTTGAAACAGCTGTAGTTCTCTCGGAGGAGAAATGCATGCACACATTTAAAAACCATACGCTACTTGTCCTTTTATGGATAAAATGTCTAGCACAACTAGCTGTGATTCCACCTCTGTAAACATCATTTCTCTGATGACGCTCTAGTGGAGAAGCAGTCTCATTTCATACAAGCGCACTTGTTTCTACATTTCCTCACCTCCGCTCCTCAATTGCCTTTTTCAAAAGGAGGCGAGTAGAAGACGTGAGGAAGGGAGAATATCTCATTGAGATTCTCCCATGATTAGTGTAGTAAGGTTGAAACTTCTCCAGCAGGGGGCACTATCTTATACAACTGGTTTATTTTAGCACACCTGGGCGTTCAGTTGAGCGCACAACGGTTTGCACCATCCTTCTACAGTCTCTTACTGATATATTTGCTCTTCTTCAGTGGGTGTGATGGGCGGCAGGTAGCTTAGTGGGTAAGAGCGTTGTGCCAGTAACCGAAAGGTCGCTGGTTCTAATCCCCGAGCCGACTAGGTGAAAAATCTGTCTGTGCCCTTGAGCAAGGCACTTAACCCTAATTGCTCCTGTAAGTCGCTCTGGATAAGAGCGTCTGCTAAATGACTACAAAAAAAATAAATATGACCTGATCGATATGGGTGTGACCATTGGAATCTCAAAATGTATGCAGCACACCATACTAAATCGGCCTCTGGGCTATATAATCACAACATTGTTTAACCGGTCATTCAGAACTGTCCGTTTCTGTTGAAATAAGTTTGTTATTGTGATTGGTGGGGGAAAGCCATTTATTCAACAGATGTGTCTGATTAGCGTAGTTCACTTTGATTTTATATGACAAAAGTTGGTATTGTAGTTATTCACCCTGAGGGCTATATTACAAAGCGGGATAGAGGACTTAGCAGCTAACTTTGGTCAATTCTGAATTTAACTTGGCTCACCTCTTAGCCAGGTACATTTCTATGGCAACGAATCCTTCAGCTCTAACCTGCTCCAGGGGCAGGCTAACTCCACTTTAGCTAGTGTTGTAGTATACACCTCGGGTCTTCTCCATTTGTACATTGAAGTTCTAGACAATAGATGGGGGTACAATGGTTAATCGTGACTTACCTACCAGAATTATTCAAGGTGATTGTCCCGCACTAAAATGAGGTCACGGGTTATATCAGAATGTTGAGGGGGTTTGAACATTGGCGTTCCTATAATTGGTTGCTTCACCAGGATCATAATCAACTTTAATCCCAGGAGGTTGGTGGCACCTTAATTGGGGAGGACGGCCTTGTGATAATGGCTGGAGCGGTTTCCATATGTTTGATGCCATTCCATTAGCACCATTCCAGCCATTATTATGAGCCGTCCTCTCTTCAGCAGCCTCCTGTGACTTGAATGATCATCAATAGTTCACTGTCTGTCTGTTTGTGAAGACCAACCTTAAGATGATGGCGAAGGAGCTCATGCACTTCTCTTTTATTTGTGTGATGACAACACCTCACAGTCCACACAGTGGGCTACACTAGAGTGTCAGATGACCTCGAGGTCTCTCCCTCCTCTCATGCTCTGCAACAACATAAAACAGTCTGAAAGATATACAGTGAGGGAAAAAAGTATTTGATCCCTTGCTGATTTTGTACGTTTGCCCACTGACAAAGACATGATCAGTCTAGAATTTTAATGGTAGGTTTATTTGAACAGTGAGAGACAGAATAACAACAGAAAAATCCAGAAAAACGCATGTCAAAAATGTTATAAATTGATTTGCATTTTAATGAGGGAAATAAGTATTTGACCCCTCTGCAAAACATGACTTAGTACTTGGTGGCAAAACCCTTGTTGGCAATCACAGAGGTCAGATGTTTCTTGTAGTTGGCCACCAGGTTTGCACACATCTCAGGAGGGATTTTGTCCCACTCCTCTTTGCAGATCTTCTCCAAGTCATTAAGGTTTCGAGGCTGACGTTTGGCAACTCGAACATTCAGCTCCCTCCACAGATTTTCTATGGGATTAAGGTCTGGAGACTGGCTAGGCCACTCCAGGACCTTAATGTGCTTCTTCTTGAGCCACTCTTTTGTTGCCTTGGCCGTGTGTTTTGGGTCATTGTCATGCTGGAATACCCATCCACGACCCATTTTCAATGCCCTGGCTGAGGGAAGGAGGTTCTCACCCAAGATTTGACGGTACATGGCCCCATCCATCGTCCCTTTGATGCGGTGAAGTTGTCCTGTCCCCTTAGCAGAAACCCCCCCCAAAGCATAATGTTTCCACCTCCATGTTTGACGGTGGGGATGGTGTTCTTGGGGTCATAGGCAGCATTCCTCCTCCTCCAAACACAGCGAGTTGAGTTGATGCCAAAGAGCTCGATTTTGGTCTCATCTGACCACAACACTTTCACCCAGTTCTTCTCTGAATCATTCAGATGTTCATTGGCAAACTTCAGACGGCCTGTATATGTGCTTTCTTGAGCAGGGGGACCTTGCGGGCGCTGCAGGACTTCAGTCCTTCACGGCGTAGTGTGTTACCAATTGTTTTCTTAGTGACTATGGTCCCAGCTGCCTTGAGATCATTGACAAGATCCTCCCGTGTAGTTCTGGGCTCATTCCTCACCGTTCTCATGATCATTGCAACTCCACGAGGTGAGATCTTGCATGGAGCCCCAGGCCGAGGGAGATTGACAGTTATTTTGTGTTTCTTCCATTTGCGAATAATCACACCAACTGTTGTCACCTTCTCACCAAGCTGCTTGGCAATGGTCTTGTAGCCCATTCCAGCCTTGTGTAGGTCTTCAATCTTGTCCCTGACATCATTGGAGAGCTCTTTGGTCTTGGCCATGGTGGAGAGTTTGGAATCTGATTGATTGATTGCTTCTGTGGACAGGTGTCTTTTATACAGGTAACAAGCTGAGATTAGGAGCACTCCCTTTAAGAGTGTGCTCCTAATCTCAGCTCGTTACCTGTATAAAAGACACCTGGGAGCCAGAAATCTTTCTGACTGAGAGGGGGTCAAATACTTATTTCCCTCATTAAAATGTGTTTTTCTCTGTTAAAATAATCGTTTGGAGGTTTGTTAACACAGTGTCCAATGAAGGGCCAGATGTATACAAAATGGTGTCGTCTGCGAAGAGGTGGATCTCAGTGTCACCAGCAGCAAGAGCGACATCATTGATATACACAGAGAATAGAGTCGGCCCGAGAATTGAATCAATCAATCAATCAATCAATCAATTTTATTTTATATAGCCCTTCGTACATCAGCTAATATCTCGAAGTGCTGTACAGAAACCCAGCCTAAAACCCCAAACAGCTAGTAATGCAGGTGTAGAAGCACGGTGGCTAGGAAAAACTCCCTAGAAAGGCCAAAACCTAGGAAGAAACCTAGAGAGGAACCAGGCTATGAGGGGTGGCCAGTCCTCTTCTGGCTGTGCCGGGTGGAGATTATAACAGAACCATACCAAGATGTTCATAAGTGACAAGCATGGTCAAATAATAATCAGGAATAAATCTCAGTTGGCTTTTCATAGCCGATCATTAAGAGTTGAAAACAGCAGGTCTGGGACAGGTAGGGGTTTCGTAACCGCAGGCAGAACAGTTGAAACTGGAATAGCAGCAAGGCCAGGCGGACTGGGGACAGCAAGGTGTCAGCATGCCCGGTAGTCCTGACGTATGGTCCTAGGGCTCAACCCTGTGGCACCCCCATAGAGACTGCCAGAGGTCCAGACAACAGGCCCTCCAATTTGACACATTGAACTCTATCTGATAAGTAGTTGGTGAACCAGGCGAGGCAGTCATTTGAGAAACCAAGGCTATTTAGTCTGCCAATAAGAATGCGGTGATTGACAGAGTCAAAAGCCTTGGCCAGGTCAATGAAGACGGCTGCGCAGTACTGTCTTTTATCGATTGCAGTTATTATATCGTTTAGGACCTTGAGCGTGGCTGAGGTGCACCCATGACCAGCTCGTAAACCAGATTGCATAGCGGAGAAGGTACGGTAGGATTCGAAATGGTCGGTGATCTGATTGTTAACTTGGCTTTCAAATACTTTCGAAAGGCAGGGCAGGATGGATATAGGTCTGTAACAGTTTGGATCTAGATTGTCACCCCCTTTGAAGATGGGGATGACTGCGGCAGCTTTCCAATCTCTGGGGATCTCAGATAATACAAAAGAGAGGTTGAACAAGATAGTAACAGGGGTTGCGACAATTTCGGCAGCTAATTTTAGAAAGAAAGGCTCCAGATTGTCTAGCCCAGCCGATTTGTAGGGGTCCATATTTTGCAGCTCTTTCAGAACATCAGCTATCTGAATTTGGGTGAAGGAGAAGCGGGGGGGGGGGGGCATGGGCAAGTTGCAGCGGAGGGTGCAGAGCTGGTGGCCGGGGTAGGGTTAGCCAGGTGGAAAGCATGGCCAGCCGTAGCAAAATGCTTGTTGAAATATTCGATTATCGTAGATTTATCGATAGTGACAGTGTTTCCTAGCCTCAGTGCAGTGGGCAGCTGGGAGGAGGTGCTCTTATTCTCCATGGACTTTACAGTGTCCGAAAACTTTTCGGAGTTAGTGCTACAGGATGCAAATTTCTGTTTGAAAAAGTTAGCCTTTGCTTTCCTAACTGATTGTGTATATTGGTTCCTGACTTCCCTGAAAAATGGCATATCGCGGGGGCTGTTCGATGCTAATGCAGTACGCCACAGGATGTTTTTGTGCTGGTCAAGGGCAGTCAATTCTGGGGTGAACCAGGGGCTATATCTGTTCTTAGTTCTGAATTTTTTGAATGGGGCATGCTTATTTAAGATGGAGAGGAAAGCATTTTTAAAGAACAACCAGGCATCCTCTACTGACGGAATTAGGTCAATATCCATCCAGGATACCCGGGCCGGGTCAATTAGAAAGGCCTTCTCGCTGAAGTGTTTTAGGGAGCATTTGACAGTGATGAGGGGTGGTCGTTTGACCGCGGACCCATTACGGACGCAGGCAATGAGGCAGTGATCGCTGAGATCCTGGTTGAAGACAGCGGAGGTGTATTTAGAGGGTAAATTAGTCAGGATGATATCTATGAGGGTGCCCATGTTAACGGATTTAGGGTTGTACCTGGTAGGTTCGTTGTTAATTTGTGTGAGATTGAGGGCATCTAGTTTAGATTGTAGGACGGCCAGGGTGTTAAGCATATCCCAGTTTAGGTCACCAAGCAGTATGAACTGAGGATAGATGGGGGGCAATCCGTTCAAATATGGTGTCCAGGGCACAGCTCGGGGCTGAGGGGGTCTGTAGCAAGCAGCAACAGTGAGAGACTTATTTCTGGAAAGGTGGATTTTTAGAAGTAGAAGCTCAAACTGTTTGGGCACAGACCTGGATAGTATGATAGAGCTCTGCAGGCTATCTCTACAGTAGATTGCAACCCAACCCCCTTTGGCAGTTCTATGGAGACAGAAAATGTTGTAGTTGGGGATGGAAATTTCATCCCTATGTATCCCATGCCCATGCATGTGACTCGCTGCAATTTTAGCGAAGTGAAATAGTAAATTTTCCAGAATTCGAACATAAAGCCAGTACATTTCTGGTGTCAAAGTAACTGCTAATCTCATCTCACCCATTGGTATAGGGCTCATAGTGAATTTGGAGAGATATCAAGTGGGAAGATAATGCCATCTGGTGGTGTAAAATGGAAACACATAACAGTACAGAGCTAATGAGCTGGGGTGTATTCATTACGGAAACCATTTAAGAACTAAACAGAATATAACAGAGCAAACGTAACGAAGCCGGGAGGGACCTAACTGGATTTGTCCAATAGAAACTCTCGTATGCGTTTTCCTTTTGGAGTAAACGGTTTCTGTTGCAAAACGTTTAGCAACAGACGAAACGTTTTGCAACAGAATCGGCATAATGATTACACCCCTAATGTCCCGTGTGCAAGGTGTCCTCGACCACTGCTTGTTCATGTTTCCCCCGAAATTGTTTTCATAAACTGATTACAATGAATATTATTATTCACACGCCTGGTTAGTCACTTTGACTTTGTTTTCTTAAACTGATTACAATGAATATTATTATTTTAAATAGCACAATCTTATGCATATTCTATATATATATATATATATATATATATATATATATATATATATGTATATGTGTATATCATAGATGTACAACATGTGTCCCTGGTTGGGCTCGTATGTTTATGTCGATTTCAGTCCATTCTGTAAGTCTATGTGCCACCCTCAGTTTATTGGCGAGCTAGACACACATAGTGTTATGGAATAGGTCAGGTAGTTTAGTTCTTAGGAGCATGACACTACACTACCACTTACACACTCCATCCCCAGGTGGCAGCACTAATCGGTCAGGTGCGGTGTTCTGCCTGGAAGTCTTGATTATACACAGGTGTGGGTGATCAATCAGTGTGTTAACTTGCAGAGCTGTGAGGCTGCTGGAGTTTGAGGGCCATGTGGGTCTTTTGTAGTTAAATTTTTGTAAATAGTGGGGTCCAAAATTATTGGATCCTTTGATAAAGATGAGCAAAAAATACTATATAAATAATTATAATACTGAACTTTATTGTATGCTCAAACATTTTTACAAATGGTATGATTTTATACTAACATAATTGCTCAGAGAAAGAGATTTTGTTTAACAAGTAATAAAACAAATATCAAAAAGATATTGATTATTGGATCCCCTGTTTTCAATACTCCAACACCCTCCCCATGCTAGGATAACAACACTGAGCCTTTTTCTTGAATGTTTTATGAAATTGGAGAACACATTGGGAGGAATCTTAGAACATTCCTCCATACAGAAACTTTCCATATCCTTGATATCCTTTGTCTGCGCTTATGGATTGCACTGTTCAATTCAAACCGCAGGTTTTCAATGAGGTTCAAGTCTGGAGACTGAGATGGCTGTTGCAAAATGTAGATTTTCTGGTCAATTAACCATTTCATTGTGGATTTTGATGTGTGCTTGGGATTATTGTATTGCTGGAAGATTCACTTGCGGCCAAGTTTCAGCCTCCTGGCAGAGGCAACCAGGTTTTTGTAAAAAAAAAATGTCCTGGTACTTAGTAAAGTTCATGATGCTGTTGACCTTAACAAGGGCCCCAGAACCAGTGGAAGCAAAATAGCCCCATAACATCAAAGATCCACCACCATATTTTGCAGTAGGCATTAAGTATTTTCTGCATATGCATTGTTCTTTTAAAGGCCAAAACCACCATTGGTGTGCGTGGCCAAAGAGCTCTAATAAAAAACAATATAAAAAAAGATTCAATGTAACTTTGACTATTTCCTGCTGACCTATTGTCAGGTCTCCCTTGCAAACTAGGTTTCTACAGTATTTTCCTGGTTAAATAAACGTTAAATAAATAAAATGATGCTTGCAGTAAAACTCTTGACGATGACTAGAAATAGTTATCTTCATGCCATTTTAGGAATCGGTTTCTGTGGATTCATGGCTGGTTTTGAGTTTAGGTCTACATGCTCTTGAAATGGAGACGTCACTGAAATTGCTGGATTCCGGTGAGTTGTCAAGAGAGCGGCAATAAAACGCCAAGATGCAACTCTACCTCCCACTAGTGTTCAAGATTATTCATCTGAAGGAGAGGTGAAGGGAGCAGAGCCATGTTATTTATAGCTAAAGACATAGCTCTGGAAGGGAGGGCTGTAGGTGAGAAGGATGTAGTACCCGTGCAGTGTGTAACTAATGCCCCCCCCCCCAAGTGATGCTGAATGGGCACGTACTGATTAGGCTTTTTCCACCGAATAATACATTTTAGTCAGTTGGTTGCACAAATCCATTATACGTTTCAGTGGACTAAACATTCCAGAACAGGTAAATGCCCGTTTATGCCAACCTGACATTTCAGCAAGCCTGACCTACACAGAATCAATAAAGGTGTCGATTAGTATGAAGCAAAAGGAATGGAAATTATTTGTAATGGGAGTGCCTTGGAAAATGTTTTCAAGAACTGAATGTCCGCTTGCGGCTTCAGGTCTGACTTTTGAAAGAGAGAGAGAGAGAGAGAGAGAGAGAGAGAGAGAGAGAGAGAGAGAGAGAGAGAGAGAGAGAGCACTAATGTGTAGAGAACAGGAACTGGGAGGAAGAGTAGGGTAGAATTCACACGGAATATTCAGCTGTAGCTGTACATTTTGTTGGATATATGTTTTCATAATAATTATTGCGACGTGGACACTATTTCTCGTGTCTCAGATGTGATAGTGTTTTCATCACGTCACTGCCCCCGGGGCACAGTGAGTGACAGTTACAGTGGAGATTTTTTAACTACGCTCGAACAGCCTTCAGCCTTCACTTTAGAGGCTTTGGAGTGGATCAATTGAATTAGAAAATACATTCTCAACATGGCTACGGATCAAGAAAAGAATAAACAGCTTTTGACAAAGCTGTTGGAGAGACCGGGGAACGGGAGCTGTGTGGATTGCGGAGATGCAGGTACAGTCTAGGCTACTATGGTCGCATCAATGTCTCAAGTATGTCAGGTCAGGTGGCGCGCGCGCTCCTCCAGACAGGTCTCAGAGCATTTAATATTATTCTGTACGTAAATCCGAGACACTGCCATGCAAGTACTGTAGGCTACTGTAGTGCTCTATTGTTTGCAGTTATCAGTGTCTGTTTAAGCTCTAGTGCAGTCAAACAGGTGTCATTGCATAACAATACAGTGAAATCAGGTGAACATTTCAATGTTTGTATCAGAGAGAGAGAGAGAGAGAGAGTGAGAGAGAGCAAGAGACTGGAACCGTGAGACAGAGGGACAGGCAGAAGGACAGACAGGCAGACTGACGGAATAACATAATATTTTGGGATGTAGGCCTAATTCCCTGGTCTAAATATTCCTGCCTTGTGTGAGTTGCCCAGGTTGGCACACTGACAAATGCCAGTCTATAGCTTTACCTACCTCAACAGAGTGAGACCTGCATCTAATCATAATGTAGGTTGTAATGGAGTCTCCATACGTTTATTGTGACCACTGACCAGGAATACAATACAGACAATTTATGATTCCTTAATGCTATGACTCATTCATTTACATTTTACATTTACGTTACATTTACGTCATTTAGCAGACGCTCTTAACCAGAGCGACTTACAGTTAGTGCATACAATATTTGCAAATGCCATGCTCTACCAACTGAGCTACATCCCTGCCGGCCATTCCCTCCCCCCTCCCTGGACGACGCTGGGCCAATTGTGCGCCGCCCCATGGGTCTCCCGGTCGCGGCCAGCTACGACAGAGCCTGGATTCGAACCAGGATCTCATTCAAGTGGACATGCCCTGCCATCAATGCAATATTAATCTCCTGGTTCCATCCTCTGTAGCAGTTACTATGCTGTACAAGTCAGGGCTTGAAGTCAAATAGTCATAGCCTTATTTATTTTCAGGGTAATAATGAATAGCAACTGCATGGATTTTGAAAATACTTAAGAGGGTCCAGTCAACATAAAATCTATTGTATTCCGTCTTTAAATCATTTAATTAGAACTATCCTTATGGATCATTTAGATTCCTCAGGAAGTCTGTCTGCCTCCTTCTTCCATAGCAAGTGTTTCTTGGAAGAGTGTAAGATTATCTGCAATGTGGTTTGTTTGTGGCCCTTCCCTAAGCTCCAAAGAGTGTCACCAGATCATCATGACATCACAGATAACATGATGACAAAATAACACATCAGCGAACTTGGAATGCAGCCTCCCGCTCTTACAAGGTGTCAGTGAAATGAGTGGACGAGACATAGATCATACTTAACTGTAAATAGCTTTTTTATTATTCCATGGGCCTTATCACATAGTAGAACACTGTCATCTATTAAATCCTGCAAATGCCACCTGCTCTTTCATAAGGCCAATGCCAAGAGACACTTGTATTTAATATTTCATCAGGAGTGATGTGCTATCAATGATGCAGATCAGACGACCGGTTTAGCCTGTGGAGCCAGTCTGCTCTGTATGGAGAAGATAGATACTCCAGGGTTGTATTCATTAGGCACCAAATGGAAGAAAAACAGACTGAAACAGGGACGGACTACTTGGAATTGTCCAATAAGAAGCTCTCATTTTCATTTTCATGCAAAACGGTAAAACTATTTTTTGTTACATGCCCTAATGAACATAACCCAAGGCTGAATGCTGAGCACACCCACACATTCCCATGGTGACTCAGCTATGAGCTCATCTCTAGATCCAAGGTCACAGAGTTCACAGTTATGTCATGTCCTGCTTGGCTTTTGAAAGAAATACAGTATCTACAAGGTAGTATTCATTCAGATGTTTCTCTGATGCTAGTAGCAGTATCTGGTCAGTATAGGGACTGTGCAGGCCTCTTGGGGTTGCATCCATATCTTCTTTATTCATTTCAGTCTTCCATCGGTTTGGGTTGTTGGGATCAGGGATGATGTGAGTGTTTCCTTTAGTAGATTTTAAACAAAAGATACAACAGATAGGCTGTTTAGAGAGAAATGTGCTTTGCCAACAATGGGTGACTGACACTTTACCATGTATCCCAGAATTTCCAAATGAGAAATTATGTGTATTTCGGTGAAGCTGTTAGTATGAGCAAACTGATAGTGAAAACATTGCATGCAGTGTCAGGTTATTTTTTAAACTCACTGCATGGTTTTTGTCGGTCGTTCTGTATGAATGAATGAATGAATGAATGAATGAATGAATGAATGTCTGTCTGTCTGTCTGTCTGTCTGTCTGTCTGTCTGTCTGTCTTTCTATCTGTCTTTCTAATCTCACAGCATGGCTGGTGTACTGAGTGTACTGTCTGGGTTTGTGCCATTACTTTCTGTAATTGAGAGAAGAGATGGTTGGTTGAGATAAAACCATGGCATACACTCATAATTGTAAACTGTAAATGTGCAATATCATTAGGAACCATGCCAAGTAGATTCTGTCATCCCTCTGCTGCCCCTCTCTCTCAATGTCTATTGCTTTATTGGCATGATATAACAATGTACATATTGCCAAAGAGTACTTTGGAAATGATTCATTAACAATATCAATAACAACATAATTAAAAATAACAATCAAGATTGCCACAAACAGGACAATCAGTAACAACAATAATCAAGGGTGGGGGGGATGGGGTTGTTTTATAAATGGGAATCAGTAAGAAAATAAGTCAGTAAATAAGTCAATAACAGGAAGATGTGAAGGTTGGTTGGTCTGTCAGACAATGTCCCTCTTTATGGCATCTCTCTCTCTCTCTCTCTCTCTCTCTCTCTCTCTCTCTCTCTCTCTCTCTCTCTCTCTCCACACTTTCACTTTGTCTTCTCCATTCTCTTTTCCCCATCTGTCTCTTTTCTGTCCTCTCCTCTCATGCCTCTTGTCAGTTGTTCCTCCTCTATCTCTCAATATCTTTGCCATCCCCCACCCTCCCTATCTCTGTGGCATTTACCATAGACATAAATCCACTCACTGAGTGACTTGTCTTTTTGCAGGTTTATGATCATCTCGCACGATCCCTTTAATTAGGAGATGTACTGTATATCCCCCACTATCCCTTTAATTAGTAGATGTACAGTATCAGTCAAAAGTTTGGACACACCTACTCATTCAAGGGTTTTTCTTAATTTTCTACATTGTAGAATAATAGTGAAGACATCAAAACTATGAAATAACACATATGGAATCATGTAGTAACCAAAAAAGTGTTAAACAAATCAAAATATATTTTAAATTTAAAGTAGCCACCCTTTGCCTTGATGACAGCTTTGCACACTCTTGGCATTCTCTCAACCAGCTTCACCTGGAATGTTTTTCCAACAGTCTTGAAGGAGTTCCCACTTATGCTGAGCACTTGTTGGCTGCTTTTCCTTCACTCTGCGGTCCAACTCATTCCAAACCGTCTCAATTGGGTTGAGGTCGGGTATTGTGGAGGCCAGGTCATCTGATGCAGCACTCCATCAATCTCCTTCTTGGTCAAATAGCACTTACACAGCCTGGAGGTTTGTTGGGTCATTGTCCTGTTGAAAAACAAATGATAGTCCCACTAAGCGCAAACCAGATGGGATGGTGTATCGCTGCAGAATGCTGTGGTAGCCATGCTGGTTAAGTGTGCCTTGAATTCTAAATAAATCACAGAAATTGTCACCAGCAAAGCACCCCCACACCATCACACCGCCTCCTCCTTGCTTCACGGTGGGAACCACATATGCAGAGATCATTCGTTCACCTACTCTGCGTCTCACAAAAACATGGCGTTTGGAGCCAAAAATCTCAAATTTGGACTCATCAGACCAAAAAACAGATTTCCACCGGTCTAATGTCCATTGCTCGTGTTTCTTGGCCCAAGCATGTCTCTTCTTCTTATTGGTGTCCTTTAGTAGTGGTTTCTTTGCAGCAATTCGACCATGAAGGCCTGATTCACACAGTCTCCTCTGAACAGTTGATGTTGAGATGTGTCTGTTACTTGAACTCTGTGAAGCATTTATTTGGGCTGCAATTTCTGAGGCTGGTAACTCTATTGAACTTATCCTCTGCAGCAGAGATAACTCTGGGTCGTCCTTTCCTGTGGCGGTCCTCATGAGAGCCAGTTTCATCATAGCGCTTGATGGTTTTTGCGACTGCACTTGAAGAAACTTTCAAAGTTCTTGAAATGTTCCGTATTGACTGACCTTCATGTCTTAAAGTAATGATGGACTGTCGTTTCTCTTTGCTTATTTGAGCTGTTCTTGCCATAATATGGACTTAGTCTTTCACCAAATAGTGCTATCTTCTGTGTACCACCCCTACAGTGGCTTGCGAAAGTATTCACCCCATTGGCATTTTTCCTATTTTGTTGCCTTACAACCTGTAATTAAAATGGATTTTTTGGGGGTTTGTATCATTTGATTTACACAACATACCTACCACTTTGAAGATGCAAAATATATTTTGTTGTGAAACAAACTTGAAATACGACAAAAAAACAGAAAACTTGAGCGTGCATAACTATTCACCCCCCCAAAGTCAATACTTTGTAGAGCCACCTTTTGCAGCAATTACAGCTGCAAGTCTCTTGAGGAATGTCTCTATAAGCTTGGCACATCAAGCCACTGGGATTTTTGCCCATTCTTCAAGGCAAAACTGATCCAGCACCTTCAAGTTGGATGGGTTCCGATGGTGTACAGCAATCTTTAAGTCATACCACAGATTCTCAATTGGATTGAGGTCTGGGCTTTGACTAAGCCATTCCAAGACATTTAAATGTTTCCCCTTAACCCTCCCGTTGTCCTAGGGTCAAAATGACCCGCCACTGTGTTGAACCAACTTTATTTAATTTGTATATTTTTTGGATCATTTGTGAGAAGGAGGCAGTGATACTTTCTTTAAAGTCTCACTGCCTCCTTCTCACAAATGATCCCAACATTTTTTAAATTAAATAAAATTGGTTCAACACAGTGGCGGGTCATTTTGACCCTAGGACAACAGGAGGGTTAAACCACTCAAGTGTTGCTTTAGCAGTATGCTTAGGGTCATTGTATTGCTGGAAGCTGAACCTCCGTCCCAGTCTCAAATCTCTGGAAGACTGAAACAGGTTTCCCTCAAGAATTTCCCTGTATTTAGCGCCATCCATCATTCTTTCAATTCTGACCAGTTTCCCAGTCTCTGCCGATGAAAAACATCCCCACAGCATGATGCTGCCACCACCATGCTTCACTGTGGGGATGGTGTTCTCAGGGTGATGAGAGGTGTTGGGTTTGCGCCAGACATAGCGTATTCCTTGATGGCCAAAAAGCTACATTTTTGTCTCATCTGACCAGAGTACCTTCTTCCATATGTTTGGAGAGTCTCCCACATGCCTTTTGGCGAACACTAAACGTGTTTGCTTATTTTTTTCTTTGCAATGGCTTTTTTCTGGCCACTCTTCTGTAAAGCACAGCTCTGTGGAGTGTATGGCTTAAAGTGGTCCTATGGACAGATACTCCAAGCTCTGCTGTGGAGCCTTGAAACTCCTTCAGGGTTATTTTTGGTCTCTTTGTTGCCTTTCTGATTAATGCCCTCCTTGCCTGGTCCGTGAGTTTTGGTGGGCGGCCCTCTCTTGGCAGGTTTGTTGTGGTGCCATATTCTTTACATTTTTTAATAATGGATTTAATGGTGCTCCGTGGGATGTTCAAAGTTTCAGATATTTTTTTATAACCCAACCCTGATCTGTACTTCTCCACAACTCTGTCCCTGACCTGTTTGGAGAGCTCCTTGGTCTTCATGGTGCTGCTTGCTTGGTGGTGCCCCTTGCTTAGTGGTGTTGCAGACTCTGGGGCTTTTCAGAACAGGTGTATAGATACTGAGATCATGTGACATATCATGTGACACTTAGATTGCACACAGGTGGACTTTATTTAACTAATTATGTGACTTCTGAAGGTAATTGTTTGCACCAGATCTTATTTAGGGGCATCATAGCAAAGGGGTGAATACATATGCACGCACCACTTTTCCGTTATTTATTTTTCCATTTCACTTCACCAATTTTGACTATTTTGTGTATGTCCATTACATGAAATAAAAATAAAAATCTATTTAAATTACTGTTTGTAATGCAACAAAATAGGAAAAACGCCAAGATGGGTGAATACTTTTGCAAGGCACTGTACCTTGTCACAACACAACTGATTGGCTCAAATGCATTAAGAAGGAAATAAATTCCACATATTAACTTTTAACAAGGCACACCTGTTAATTTAAATGCATTCCAGGTGACTACCTCATGAAGCTGGTTGAGAGAATGCCAAGAGTGTGCAAAGCTGTCATCAAGGCAAAGGGTGGCTACTTTGAAGAATCTCAAATATTTATTTAACACTTTTTTGGTTACTACATGGTTCCATATGTGTTATTTCATACTTTTGATGTCTTCACTATTATTCTACAATGTAGAAAATAGTACAAATAAAGGAAAACCCTTGAATGAGTAGGTGTGCCCAAACTTTTGACTGGTACTGTATATCGCAGTGCAACAGCGGCAGGCTACTTAATGATATCATATTTTTGTGCAATGTCTCTAATGGTTATACCCTGGTGTGTTGCTTGGCTGAGTTAGATGTCTCTAATGGTTATACCCCGATGTGTTGCTTGGCTGAGTTACATTAGTTAGATTGTGTGTGTGTGTGTGTGTGTGTGTCTCTCTCTCTCCCTCTGTGTATGGGGTGTGTGTGTGTCTCCCTCTCTCTCTGTGTATGGGGTGTGTGTGTGTGTCACTCTCTCTGTGTGTATGGTGTGTGTGTGAGATATGGGGGGGGATATTTACTAACACTGATACAATGACTGCAGCCTCCATAGAAAACCACTTGTTCTAGTTCTATGACCTAATTATAAACAGCAGCCACTGAAACCAAAACAGACTAAAAGCATCTCACACAACAACGCTGGCCAGACATACAGTATACAAACAATGTACTTAGGCATAGCTAGAAAAGGACATATACCACATTCTTCTAAAGCCTTCCATTTTAACGACAGGCTCTGCCTTTTCCATCAAAGCTTTTGACAAAATGTGTGGAAACTTGAGTCAGGTTTAGGTGTAACTTACTGCGACCTGTGCTGATGTTGGGGACAGACTTTGTAAAACAGAATATAGGCCCTA